>NC_050099.1:107701963-108326963 GCF_902167145.1 Zea mays | reverse complement strand
CTAGAGAAAATTAACGACAATGCATATAGGCTAGATCTACCTATAGACTTTGGGGTTAGCCCCACATTTAACATTGCAGATTTAAAGCCCTACTTGGGAGAGGAAGTTGAGCTTGAGTCGAGGATGACTCAAATGCAAGAAGGGAGAATGATGAAGACATCCACACTACGGATACATCTATGCCAATACAAGTACCAATTTCTGGTCCCATTACTCGCGCTCGTGCTCGTCAACTCAACCATCAGGTGATTATACACTCTTGAGTTCATGTCCATCATATTTAGACCACGGAGACCCGTGCACTCTTGTTTTGCTTAGGAACCAGGGAGAAGACCAAAAGGGAAAAGGATTTGAACATTGGATTCGGACTGCAGAAGAACACCAACTTGTGACGGTCACCACGGTCACATGCAGGCTCAGATTGGAATGTTCAAGCACAACATGGAAAGCTTATCAAGTCTACTTTCATATAGATCAGAAATTATAGTCATATCTGTTCTGAGGCCGCTGTAATCATTATTTCCTTACCGAGACATTTCCTGCCTTTTCTGCCCATGGTGCTGCGTCACCCTATTTTGGCCCAATGGGTCGTGTATCAAGTTGGGTCCATTAGGGACGCATCCTACGGTTGCATCACGACCCCAATACCCTTGTGGTCGTCCTCCCATGTTTGTAAACCCCCTAGCCACCACCAAGAACAGAGGGTTTTGTTTGGATCAAGTTTAGCTCTCGCTACTTGCTTGTAAGCGCGCGTGCTGTTTCAGCCGCCCGTCTTCTTGTCTTCGGACCCCCACCATATTGGAGTTTTATTTTTGAAACCTACAATTTACATTGGGTAATTCAGTACTTGTTCTACTTGTTCGTGCTAGTTCTTCGATTGCTTGCAGGACGAGTGCCCTAGTGGCCAGGGTGTCACGCTCCACAAGATCGTGACAGCCATAGGAGGTGGTGTATTGGTTGCTAAGGCGCAGCGTCTTTGGAAGGCTGTAGTTGGGCCGTGAACGTCGTCTGCTCCACCAATCGAGTTATTACACACCCTCTCATCGAAAGATCGGGCATTCACCCAACGGGTGCACATCACCTTCCCACGGTGGCGATAGTTTGTGACATCCCTCCCCCGTTAGTACTCGGTGGAGGACAAGTCTCCCACTGAGAAGGATCGATGCCGCACCGCTTTGTCATGGTAGCGCGCCTCAGGGTCTACTAGTATCTGGCCAACTGGATTACCACATTTAGTCGTTCTTCCTCCAGTACGTCAATGTCCTCTAGCCTAGTTGCTTCTGCTTCGGCTATGCTTTCAAAGGTTAATCTGGGCGCCCCAAAGATCAGATTGGCTGGTAGCACTGCCTCCGACCCATATACCATGAAGAATGGGGTGTTTCCATGCAGAGCTCGACTTGGTTGGGTTCGCAGGCTCTAGACTACATATGGCAGTTCTCTGATCCACTTCCCTGCAAGCTTCTCGCTTTTGTCAAACACCTTCTTCTTGAGTGCATCGAGTATCATCCTGTTGGCTCTTTCCACCTGCCCATTAGCTCTTGGGTGTGCCACTGATGCGAACTTAATCTGAATGCTCCTCTACTCGCAGAAGTCAAAGAACTCCAAACTGGTGAAGTTAGACCCTAGGTCAGTGATGATGTTGTTAGGTATTCCAAACCTGAACATTATCCCCTGAATGAACTCTACTGCCTTTGCTGAGGTCAAAGAAATGATTGGCTTGTATTCTATCCACTTCGTAAATTTGTCGATGGCAACCAGTATGTGAGTATATCCTCCTGGAGCTTTCTTGAAGGGCCCGATCATGTCCAGCCCCTAGCATGCAAATGGCCAGGTCACAGGAATAGTCTGCAACTGTTGTGCGGGTAGATGTTGTTATTTTGACAGGAATTGGCACGCCTCGCACTTCTAGACTAACTCGGCGGCATCATTCTTCGCAGTCGGACAGTAAACCCCAGATCTAAAAGCCTTTCCCACCAGAGTTCTTGATGTTGCATGTATGCCACACTGCCTGACGTGAATCTCATATAAAAGCTGCCTCTTGGTAGCCGAGTGGATGCACTTCATGAGGACCCCTCCTGCGCCTCTTCTATACAGCAGGCCCCCAATGATGGTATAGTGGGCCGACTGTCTTGCGATGCGCTCTACCACGACCTTGTCATCCGGTTCTTCCTCGTTTCTTATGTATCTGATGATCGGCTCTCTCTAGTTATTGGGATCTGCCTCTGCCTGACTCAGAGCATTGCATTCCTCCATCTGATCTGTGGCAATACTCGGTTGTTGTATTTCTTCGATGAAGACCCTAGGTGGAACTTGGGTCCGACTAGATCCCAGCTTCGATAATGCGTCAGCTGCTACATTGCAATCCCTTTCCACGTGGTGGAATTCTAATCCTTCGAACTTGTCTTCTAGGTTCCACACCGCTGCACAGTACTTGTTCATTGAGTCGGTCGAGCAATCCCAATCTTTTTTTACTTGACTTATGACCACTAGTGAGTCGTCGTACACCATTAACTTCTTGATGCTTAGTGAAACCGCGATACTCAGCCCGTGGACCAGTGCTTCATACTTTACTGCATTATTGGATGCTGGAAACAAAAGGTGGAGTGCATGAAGACACGCCTTGAGATGAAGGGCGTCACCGACTTAAAGAGGAAAAGACCGTTCAGTCCATGAAAATTTATGTCATGTTTATAATTAGTTATCAAGGACAAAGATGTAATTTTGACCGGGCTACGTCCCGTGCCTATAAATAGGTGAACAGTAACCCATACTGTTCACGCTGACTTGTAATCACTGGCATGCCACTCTTGGATTCTCACCTTCTGTCAAGCCGAAGGTACAAATGTAATTAATATCATTAATGCTTGTTCATGATTATATAATGAGAATGATGATTTAATGTGATTATTCATGTTCTTTTCTATGTTTCATATGTTTCTGCTCTCATTACTACATACTGAAATGATGAAGGTATGTCCTTCATAACCTTCGTCTGAAGATCATTATATCCCAAGGGAGATAATGCTTCGAAAGACGAAGGTCTTTAACCATTAACATTTGTGTTGCCTTGTTCTTAACTCATAGCATTTGAGAACAAGTCCCCAACATTCGTGCCCACCTCCGGTGAACTCACTTCCACTGTTGAGACGATGGCTTCGTTCAACAACCAAGTTGTAGCACCTTCGGTTACGAAGCTGGTGCTCCCAATCATGGGCGGTTCAAGTTCAGAGCCAGCCAACAAGAAGTAGAAGAAGGAAGCACAGAGAAGAGTGCAGCATGTTGGGGTGCAAGGACCCTTCGTCAGATCCAAGTGGTCCCATATCCCAATCACCTTCTCCTAGGAGGATCTTCAGCTCAAAGACTATCCTCACAACGATGCTATGGTTATATCTTGTGTCATCAAGGGATTTCTGGTCCACAATGTTCTGGTTGACACAGGCAGTGCAGCGGACATCTTATTTGCAAAGGCTTTTAGACAGATGCAAGAACTAGAGGACAAGATTCATGATGCTACACACCATCTTTGTGGCTTCGGAGGAAGACAGATTGTGGCACTTGGCAAAATCACAATGTCAGTTAGCTTCGGTTACGTCCACAACACAAGAACTGAGCAAGTTGTTTTTGACATTGTCGACATGGAGTACCCATACTGTAACACCCCGGGTGTGGCGGAACTGCCCGAATTATTCCAACTTAAGTGCCTAAGCCCCGCCTTAGAGGCTATACCACACTTAAATGGGAATAACCCGTCAATCCCTCAGATCTAGTCCGACACGGCCACTGACAGGATCAAGTACCACAATCTCACTCGATGGTGAGTCACAGAGCAAATACAATAAAGCATAAAACCATGCATGTAAGAGTATTAAAATTATTACATCACCATCGGAGTTTTGCAAAAGTAGTCATCATTGTTCGAAGTGCAGCGGAATAAAACTAACGGTAAATAAACAGAGAGATGGGGAAGCCTGTCCCATCACTCCTCATGCTCCTCCTCAGCCGAGGTAGGGTCCCACTCGACAGTCCAACCCGGTGGCAAGATGGACAGCCAAGTCACTCCAGCAACCATGTCCTCCAGAGAACCTGTAAAATTATGCCACAAGCAAGGCTGAGTATACTAATACTCAGCTAGACTTACCCGGTGTGAGGAGTCTACTCCTCTACCTCTAGACATGCAGCTGTTTGGCTGTGGGGTTTGGTTGCCAAAAGCACTAGCTGAGTTTCTAAGTCAAGTTTTATCTTTGTCAAATTAAGTGTGACTCTCTTAAGGCTAAAAGTGTACTATCTACTCATACATAGTAGCAAGCATTATTAGCAATCAACATCTTATATCAACTCATCATATTTCCACTTGTTACTCAATGCAGTACAATGGATCAAGCAGTCTCATTAGCTGCGAGAAGCAGACGATTCGAATCGAGTTTTTATCCTTGCAAGGTAAACCTAAACACACGACATGTAGGGGCACTCCGTCCCCACACATATCAACCGTCCCCATCGATTCCCCGTCAGCAGATCAGGGCTCACCGCCTTGGCGTACAATGCCTCACTGACCCCGAATGCCGTCGTGCAGTGACCGCACTTGTACCCACCATAACCGGAATGGGAGACCACGTCTCAGGTCGCGTGAGGGGTAAAGTCTACTACCAGGTCCAATCAGGTACTAGGCTTACTGATTTACCATATTTCTCGGCATGTGTTTAGTACGTTCAAACGCTTGACACAGGTATCCGCACGTTAATCCTTATTCCATTTTCCCATCTCGTAAACAACCAATCCCCATGGATTGTTGTCCACAAACTAGTATCATGATAGTGTGAAAGTGGGTACAACCAATTTCCTGATCTCGCGCGAGTGCTAGAAAAATCACTCGACTTCTACCGAGATCCCTAATTAGCAAAGCAACTACTCGACCTAGCATACTAGTATCCATTTCAAAAAGGAATCCTGAGTTCATGCAACTAGGGTTTCAATCAACTCCTACACTTAAGTGCACAGTACAATCCTACAAACATTAAGTGAAGTAAAATAGCATAAATAACAGGTTATGCATAAACCAGGGCTTGCCTTCCAAAGCTGTGGCAGGCAGATCCTCTGATGCAGACTCTGGGGCTGGATCCGGGGCTACCTCCTGAGCAGCTCCTTGCTCCGGCACGAGGACGTACTCTCCGTCAGCAAGGTTACAGTCTATTGAAATGCAATGAACATGTATGTCATGATTATGCAAGATTTAATAACATTATGCTGAGAGAAGAAAAACTAAGTTAAGGAGTAACTTAGGGTTTACTTGGTCATACGGGGCCTTTAGTGGTTTATGCTTATCATTCCTAGGTTTAGATTTTTGTTGAGGATAAACATAGTGGATTTGTATTGTCTTTATATATTTCAGTGGACAATTTACAATGGTTTTAGGATGACACTAATTTCCATTATTCATTTTCCTTTCTTTAATTTCTATTTATGAATTCTAGTGGGGGTTTGAACTACAACAGGAGTTTAATCTTCTCCAAAAATTCTGTAAAAATTACAGTGGGTTGCCATTGGTCACTATAGCCCCTTCTAGGAAGTTGAGGTTCAAAACAAAAAGGCTATGCTTTAGACAAAAATAATAAAGGTTGGGTAAATGGGTCATTTTGTACTACAACTCTTAATTAGATGTGGGGTCTGTCTTAAAGGTTATTTTTGTTGGCATCTAACAGTAATAATAGGCTTCTGTGCCAAAAACCACAGAAAGCTAAGGGGTGGTTATTTAGTTATGATTTTCAAAAGTTTAATGTCAAAAAAGCACTTTCTACTACATTGTTATTTGAAAAATGTCAAACAACAGATTTCATATTTTTCCTAAGTTCTTAATAACAAAATATTAACTATCCCAAGGGTGGGGGTGTTTTCACCTTGGGGTCATTTTTGTAGGATTTTTCTAAGTTATCCTTGTTTTATTCAATTAAAAGGTATCCTACTTATTTTATACTAAACCAGGGTATGATAGATTTTTCCAGTGAACTATATTGAATAAGTATCCTAACAAAAATAGGGGTGCCCTCTGGTTCATTATTTAAATCACATTTTCTATTTTTCTTAACCTTAAGCATATTGCAAAATAAGGGGCAAAAACTAACTTAATGGGGTGGACAGAGAGGTTTAACATTTTTAAACAGGTCAGTAGGTAGATATAAACTTCTCCAAATTTTTCTAACCCTAGCCAAATAGTACAACTATTTTTCTTTCTATTATTGAGCTTTTGGCCAAAACTATAATTAAATCAGAACCTTATAGTTCTCTACAGTACATAGGGGGTTTTGTATTTTTCTTAAGTAGGTTACCTTATTTAGAGTCTGACAAAATTGGTTTGACCAAATTTGGATGAACTAAACAGAAGTTATGAATTTTTAAAGTTTCTGTTCAATTTAAAAACAGATTTAATAAGAGTTTCCTGGAAAAACAGTTTACACCGAGGTCCCTGGGTTTAAACTAAATCAACCCGCACAAATCTACCCCTGCGCCACTATTCCCCTGGGTCGCTGACAGTTCAAAAAGCCCCCTGACCTTTGCTTCTTCTTCCCCGAGGTCCTTCCCCCAATGTAAACAGTACCCGCGGGAAAGAAAAGGGTGGCGCGGCTTACTGGCAGTGAGATAGGTCCGGCGAAGGGCAGGGTTGGCTCGGGGAGGCTCTGACGGTCACAGCAAGGTGCGGCTTGACGGCGGGGATGGCCGGAATCGCTCGGTCCACGCGCGCAGGCGGGTGTTCTCGTCGGCGGCGAGTGTACCGGCCAAACCACGGCGATCTGGTTCAATCCAAGGGCACGGTGAGCTTCACGGGGTAACGTAGTGACCGTGTGCACAAGGAATCAGAAAATGGTTGAGGGGATTACCCGGTCCACGTACTCCGGCGGGGTTGAGAACTCCGGCGACCGTGGACTGGCCTCTCCGGCGAAGCAGGCTTCGATTCCTCGCTCGGGGAGCTTCACTGATGGGTGCACACTCGTCTCCGAGGGTTGGATGGGGCTGGGGAAAGCTGGGCTGGCCGGTCTACGGTGGCAGTGGCTCGGGTGGCCGTGGACATGCCACGCACGGGCAAACGGCGATGAACTGAGCTCCGGTGAGGCTTGAGGGTGCGCGTAAGAGTGCAGTCGACGCCTGAGCGGGCTTTATAGGCGCGGGCGCGGGCCAGGGCGCCGGCTGGCCGTTGGCGCGACGCGGGGCACGCGGGGGCGTGCTCTGGCGCACACAGAGCGCGTCGAACACGTGGAGCTTTTCTTCTGCACGTGTTCCACAGCTCACCCAAGTCGCAAACGTGCGAATCTTGGCAAAAATCTGGCGCGAGTCTTTTCCTGGCACCTAGGGCTGTCTCTCATCCGTGAGCTGCCATGGCAGATATGGCCTAGGTAGGGAGATCTTCGGTCGCCAAATCGGGTGTGTCACACTGCCCACTTCGCGACAAAAACCATGCCAAGGCATGTCAAACGTCCAAGTCTCAGGCTCAGCTTTTTCCAGTGGGTGCCTTGGGTGCTATGCCACATTTTTGGTATAGAACATAGGTGGGTTTGATGCCAGCTTCGAGGTGAACACGACTGATCTTTAGTGTAGGTGTAGTTTTTAACTTAGAGAGAAATAGAGAGCTCTAGCTCTCTCTCCACTTGGAGATTTGAATTGGGGTTTCTCCAGGGGTCTTTTTGCAATATTTCCTTCCCCTAATTGTTGGTTATAAGGTTACTTAAGGTTTGGTTAAAGATTACTCATGTTTTGCACATTTGCTCACTCTCTTTCCCCTCTTATCCATGGTAGTAAGTGTACAAAGATTTGAGTAATACTTCTTAGGTCATTAACAAACCTTGATTAGCACATGACCTCCAAAGTTCTTATGTGTTTCCTTAAGTCTCTACCACATGTGATCACAGTCCTTAGTGCCAAGGTGCCCTAGCCATGGTAACACTTGAGGTGTTACAGCCCTCCCCCCTTAAAGGAATCTCGTCCCGAGATTTTAGGTAGAGTCCCTTGGAGGGGTGCTTGAAGGTGTGTTGGTGCTACTCTTTCTTTATACTCAAGTTTCTCTTGTTAACTGCTCTTCGAATGTCATTCTCTTTGCAACTTCAGAAGGAAGCCCTTTTTAAGTTAGCTCCACAACTTAGACTATCCTTGTTATCTAAGTTTTTCTTATAATTGAATTCAAAGGGCAGGTGGGGGTGGGGTTCTGGGGTTACGTACCGACTCCTTTGGGCAGAAAGTCGGGGAAGCGAGAGCGTAGAAAATCCTCACTCTCCCATGTAGCTTCTTCTGCTGAATGGTGACTCCACTGAACCTTATACATTCTGACTGACCTTGCCCGAGTTGATCTCTCCTTTTGATCTAATACCTTGACGGCGTACTCTTGGTAGGACAAGTCTGGTTCTATCTCAATATCTGGTTCTGGCAGCACTTCAGTAGGTAGGCGAACACATTTCCGCAATTGAGATACATGGAACACATTGTGAACTGCTGACATGTGAGGTGGCAATTCCAATTGATAGGCTATGGGTCCACAACTTGCTTTGATTTCATAGGGTCCAATGTAGCGAGGAGCCAACTTGCCCTTGATCCCGAATCTCTAGACACCCTTGGTGGGTGATATCTTAAGATAAACATGATCTCCCACCTCAAACTGTAGAGGCTTCCGCCTCTTATCATGATAGCTCTTTTGCCTGGCCTGAGCAGCTTCTAGGTTCTTCTTGATGATTCTGACCTTTGCCTCTGCTTCAAGTACCAAATCCGGCCCAAAAATCTCCCTCTCTCCTGCTTGAGACCAATTCAGTGGGGTCCTACACCTTCTTCCATATAAGGCTTCAAAAGGTGCCATCTTCAGACTGGACTGATAGCTGTTATTGTAAGAAAACTCTGCCAAAGAAAGACACTTGTCCCAATCCTTCCCGTAGTGTAGTGCACATGCTCGCAACATGTCTTCCAAAATCTGATTCACCCTTTCTGTCTGACCATCTGTTTGGGGATGGTATGCTGAACTCCGGATTACTTGGGTCCCAAGTGATTCTTGCAGCTTCTCCCAAAAGCGTGCCACAAATAGTGCTCCTCTGTCAGATATGATGGTCTTTGGAATACCATGTAATCGCACTATTTGATCAACATAAATTTCTGCATACTTCTCTGTCTTGTGGGTGGTGTGCACTGGCAAGAAATGAACGGTCTTGGTCAACCTGTCCACAATAACCCAAATAGAATCATGGTGCCTGGAGGTATTGGGCAATCCCACTATAAAGTCCATGCAAATGTCCTCCCATTTCCAAGATGGTATGGGAAGGGGTTGCAAAGGACCTGCTGTCTTCAAGTGACTGGCCTTGATTCTCTGGCAGGTGTCACACTCGGATATGTACTTGGCAATTTCCCTCTTCATTCTGGTCCACCAATATAAAGATCTGAGATCATGGTACATCTTGTTGCTACCAGGGTGCATGGAGAATTTGGAAAGGTGAGCTTCATCTAGTATCTTCTTTGTGAGCTCAGGGTCCTTGGGAACAACCAATCGGTCTCCAAACCATAAAATTCCCTTGCTGTCCTCACGGAAGCACTTGTATTTCTCTGCCTTTTGCTTGATCATTTTCTTAATCATTTGAACACCCTTATCCTCAATCTGTGCCCTCACTATTTGCTCTTGCAATGTGGGTTCCACCGAGATATAACTTAAGTCACCTGAAGAAACAACTTCCAGGTTCAGCTTGCACAGCTCATCGCACAGGGTGGTAACTCTTGCATCCATGCTCATACAATTGCACTGGGCCTTTCTGCTCAAGGCATCTGCCACAACATTGGCTTTGCCAGGATGGTAATGCACTTCCAAATCATAGTCCTTGATTAACTCCAACCATCTCCTTTGCCTCATGTTCAAATCTGCCTGAGTGAAGATGTATTTGAGACTCTTGTGATCAGTGTAGATGTTACAGTGAGCTCCCATCAAGTAGTGTCTCCATATCTTAAGAGCATGAACCATAGCTGCCAATTCCAGATCATGTGTAGGGTAGTTCTGCTCATGGGGCCTGAGTGCTCGAGAAGCATAAGCAATGACTCTATTCTCTTGCATCAAGACACATCCCAATCCCGTACCAGAAGCATCACAATAAACTTCAAATGGCTTGGTGTTGTCAGGTTGAGCCAGCACTGGGGCTGTTGTCAAATGCTGCCTCAAAGTATGAAAGGCATCTTCACACTTTTGGCTCCAATCATACTTGACTCCCTTCTTCAACAGTTCAGTCATTGGTTTGGCAATCCTAGAGAAATCCGGAATAAATCGTCGATAATACCCTGCCAAACCCAGAAAACTTCGAATCTGCCTCACTGTAGTCGGGGGTTTCCAATCCATCACCTCTTGTACATTCTCCGGATCAACTGATATCCCATCCTGAGAAATTGTGTGACCCAATAATTTGATCTCCTTCAGCCAGAATTCGCATTTAGACAACTTAGCATAAAGACGATGATCGCGCAGTCGCTGGAGCACGATGTGCAGGTGCTCAGTATTTTCGTCTTCATTCTTGGAATATACCAGAATATCATCAATGAAGACAACCACAAACTTGTCCAATTCTGGCATGAACACTGAGTTCATCAGGTACATAAAATAAGCCGGGGCATTGGTCAGCCCAAAAGACATCACCAAAAACTCATACAACCCATATCTGGTAGAGAAAGCCGTCTTAGGAATATCGCTGGCACGGATCTTGATCTGATGGTAACCTGAGCGAAGATCTATCTTGGAGAACACCTTGGCTCCTACCAACTGATCGAACAGAACATCAATGCGGGGCAGTGGGTATTTGTTCTTAATAGTCACCGCATTGAGAGGGCGGTAGTCAACACACATCCTCAAACTCTCATCCTTTTTCTTCACAAATAATGCTGGACATCCCCATGGTGAAGTACTTGGGCAAATGAACCCCTTGTCCAACAACTCTTGCAATTGCTTTTTCAGTTCTGCCAATTCCGCGGGAGGCATCCTATAGGGTCTCTTGGAGATAGGAGCAGTCCCGGGTTGTAACTCGATTGCGAACTCAATGTCTCGGTCAGGTGGCATCCCTGGCAACTCATCCGGAAACACATCCGGGTAGTCACGGACCACTGGGATCTTTTCCACTGGGGATTCTATCATAACTAAGGCACAAGAACGGGTGCATCCCTGGTCAGGCAGATATAGTGTGGTTTCACCACAAGTTGGTGAGTGCACCTCAATGGCCCTGGCTGCAATATCAATAACTGCTTGGTGCCTGGTTAACCAGTCAGTTCCCAATATAATATCCACGCTATCCAACCCTAAAATGAGGAGGGTGGTTTTAATTACAAGGCTACCAAACTTTATGGGCACATGCCTGTTGACTTGATAGGTGGCAACCCTGCCTCCTGGTGTTGAAATTGTGATACCCCCATTGATGTGGTGAAAAGGCAACTGGCACTTGGCACTAAATTTGGCACTGATAAAACTATGCGAAGCACTAGAATCAAAAAGAATAATAGCAGGATAATTTAAAACTGTAAAGATACCAGTCATGACGGGTGCTCCCTCTAGAATATCAGCCATGGTGGTGAAGTTTAGCCTGCCCTGCCTCACTTGCACCTTCTGTCTCTTGCCTTGGTTCTGATTGACATTCTGCCCCTGCCTCAGCTGGTTCCGGGGGCAATTCTTGGCATAGTGTCCGGTGTTGCCACACGTGAAACACCTGTTGTCATTCGCCTGGCGGTACGGCTGCTGCTGATTGTTCCTCTGAGCTGGAAATTGGGTGCGGTTGGGTGCCTGCTGCTGCTGCTGCTGTGGTCGGATCACCCATCGCCCTTGCTGCTGTTGGGGTCCCCTGTTCTGAGTGTCGGACACAATCCTGAAGCGTTGTGGCTGAGCTGAGGGTCCTGCCACAGGGGTCTTCCTCTTCTTTTCTGCCTGTCGAGCTGTAATGCAGTCCTCCTGGGAGATAGCCATGTTGACCAACTCATTGTAACTGTTGGCCCTAACGGTGTTGAGACGATCACGGAGCTTAGTGCTGAGCCCCCTCCTGAACCTGTCTCTCTTCTTCTCATCCGTGTCTGCGTGATATCCAGCATATTGGCACAAGTCATTAAAAGCCTGGGCATACTGCAACACTGTCCTGTTGCCCTGAGTGAGTGCCAGAAACTCGTTGAGCTTTCGGTCCATAATCCCGGCTGGTATGTGGTGTCCCCTGAAAGCTGCCTTGAACTCCCTCCATTCCACCTCTCGATCCTCTGGCTGCATTGCAAGAAAATGGTCCCACCAAGTCCTTGCGGGTCCGCGAAGCTGCTGGGTGGCAAACCTGACTTTAGTGACCTCCACTACTCGCAACCACACATCTGCATCAAGTGGATCCTCTGCCGTTGTGAACAATGGGGGCTGGGTACTGAGGAACTCCTGGTAGGTAGCTGCCGCGGGGTGACGCTGATGGTCTCCATCACCATAGTGCTGAGGTGGTGGCTGACGCTGAGCTAGCTGCCTCAAGATCTCATTCTGCTGAGCCATCAGCTCCTCCAGAGTGGGAGGCGGTGGCGGCGGTGGAGGAACGCGCTCATTCTGGCCACGACGCTGCCTCCCGGCCATATGAAAAACCACATACATACTTAACACCATATCTCCAAGTTCAAGATTTAATCGCGACGAAAAGAGTCAAAAGCAAAACGATAGACTCCAACTTCAACAAAAGTATTTAAAAAGGCATAAATTTTTCCTTCCAAATTTAAAACTGATAACAGCATCCATCAAACATGCTTCCAAAAGAGTTTATCATGGTTACATCATTTGTCCCAAGAAGACTCAACTCTATCTAGCCTAGTACCCCAAGGGTGCAAAAGCTAAGCTAGCTGCGAGGAGCCCTACCATCACCAACGTCTAACTCTATCCCGGACATCTTGTGAGCGAACGAGGCAACACTCGACTCGGGGGAAGGTGGTCTCCCTGAGCCAGCAGTGTCCACACTAAAGGCAGGCTCATCTCCTCCCTCGATGTCGACGTCCTCGTTGGCCTCCATGTCCTGGATCTCCTGGTGATGCATATCCAGGTGCTCATTAGCCTCAGCTAGCTGCTGCTGAGTGTTAATAAGCTGATCCTCGAGAACCTCGATGGTGTTCTCCCTGGTGCCCACTAATTCCTCCAACTCTTGGATATCAGTGGATAGCTGCTCCACCTGCAAGTCCTTCTCCACCATTTCAGTGGACAAATCAACCACGAGCTCCTCCCTGTTGTCCAACGTAATCTTTGTTGCCTCCAATAGTGCCATCAGATGGGACATCGCCTCACCACGCATCACTTGCATACGGTACAAAGCATTCATGCATCGTACGGTCAAGTGTGCAGTCTGTCCTGGGTAGATGGCCCAGATATCCTTGGCATGCTCCACCCGATCCTTCCACATTGGGTCGTCCTCCCTTTCGGCGGGGAACAAGCCAATGGGGTGGGTAGCCAGCTCCAAAGGATGGAATCCGCAGAAAGTGGTCAATCCATGCAGAGCGATCGCCTCGATCGTGTCCTCAGCTCGGTATCCAAAAGTCTCGGAGTCCAATGAGCGCCAGCCTGGCTGCAGGGGATGAGGCTCCAAGGTCATCCTCACCCTACAGCGGGGCACTCGGTGCTTCTCGAACTGCTGCACCGCGTACTGAGGGGGTGTCGTATATCCGGCCCCCTGAAGTACCTCCCACAAAATGCGGGGAAAGCCCTCTCGTGCAAGCCCGTCAGTGTGGGACAGTGCATTTCCGTCCTCTGAGGATCCGTGGGAAGTCATCTGTGTACGGTTAAGCGTAAGTAAAAGAAAAAGAATTATAAAAAGAACAAGGAAAATAAAACTTAGCCTTTCTCTAGTTAAATAAAAAGGTACTGGGGACCTAGTTGGTTATTATCTTGTTTTTAAGTCTTTACTCAATTATCCATTTAATTTAGAAATGCATGCATGCTCGTCCTGAACGACCTCACCAATATAAGGGGATAGGGAAGAACTCCCATCCCTTAAGGTGGCCTATAGGGCCTAATTACGTAGCCACCTAGCTACCCTTCTATCACCCTAAGGCTTCACGTCCTAGGTCTATCATGCTCGTCCTACTATCTATCCAACATTGTTTCTATCAAATTTTATTTTGGAAAAATGATGGTATTCACATTTTATTGATTCCTCTGTGGTGGTACAAGCTCCGATACCAGCTGTGGCGGAACTGCCCGAATTATTCCAACTTAAGTGCCTAAGCCCCGCCTTAGAGGCTAGACCACACTTAAATGGGAATAACCCGTCAATCCCTCGGATCTAGTCCGACACGGCCACTGATAGAATCAAGTACCACAATCTCACTCGATGGTGAGTCACAGAGCAAAAACAATAAAGCATAAAACCATGCATGTAAGAGTATTAAAATTATTACATCACCATCGGAGTTTTGCAAAAGTAGTCATCATTGTTCGAAGTGCAGCGGAATAAAACTAACGGTAAATAAACAGAGAGATGGGGAAGCCTGTCCCATCACTCCTCATGCTCCTCCTCAGCCAAGGTAGGGTCCCACTCGACAGTCCAACCCGGTGGCAAGATGGACGGCCAAGTCACTCCAGCAACCATGTCCTCCAGAGAACCTGTAAAATTATGCCACAAGCAAGGCTGAGTATACTAATACTCAGCTAGACTTACCCGGTGTGAGGAGTCTACTCCTCTACCTCTAGACATGCAGCTGTTTGGCTGTGGGGTTTGGTTGCCAAAAAGCACTAGCTGAGTTTCTAAGTCAAGTTTTATCTTTGTCAAATTAAGTGTGACTCTCTTAAGGCTAAAAGTGTACTATCTACTCATACATAGTAGCAAGCATTATTAGCAATCGACATCTTATATCAACTCATCATATTTCCACTTGTTACTCAATGCAGTACAATGGATCAAGCAGTCTCATTAGCTGCGAGAAGCAGACGATTCGAATCGAGTTTTTATACTTGCAAGGTAAACCTAAACACACGACATGTAGGGGCACTCCGTCCCCACACATATCAACCGTCCCCATTGATTCCCCGTCAGCAGATCAGGGCTCACCGCCTTGGCGTACAATGCCTCACTGACCCCGACTGCCGTCGTGCAGTGACCGCACTTGTACCCACCATAACCGGAATGGGAGACCACGTCTCAGGTCGCGTGAGGGGTAAAGTCTACTGCCAGGTTCAATCAGGTACTAGGCTTACCGATTTACCATATTTCTCGGCATGTGTTTAGTACGTTCAAACGCTTGACACAGGTATCCGCACGTTAATCCTTATTCCATTTTCCCATCTCGTAAACAACCAATCCCCATGGATTGTTGTCCACAAACTAGTATCATGATAGTGTGAAAGTGGGTACAACCAATTTCCTGATCTCGCACGAGTGCTAGAAAAATTACTCGACTTCTACCGAGATCCCTAATTAGCAAAGCAACTACTCGACCTAGCATACTAGTATCCATTTCAAAAAGGAATCCTGAGTTCATGCAACTAGGGTTTCAATCAACTCCTACACTTAAGTGCACAGTACAATCCTACAAACATTAAGTGAAGTAAAATAGCATAAATAACAGGTTATTCATAAACCGGGGCTTGCCTTCCAAAGCTGTGGCAGGCAGATCCTCTGATACAGACTCTGGGGCTGGATCCGGGGCTACCTCCTGAGCAGCTCCTTGCTCCAGCACGAGGACGTACTCTCCTTCAGCAAGGTTACAGTCTATTGAAATGCAATGAACATGTATGTCATGATTATGCAAGATTTAATAACATTATGCTGAGAGAAGAAAAACTAAGTTAAGGAGTAACTTAGGGTTTACTTGGTCATACGGGGCCTTTAGTGGTTTATGCTTATCATTCCTAGGTTTAGATTTTTGTTGAGGATAAACATAGTGGATTTGTATTGTCTTTATATATTTCAGTGGACAATTTACAAGGGTTTTAGGATGACACTAATTTCCATTATTCATTTTCCTTTCTTTAATTTCTATTTATGAATTCTAGTGGGGGTTTGAACTACAACAGGAGTTTAATCTTCTCCAAAAATTCTGTAAAAATTACAGTGGGTTGCCATTGGTCACTATAGCCCCTTCTAGGAAGTTGAGGTTCAAAACAAAAAGGCTATGCTTTAGACAAAAATAATAAAGGTTGGGTAAATGGGTCATTTTGTACTACAACTCTTAATTAGAGGTGGGCTCTGTCTTAAAGGTTATTTTTGTTGGCATCTAACAGTAATAATAGGCTTCTGTGCCAAAAACCACAGAAAGCTAAGGGGTGGTTATTTAGTTATGATTTTCTAAAGTTTAATGTCAAAAAGTCACTTTCTACTACATTGTTATTTGAAAAATGTCAAACAACAAATTTCATATTTTTCCTAAGTTCTTAATAACAAAACATTAACTATCCCAAGGGTGGGGGTGTTTTCACCTTGGGGTCATTTTTGTAGGGTTTTTCTAAGTTATCCTTGTTTTATTCAATTAAAAGGTATCCTACTTATTTTATACTAAACCAGGGTATGATAGATTTTTCCAGTGAACTATATTGAATAAGTATCCTAACAAAAATAAGGGTGCCCTCTAGTTCATTCTTTAAATCACATTTTCTATTTTTCTTAACCTTAAGCATATTGCAAAATAAGGGGCAAAAACTAACTTAATGGGGTGGACAGAGAGGTTTAACATTTTTAAACAGGTCAGTTGGTAGATATAAACTTCTCCAAATTTTTCTAACCCTAGCCAAATAGTACAACTATTTTTCTTTCTATTATTGAGCTTTTGGCCAAAACTATAATTAAATCAGAACCTTATAGTTCTCTACAATACATAGGGGGTTTTGTATTTTTTTAAGTAGGTTACCTTATTTAGAGTCTGACAAAATTGGTTTGACCAAATTTGGATGAACTAAACAGAAGTTATGAACTTTTAAAGTTTCTGTTCAATTTAAAAACAGATTTAATAAGAGTTTCCTGGAAAAACAGTTTACACCGAGGTCCCTGGGTTTAAACTAAATCAACCCGCACAAATTACCCCTGCGCCACTATTCCCCTGGGTCGCTGACAGTTCAAAAAGCCCCCTGACCTTTCCTTCTTCCCCGAGGTCCTTCCCCCAATGTAAACAGTACCCGCGGGAAAGAAAAGGGTGGCGCGGCTTACCGGCGGCGAGATAGGTCCGGCGAAGGGCAGGGTTGGCTCGGGGAGGCTCTGACGGTCACAGCGAGGTGCGGCTTGACGGCGGGGATGGCCGGAATCGCTCGGTCCACGCGCTTAGGCAGGTGTTCTCGTCGGCGGCGAGTGTACCGGCCAAACCACAGCGATCTGGTTCAATCCAAGGGCACGGTGAGCTTCACGGGGTAACGTAGTGACCGTGTGCACAAGGAATCGGAAAATGGTTGAGGGGATTACCCGGTCCACGTACTCCGGCGGGGTTGAGAACTCCAGCGACCGTGGACTGGCCTCTCCGGCGAAGCAGGCTTCGATTCCTCGCTCGGGGAGCTTCACTGATGGGTGCACACTCGTCTCCGAGGGTTGGATGGGGCTGGGGAAAGCTGGGCTGGCTGGTCTACGGTGGCAGTGGCTCGGGTGGCCGCAGACATGCCGCGCACGGGCAAACGGCGGTGAACTGAGCTCCGGTGAGGCTTGAGGGTGCGCGTAAGAGTGCAGTCGACGCCTGAGCGGGCTTTATAGGCGCGGGCGCGGGCCAGGGCGCCGGCTGGCCGTTGGCGCGAGGCGGGGCGCGCGCGGGCGTGCTCTGGCACACAGCGCGCGTCGAACACGTGGAGCTTTTCTTCTGCCCGTGTTCCACAGCTCACCCAAGTCGCAAACATGCGAATCTTGGCAAAAATACGGCGCGAGTCTTTTCCTGGCACCTAGGGTTGTCTCTCATCCGTGAGCTGCCATGGCAGATATGGCCTAGGTAGGGAGATCTTCGGTCGCCAAATGGGGTGTGTCACACTGCCCACTTCGCGACAAAAACCATGCCAAGGCATGTCAAACGTCCAAGTCTCGGGCTCAGCTTTTTCCAGTGGGTGCCTTGGGTGGTATGCCACATTTTTGGTATAGTACATAGGTGGGTTTGATGCCAGCTTCGAGGTGAACACGACTGATCTTTAGTGTAGGTGTAGTTTTTAACTTAGAGAGAAATAGAGAGCTCTAGCTCTCTCTCTCCACTTGGAGATTTGAATTGGGGTTTCTCCAGGGGTCTTTTTGCAATATTTCCTTCCCCGAATTGCTGGTTATAAGGTTACTTAAGGTTTGGTTAAAGATTACTCATGTTTTGCACATTTGCTCACTCTCTTTCCCCTCTTATCCATGGTAGTAAGTGTACAAAGATTTGAGTAATACTTCTTAGGTCATTAACAAACCTTGATTAGCACATGACCTCCAAAATTCTTATGTGTTTCCTTAAGTCTCTACCACATGTGATCACAGTCCTTAGTGCCAAGGTGCCTTAGCCATGGTAACACTTGAGGTGTTACACCGATCCACAGATACCCCAGAATGCTACTAAACTACACATCTAACATTCATATATAAAATTTCGACAGCATCTCTTTTGAAAATTGCATAAACGGGGAAGCAACAAAGTATAAATAGATATCATGATAAGAAAACATAATAGACATTAATAATCTGCTAGCAATGGGATCACAACTATAACGACATGAACTAAATTAACCAGTGCGCACGACTAGTTAAAAACAAACATCCTTTAACAAGAAGTTTCTAATTAAATCATGACTGCGCCTAGGCAACGTTATCATGAGAGTGAAGGTGGATGTGCTGCTACTTCCCACTCCCCTTGATGAGTAACAAACACCTGCATTGAGTAATGCAAGAGTGAGATAAAACATCTCAGCAAGCAAATTGTTTTGACGAGATATTTAAACCACAAATTGAATTAATCAACATTCTAAAAGAATCACAAATAAGATCAGAAATACTTGTAGATATAGAACTCAGTAGTCCCAATATAACCAATACCATCTCATTTCCTCGAACAACCACGATAGGTTGTATAACACTTCCCTATGTCAACAATACCTGCAAATCTCACTCAATGTATGCACAGGAATGCAACGTGTAGGTCCCCTGTCTTCATACCTCTGAGGGTATAAAACCACATCATCTGCAAATATCACTTCAATGAATTCATATGAATGCAATGCATATGTCCTCTGCCTTCATACCTATAAGGGTATGAAGCCGCATCGTACCCCTCCTCGGGCAACATACGATGCTAAGTTGTACTGGTACGGTCGGACCATAGGTCACGACAAAACTTCAGATGCAAATGAGTCATGCAATGTATACGGCATGTTGCATTTATCAATAATTTCACTTCCTTTAAATACAATACAAACCTCAAATAATACTTTATCTGCCTTCAGATATAATGCAAACCTCAAATAATACTTTGTCTGCCTTTAGATACAATGCAAACCTCAAATAAGACTTCATCTGCCTTCAGGGGTGTGAATTAATCTCATGGGTCATACTCGAACCATAATCATCATCAATATATGATAGAGCATCAATATAATACAATCAAGTAAAACATCATCATATAGTTTAATTATGAAAGAATCCAATAATTCTGAATATTAGAGTGTAGGCGATAGAAGTAACAGGTCAAAACGGTAGCAACCACCCTACATTCACTTGCCTTCATCGAAGAAGAAAAATGTACTGGGCATGATCTGGAGTGTAGCCACCTGCTAGCGCGCATAAAACTTAGTACAAATATTTCACAAACATTTGCCAACAATCAACAATTCACTCCTACACTGGAAACCAAGACCTGGTGGAAAGACTCCCACCCTGAACCACATGCCATACAGCAGCAGCGCTGTTTGTTAATTTTGTACCTTTAAAATTATAACGGTGGTGATATCAAACAACTACTCTAGGAGTATATACACAAAATACCCTACAACTTTGGTATTCAATGGATAATTAAATTCAGTCATCTATAAGTTCTAAAACATCTGACAAGATAACTGACTAAATCTGTTTCAGACAGCAGCATAGTTAACATCAAAATTCGTTATCTCCCAAACTATGCAACCAAAAATTATGACATTCTGCTGGCAGTAAGATATTTTATCCCTCTACAAAAGTCTCCATAGTTGGAAGAGCCAATTTAGCCATTTACTAGATGAAACCTACCAGTGAACAGACCCGCTCATTTTTGTTAGGCAAACAGAAACTGCCACAGTAAAACAAACATAACTGGAGTTTCAAAATTCATATGAATGCACTCTTTAACAATCTGGAAAGCTTATAAAATTATCTACAATCTCTTTTACCAACCTAAAGTTTAATTCTATTGATAAAAGTGCCTAAATCTTAAAAGAACAGATTCTGCAAAGAATTGTGAGACTGGAAAACTGCTATAATCAAACTGCAATAACATTCTGATCTGATGTCTGATTGGGGTGTTCTTCACGGCCACGGAAAGATCTACAAATTATCTACGACTCATAGACAGACTTTTTATTTTTTTGAGGCCACTAAGAGCACGGAAAACTGGTATGAACAGAAACTGTCGAATCTGTCATTCTTCAGAAACTAATTTCGAGATAAAAAACTAACCCCCATCTAATCCAACCTCTAATCTTTCAATCCCCATGATGCACAACCCCCCAAAACACATAGTTACAGGGAGGAACATGGATCTTATCCTTACCTAGGGTTTCCACAAGAAAAAACTGCAAGAAGAGATGGGGTAGAACATCTCCTTGATCCTCTCTTCCTCTTCAATTCAACGTGCTCCTCCTCTTCTCGATCCTTGCTGCGTGGGGGGAGATCTAGAGGGAGGAGGAAGTCGCGGAGAGGGTAGAGGGCGGCTATAAATGGGGAGGAGTGGAAGAGGGAGGGACAGCTGCAACAATTGGGGAGAGGGAGAGGGGGTCGGCTAGGGTTGGGGAGGAGAGGGGGCTCCCATCCATCGGATTGAGATCAATGGCCCGAACTCGCTCTCCCATCTAAGCTCCCGACCCCAGCGAAAAAATGCCAAAAGATCTACTGTTTCCCTGAGGAATGCCTCCTGAAACTTCAAACCCCAATGCCACAGAACATGAAAGAAAAGAGAAAAAGAAATTTAACTTTTTTTCAGAAAATTGTGGTATCACACTCTACCCCCCTTAAAAAGAATTTGTCCTCGAATTCGACCACTTCCAAGCAAAGCATCCAAGGTACCTGAAGCGCCCCGATCCTTTGGGACTCAAATGTGATACAATTACTGGTCCCAGGAGGCTAGTAACCACATTCCTTACTTCAAATAGTACAGAGTTTGAATAAAAGTTATTACAATACCAGAGTACAAGCTCGAGAGAGCCAGAAATACAAGCGCAGTAGAAGATAAACTAGCCCAAGCCACAGGCAAAACTGGGTGAAGACACAGCCCCCCTCAATCAAGCATAGCAGAAAAGAAGTCTTCAGATGTTGAAAAACATAAATAAATCTGGGTGAATACACTAGGTATTCCGCAAGCTCATCCCGCTCCCGTAAAGAGAAAGAGACCTATATCATACATGCTTCATATGGTGGAGCTGAAGTCACTCTTCTTTTTCTTAGAGAAAGGCAATATTATTTAGGGTTTTCCCGAAGAAATAGAAATAACACGTTGCTTAACCACCACTGAGCTTCCCGCTCGCGTGGCACCATTTTCTCTTCCAGAGACACACTCACACACACATATTTCCCTGTTCTCGGATATTATAAAACACTAATTGTCATACCACGCCAGACTCGTCCATTCCCGTGGACACGGACTATTCGAATAGGTTTGAACTCTGCGCAGAGGGGTACACTTTACCCACTAGTCCGGCTCTGCGATCTCATGGCCAATGAGATCCGAATCTGAATCTCTTTCCTTCCTCGCACGTCCTAACCTTAACGGTTATACCAGAAGGAGTCAGGCCACCGCCATGTCCAAACCGGACAAAACATTCCCCCTCCTTATCCTCCCGGTGCGCCCCAGCCTTCATAACCCTGGGGTTGGACCGTACGAGTTCAGATTGAGTGACTGCCCACACAGCCTCGAGTGGTTGTACTTTTCATGAGTACAGGTAGTGAAGGATGACAAACCGGTCCTTATATGAGGGGACAATCCTTCTGCTCACACCTAAACGAGCTGAGCCATCACCTTAGGCCCTCCCCTAAACCAGGGAGTCCCTGATCATCCCACTCACCAGGTGATGAGGGTGAATACCCTTCATCACACACTTTTTGAAAACACCGTTTGGTTAAAACCACTGCCCCTTTTTCCCATCCCATATCTTGTGATCAAAAGATGTTAGTTAATGCGGCTATCTCTCTACTCACCATGCAATTAATTCCATCCCTTAATCCCGGCTTAGGTAGTGGTAGAGAGAATAGGTAAATTATGCATCAAGGGAAGGATGGACTTGCCTTCGTCGAAGCTTTCCTGGCACAAAAGATTTATCTCGGAGGGGTTGGGTTCCTGCCCTTCTTCTGGAGCTACAAATTCCGGAGGATTGAATCCTTCTTCCGCTAATAAGCACAAATAAGGAACAATACATCAATCATGGTGACTTAGTGGGGTGTGCCAATTATTATACCTTATTATTTTTGTGCCCTATAATTTATTTAAACTATTTTTGGTGCATAAAATATCAGCATATAAGTATATATGTGAAAATGGGAAAAAGAAATGGGAAAAGGAAAAAGAAAAGGGTTTCTCATCTAGCTGGGCCGGGGGGAGTTTTTGGCCCAGCCGAGGGCGAGCGCGCGCGCGGCTGCGTCGGCAGGCGGCCCACTCGGCCCACCAGCGGAGGAGACGGCGTGGGGAGAGTGCCGTGGCACGGGCCCACATGCCAGAGGAAGGGGGGCTGACGGCGCGGAACAGTGACGGGGGGAGAGGGAGCCGGCCGGGGTTCGACTGCCGGTGAAATCCCGCGGCGGTTCTCCGCCGGGGGTCCGGTTTTGCGACGGGGGAGTGGTGGCGAGGCACGGGCGGGGGTAAGGGGTCATGGAGATGGGGTCAATTTGACCGGTGGAGCCTGGAGTGGCCGGTCCACTGTGTGGCGGCGGGTGCTCGCGGCGGTGAAGTCGCCGGCGAGGCAGCCGAGCGCAAAAGGAGGTGGAAAATGGTGCGACATGATCGTGAAGGGGTGGTGAACCTTGCGAGCCTACCCAATTGAGTGCCAGGCTACCAGAGGGTGGAAGGGAAGCGTACCGGAGCGAAGGGAGGGCGCGGCGGCGCTGGCTCAATCGAGCTCGGAGAAGGGGAAGGGGAGGTAGAAGAAGCTGGTGTGGTGAAGGCGGAGCTCAGGCGGTCCTTTTTATAGGCGCCTGGGGAGGGGGGGAAGGGAGGAGGGACGGCAAACGCCGACGAGCTCGCCATGATGGTGGTGATGGCGCAAACGGCGACGGGACGGCTCGGGCAGGCGGGGGGGGGGGGGGGGGGGGTGAAGGGACGGCTCGGGCATAGTGAGCGGGGTGCATGGCGCCAACCGAGCTGGTAAGCACGTTAATGGCAAGGAGATGGGGCGGGCGGTGGTCGGCGGCGAACGCGTCGGTGAATACATGGGCGGGACGAGGGGTCTGACGAGCGGGCCCGGGCTGCCAGTGAAAGAGCGACGCGAGAGGGAGAGGGGAGCCGCCCGCTGACGGGTGGGCTCGGGGTGTCTAGCACGGGCGCGGGCGCGTGGTGCTGGGCTGCTTGGGCCGCGGGAGGGAGAGGGGAGGAGCGGGCGCGCGAGAGGGGGAAAAGTGGCTTGGGCCGGAAACGGCCCAGCCGAGGGGGGGAGTTTTTTCTTTTTCTTTTTCTGTTTTCTATTTGTCATTTCTATTTTCTATTTCTATTTCTTTTTATCTCCTTTTCTTTTCAACAACAATTAGCTAAACAATCTTAGGTGCTAAAAATAATCTATGTGAGGTGCTTCTAACAATCAAAGTGTATGCATATGATGAGATGACCTAAGGGGTGGAGTTTAGGGAGAGATAAAAATAAGGGGGGTTGAGAGATTAGGGTTCCAAACCTTAGGTTGAAATTTTGGGATGTTACAAACCTACCCCACTTAAAGGAATCTCGCCCTCGAGATTTAGACTGGATTTGAGAAAAGATAAGGGTATTCCCTCCTCAAAGAGTCCTCACTCTCCCAGGTAGCTTCCTCTTCCCCTTCTCTGCTCCACTGAACTTTACAGAGTCTCACTTCTGAGTTGTGGGTCTTCCGGACTGCTGAGTCAAGAATTTTTATTGGCTTCTCACAGTACTAAAGATCTTTCTGAATTTGTATTGCCTCTTCTTCGATGTGACTTTCTGGTACTTGCAGGCATTTGCGGAGCTAGGACACGTGAAACACATTGTGGACATTAGACATGGATTCTGGTAATTCAAGATGGTACGCTGCGGGTCCCACTCTGCGAATGATGGGGTAGGGGCCGACGAATCTCGGTGCTAGCTTTCCTTTCACTTGCAACCTTCTGACACCACGCATCGGAGAGACCTTGAGGTAGACGAAGTCTCCTTTCTCAAATCTGAGTTCTCTCCGCCTGTTGTCCGCATAACTCTTCTGCCAACTCTGAGCTTCAAGTAATCTTCTGTGGATCAGGGCAACTTTCTCCTCAGCCTCTTTAACAAAGGCAGGCCCTTCCAGTGCCTTTTCCCCTATGTTGGACCACATGAGAGGGGTCTAGCATTTTCGTCCATACAATGCTTCGAACGGTGACATCTTGATACTGGCCTAATGGCTGTTGTTATACGAGAACTCCGCATAAGGCAAACTGGATTCCCAGCTTCTATCGAATGTTAACACACAGGCTCTTAATAAATCTTCGAGGACCTTGTTGACCCTTTCTGTCTGACCATCTGTCTGAGGGTGATAGGCGGTGCTGAAGTCTAGCTTGGTGCCCATAGCTTTCTAAAGGCTCGTCCAAAATTTGGAGGTGAACTGGGTTCCTCTGTCTGACACTATCTTCCTTGGGATGCCATGGAGTCTGACTATCTCTTTAAGATAAATTTGGGAAAGGGTGGCTCCTCCAAAGGTAGTTTTCACTGGGATGAAGTGGGCTACCTTGGTAAGACGGTCTATTATTACCCAGATAGAGTCGTTCCCTTTTTGCGTCCGGGGTAGTCCGGTTATAAAATCCATGCCTATTTCCTCCCACTTCCATTCAGGCACTGGAAGGGGTTGCAATAGGCCTGCAAGCTTCTGGTGCTCGGCTTTCGTTCGTTGGCAAGTGTCACACCGGGCCACATACTGTGCTATCTCTCTCTTCATCCCTCTCCACCAGTATCTGGTTTTGAGGTCTAGGTACATCTTGGTGGTTCCTGGGTGGATGGAGTAGGCTGAGTTGTGAGCATCATCGAGCAGGACTTCTCATGCCTGCCTTTTGGTACACACAGACGATTCTTGAACCAAAGGACTCCTTGTTCATCTATCCTGAGGTCCGGAAGTTGTTCCTTGCGAGCTTTTTCCATAAGTCTTGCTGTCTTCGAGTCTAGGCGTTGAGCTTTGCATATGAGGTCTTCTAGCATTGGTTTGACTTCTAGGCTGCCGTTGTTTCCCAAACATGCATTCAGTTGAGCTGATTCCTTCTTCCAATATTCTAAAAAGTTGGTTCCCTTTATCCCGAAAGGTTTTCGGCTGAGGGCATCTGCTACCACGTTGGCCTTTCTAGGGTGATAATGAATCTCAAGGTTATAATTTTTGATCAGTTCCAGCCATCTTCTCTGACTAAGGTTGAGATCTGGCTGAGTGAAGATATACCTCAGACTCTTGTGATCGGTGAAGATGTGACATTTGTTCCCAATTAGGTGGTGCCTCCATATTTTTAGAGCATGCACTATGGCTGCCAATTCCAAATCATGGGTGGGATAATTCTGCTCATGTGGCTTGAGTAGGCGCGATGCATATGCAATGACTTTCTCGTTTTGCATCAGCACACACCCTAAGCCTTGCCTTGAGGCATCATAGAAGACGACGAAATCCTGGTGTATATCCGGTAGTGTCAAAACTGGTGTGGTCGTGAGCTTCTCCTTTATGATCTGGAAGCTTTCCTCACACTTTGGGGTCCACACAAACTTATTGTCTTTCTTGAGGAGCTCGGTCATAGGTCTTGCTATGCTGGAGAATCCCTTGATAAAGCGGCGACAATATCCTGCAATTCCCAGAAAGCTTCGAACTTCACTGACGTTGGATGGCTGCCTCCATTTTGATACTGCTTCCACCTTGGACGGGTCTACTTTGATTCCTTCTGCAGTCAAGATATGCCCAAGGAAGGCTATCTTTTCTAACCAAAATTCACATTTGCTGAGCTTAGCATAAAGTTGGTGTGCCCTGAGTCTTCCGAGGATGATCCGGAGGTGACGCTTATGGTCTTCGCGGTTCTTGGAGTAGATAAGGATGTCGTCAATGAAGACTACGAAAAACTTATCCAGCTCTTCCATAAATACCTTATTCATGAGGTTCATGAAAAAGGCGGGTGTGTTTGTCAGTCCGAAAGGCATCACTGTGAATTCATACTATCCGTACCGGGTGACAAATGCAGTCTTCTGAATATCTGCTTCCTTGATTCTCAGTTGGTGATAACCAGACCTTAGGTCTATCTTTGAGAAGTATTTGGCCCCTTGAAGCTGATCAAAGAGGTCGTCGATCCGAGGGAGTGGATACTTGTTTTTGATTGTGACTTCATTTAAAGATCGGTAATCAATACACCTCCTCATACTTCCATCCTTCTTAGAGACGAAAAGGACTGGTTCTCCCCAAGGGGATGAGCTGGGACGGATGTACCCTTTTTGTTGAAGATCTGTGATTTGGAGCTTTAATTCTGCTAACTCGGTAGGAGCCATGCGGTATGGTCTCTTTGCGATGGGCGCCGTACCAGGAATCAGATCTATGTAGAATTCTACTTCTCTTTCTAGCGGCATTCCTGGCAACTCTTCTGGGAATACATCTATGAATTCTTCTACCACTGATATGCTTTCTGTTGCTAAATTAAACATCATTGGATCATTGGCGGGTGGCTAAGTCTGACAAGAGACTGACTTTCCTTGGTGGTCTGTGAGAAGGACTGTCTTGTTTGTGCAACTTATGATACCTTTGTGCTTGGTCAACCAATCCATTCCTAGGATCACATCAATCCCTTGGGATAGCAAGACGGTTAAGTCTGCCAAGAACACTACCCCACTTAAAAGAATTCTGACTTGGGAGCATTTGAGCTGGCATAGAAGGTCTGACCCTGGGGTTCGAGTGACCAAGGGAATCTCTAGAGGGGTAGAGGGGATGCCATGCTTTTCCACAAAACTAGTGGCTATAAAAGAATGGGATGCTCCTGAATCAAAAAGTACAGTAGCGGGAGTAAATTCAACAAGGAACTCATCGAGCACTACTCCCGGAGTTTGCTGAGCCTCCTGAGCATCGACGTGATTTACTCGTGCCCTTCCTTGATATTGGGTCTTGTTCTAATGGCTGATGGAGGAGGGCGCCTTGGGGGCGGGTGCTGAGGTATTCTTGGGGCCATTCACCAAGTTGGAGTAAGTAGGTCCTGCTGCCTTCAACTAGGGGCAGTTGTTCTTAAAGTGAATGGGGTCTCTGCAGTACCAACACACATTTGCTGGTGGTTGGTTGCTTGCAACCGAGGGGGCATGAAAGGAGCTCTAACTCTACTGACTGAACCGTGACGGAGTGGGTCCAGCTAGTCTAATGAAGCTTTGTCCCTTGGGTGGAAACCCAAAGGATCGAGTTCTTTGGTGCCGGTTTTGCTGCTGAGCTCGGAGGACATGGAATTTCCTCTTGAGGTGACCTTTTTCTTCTTCCCTTGCCCTTTCCACTTGCATGGCTTTGTTGGAGAGGTGCGAGAAGCTGAGGAAATCTTGGCTGGCTAGGATGGTCTTGAGTTCTGGTCTGAGCCCCTACAAAAAGCGGGCCATCTTCTTGACTTAGGTGTTGACGTCATCCGGCGCGTAGCGGGCCAACTCTGTGAATTTGTGCACGTATTCACTGACCGTTCTTCCGTCTAGAGTTAGTTCCCGGAATTCGTCTTCCTTGAGTTGAATGATCCCTTGGGGCACATGGTGCTCTGGGAAAGCAGTTTCAAACTCTGTCTAGGTAGCATCTCTGATGGCAGCGTTGAAGGTATCCCACCAAGCTAAGGCCATTCCGGAAAGTTGATGAGCCGCCAGTTGAACACGCTGATTCTCCGGGTATCCGATGGCTTCCAACTTGCTTTTAATCGTGCGCAACCAATCATCAGTATCGAGGGGATTGCTAGATCTAGCGAATGTGGGAGGCTTGAGCCTCAGGAAATCTCCCATCCTGTCTTGTGGTCTTCCACCATTTGGGTGTTGATTCTCCAGACTTCTAGTGAGGACCTCAATGAGTCGGGTTTGGTTGGCTAGAACTTGGGCTAAATCTAAGGGTAGTTCTGGAGGTGCGGGGAGGTGGGTCTCACTCCCTTCTCCACCGGCTTCTCTTTCAGCTCTTAGGGGAAACCCTGCTCCAATCCCGAAGGCGGTAGGCGTGGTTTTATCCGAAGCCATCTGTCAGGGGGAGAGAGTCACTATTATGCATATGTCAAAAAAAATTTCAACCAAGTTATTTTATTCATTACACCAATTCATTACAAGCATACAGCTACTACAAGTCGCACTACACGCGAGCGCTCTTTGAGGTACTTCCGAACTCTTTTTCTAAAGTGTCCCCAAAATTCTTGAGAAGGTCATCAAGGCTAGCTAGGGACATATCCTCGACGTCAGACAAATTCTCTATCCTGGCAGGGGGTGGTGCTGTAGGGGCTTTCTTCTTCTGCTCAGTCTGGCATCCTTGGCTCTTGGTCTTCTTTTAGATTTTCTTCGTGGGGGCGAGCTTCTTTTCATAATCCATCTTCAGGGTTCGGTAGGCTTCACGAGTGTTGGCCTCCTCGCCTTCTGCTATATCGAGACACTCTTGGAGGGATGCCTTCTCCTTCTTAAGTTCCTTGACTTGCTGCTCTAAGCTTTCCACCCAGGAGTTTAGGTGGGTGCAGTGGGAGGAAACGTCGTCATAGTGGTTATCGAGAGTGTGGAGATATCCGGCAATGTAGACGATGGTGGGGTCATCCTCGGTAGGATCTCTTCCTAATAGGGCCTGAAGTCTTTTCCTCCAGGTGGGGGTATTTTTGTTGCTAGGTGGGAAGTAACGAAGGGGGGTTTCAAAGACCTCTCTGTTGTAGTTTTGGCATAGCTGTCAAAGGTCTTTTCGGGCAACACTTTGGCAAGTGTCTGGGAAGCGGTGCCCAATGAAGGTGACTTGGAAGGGAGGGTGGTTTGGGTAACTTCAGCTTTCTCCCAGGTAGACCGCCATAGAGCACTTCTCAACTCCGTTTTCGCGGTATTCCTTCCAGACATATTCCGGCTTCTTGTGGATCCCCATGTGTAGCGCGCAACTCCGTAAGAGGTGAGGGAATCCATCCTCCTCTGAGCAGTAGGATGTTCTAATGACCCAAGAGCCTTCCATTTGGTAGGAGAAAAGAAGGGTCTGTTAATATCGGGGAAAGGAGAGAAGGTTTTTTAGGGGTAAGAGGTGTTTTCTTGTTAAGGCAACTTTTAAGGTCAGGGCTGCGGTCTACGGCCAGTCCTATGGCTCTAATACCACCTGAAGCGCCACGATCCTTTGGGACTCAAATGTGATACAATTACTAGTCCTAGGAGGCTAGTAACCACATTCCTTACTTCAAATAGTATAGAGTTCGAAAAAAAGTTATTACAATACCAGAGTACAAGCTCGAGAGAGCTAGAAATACAAGCGCAGAAGATGATAACTAGCCCAAGCCATAGGCAGAATTGGGTGAAGACACAGCCCCTCAATCAAGCATAGCAGAAAAGAAGTCTTCAGCTGCTGAAAAACATAAATAAATCTGGATGAATACACTAGGTATTCCACAAGCCCATCCCGCTCCCGTAAAGAGAAAGAGACCTATATCATACATGCTTCATATGGTGGAGCTGAAGTCACTCTTCTTTTTCTTAGAGAAAGGCAGTACTGTTTAGGGTTTTCCCGAAGAAATAGAAATAACACATTGCTTAACCACCACTAAGCTTCCCGCTTCCGTGGCACCATTTTCTCTTCTCGAGACACACTCACACACACATATTTCCCTGTTCTCGGAGATTATAAAACACTAATTGTCATACCACGCCATACTCGTCCATTCCAGTGGACACGACTATTCGAATAGGTTTGAACTCTGCGCAGAGGGGTACACTTTACCCACTAGTCCGGCTCTGCGATCTCATGGCCAATGAGATCTGAATCCGAATCTCTTTCCTTCCTCGTGCGTCCTAACCTTAACGGTTATCCGGAAGGAGTCAAGCCACCGCCATGTCCAAACCGGACAAAACATTCCCCCTCCTTATCGTCCCGGTGCTCCCCAGCCTTCATAACCCTGGGGTTGGACCGTACGAGTTCAGATCGAGTGACTGCCCACATAGCCTCGAGTGGTTGTACTTTTCATGAGTACAGGTAGTGAAGGATGACAAACCGGTCCTTATATGAGGGGACAATCCTTGTGCTCACACCTAAACCAGCTGAGCCATCACCCTAGGCCCTCCCCTAAACCAGGGAGTCCCTGATCATCCCACTCACCAGGTGATGAGGGTGAATACCCTTCATCGCACACTTTTTGAAAACATTGTTTGGTTAAAACCACTACCCCTTTTCCCCATCCCATATCTTGTGATCAAAAGATGTTAGTTAATGCGGCTATCTCTCTACTCACCATGCAATGAATTCCATCCCTTAATCCGGCTTAGGTAGTGGTAGAGAGAATAGGTAAATTATGCATCAAGGGAAGGATGGACTTGCCTTCGTCGAAGCTTTCCTGGCACAAAAGATTTGTCTCGGAGGGGTCGGGTTCTTGCCCTTCTTCCGGAGCTACAAATTCCGAAGGATCGGATCCTTCTTCCGCTAACAAGCACATATAAGGAACAATACATCAATCATGGTGACTTAGTGGGGTGTGCCAATTATTATACCTTATTATTTTTGTGCTCTATAATTTATTTAAACTATTTTTGGTGCATAAAATATCAGCATATAAATATATATGTGAAAATGGGAAAAAGAAATGGGAAAAGGAAGTGTTTCTCAGCTAGCTGGGCCGAGGGGGGAGTTTTTGGCCCAGCAGAGCGTGAGCGCGCGCGCAGCCACGTGGGCAAGCGGCCCACTCGGCCGCCAGCGGAGGAGACGGCGTGGGGACGGCACGGGGACGGTGCCGTGGCACGGGCCCACATGCTAGAGGAAGGGGGGCTGACGGCGGGGAACAGTGACAGGGGAGAGGGAGCCGGCCGGGGTTCGACCGCCAGTGAAATCCCGCGGCGGTCCTCCGCCGGGGGTCCGGTTTTGCGACGAGGGAGTGGTGGCGAGGCACGGGCGGGGGTAAGGGGTCACGGAGATGGGGTCAATTTGACCGGTGGAGGCCTGGGGTGGCCGGTCCACGGCGCGGCGGCGGGTGCTCGCGGCGGTGAAGTCGCCTGCGAGGCAGCCGAGCGCAAAAGGAGGTGGAAAAGGGTGCGGCATGATCGTGAAGGGGTGGTGAACCTTGCGAGCCTACCCAATTGAGTGCTAGGCTACCAGAGGGTGGAAGGGAAGCTTACCGGAGCGAAGGGAGGGCGCGGTGGCGCTGGCTCAATCGAGCTTGGAGAAGGGGAAGGAGATGTAGCCGAGGCTGGTGTGGTGAAGGCGGAGCTCGGGCGGTCCTTTTTATAGCCGACCGGGGAGGGGGGGGGAAGGGAGGAGGGACGACAAACGCCGATGAGCTCGCCATGATGGTGGTGATGTCGCAAACGGCGACGGGACGGCTCGGGCAGGCGGGGGGGTGAAGGGACGGCTCGGGCATAGTGAGCGGGGCGCATGGCGCCAACCGAGCTAGTGAGCGCATTAATGGCGAGGAGACGAGGTGGGCGGTGGTCGGTGGCGAACGCGCCGGTGAAGACATGGGCGGGACGAGGGGTCTGACGAGCGGGCCCGGGCTGCCAGTGAAAGAGCGATGCGAGAGGGAGAGGGGAGCCGGTCACTGACGGGTGGGCCCAGGGTGTCGGGCGCGGGCGCATGCGCGGGCGCGCGGTGCTGGACTGCGTGGGCCGGAGGAGGGAGAGGGGAGGAGCGGGCGCGCGAGTGGGGGGAAATGTGGCTTGGGCCAGAAACGGCCCAGCCGAGGGGGGGAGTTTTTCCTTTTTCTTTTTCTGTTTTCTATTTCTCATTTCTATTTTCTATTTCTTTTTATCTCCTTTTCTTTTGAACAACAATTAGCTAAATAATCTTAGGTGCTAAAAATAATCTATGTGAGGTTCTTCTAACAATCAAAGTGTATGCATATGATGAGATGACCTAAGGGGTGGAGTTTACGGAGAGATAAAAATAAGGGGGGTTAGGAGATTAGTGTTCCAAACCTTGGGTTGAAATTTTGGGATGTTATAGTACCCCATATAGCACCACCATTCAAAACATGGGTCCATTATTGGTCTTAATTAACAGAAGAACCTCTACCTCGGACTAATTGTCTAAGGAAACTACACAACCTGATATCAAACATGAAACAACATGCAATGAAGCTCAAAGAAAGTCATAGATGCAATCAACACTACGATTTCACACCATCGAATTTGGATGCAGCAATACATCAACATCAATGTCTTAAAACAACACTCTTTTATGAAGGGGTAATATGCACTAAGCACAACCATTACCAGCTTCAACAATTCATTTTAATTCAATGGTGAAACATCCACACCAGATGAATGTATAAGAAGATCAAACACCTCACCTCAAAGCACAACAAAACAAGTAGTTCTATTGAAACAAAACTCCTAATCTTCCTAAACCTTGTTCTTGCCATCATGAGAAGATAATCATGTAACCTCACATTCTTTGCACCCCACCAAAGGGAGAAAGTCTACAGAACTAATGGAGCAATAAAGCCGACAAGAAGCGAATAACATTCTATGCAGCATAGTTCATCGAAGAAATGCCAAAAACTACACAAAGAGCACTGACAGCACAACAACAACACCATACTTGATTAACCAATGTCACTATACTTAATCCAACAACTCAACTAAGAAAAATATCCAAACTAGTAAGGTTAACCTACACATAATATAAGTCTTCATCTACTTTAGTTCAGAAACTTACATTTCATTCTATCATACGATGCACTCAAAGTACCAGACATACAAGGTCAATAATAACCCCGTAATCCTTCACACTTTGAAAAACATCTCAAGCTGATGTAAAAACCACATCATTTAGGAATAGGTGACTAACCAAACACAACCAACTCTAGGCTAGGCAATGACTTCATTCAAACCAATAGATAAGTGGTCCAACAATGGCTCCACAAGCATGCATCGGGGAGAGAACCATCAGATCCTCAACGTATTAATACATAATCAATGGATCAAAAAAATCAAAGATTTATTCTACAATTAGCATGACTAACAGGCAACCACTTTAAACCACATCTAGGCTTTGTGGCTACTAAAACACACAATAGAAGTGAGACATGTAAGCCATTCTGGCCATGTAAAGACTTCCCCCAAAAATCCATATAAAGTACCAATATTCATTTCTTTTAGAACTAATTTCTCGACATAAACAATCATTCTTTGCAAAGATAGTTGGAACTAACCACCAACCGCTCAACAACTTAAATTCAAATTGGTGGTTACCTTGTAACCCAAAACACGCAATTCACACTCCTCTTAGAAACATTCTCAATCAAGCATATATAACAATATTATTGTAATAAAACTCGACCATGAAAAATATGGTGAAAACAACATAGGCATACTTGTATATCACAAGCATAATAACAACTTCAATCTCACAAAAGTCCAGCGATATCAAACACATTAATAAGACAATATAAAGGTTTAGAGATAAATTATATCAGGCATTAAGTCATAAACAACTTACCACATCACCATAAAGGAATAGGGAGGGGTGAAATTATTGTCATCTACACTTCAAAGACATTAATATATATCAAAGATATTTGAACCCATACCCTTCCTATATGTGCAAGTGTGTCAAATTTATCTTCAAATTGCCAAGAATCTAAAGCCTATGCTTTGATACCAACTGTAACACCCCGGGATCCACAAATATCCCAGAATGCTACTAAACTACACATCTAACATTCATATATAAAATTTCGACAGCATCTCTTTTGAAAATTGCATAAACGGGGAAGCAACAAAATATAAATAGATATCATGATAAGAAAACATAATAGACATTAATAATCTGCTAGCAATGGGAACATAACCATAACGACATGAACTGAATTAACCAGTGCACACGACTAGTTAAAAACAAACATCCTTTGCCAAGAAGTTTCTAATTAAATCATGACTGCGCCTAGGCAGCGTTATTATGAGAGTGAAGGTGGATGTGCTGCTACTTCCCACTCCCCTTGATGAGTAACAAACACCTGCATTCAGTAATGCAAGAGTGAGATGAAACATCTCAGTAAGCAAATTGTTTTGACGAGATATTTAAACCACAAATTGAATTAATCAACATTCTAAAAGAATCACACATAAGATCAGAAATACTTGTAGATATAGAACTCAGTAGTCCCAATATAACCAATACCATCTCATTTCCTCGAACAACCACGATAGGTTGTATAACACTGTCAAGTGAGCACTCTGACCCGGGTAGATAGCCTAGATGTCCTTGGCATGCTCCACCCGATCCTTCCACATTGGGTCGTCCTCCCTCTCCGCGGGGAACAAGCCAATGGGGTGGGTGGACAACTTCATGGGATGGAATCCGCAGAAAGTGGTCAACCCATGTAGAGCAATCGCCTCGATCGTGTCCTCAGCCCGGTATCCAAAGGACTCAGAGTCCAGCGAACGCCAGCCTGGCTGCAGGGGATGAGGCTCCAAGGTCATCCTCACTCTACAGCGGGGCACTCGGTGCTTCTCGAACTGCTGCACCGCGTACTGAGGAGGTGTCGTGTATCCGGCCCCCTGAAGTACCTCCCACAAAATGCGGGGAAAGCCCTCTCGTGCAAGCCCGTCAGTGTGGGACAGTGCATTCCCGTCGTCTGAGGATCCGTGGGAAGTCATCTGTGTACAGTTAAGCGTAAGTAAAAGAAAAAGAATTATAAAAAGAAAAAAAGGAAACACAACCCAGCCTCTCTCTAAATATAACAATGGTACTGGGGTACTTAGTTGGTCATCATTTTGTATTAAAGTCCTTACTCAATTATCCATTTGTTTGATTTAGAATGCTTGCATGCTCATCCTGAATGACCTCACATCAACATATGGGAATAGGGAAGAACTCCCATCTCTTATAATAGCCTATAGGGCTTAATCACTTAGCCACCTAACTACCCCTCTATCATCTTAAGGCTTCACGTCCTAGGTCTATCCTGATCGTCCTACGATCTATCCAACATTGTTTCTATCAAGTTTTACTTCGGAAAAGAATGGTATTTATATTTTATTGATTCCTCTGTGGTGGTACAAGCTCCGATACCAGCTGTGGCGGAACTGCCCGAATTATTCCGACTTAAGTGCCTAAGTCCCGCCTTAGAGGCTAGACCACACTTAAATGGGAATAACCCGTCAATCCCTCGGATCTAGTCCGATGAGGCCACTGACAGGATCAAGTACCACAATCTCACTCGATGGTGAGTCACAGAGCAAATACAATAAAGCATAAACCCATACATTAAGGAGTATTAAGTTATTACATCATCATCGGAGTTTTTGCAAAAGTAGTCATCATTGTTCGAGGTGCAGCGAAATAAAACTAACGATAGATAAATGGAGGGATGGGGAAGCCTGTCCCATCACTCATCATGCTCCTCCTCAGCCAAGGCGGGGTCCCACTTGACTGTCCAACTTGGTGGCAAGATGGACGACCAAGTCACTCCAGCAACCATGTCCTCTAGAGAACCTGTAAAAATTATGCCACAAGCAAGGATGAGTATACTAATACTCAGCTAGACTTACCCGGTGTGAGGAGTCTACTCCTCTACCTCTAGACATGCAGATGTTTGGCTATGGGGTTTGGTTGCCAAAAGCACTAGCCGAGTTTCTAAATCAAGTTTTAGCTTTGTCAAATTTAAGTGTGACTCTCTTAAGGCTAAATGTGTACTATCTACTCATACATGGTATCAAACATATTTAGCAATCAACATCTTGTGTCAACTCATCACATTTCCACTTGTTACTCAATGTAGCAGCATGGATCAAGCAGTCTCATTAGCTGCGAGAATCAGACGATTCGAATTGAGTTTTTATCCTTGCAAGGTAAACCTAAACATACGACATGCAGGGGCACTCCGTCCCCACACACATCAACCGTCCCCATCGATTCCCCGTCAGCAGAGAGGGGCTCACCGCCTTGGCGTACAATGCCTCACTGACCCCGACTGCCGTCGTGCAGTGACCGCACTTGTACCCACCATAACCGGAATGGGAGACCTCGTCTCAGGTCACGTGAGGAGGGCAATATGCTGCCAGGTTCAATCAGGTACTAGGCTTACCGATTTACCATATTTCTCGGTATATGTTTAGTACGTTCAAACGCTTGACTCACGGTACCAAACCTTAATCCTTATTCAAATTTTTATCCCGTGGACAACCAATCCCCATGGATTGTTGTCCCCAACCAGCATCATTATGATAAGAAAGTGGATACAACCAATTTCCTGACCTCGCGCGAGTGCTAGAAAATCACTCGACTTCTACCGAGATCCTATTTAATAAAGCAGCTACCTCGACCTAGCATACTAGTATTCATCTCAACAGGATTCCTGAGATCATGCAACTAGGGTTTCAAACAACTCCTACACTTAAGTGCACAATCAATCCTACAATCATTAAGTATAGTAAAATAGCATAAATAACAGGTTATGCATAAAACCGGGGCTTGCCTTCCAAAGTAGTGGCAGGCAGATCCTCTGGTGCAGGCTCTGGTGCTGAATCCGGGGCTACCTCCTGAGCAGCTCCTTGCTCCGGCACGAGGACGTACTCTCCGTCAGCGAGGTTACAGTCTATCGAAATGCAATGAATATGTATGTCATGATTATGCAGGATTTAATAACATTATGCTAAAGGAAGAAAAACTAAGTTAATGAGTAACTTAAGGTTTCTTGGTCATACGTGGCTTTTAGTGATTTATGCTTATCACCCTAGGTTTAGGTTTTGTCAAGGATAAGCATAGTGGATTGGTATTTCCTTTATAGATTTCAGTGGACAATTTACAAAGGGTTTTAGGATGACACTAATTTCCATTATTCATTTTCCTCTCTTTATTTTCTATTTATGAATTCTAGTGTAGGTTTGAACTACAACAGTGGTTTAACCTTTTCCAAAAATTCTGTAAAAATTACAGTGGCTTGCCATTGGTCAATATAGCCTGTTCTAGGAATTTAAGGTTCAAAAATAAAAAGGCTATGCCTTAGACAAAAATAACAGAAGTTGTGTAAATGGGCCACTTTGTATTACAACTCTTAACTAGGGGTGGGTTCTGTCCTAAGGGTTATTTTTGTTGGCATCTAATAGTAATAATAAGCTTTTGTGCCAAAAATCACAGAAAGCTAAGGGATGGTCATTTAGTTGTGAATTTCCAAAGTTTAATGCCAAAAAGGCACTTTCTACTGCCTTGCTATTTGAAAAATGTCAAACAGCAGAGTTCATATTTTTCCCAAGGCCTTAATAACAAAACATTAATTATCCCAAGGTTTGGGGTGTTTTCACCTTGAGGTTATTTTCTAGGGTTTTTCTAAGTTTTTCTTGTTTTCTTAAAATAAAAGGTATCCCAATTATTTTGTACTAAACCAGAGTATAATAGGTTTTTTTAGTGAACTATATTGAATAAGTAGACTAACAAAAATAACACCCCAAACCTTGGGATAATTAATGTTTTGTTATTAAGGACTTGGGAAAAATATGAACTCTGCTGTTTGACATTTTTCAAATAGCAAGGCAGTAGAAAGTGCCTTTTTGGCATTAAACTTTGGAAATTCACAACTAAATGACCATCCCTCAGCTTTCTGTGATTTTTGGCACAGAAGCTTATTATTACTATTAGATGCCAACAAAAATAACCCTTAGGACAGAACCCACCCCTAGTTAAGAGTTGTAATACAAAGTGGCCCATTTACACAACTTCTGTTATTTTTGTCTAAGGCATAGCCTTTTTATTTTTGAACCTTAAATTCCTAGAACAGGCTATATTGACCAATGGCAAGCCACTATAATTTTTACAGAATTTTTGGAAAAGGTTAAACCACTGTTGTAGTTCAAACCTACACTAGAATTCATAAATAGAAAATAAAGAGAGGAAAATGAATAATGGAAATTAGTGTCATCCTAAAACCCTTTGTAAATTGTCCAATGAAATATATAAAGGGAATACCAATCCACTATGCTTATCCTTGACAAAACCTAAACCTAGAGTGATATGCATAAACCACTAAAAGCCACGTATGACCAAGAAACCCTAAGTTACTCATTAACTTAGTTTTTCTTCCTTTAGCATAATGTTATTAAATCCTGCATAATCATGACATACATATTCATTGCATTTCGATAGACTGTAACCTTGCTGACGGAGAGTATGTCCTCGTGCCGGATCAAGGAGCTGCTCAGGAGGTAGCCCCGGATCCAGCACCAGAGCCTACACCAGAGGATCTGCCTGCCACTGGTTTGGAAGGCAAGCCCCCGGTTTTATGCATAACCTGTTATTTATGCTATTTTACTATACTTAATGATTGTAAGATTGATTGTGCACTTAAGTGTAGGAGTTATTTGAAACCCTAGTTGCATGATCTCAGGAATCCTGTTGAGATGAATACTAGTATGCTAGGTCGAGGTAGCTGCTTTATTAAATAGGATCTCGGTAGAAGTCGAGTGATTTTTCTAGCACTCGCGCGAGGTCAGGAAATTGGTTGTATCCACTTTCTTATCATAATGATGTTGGTTGGGGACAGCAATCCATGGGGATCGGTTGTCCACGGGATAAAAAATTGAATAAGGATTAAGGTGTGGTACCGTGAGTCAAGCGTTTGAACGTACTAAACATATACCGAGAAATATGGTAAATCGGTAAGCCTAGTACCTGATTGAACCTGGCAGAAGATTGCCCTCCTCACGCGACCTGAGACGAGGTCTCCCATTCCGGTTATGGTGGGTACAAGTGCGGTCACTGCACGACGGCAGTCGGGGTCAGTGAGGCATTGTACGCCAATGCGGTGAGCCCCTCTCTGCTGACGGGGAATCGATGGGGACGGTTGATGTGTGTGCGGACGGAGTGCCCCTGCATGTCGTATGTTTAGGTTTACCTTGCAAGGATAAAAACTCGATTCGAATCGTCTGCTTCTCGCAGCTAATGAGACTGCTTGATCCATGCTGCTACATTGAGTAACAAGTGGAAATGTGATGAGTTGACACAAGATGTTGATTGCTAAATATGTTTGATACCATGTATGAGTAGATAATACACATTTAGCCTTAAGAGAGTCACAATTAAATTTGACAAAGCTAAAACTTGATTTAGAAACTCGGCTAGTGCTTTTGGCAACCAAACCCCACAGCCAAACAGCTTCATGTCTAGAGGTAGAGGAGTAGACTCCTCACATCGGGTAAGTCTAGCTGAGTATTAGTATACTCAGCCTTGCTTGTGGCACATTTTTACAGGTTCTCTGGAGGACATGGTTGCTGGAGTGACTTGGCCGTCCATCTTGCCACCGGGTTGGACCGTCGAGTGGGACCCCGCCTCAGCTGAGGAGGAGCATGAGGAGTGATGGGACAGGATTCCCCATCCCTCCATTTATCTATCGTTAGTTTTATTACGCTGCACCTCGAACAATGATGACTACTTTTGCAAAAACTCCGATGATGATGTAATAACTTAATACTCCTTAATGTATGGGTTTATGCTTTATTGTATTTGCTCTGTGACTCACCATCGAGTGAGATTATGGTACTTGATCCTGTCAGTGGCCTCGTCGGACTAGATCCGAGGGATTGACGGGTTATTCCCATTTAAGTGTGGTCTAGCCTCTAAGGCGGGACTTAGGCACTTAAGTCGGAATAATTCGGGCAGTTCCGCCACAGCTGGTATCGGAGCTTGTACCACCACAGAGGAATCAATAAAATATAAAATATCAGGTTAGACCTAGGACGTGAAGCCTTAGGATGATAGAGGGGTAGTTAGGTGGCTAAGTGATTAAGCCCTATAGGCTATTATAAGAGATGGGAGTTCTTCCCTATTCCCTTACGTTGATGTGAAGTCGTTCAGGATGAGCATGCATGCATTCTAAATCAAACAAATGGATAATTGAGTAAGGACTTTAATACAAAATGATGACCAACTAAGTACCCGAGTACCATTGTTATATTTAGAGAGAGGCTGAGTTGTGTTTCCTTTTTTTTCTTTTTATAATTCTTTTTCTTTTACTTACGCTTAACCGTACACAGATGACTTCCCACGGATCCTCAAACGACGGGAATGCACTGTCCCACACTGACGGGCTTGCACGAGAGGGCTTTCCCCGCAATTTGTGGGAGGTACTTCAGGGGGCCGGATACACGACACCTCCTCAGTACGCGGTGCAGCAGTTTGAGAAGCACCGAGTGCCCAGCTGTAGAGTGAGGATGACCTTGGAGCCTCATCCCCTGCAGCCAGGCTGGCGTTCGCTGGACTCTGAGTCCTTTGGATACCGGGTTGAGGACACGATCGAGGCGATTGCTCTGCACAGGTTGACCACTTTCTGCGGATTCCATCTCATGGAGTTGTCCACCGACCCCATTGGCTTGTTCCCCGCGGAGAGGGAGGATGACCCAATGTGGAAGGATCGGGTGGAGCATGCCAAGGACATCTGGGCTATCTACCCGGGTCAGACTGCTCACTTGACAGTGCGGTGCATGAATGCCCTGTACCGTCTGCAAGTGATGCGCGGTGAGGCGATGTCCCATCTGATGGCATTGTTGGAGGCAACAAAGATCACCCTGGACAACAAAGAGGAGCTTGTGGTTGATTTGTCCACTGAGATGGTGGAAAAAGACTTACAAGTGGAGCAGCTGTCAAATGAGATCCAAGGGCTTGAGGAACTGGTGGGAACAAGGGAGAACACCATCGAGGTTCTCGAGGATCAGCTTATCAACACCCAGCAGCAGCTTGCCGAGGCTAATGAGCACCTGGATATGCATCACCAGGAGATCCAGGACATGGAGGCCAATGAGGATGTCAACATTGAGGGAGGAGAGGAGCCTGCCTCCAGCTTGGACACTGCCGGCTCAGGGAGACCACCTTCCCCGAGTCGAGTGTTGCCTCGTTCGCTCACTAGGTTCAGGATGTTGGGCTAGAAGTCGGTAATGGTGGGACTCCTAAAAGCTAGCTTAGCTTTTGCACCCTTGGGGTACTAGGCTAGATAGAGTTGAGTCTTTTGGGCCATTGATGTAATCATGATAAACTCTTTTGGAAGCATGGTTGTTGGATGCTGTTAGCCTTAATTTGGGAAGAAAAGTTTATGCCTTGTGAAATCCTTTATGTTTATGCAAGAATCTATCACTTCGCCTTTTGACTTTTCCTTCGTGATTGAACCTTGAAACTTGAAGATGTGTTATTAAGAAAATATGTGATTTTTCAGATGGCCGGGAGAGCGCGTCGTGGCCAGAATGAGCGCGTTCCTCCACCGCCGCCACCGCCTCCCACTCTGCAGGAGCTAATGTCTCAACAGAATGAGATCTTGAGGCAGCTAGCTCAGCGCCAGCCACCACCTCAGCACTATGGTGGTGGAGATCATCAACGTCACCCCGCGGCAGCTACCTACCAGGAGTTCCTCAGTACCCAGCCACCATTGTTCACCATGGTAGAGGACCCACTTGATGCGGATGTATGGTTGAGAGTAGTGGAATCCAAATTCCCGCTACTCCATGGAGTTTGCTCAGAGGTCACTAAAGTCAGGTTCGCCACCCAGCAGCTTCGCGGACCCGCAAGGACTTGGTGGCACCATTTTCTTGCTATGCAGCCAGATGACCGAGAGGTGGAATGGAGAGAGTTCAAGGCAGCTTTTAGGGGGCACCATATACCAGCCGGAATTATGGACCGAAAGCTCAACGACTTTCTGGCACTCACTCAGGGCAACAGGACAGTGTTGCAGTATGCTCAGGCTTTTAATGACCTGTGCCAGTATGCCGGGTATCATGCAGACACGGACGAGAAGAAGAGGGACAGGTTCAGGAGGGGGCTCAGCACTAAGCTCCGTGACCGTCTCAAAACCGTCAGGGCCAACAACTATAATGTGTTAGTCAACATGGCCATTTCTCAAGAGGACTGTATCACCGCTCGTCAGGCAGAGAAGAAGAGGAAGACCCCTGTGGCAGGACCCTCAGCTCAGCCACAGTGTTTTAGGATTGTGTCTGACACTCAGAACAGGGGGCCTCAGCAGCAGCAAGGGCAATGGGTGATCCGACCATATCAGCAGCAGCAGGCACCCAACCGCACCCAGTTTCCAGCTTAGAGGAATAATCAGCAGCAGCAACAATATCGCCAGGCAAATGACAACAGGTGTTTCACATGTGCCAACACCGGACATTATGCCAAGAATTGCCCCAGAAACCAGCAGAGGCAGGGGCAGAATGTTAATCAGAACCAAGGCAAGAGGCAGAAGGTGCAAGTGAGGCAAGGCAGGCTGAATTTCACCACCATGGCTGATATTCCAGAGGGAGCACCCGTCATGACTAATATCTTTACAGTTTTGAATTATCCTGCCATTATTCTTTTTGATTCTGGTGCATCACATAGTTTTATCAGTGCCAAATTTAGTGCCAAGTGCCAATTACCTTTTCACCACACCAATGGGGGTATTACAATTTCAACACCCGGAGGCAGGGTTGCCACCTACCAAATCAACAGGCAAGTGCCTATAAAATTTGGTAGTCTTGTGATTAGAACCACCCTTCTCATCTTAGGATTGGATAGCGTGGATATTATATTGGGAACTGATTGGTTAACCAGGCATCAGGCAGTATTGGATATTGCAGCAAGGGCCATTGAAATTCACTCCCCTGCTTATGGCGAGACTGTTTTGTATTTGCCTGATCAGGGTTGTACTCGTTCTTATGCCTTTGTTATGATAGAATCCCCAGTGGAAAAGATCCCAGTGGTTCGTGACTACCTAGATGTTTTTCCGGATGAATTGCCAGGAATGCCACCTGATAGAGACATTGAGTTCGCCATTGAATTGCAACCCGGGACTACTCCTATCTCCAAGAGACCCTATAGGATGCCTCCCGCGGGAATTGGCAGAATTGAAAAAGCAACTGCAGGAGTTGTTGGACAAGGGGTTCATTCGCCCAAGTACTTCACCTTGGGGATGTCCGGCTTTATTTGTAAAGAAAAAGGATGAGAGTTTGAGAATGTGTGTTGATTACCGCCCTCTCAATGCGGTGACCATCAAGAACAAATATCCACTACCCCGTATTGATGTTTTATTTGATCAATTGGTGGGATCCAAGGTATTCTCCAAGATAGATCTTCGCTCAGGTTACCATCAGATCAAGATCCGTGCCAGTGATATTCCCAAGACGGCCTTCTCAACCAGATATGGACTTTATGAGTTTTTGGTGATGTCTTTTGGGCTGACCAATGCCCTGGCTTATTTCATGTACTTGATGAACTCCGTATTCATGCCAGAGTTGGACAAGTTCGTGGTCGTTTTCATTGATGATATTTTGGTCTATTCCAAGAATGAAGACGAACATACTGAGCATCTGCACATCGTGCTTCAGTGACTGCGCGATCATCGTCTTTATGCTAAGTTGTCTAAATGTTAATTCTGGCTGAAGGAAATAAAATTCTTGGGTCACACAATTTCCCAGGATGGGATATCAGTTGATCCTGAAAAGGTACAAGAGGTAATGGATTGGAAACCCCCGACTACAGTGAGGCAAATTCGGAGTTTTCTGGGATTGGCAGGGTATTATCGACAATTCATTCCGGATTTCTCCAGAATTGCCAAACCAATGACTGAACTGTAAAAGAAGGGAGTCAAGTATAATTGGAGCCAGTAGTGTGAAGATGCCTTTCATACACTGAGGCAGCATTTGACAACAGCCCCAGTGCTGGCTCAACCTGATAACACCCTTTGAAGTTTATTGTGATGCTTCCGGTACGGGATTGGGATGTGTATTAATGCAAGATAACAGAGTAATTGCTTATGCTTCCCAAGCACTCAGGCCCCATGAGCAGAACTACCCTACACATGATCTAGAGTTAGCAGCCGTGGTTCTTGCTCTCAAGATATGGAGACACTACTTGATGGGAGCTCACTGTAACATTTACACTGATCACAAGAGTCTCAAATACATTTTCACTCAGGCAGATCTGAACATGAGGCAGAGGAGATGGTTAGAATTAATCAAGGACTATGTTTTGGAGGTGCATTACCATCCCGGCAAGGCCAATGTTGTGGCAGATGCCTTGAGCAGATAGGCCCAGTGCAATTGTATGAACATGGATGCAAGAGTTACCACCCTGTGTGATGAGCTGTGCAAATTGAACCTGGAAGTTGTTTCTTCAGGTGACTTAAATTATATCTCGGTGGAGCCCACATTACAAGAGCAAATAGTCAGGGCACAGATTGAAGACAAGGGTGTTCAGGTTATCAAAGACATGATCAAGCAGAAGGCAGAGAAATACAAGTGCTTCCGTCAGGATAGCAAGGGAATTCTATGGTTTGGAGATCGATTGGTTGTTCCCAAGGACCCTGAGCTCAGAAAGAAGATACTGGATGAAGCTCATCTTTCAAAATTCTCCATGCACCCGGGCAACAACAAGATGTATCATGATCTCAGATCCTTATACTGGTGGACCAGAATGAAGAGGGAAATTGCCAAGTACATATCCGAGTGTGACACCTGCCAAAGGATTAAAGCCAGTCATTTGAAGGCAGCAGGCCCTTTGCAACCCCTTCCCATACCATCTTGGAAATGGGAGGACATTTGCATGGACTTTATCATGGGACTACCCAACACCTCCAGGCACCATGTTTCAATTTGGGTTATTGTGGACAGATTGACCAAGACCGCTCATTTCTTGCCAGTGCATACCACCCACAGGACGGAGAAGTATGCAGAAATCTACATTGACCAGATAGTTCGTTTGCATGGGATACCAAGGACTATAGTATCAGACAGAGGAGCACCATTTGTGGCACGATTTTGGGAACAATTTCAGGAATCACTTGGGACCCATGTAGTACGAAGCTCAGCATACCATCCTCAAACAGATGGCCAGACAGAAAGGGTAAACCAGATTTTGGAAGACATGTTAAGGGCATGTGTGCTGCACTACGGAAAAGATTGGGACAAGTGCCTTTCTTTGGCAGAGTTTTCTTATAATAACAGCTACTAGTCCAGTTTGAAGATGGCACCTTTTGAAGCCTTATATAGGAGAAGATGTAGAACCCCGCTGAATTGGTCTCAAGCAGGAGAGAGGGAAAAATTTGGACCAGACTTGGTACTCGAAGCAGAGGAAAAGGTCAGAGTTATTACAAAGAACTTAGAAGCTGCTCAGGCCAGACAAAAGAGCTATCATGACAAGAGGCGGAAGCCTCTACAATTTGAAGTGGGAGATCATGTTTGTCAGAAGGTGTCACCCACCAAGGGTGTCCAGAGATTCGGGATCAAGGGCAAGTTAGCTCCTCGCTACATTGGACCCTACGAGATCAAGGAGGCTTGTGGACCTGTAGCCTATCAATTGAAGTTGCCACCCAGCATGTTAGCTGTTCATGATGTGTTCCATGTATCTCAGCTGCGGAAATGTGTCCGCCTACCCACTGAAGTGCTACCTGAGCCAGACATTGAGATAGAACCAGACTTGTCCTATCAAGAGTACCCCATCAAGGTATTGGATCAGAAGGAGAGATCAACACGGGGAAAGTCAATCAGAATGTATAAGGTTCAGTGGAGTCACCATTTAGTAGAAGAAGCTACGTGGGAGACTGAGGATTTTCTGCGCTCTCGCTTCCCCGACTTTCTGCCCAAAGGAGTCGGTACGTAACACAAAACCCCACCCCCACCTGCCCTTTTGAATACAATTACAAGAAAAACTTAGATAACAAGGATAGTCTAAGTTGTGGTATTAACTTAAAAAGGGCTTCCTTCTGAAATTGCAAAGAGAATGACATTCGAAGAGCAGTTAACAAGAGAAACTTGGATAAAGGGAAGGGTAGCACACCACCACACCTTCACGGCACCCCTCCAAGGGACTCTACCTAAAATCTCGAGACGAGATTCCTTTAAGGGGGAGGGCTGTAACACCCCAGGTGTTACCTAGGTGTTGGCTTCCTAATGGCACATATACCTATTATCACATGTGGTTAAAACTTGGAGGAGAGGGAGTACTTAAGACTTTGGAAGCATGAGTGAGTTAAGAAATGCCAAGAACCCAAGTATTACCCAAGCTTTTAGGCAATGATCACCTAGGGCAAAGGAGGATTGAACCTTGGACCCCCTCTCTTAAAGCCTTTAGTTGAGAAAAAGATCAAGGAAATGCACATTTCATGATTTAAACCTTAACCAAAGTTTAAGAGTACCAAAATGTTTACAAAAGACAGTAAAGGAACTTTGCAAAAAGACCCCTATAAGACCCATAAATCGGCCCCCAAGTGGAGAACACTATGGAATCACCCCCATTCCTTCTAAGTCCAAAATCAGCCCTAATCTAGAGATCAGGGGTGTTCACCTAGCTAATGGCACCAAAACCTTAGGGTCTAAATAACAAAAAGGAGCCAAATTATCTAAGGAACCCCCTGGAAGAGTTTGAACCCAAGCCAAGACCGTTTGACACGAGTTGGCACCTGTTTTGTCTCGGGTTGAACATTGCAGACAAACAAGACTTGGCGCCACCATATCTTCTAAACCAGACTCGATCTTCCCTTGGAACTTACATGAACTAGGTAGCCCTAGGTGCAGGGAAGAAATCTTACACAAGCCATAGGGCTAGATTCGCACGTTTGGCTGCTCAGCAGGCGCAAGAACCAGAGCAGAAAACAACGGCCACGTGTTCGACGCACTCTGGGCTCGCCAGAGCACGACCGACGCGCGCCCCGCGTGCCCCGCGTCGCGCCAAAGACCAGCCGGCGCCATGGCCCGTGCCCGTGCCTATAAAGCCCCCAGGGACCTTGACCGTACCCCTCTGCACACGCTCGACCTCACCGGAGCCCAAACCCACCGGCGTTTGCCCGTGCACGGCGTGTCCGCGGCCACCCGATCCCCCTGCCACCGTAGACCGGCCAGCAGACCCCTTCCCAGCCCCGTCCAGCCCTCGGAGAAGACTGTGCACACCTCAGTGAAGCTCCCCGAGCGAGGAATCGGAGTTTGCTTTGCCGGAGAGGCCAGTCCAAGGTCGCCGGACTCCACCCGACCGCCGGCGAGTATAGACCGGGTAACCCTCTGCTCCATTCTTCGATTCCTTGTGCACACAGCCTCTACGTCACCCCGTGGAGCTCACTGTGCCATTGGATTGAACTAGGTCGCCGTGGTTTGGCTGGCACACCCGCCGCCGACGAGAGCACCCGCCTGCGCACGTGGACCGGACGATTCCAGCCACCCCCGCCGTCGAGCCGTACACCGTTGTGACCGCCAGGACCTCCCGGAGCCAACCCCGCCCCTTGTCGGACCTATCTCGCCGCCGGTAAGCATCGCCACCCTTTTCTTTCTCGTGGGTACTGTTTAAACCTAGGGAGGGACAGTGGGGGAGAAGAAAAAGCTAGGGGGTTTTGCGCAATGTCAGTGACTCGGATGAATAGTAGCGTGGGGGTATAACTGAGAGAGTTATTTTGGAAATAACCCAAGGACTTCGGTGCAAAGTGGTTTTCCAGGAAACCTTTTATTAAATCTGATTTAAAATTTAAATAGAACTTGAATAATTCATATCTTCTGTTTTATTCATCCAAATTGAGTCAAACCAATTTTGTTAGATCTTAAATAATATAAACTACTGAAGAAAAATATAAAACCCCTATGTGCTACAGAAAACTTTAGGGTTCTAAATTAAATACTGATTTGGCCAAAAGCTAAATAATAGGAAGAAAAATAGTTGCACTATTTAACTGAGGTTAAGAAAATTTAGAGAAGTACTTGATCACCTACTGACCTATTTAAAAATGCTAAACCCCTCTGTATACCCCATTAAGGTAAAGTTTGCCATTTATTTCACCTTGTGCTTAAAGTTAAAGAAAATAGAAAAGGTAATTTAAATAGAGAACCAGGGAACACCCATATTTTTGTTAGTCTACTTATTCAATGTAGTTCACTAGAAAAATCTATTGTACTCTGATTTAGTAAAAAATAATTGGGATACCTATTATTTTAAGAAAACAAGAAAAACTTAGAAAAACCCTAGAAAAATAACCTCAAGATGAAAACACTCCAAACCTTGGGATAATTAATGTTTTGTTATTAAGGACTTGGGAAAAATATGAACTCTGCTGTTTGACATTTTTCAAATAGCAAGGCAGTAGAAAGTGCCTTTTTGGCATTAAACTTTGGAAATTCACAACTAAATGACCATCCCTTAGCTTTCTGTGATTTTTGGCACAGAAGCTTATTATTACTATTAGATGCCAACAAAAATAACCCTTAGGACAGAACCCACCCCTAGTTAAGAGTTGTAATACAAAGTGGCCCATTTACACAACTTCTGTTATTTTTGTCTAAGGCATAGCCTTTTTATTTTTGAACCTTAAATTCCTAGAACAGGCTATATTGACCAATGGCAAGCCACTGTAATTTTTACAGAATTTTTGGAAAAGGTTAAACCACTGTTGTAGTTCAAACCTACACTAGAATTCATAAATAGAAAATAAAGAGAGGAAAATGAATAATGGAAATTAGTGTCATCCTAAAACCCTTTGTAAATTGTCCACTGAAATATATAAAGGGAATACCAATCCACTATGCTTATCCTTGACAAAACCTAAACCTAGAGTGATAAGCATAAACCACTAAAAGCCACGTATGACCAAGAAACCCTAAGTTACTCATTAACTTAGTTTTTCTTCCTTTAGCATAATGTTATTAAATCCTGCATAATCATGACATACATATTCATTGCATTTCGATAGACTGTAACCTCGCTGACGGAGAGTACGTCCTCGTGCCGGAGCAAGGAGCTGCTCAGGAGGTAGCCCCGGATCCAGCACCAGAGCCTGCACCAGAGGATCTGCCTGCCACTGCTTTGGAAGGCAAGCCCCGATTTTATGCATAACCTGTTATTTATGCTATTTTACTATACTTAATGATTGTAGAATTGATTGTGCACTTAAGTGTAGGAGTTATTTGAAACCCTAGTTGCATGATCTCAGGAATCCTGTTGAGATGAATACTAGTATGCTAGGTCGAGGTAGCTGCTTTATTAAATAGGATCTCGGTAGAAGTCGAGTGATTTTTCTAGCACTCGCGCGAGGTCAGGAAATTGGTTGTATCCACTTTCTTATCATAATGATGCTGGTTGGGGACAACAATCCATGGGGATTGGTTGTCCACGGGATAAAAAATTTGAATAAGGATTATGGTGTGGTACCGTGAGTCAAGCGTTTGAACGTACTAAACATATACCGAGAAATATGGTAAATCGGTAAGCCTAGTACCTAATTGAACCTGGCAGCAGATTGCCCTCCTCACGCGACCTGAGACGAGGTCTCCAATTCCGGTTATGGTGGGTACAAGTGCGGTCACTGCACGACGGCAGTCGGGGTCAGTGAGGCATTGTACGCCAAGGCGGTGAGCCCCTCTCTGCTGACGGGGAATCGATGGGGACGGTTGATGTGTGTGGGGACGGAGTGCCCCTGCATGTCGTATGTTTAGGTTTACCTTGAAAGGATAAAAACTCGATTCGAATCGTCTGCTTCTCGCAGCTAATGAGACTGCTTGATCCATGCTGCTACATTGAGTAACAAGTGGAAATGTGATGAGTTGACACAAGATGTTGATTGCTAAATATGTTTGATACCATGTATGAGTAGATAGTACACATTTAGCCTTAAGAGAGTCACACTTAAATTTGACAAAGCTAAAACTTGATTTAGAAACTCGGCTAGTGCTTTTGGCAACCAAACTCCACAGCCAAACAGCTGCATGTCTAGAGGTAGAGGAGTAGACTCCTCACACCGGGTAAGTCTAGCTGAGTATTAGTATACTCAGCCTTGCTTGTGGCACATTTTTACAAGTTCTCTGGAGGACATGGTTGCTGGAGTGACTTGGCCGTCCATCTTGCCACCGGGTTGGACCGTCGAGTGGGACCCCGCCTCGACAGAGGAGGAGCATGAGGAGTGATGGGACAGGCTTCCCCATCCCTCCATTTATCTATCGTTAGTTTTATTCCGCTGCACCTCGAACAATGATGACTACTTTTGCAAAAACTCCGATGATGATGTAATAACTTAATACTCCTTAATGTATGGGTTTATGCTTTATTGTATTTGCTTTGGACTCACCATCGAGTGAGATTGTGGTACTTGATCCTGTTAGTGGCCTCGTCGGACTAGATCCGAGGGATTGATGGGTTATTCTCATTTAAGTGTGGTCTAGCCTTTAAGGCGGGACTTAGGCACTTAAGTCGGAATAATTCGGGCAGTTCCGCCACACCTACGTCAAAAATACCTGCAAATCACACTCAATCTATGCACAGGAATGCAATGTGTAGGTCCCTTGTCTTCATACCTCTGAGGGTATAAAACCACATCATCTGCAAATATCACTTCAATGAATTCATATGAATGCAATGCATATGTCCTCTGCCTTCATACCTCTAAGGGTATGAAGCCGCATCGTACCCCTCCTCGGGCAACGTACGATGCTAAGTTGTACCGGTACGGTCGGACCATAGGTCATGACAAAACTTCAAATGCAAATGAGTCATGCAATATATACAACATGCTGCATTTATCAATAAATTTCACTTTCTTTAGATACAATACAAATCTCAAATAATACTTTATCTGCCTTCAGATACAATGCAAACCTCAAGTAATACTTTGTCTGCCTTTAGATACAATGCAAACCTCAAATAAGACTTCATCTACCTTCAGGGGTGTGAATTAATCTCATGGGTCATACTCGAACCATAATCATCATCAATATATGATAGAGCATCAATATAATACAATCAAGTAAAACATCATCATATAGTTCAATTATGAAATAATCCAATAATTCTGAATATTAGAGTGTAGGCGATGAAGTAACAGGTCAAAACGGTAGCAACCACCGCTACATTCACTTGCCTTCATCGAAGAAGAAAAATGAACTGGACATGATCTGGAGTGTAGCCACCTACTCGCACGCATAAAACTTAATACAAATATTTCACAAACATTTGTCGACAATCAACAATTCGCTCCTACACTGGAAACCAAGACCTGGTGGAAAGACTCCCACCCTGAACCACATGCCATACAGCAGCAACGCTGTTTGTTAATTTTGTATCTTTAGGAGTATATACACAAAATACTCTAGGAGTATATACACAAAATACTCTACAAATTCGGTATTCAATGGATAAATAAATTCAGTCATCTATAAGTTCTAAAACATCTGACAAGATAACTGACTGAATTTGTTTCAGACAGCAGCATAGTTAACTTCAAAATTCGTTATCTCCCAAACTACTCAACCAAAAATTATGACATTCCGCTGGCAGTAAGATATTTTATCCCTCTACAAAAGTCTCCATAGTTGTAAGAGTCAATTCGGCCATTTACTAGATGAAACCTACCAGTGAACAGACCCGCTCATTTTTGTTAGGCAAACAAAAACAACCACGGTAAAACAAACATAAATGGAGTTTCAAAATTCATATGAATGCACTCTTTAACAACCTGGAAAGTTTATAAAATTATCTACAAATTCTTTTAACAAACTAAAGTTTAATTCTGTTAAAGTGGCTAAATCTTAAAAGAACTGATTCTGCACAGAGTTGTGAGACTGGAAAACTGCTATAATCAAACTGCAACAACTTTCTAATCTGATGTCCGATTGGGGTGTTCTTCGCGGACACGGAAAAATCTACAAATTATCTACGACTCATCGCCAGACGCTTTATTTTTTTGAGGCAACTAAGAGCACAGAAAACTGGTATGAACAAAAACTATCGAATCTGTCATTCTGTAGAAACCAATTTCGAGATCAAAAACTAACCCCCCCATCTAATCCATCCTCTTATCCTTCAATCCCCATGATTCACAACCCCAAAAACACATAATTACAGGGAGGAACATGGATCTTATCCTTACCTAGGGTGTTGGGGGTCTGCTTCATCGCCAAAGGTCCCATTAGAAGAAATACCTTCGGAAGATTGACACAGAGGCAAAGCCGAAACTACCAATCAGAGAGCTTCAGAGTATACTTCCAGATACACCGACTTAAAGATGAAATGACTGATCGACCCATGATAACTTGTATTATGATTGTAATCATTTGTAAAGGGCATGAATGTAATTTCTCATAGGCTGCGTCCTGTGCCTATAAATAGATGAATAGTACCCCTGTACTATTCACGCTGTCTTATCCTCGCTTGTTCACCACAATTGGATTTTTACCTTCTGTCAAGCCGAAGGTACAAATGTAATTAAATATTGTTTTTATCTATCCAAGTTTATATAATGAAGATATGTTAAAGATGGTATATGATTATTCATGTTATCTTTCATGTTTCATATACTTCGTCTTTCATTAACATATACCGTGATCATGAAGGTACGTCCTTCATGACCTTCGTCTGAAGATCGTTATATCCTAAGGAAAATAATGCTTCAAAGGACGAAGGACATTAACATTTAATACTTTGTGTTGCCTTGTTCTTAACTCATAGCATTTGAGAACAAGTCCCCAACATTGGAGCCCACCTCCGGTGAACTCACTTCCACTGTTGAGCTGATGGCTTCGTTCAACAATGAAGCTGAAGTTGCTTCGGCTACGAAGCTGGTGCTCCCGATAACAGGCGGTTCATGCTCAGAACCGGCCAACAAGAAGTAGAAGAAGGAGGCTCAGAGAAGGGTGCAACATGTTGGGGTGCAGGGACCCTTCATCAAGTCAAAATGGTTCGACATCCCAATCACCTTCTCCATGGAGGACCTTCAGCTCAAGGATTACCCTCATAATGATGCTATGGTCATATCTTGTGTCATCAAGAGATTTATGGTCCACAATGTTCTGGTTGATATAGGCAGTGCAGCGGATATCATATTTGCTAAGGCCTTCAGACAGATGCAAGAACTAGAGGACAAGATTCATGATGCTACACACCCTCTTTATGGCTTTGGAGGAAGGAAAATTGCAACACTCGACAAAATCACGATGTCAGTGGCCTTCGGCTTCGTCCACAACACAAGGACTGAACAGGTTGTGTTTGACATCGTTGATATGGAATATCCCTACAATGCAATCATTGGTCGTGGGACACTCAATGCTTTCGAAGCAATACTTTATCCAGCGTATCTATGCATGAAGATACCTTCAGAACAAGGGCCCATTGATGTTCATGGTAGTCAGGAAGCTGCTAGAAAAGCCGAAGGAAACTGGACAAACTCAAAAGCGATCCACAATATAGATGGAGCCGAAGCCTGTGAACAATACAAGTACATAAGAGAGAAGGCTGCTTTGGCTCATCAGCCGAAGCCTATGCTTCTATGTGAAGACATAGCAGAGCAGAAGGTACTGTTGGGGTCTCAGTTATCTGAAGAGCAGGAGAAAACTTTGATAAGGGTTTTATTCAACAACAAAGATGTTTTTGCTTGGTCGGCCAATGATCTCTGTGGTGTAAACAGAGACGTCATTGAACATTCACTCAATGTTGACCCATCCTTCAGGCCAAGAAAGCAAAGGCTTCGGAAAATTTCTGATGATAAAGCCGAAGGTGCTCGGAATGAAGTAAAAAGACTTCTCAGTGCTGGTGTTATCAGAGAAGTAAAATATCCAGAGTGGCTAGCCAATACTGTTATGGTGAAGAAGGCCAATGGCAAATGGAGAATGTGTATTGACTTCACGGATCTCAACAAGGCCTGTCCGAAGGACGAATTTCCATTACCAAGAATAGACTCTCTTGTAGATGCAGCAGCTTCTTCAGAACTTATGAGTCTGCTGGATTGCTACTCAGGATATCATCAAATATGGATGAAGAAGGAGGATGAGCCAAAGACCAGCTTCATAACTTCCAGCGGCACCTATTGTTATCTTCGGATGCCTGAGGGGCTCAAGAATGCTGGAGGAAGCTTGAGCAGAATGATAGCCAAGGTCCTTCATTCTCAGATAGGTAGAAATGTGCTAACATACGTTGATGATATCATAGTAAAAAAGCACGAAGCAAGAAAATCATATCACTGATCTGTAAGAAACATTTGCTAATTTCAGGCAAGCTGGCCTAAAATTAAATCCTGAAAAATGTGTCTTTGGAGTGAAGAAGGGTAAGTTCCTTGGCTGTCTAGTTTCAACAAATGGGATTGAAGCTAACCCAAGCAAGATCGAAGCTATCCTTCGAATGGAACCGCCAAGCACAAAGAAGGGGGCTCAACGGTTGGCAGGAAGACTGGCTTCATTGAATAGATTTATATCTAGATCAGCAGAAAGAAACTTGTCATTCTTTGAAATACTAAAGTCAGCCGAAGTCTTTCAATGGGGCCTAGCTCAACAGAAAGCCTTCGAAGAGCTGAAACAATACTTGATTGATCTAACAACATTAACTCCACCCGCGCCAGGGGCTCCATTACTATTGTATGTGGCAGCTTCGTACTCTGCAGTGAGTGCGGCGCTTGTGCAGGAGAAACTGGAAGGACAAATTAAAAAGCAAGCCCCAGTATACTTTGTCTCCGAAGTTCTAAGTTTATCAAAGAAAAACTATACAGAATTGGAGTAGGTATTGTATGTTGTCTTAATGGCCTCCTGGAAGCTTGGCATTATTTTCAAGCATTCCATATTATTTTTCCTTCATCACAGCCTCTGAAGGATATTATGAGGAACAGAGAAGCTACTGGAAGGATTGGAAGTGGGCTGCGGAGCTTAACGAATTCAGCATTGACTATGTGCATAGATCCTCAATTCAGTCCCAAGCGTTAGTAGACTTCATCGCTGACTGGACGCCAGGGGCTCAGGAAGAAGAAACAAATAAAGATGTCGAAGCTTGAACAGTGTTCTGCGACGGTTCCTGGGGAACCTTTGGAGCAGGAGCGGCTGCTGTCCTAGTTGCACCTTCCAAAGTCAGAACATGCTATGCAATAAGGCTTGATTTCAGCTGTACAAATAATATTGCTGAATACGAAGCTTTACTCTTGGGACATCGAAAGTTAAAGGCAATGGGGATAAGAAGGGCGGTCCTTAAAACCGACTCTCAAGTTATTTCTGGTCATGTTGACAAGAGTTGCAAGGCAAGAGATCCGAAGCTTGAGAAATACTTGGACACATTTTGAAGGCTTGAAGCTTCTTTTGAAGGGTTTTCTGTTAAGAATATTCCACAAGGAGAAAATGAGCATGCTGATCTGCTAGCCAAGTCAGCGGCACAGGGGCTGCCTCTACCTTCGGAAGTATTTTTTGAGACAATAAGAGCACCTTCGGTGGAACTCCTTGAAAGAGCAGTGCTCACAATATCTCCTGTCCATAGTGAAGATTGGAGGACTGAGATTATATCTTTCCTCCAAGTTAACTATCTCTCGGATGACGAGGTCTATAACAAAAGAATGGAGGCAAGAACAAGACCATATGTCATAATAGAAGGGCAGTTATATAAACATGGAGTTTGCTCCCCACTTCTCAAGTGTCTATCCAGAACCAAAGGTATAGAACTGATGAAGGAGATACATGCAGGATTGTGTGGATCTCATATTGGGTCCAGACCCCTTCTGGGAAAGGTTTTTCGACAAGGATTCTATTGGCCGAAGGCAGCTTCAGACACAACGAATTTGGTTCAAAAATGCGAAAATTGCCAAAAATGTGAAAGAGATCAGAAGCAACCTTTGTCATTGACTCAACTGATACAACCAACCTGGCCATTGCAAAGATGGGGCCTGGATTTACTAGGTCCACTTCCACCAGCGCAGGGCAACTTGAGATATGTCGTGGTGGCGGTCGAATATTTTTCTAAGTGGATCGAAGCGAAGCCTTTGGCGACAATAACTTCGGCTACAGCCCAAAAATTCTTTTGGCAGAACATAGTTTGTCGCTTCGGTGTGCCGAAGGCTATAACTGTAGACAATGGAACGCAGTTTGATGCTGAAACTTTCAAAGATTTCTGTGTTCAGATCGGCACAAAAATTCATTTTGCATCAGTAAGGCACCCAGAATCAAATGGACTAGTCGAGAGGGCAAATGGTATTATAATGACGGGAATAATGAAGTTAATCTTCAATTAGCCCAGAGGAAATTGGCCAGATGAGTTGGTTAAAGTGGTGTGGAGCCACAATACATCTACATCAAGGTCAATAGGTTTTACACCATTCAAGTTACTGTTTGGTGACGAAGCTATAACCCCCGAAGAGGCTAAAGCAGGGTCGATAAGAACAGTAGCTTCGGCAAAAGACGAAGCTAATTATACTGTGGCAAAGGACACTATAGAAGGGATCATACTTCAGGCTGTGGAAAATATCAACAAATATCAAGCCGAAACAATAAAATGGCGTGATAGAAAAGTTTGGCTGAAAGACATTAAGCCTAGACATTTGGTGCTTCGGAGAATAGCCAACCCTGACATAGTAGGCAAGCTTCAGCTGAAGTGGGAAGGACCCTTTTTGGTAGTATCTTCGTCAAGGCCCGGTTCTTACAGATTAAAGGACATGGACGGCAACGACATTCCTAGATCTTGTAATGCGGATGAGCTTCGACGATATTATGTATAAATTGATGTAACCTTTTACATTTTTCCTATGGCACCCTTTTCCTTTCCAAAGGGGGAGAAAGGTTTTTAATGGGGCCATATTTTGTAATTTTCCTTTCTTATTCAGTTCTACGAGAGCGAAATCCCCCAAAATATGTAAATGTAAAATCTGAGCATGCACCATCGAGTGCAGAGAAAAAGGAAAAAACAGGAAGAAGCTCGAAAGTTGTCCCTAAGGGGATGCAAAGCACGACGAAGCTACAAAAAAGCCGTTCCTGAGGGATCGCAACGTAAGTTTTCTGCTCAAAAATCGTTCCTAAGGGAATGCAGAGCCAAATACCGCCGAAATATAAGGCGAAGTGCGAAAAGTCAACGCGAATACCATCGAAATAGAAGGTGAAGAAGTTCAAAAGACGTTCCTAAGGGGATGCAGAACTTACACCGAAAAATAAGTGGTGCAGCCGAAAAATAAATGGCAAAGAGACTTCAGTCATTCCTAAGGGAATGAAGGTATGGATGTGGCTTCGTATGTGTGTTTGGGCCTTCATTTGCACAATACATTACATCATACATTGCATTCATAAACATTCATTTAGACATACATAGGATCATCATCATATCATATAGATACAGACAGTTGCTTCGGCTCTAAGGATACAGCTTCGAAAGCAGATTTGTGCTTCGTTGTGTACGAAAAGAAGGGAAGGTGTTTTTCGCCTTCGGCTCAAAAAATACAAGTTTCGTCCACATCAAAGCACTTCATACATTGACGGAAAGGTAAAAATATATTACAAGGTATGGACAAATGTACAGAGTAGTACAATATTCTTTACAAAGGATAATACAAGTGTTTTTCTAGAGTTTTTTTTCACAAGCTAGGCTTTCAGCTTCATCATCATCTGTTAAGCTTCGGATTGTCTGCTAAGCTTCGGCTCAATGCTCTTCGGCTTCATCATCCTATACATATTAAAACATTATAAGGAAAATTCAAGTTTCAAGGAAAAGGTAAGCACAAGGTATGAGTTTATTACCGGTTTAAGGTGACTTCGAGCTTCGTCACCAGCCAAGTTTCGCCCGCCCTTTGCCCAGATTTGAGTAATTAATCTGTTTCGGATGCTTCGGGCCAGGCCAGGGATATCATCCATGTCTGCTAGTGACAGGCTGAAGTTTGGTCTGTTTACAATATTTCCATGTGTGCAGCCAGCCTTCATGAAAGCGACACCCGTGCCTCGAGAAGCTAGCAAGGCACAAAAGTCACCATGCCCAGCTATAATTACGTTGAGAGCATCAACTTCACCTTCGATATGATTAAATGTGTTCGGCAAATCTTCAACCGAAGGTTTAAATTTTTCGGAGCTGGCTCCAACTGAGTTAAAGACTTGTTTCAACCGTTGGATGCACCGGGTGCCGAAGCCTAAGCATTTTTCTTGCAGATCCTTGAGTGATTTCTGTATATTTGAACTTTTTTCAGCTTTGGCTTCGAGTTTTGTTTTCAAATCTTTTTTCTCTTGCTCAAAGCTTTTTGACTGTAGGGAAAGTTCACTATTCAATCTTTCAATTTTGGCTTCAGCCTCTGCCAGTAAACCCTCCACAGTTTGAAGTTCGAAATCTTTCTTTTCAAGAGTAGTTGCATGATCTTTTTTTGCTCTCTAAACCTTCAATTATAACCTCATGTTTTTTATCTTCAAGGTCCTGTTGCATCCTCAAAGCCTTACTTAATAGCATACTCTGTGCAAAAACAACCTTCGTCAGAAAACACCTTCGTCATTAAAACAATGAAAAGGCTGAAGAAAAGTTTTTACCTTGAAATTAGAATAGAATAAACTACCGACGATATGCTGTCTTCGGTAGCGGCTGATATCGACCTCAAGCTTCGGGAAACCAATACTCTTCGACAAAGTACTGATAACCTTCGCTCCAGTTCGGTCTCGGAGGCAACCTAAGCTTTCATTGTCAATACCTCCAAAGAGCAGCGCTCCTGGTTTGTAACCACAAGATATAGCATAATCTCTGAGCTCTTCCTTCTTAGCTTTAGATAACTCCTGACCAATTATGTTTTGAAAATCAAAGTCCTCCTCCGAAGTATCTTCGACTGTCTCCTTCTCTTTTCCAGGCACTGTGGCCAGGGTCTCTTCGGCGGTTGTAGCAGTTTCTTCCACGGCCATATTCAGAAGCATTTTATCAATATCAGAAAATGTGCTCTCTAGATTTGTATCTTCGGCCGTTGCGGCTTCGGTAGTTCTAGCTTCGGTGGGTGCAACTTCGGCAGCCGAAGGGCTCTCGACAGCTGGTGTTTTTGACGCCGAGGCTGGAGGTGGTGTTTCTTCAATAGCTTCAATCACAGTAATAATCCTCCATTTTTCTGGCCCAGTAGATTTCTTCGCTGTCGAAGGCTCCTTCTTCTTCTGTAAAAGCTTCGTCAGATGTGGCCCCAGTGGACTTAGCTTGATAGGCAAGGATTCAGTCATTACCTTTAGAATTTCTTCCACGTCGGCAGCAGAAGGTGTTGAAGGAATCTCTTCCTCTATATCAGTCGCTTTTTGCTTCAGAGCCGCAGCTTTCCTTTTCTTCGGAGCAACTACCTTCGGCTCAGGGCTCGATTTTCTCCTCTTCAGAGTTTCTTCATCCTCTTTCACCATTCTAGCAGCTTGCCTGCCGAGAAAGCTAAAAATTCTTTTTCTTTTTGCCCTTCGGCACCCTTGTTCAATCGCTCATAGTCAGGATATTCAAAATTTAGGGCATCCATCACCCGATTCAACCTTCGCTTCGGTCGGGTGCCAAAGGCTGCAGTCATCAATTGATCTTCTTTTTTCGTATAATTGCCCAGGATTTCATTGCATATAACTTCAATTGCATCCAACCATTCTTGGCAGGGTTCTTTGAAGTGTTTCTTGAACTTAAAATGATAGGGCAGTCAAACGAGTTCATTCTTCTTCTTCTCTCCTTTAAGCTTCGGCATACCCCATTCCTTCAACGTTGGGAATACCCTGTTGGCTAAGTATTCCTGAACAAAATCCTTAGTACCAATATGTTCAGACACAACTCTAAACTCGCCCACAGCATCTGGGCATGATGCCCCCGGCGTCATGTTGCACTGAGGCCTAGTCAACCCGAAGGTTAGCTCCAGCGGGCTCTGAACTAACTTCTCCTTTTTCTCATCAATCTTAACATAAAACCATTCAGTTTTCCAATCGGTTGGCCACTTAGTGCGGTAGCTGACCACCGGTGTCTTCATGTCTTTGCGGTAAGCAAAATTGTAGCAGCCGAAGTTCTCGTGCAGTCCATCTTCTCTACCCTTCGTCTGATAGTGAAGTTCATGTACCCGGTAGAAGGCTTCAGCAAGTGGTTCCACTCCTTGGCTTCAAAGAACCCAGATAAAGACGCTGAGCCGAACGAAAGCGTTCGGAGTCAGCTGATGAAGATAAATCTCAAAATTTTCTAAAACATCTGCAATCATTCCGTGCAGAGGAAACCTCAACCCTACTTTGAAGAAGCTTTTAAAAACTACCACCTCATTATTTTCTGGCTTCGGGATGGTCTCTTCTCCGCCAAAACGAATCAACTTCTTCTCGGCTTCCCTGATGTAGCCTAGTTTTGTCATCATCGGCATATCAGCTTTGGAGGCAGTCGACTTCCCAAAATCCAAGTGGCTGGGTTTGGATGGCATAGCGGTGTTGTAATCTATCCCCTCTTCACCAGCATCACCCTCTTCAATATCTGCCTGCTCGGCTTCAGCAGCAGGTGCACCTTCGTCAGAGGCGCCCTCTGGCACAACCAGTCCCGACTGCCTCATAACTTCGGAGATTGGGGCAGTTTCAGCAGCTTTGGTTTCCTCTGCGTCGCATGTAACCCTAGCTGTTGAGCGCACCCTGGCCATCTGATGTTGAATTTCTTTTGTTTTGACGAAGTTGGTTATTTTTTATCTTTGCCGAAGCTCCCTCTTGTGACGAAGCTAAAGCAAAGCGATGCCTTGATTGAGAATACAGTGAATAAGCTTCGGCTGTGGTCAAATTTTTTGGCAGCACAACAGTGCAATAGCAGTAAATGTTGTGGTAACTTCACACCTCCCCGTCTGTTTATATAGTGCTGCAGGTGGGAAGGTAAATCATCAAGCCGCTTGCACCCGCTGAACAGTCGCCCGCACCCACTGAGCGGTGGACCATAGTGCGTGAGAAGGCGAACCACCAGATCGTGCATACCCGTCGTTTGGTGGGACCACCTTACACTCGGAATATTTAAATCGTTTCTCGGCAACGAGCTGAGGGAAGGTGTTTTTCGGACCTTCGGCATTCCGAAGCCTAAGAGAATTTTTCACGGGTCGAGCCCGTTATGAAAAACGACCTAGCACCGTGAAGGGGCTACTGTTGGGGGTCTGCTTCGTCGCCGAAGGTCCCATGAGAAGAAATACTTTCGGAAGATTGACACAGAGGCAAAGCCGAAGCTACCAATCAGAGAGCTTCGGAGTATACTTCCAGATGCACCGACTTAAAGATGAAATGCCTGATCGACCCATGATAACTTGTAATATGATTGTAATCATTTGTAAAGGGCATGAATGTAATTTCTCACAGGCTACGTCCTATGTCTATAAATAGATGAACAGTACCCCTGTACTGTTCACGCTGTCTTATCCTCGCTTGTGCACCACAATTGGATTTTTACCTTTTGTCAAGCCAAAGGTACAAATGTAATTAAATATTGTTTTTATCTATCCAAGTTTATATAATGAAGATATGTTAATGATGTTATATGATTTTCATGTTATCTTTCATGTTTCATATACTTCGTCTTTCATTAACATATATCGTGATCATGAAGGTACGTCCTTCATGACCTTCGTCTGAAGATCGTTATATCCTAAGGGAAATAATGCTTCGAAGGACGAAGGACATTAACATTTAATACTTTGTGTTGCCTTGTTCTTATCTCATAGCATTTGAGAACAAGTCCCCAACATAGGGTTTCCCCAAGAAAAACTGCAAGAAGAGATGGGGTAGAACAACTCCTTGATCCTCTCTTCCTCTTCAATTCAACGTGCTCCTCCTCTTCTCGATCCTTGCTGCATGGGGGGAGATCTAGAGGGAGGAGGAAGTCGTGGAGAGGGTAGAGGGCGGCTGGAAATGGGGAGGAGAGGAAGAGGGAGGGGCGGCTGCAACAATTGGGGAGAGGGAGAGGGGGTCGGCTTGTGTTGGGGAGGAGAGGGGGGCTCCCATCCATCGGATCGAGATCAATGACCGGAACTCACTTTCCCATCTGAGCTCCCAACCCTAGCGGAAAAAATGCCAAAAGATCTACTGTTTCCTTGAGGAATGCCTCCTGAAACTTGAAACCCCAATGCCATAGAACATGAAAGAAAAGAGAAAAAGAAATTTAACTTCTTTTCAGAAAATTGGGGTATCTCACATACAACGCAATCATTGGTCGAGGGACGCTCAGTGCCTTCGAAGCAATACTTCATCCCGCGTACTTATGCATGAAGATACCTTCTGAGCAAGGGCCCATTGTTGTCCATGGAAGTTAAGAAGCTGCCAGAAGGGCTGAAGGGAGTTGGACATATTCAAAGGCGATCCATAACATAGATGGAGCCGAAGCTTGTCAACAATATAAGCACAAAAGAGATAAGGCTGCTTCGGCAGATTAGCCGAAGCCTATGCTCTTATGTGAAGATATATCAGATCAAAGGGTACTGCTGGGATCTCAGCTATCTGATGAGCAAGAAAAGACTCTGCTAAGATTTTTGTTCAACAACAAAGATGTCTTCGCTTGGACAGCCAATGATCTTTGTGGTGTCAACAGAGATGTCATTGAACATTCACTTAATGTGGATCCATCTTTCAGGCCAAGGAAACAAAGACTTCAGAAGATGTCTGAGGATAAAGCTAAAGGTGCTCGGAACAAAGTAAAGAGACTTCTCAGTGCTGGTGTTATCAGAGAAGTAACATATCCAGAATGGCTAGCCAACATTGTTATGGTGAAGAAGGCTAATGGCAAATGGAGAATGTGTATTGATTTCACAGATCTCAACAAAGCATGTCCAAAGGACGAGTTCCCATTAACAAGAATAGACTCCCTTGTAGATGCAGCTTCTTCGGAGCTCATGAGTTTATTGGACTGCTACTCAGGCTATCATCAGATTTGGATGAAGAAGGAAGGTGAGCCAAAGACTAGCATCATAACTCTTAGTGGTACTTATTGCTACCTTCGGATGCCTGAGGGGCTCATGAATGCTAGAGGAAGCTTCAGCAGAATGACAGCCAAGGTCCTTCACTCTCAATAGGCAGGAATGTCCTGACTTATGTTGATGACATCATAGTAAAAAGCACGAAGCAAGAGAATCATATTGCTGACTTGCAAGAGACATTTGCCAATTTTAGGCAAGCTGGTCTTAAATTAAATCTAGAAAAGTGTGTTTTTGGAGTAAAGAAGGGCAAGTTCCTTGGCTGTCTGGTATCAACGAAGGGAATCGAAGCTAACCCAAATAAGATTGAAGCTATCCTTTGGATGGAGCCGCCAAATTCAAAGAAGGGGGTTCAACGATTGGTAGGAAGGCTTGCATCATTAAATAGATTTATATCAAGATCAGCAGAAAGGAATCTACCATTCTTCGAAATACTAAAGTCAGCCGAAATTTTTCAATGGGGTCCGGCTTAGCAAAAGTCTTTCGAAGAATTAAAGCAATACTTGATAGGCTTAACAACTCTAACTCCACCTTCGCTAGGGGCTCCGTTACTCCTATATGTAGCAGCCTCCCGCTCTGCAGACAGTGCGGCGCTTGTACAGGAGAAGCAAGATGGCCAAGTCAAAAGACAAGCACTAGTATATTTCGTCTCCGAAGTTCTAAGCTTATCAAAGAAAAATTATACAGAATTGGAGAAGGTATTATATGTTGTATTGATGGCCTCAAGGAAGCTTCGACATTATTTTCAAGCATATCATATAATTGTTCCTTCATCACAACCTCTGAAGGACATAATGAGGAATAGAGAAGCTACTGGAAGGATAAAAAAATGGGCTGCCGAGCTCAAAGAATTCACTATTGATTATGTACATAGATCCTCAATTCAGCCCCAGGCGTTAGCGGATTTCATTGCTGATTGGACGCCAGAGGCCCAGGGAGAAGAAGTAACAAAGGACGTGTGACACCCCAGTGTCACCTAGGGTTTCTCTCAAGTGCTAACCCAAGAACCATCATTTTATGTGAACCAAATTGAGCATGAGCATCAAATTGACTTAAGAATAAAGGATCCACTAAGTTTATACTTAAAAGCATCATGTTTAAAACAAATGAGTTTTCAAAAGGGCAAAATGTTGAAACCCTAATAACAACCCTAATTGAGCTCTAAAAGCAAAATTTAAGAGAAAAGGCAAAAGAGTATGAAAAATATGGAACCATGGCTTAAGCCAAATATAAACATTGAAGTTTATTTAATAAGCAACAATAAAGATTAAGGAAGCTTGGCCAAAATAATTTAAATAAACCCCAAGCAAGCTTCTCAAGTGGGGACTCAATAGGGAATTCTGAATTTCAGAGTTCTGAATTTCAGACCTTGAGCTAAAGATCAAGCGTGTTCACCTTGATCCCTAGATCAAATCCTAATGACCCCATTGACAAAAACGTTTCTAACTAACCCCTCTGTCACATGCCAGAAGATGGCATTGGGACGTGAGCCCTAGACACGACAAAACCCTGGATTTGCCTCAGGTTTGAGAAGAGAGACAGACCGGATTTCCGGGCTCCAAATCTCTAAAACCAGTAGGCAAAATCCTATGACCCCCACACAAGATCGGTAGCTTGTAGGGAGGAGAAGAGGTTTTGTGCACTGACCAAGGCGAGAGCAGGCTCGGATGAGTGACCACACGCGCTAGAACTTGGGTAGAACGAACGGGCACACGTGTTCGACGCTGGTCGGCACGCCGGCGCTCGCCCAACCCGCGCGCGCGCTCGCCCTAGCGTTCAGTCAAGTCCGCCGCGCATCCTTGCCCTCGGCCGTGCTCGCCCGTGCCTATAAAGCCTCCCCGGGCGCGTCTCACCCCACCCCGTGCTCACCTTCGCCGGCCAGACGCCCCTCCTTAGCTCCGGCGAGCTCTTTTCCACCCGCCATTACCGCCAGAGCCTCGACCACCGTGGCCAGCCCACTCCAGTCACTTCCAAGCCGCGCCAGCCGCTCGGTTAGCTTCGCCATTAGCTTGTGAAGCTGTCCCAGCCCTCGGACCCGGCAAAACATCACCGGAAGGCCAAGATCGCCCTCACCGGACTTCGGACGCCCGCCTGCGCGCGTAGACCGAGCAATCCGGTGAGCCGTTCTTCAATTCCTCGCGCACACACCTTCCTTGATCCCTGGTGAAGCTCTCTGACCCGTTTGATTGGTCAATTGTGCCCTGGATAGGCCGGACTCCTCGCCGCCGATGAGCTCCCCCGCCTGCGCACGTGGACCGACCGACTCCTACCATCCCCGACGGCGACCCGCACATCGCCGTGACCCTCAGGACCTCCCCTACACCCTCGGCCACCTCACCGGAGCAGTCTTGCCGCCGGTAAGCCCCTCCGCCCTTTCTTCCGCCGTGGGTACTGTTTAAATTGGTGGAAGGACCTCGGGTTAGGATTAGAAGAATCCAGGGGGTTTTCTAAACTGTCAGCGACTCATTTGAATAGTAGCCCAAGGACTAGTTTGTAAGGAAATTTGAAAATACCCGCCAGGGACCCCGTTGCAAAGTAGTTTTCCATTTAATCATTTATGTTTAATCTTTTTAATGAACAGAGAACTTAGAAAATTCATAACTTGAAAAATAATTAACCAAAATTTGTCAAACCAATTTTGCTGGATTGTAAATATTATGGACTACCAATTAAAAATGCTAAACCCCATGCTTTCTGTTCTAAATTTTAGAGTTTAGAATTAAATACAGAAACTGACCAAACCTTGTTTAATTAAGGAAAATTTGTTATGCTTCTGTGTTGAACTTAAGAAAGTTTGTAGATGTTCAAACCCCATTTGAACACTGTTTAAAAATAGTGAGAAACCCCAGTATTGAAAAATTTAGTGGGGATATCTATTAAAAGCCATTTTTGCCCAAAACTTAGGAAAATCAAAAATACCTTAGAAATTAGTGACCAGTGGATGAAATTATTTTTCGTAGTCTACTTAAGTAACAGAGAACCTAGGAAAAATAGAAAGACCTCTAGTCCAGAACAGATTCAAAGTGAAATGTTTTATTTAGCATTATTCCAACTAGAAAACAATTATTAGAATTATAAAACCAGACCCAAAGTTATTAATAAAAATTCAGTGAACTTGTGATCACCAAAACCCCACTGCAAAAATAATAAACACCCCAGCCCATCATTTTAAGTAGGGTAGATAAATAGAACATGATAGTGAGTCATATTTTGAATAAATCATTAGTAACCCAAATAATGCAATAATGGGCAAATAAAATTTTGCTAGATCACTAATGAGATAGGCCACCAGAGAAAAATGCAAACCCATTTAAAAGATGCACAATAATGCCTATTACCAATACTTCATGAAAAAGGCCATTTAATCCAAATAATTCCTACCACCCCTTCCTTTAAGCAAAAGGATGCCAAACTTCAGAATGATTGCTCTTGCGCAAAATAGAAGCTAGGAAAAATCAGAAATCTGTTGTTTGATATTTTTCAAATATAGTGGTAGTAGAAAGCACCCCTTTGGCTAGAAACATGGGAAAAACATAATAAAATAACTGATAAGTATTAATGGCTAGAAAATTTTGCCAAGTCATGTTATAACATCTAAATACCAGCAAAAATAAGTATTAGAAAACTTCCCACTATTAAATGGTAGTTGTAGTTCAAATCACCCCTTCTGCCCTAAAATTTGGTAATTTTGTCCAGAGAAAACTATTCACTTTTTGAACCCCAAATTTTGAGACAGAGAATTATACACCAGTAATAAGCAACTGTAATTTTTACAGAATTTTTGGAAATTTATTAAGATAACTTGTAGTTCAAACCCACTCTAAAAACATAAAGGAAATCAAGGGAAAGAAAGGAAAGATAAACCTCGCCCCAACAAGTCCAACTTGAATTCTTGACAATTCTCACTAAGACTTTAAAAAAAATTCAGTGGAACACCAAAATGAAATTACCACTTAGTTTAACTGAGTGTGATCCAAATTACTAAGTATACCACTAAAAATCTTGTGTAAACAGGATTTAACTCTATCTAATTTAAGTAGATCATTCACCATCAAAGTTTAATTACTAAAGCACATATCATATCATGCTTGTATCTTACTCATTGCATTCATTAGATTGTAATCTCGCTGACGGAGAGTACGTGCTCATCCCCGAGCAAGGAACTGTCCAAGAGGAGGACCAGGAGCAAGCTTCCGAGGCTGCTATCGAGGATCTCCCCGCAGCCCCAGCTATTGAAGGCAAGCCCCGGTTTTTATGCATAACCGTATCATTATATGCTACTTTACTACACTTAATGCTTGTAGGATTGTAATGTGCACTTAAGTGTAGGAGTTGCGTGAAACCTCTAGTTGCATGAACTTAGGATACCTTTTTGAGATGAATACTAGTATGCTAGGTCGAGTAGCTACTATGCTAATCAGGATCTCGGTAGAAGTCGAGTGATTTTTCTAGCACTCGCGCGAGGTCAGGAATTGATTGTATTCATCTTGATAACAGGATCTATGTTAGTCTATGAACTTGGATCCAGGGAGGATGCCTTGTCCATGAGACGGGAAAAAAAGGAACTAAGGATTAATGTGTGGATACCTGAGTCAAGCTTTTGAACGTACTAAGCACATGTCGGGAAATATGGTAACCGGTAAACCTAGTACCTGAGTGAAGCCGGGCGCGGACTTTATCCCTCACGCGACCTGAGACTGGGTCTCCCATGCTAGCTATGGTGGGTACAAGTGCGGTCACTGCACGGCGGCAGCCGGGGTCAGTGGAGCATTGTATGCCAAGGCGGTGAGGCCTGGACACGAACGGGGAATCGATGGGGACAGTTGACATGTGTGGGGTCGGAGTACCCTAACATGTCATGTGTTTAGGTTTACCTTGCAAGGATAAAACTCGATTCGAATCGTCTGCTTCTCGCAGGTAATGAGACTTCTTGACCCCTTGTACTACATTGAGTAAGAAGTGAAATGAGGATACATGAGACAATTTGTTGATTGCACTAAATGCTTGTTACCATGTATGCTTAGAAGAAGTAAACTTAGTAAAGCTAATGAGGCTAAAAATGGAAAAGCTAAAACTTGATTTTAGAAACAGCTAGTGCTTTTGGCAAACCAAACCCCTCAGCCAAACAACTGCATGGTCTAGAGGTAGAGGAGTAGATTCCTCACATCGGGTAAGTCTAGCTGAGTATTAGTATACTCAGCCTTGCTTGTGGCATAATTTTGCAGGTACGCTGCAGGATATGGTTGATGGTGTGACTTTGCCTACCACCCTGCCACCGGGTTGGACGGTCGAGTGGGATGCTGCTCCGGCAAGAGAGGAGCACGAGGAGTAGTGGGCTGGGCCTTGCCTATTTCCTCGCTACAGACGACGTCGATTACCCGCTGCATTTTATTTTGAGAACTTTATTCGCTACTTGAAAAACTCCGATTCATGTAATAACTTTAGTACTTAAATTGAGGTTTCCTGCTTTATTGTAATTCTTCTATGACTCGCCTTCGAGTGAGATTGTGGAATTTGATCCTGGTTAAGTGGCTTTATCAGACTAGATCTGAGGTGCTGACGGGTTATTCCGATCTAAGTGTGTTATGGCCCCTGAGGCGTGACTTAGGCACTTAAGCTGGAATAATTCGGGCGGTTCTGCCACAGCTGGTATTGGAGCAAATTCCACCACAGAGAAGGACAATAAACCATGAATACCAATTTTCAAAATCTAAAACTTGCCTAGAAACTGCTACGAATCGTCAGGACTAGACCGCTAGACCTAGGACGAAAGGCCTTAGGCATAAAGGGGGAAATAGGTGGCTAATTAAGTAGGCCCCATGGGCCAGTACTTAGACTTTTAAGGATGCCCTAGAAGCACCCTATTATTCGGAGAGGAGACGATACTTCCAGCATGCATGCATTATAAAATCTAAAAAGAATTAAAACTTGAGCTAACCCGCTTCCTTTAAGAACTATCCAGGCTGTTTTATTTTTTCCCTTCCACCATAATCTTTGCCTTTGATACCCTTCCGCAGATGAATTCACCCACCCCCGCCAGTGGAGGAGACACTCGTTTTAGCTCTGACTTCCTTTCTCACAATGGCTTTCCTTCCATCTTATGGGAAGTGCTTAACTCTGCCGGTTACCCTACGCCCCCTTTGTACACGATGCAGTTGTATGAGGAGCATCGGGTACCTCGTTGTCGGGTCTGGCTGACTTTGGAGGCTCATCCCCTTCAGCCGGGTTAGCGTTCTCTTGACTCCGAGACAATTGGATTCAGGACGGACAACACCACTGAGGCAGCAGCCATGAAGACTCTGACGACCTTCTGTGGCTACCATCCCCTAGAGATGGTGATGGACCCCTTGGGACTCTTCCCTGCTGAGAAGAAGGATGACCCCATGTGGTGTAACCGCGTGAGCCATGTGAAAGATGTGTGGGCATTGTATCCTGACTTGGTTGGGAGGGTCACTGTTCAGTGCATGAGTGCGCTGTACCGTCTTCAGGCCCTGCAGAGCGACGCTATGGCACATCTTGCTAACATCGCTCAAACCACCAAGCTCACCCTCGACAGTCGAGAAGATTTTGTGGTTGATTTATCCTTCGAGTTGGTGGAGAAGGATTTGCAGGTGGAAAGGCTGAGCCAGCGCATTACCACCTTGGAGCAGCAGGTGGAGATCCGAGACAACACTATTGATGTCTTGTTGAACCAGCTCCATGATGTGCAGCGGGAACTCGAAGAAGCTAATGACCACCTGGACATGCACCACTTGGAGATGGAGGCTAAAGAGGCCGGAAGCGAGGGAGAAGAGGCTCCCGAGGAGTTAGGACCAGCCCCAGGTGCCAATGGGACTACCTCCACGATGCCCCCTTCACCCGCATCCAGTGTCGCTTCCACCACTCAGGATTGATCAGTCACTTTGACGCTTTAGGCGGATAGAAAACTACGCGAGCTTAGTTAATGTCAGATTTTGAACTAGGCTTACGAGTACTTTCCCCTAATTGATGTAACCCTATGAACTTTTGAAATCTGTGGGATGTTTTGTAACCATGTTATCTTCATATCGAACCTCATTTTATGATTATGGCATTATTTCCTCTCATATGAGGTAATGGCTTATCGTTTGAGATTATGAGATGGGATAACAATGGCAACAATCTCTGTTTTCAGATGGCAGCTAGGCAGCGTCGCGGGCATAATGAGCAGGTTCCCCCGTCACCTCCTCCAGCTCCCACAGTGCAGGAGCTGATGGCCTAGCAGAATGAGATTCTGCGACAGCTCTTACAGCGCTAGCTCCACCCTCAGCAGCATGGTGGAGGCCAGCATCAGCGACCTCCGGCAGCGGCAACCTACCAGGAGTTCCTGAGCACGCAGCCACCCTTGTTCACTAAGGCAGAGGATCCGTTGGACACCGACGTATGGCTCCTCGTGGTTGAGTCCAAGTTTCCCCTCCTCACGGGAGACTGCCCTGATGAAGCCAAGGCTCGCTTCGTCGCGCAGCAGCTTCGCGGCCCTGCTCGGACTTGGTGGGACCACTTCTGTGCTATGCTCCCATCTGATCGGGAAGTGTCTTGGAGGAATTCAAGACTGCTTTCAGAGGGCACCACATCCCAGCTGGCATTCTTGATCGCAAGCTGAATGAATTTCTGGCACTTAATCAAGGAACCCGCATGGTCTTGCAGTACGCTCAGGCCTTCAACGACCTATGCCAGTATGCAGGTTACCATGCTAATTCTGATGAGAAGAAGAGAGACCGCTTTCACAGGGGTCTTAACACCAAGCTGCGGGAACGACTCAACACTTTCTGGGCTGATAGCTTCAATGAGTTGGTCAACCTGGCCATCTCCCAGGAGGATTGCATTGTAGCTCACCGGGCAGAGAAGAAGAGAAAGGCACCAATGGCAGCACCATCTGCTCAGGCCCAGAGGTTCAGGATTGATTCTCACAATTAGAGCAGCGGTTTTCAGCAGCAGGCAGGCAGATGGGTGATCAGGCCACCTCAACAACAGCAGCTGGCACCCAACCGCTTTCCAACTCCCGCTCCAAGGAACAACCAGCCTCAGCAGCAGCAGCAGTTCCGCCAGGGCAATGGGAACAAGTGCTTCACTTGTGGCAATGTGGGCCACTATGCCAAGAATTGTCCCAGGAACCAGCAAAGGCAGATGCCAGCACTAAATCAAGACAAGGGAAGAAAGCAGAAGGTACAAGTTAGGCAAGGGAAGCTCAACTTCGCTACTCTGGAGGAATTACCTGAGGGAGCTCCCATCATGACCGGTATCTTTTCAGTTTATAATCAACCCGCTTTAATTCTGTTTGATTCTGGTGCATCTCATAGTTTCATTAGCCAAAAGTTCAGTGCTAAATGTCAACTGCCATTCTCTCACTCAAAAGGGTCATTTATGATAGCCACGCCTGGGGTAAAATTGCAACTAATCAATTAAACCAAAGTGTGCCTATTCAACTGGGAAGCCACATTGTCAAAACCACCCTTCTTGTGTTGGGTTTGGAAAATGTGGACATTATTTTGGGAGCTAATTGGATGACCCTGCACCAAGTAGTGCTTGATGTAGCCAGCCGCATCATAGAAATCAATTCCCCGTTATGTGGGAACTTCACCTTAATTCTGCCCAGTCAAGGTTCTACTCAGTCATGTGCTTTCTCTATGACGGAGTTACCTCTGAAGAAGATTTGAGTGGTCTGTGAGTATGTAGATGTCTTTCTAGATGAATTGCAGGGAATGCAACCAGACCGAAATATTGAATTCGCCATCGAGTTGCAACCGGGAACGACACCAATTTCCAAGAGGCCTTACCGAATGCCACCCGCTGAGTTGGTAGAATTGAAGAAGCAATTGCAGGAGTTGCTGGATAAGGGATTTATTCGCCCAAGTACTTCGCCTTGGGGATGTCTAGCCCTGTTTGTGAAGAAGAAAGATGAAAGCTTGAGGTTGTGTATAGATTACCGCCCTCTTAATGCGGTGACTATCAAGAACAAGTATCCTTTGCCTCGTAATGATGTTCTTTTTGACCAGTTGGTCAGGGCTTAAGTGTTTTCCAAGATAGACCTTCGCTCTGGCTACCATCAGATCAAGATACGAGCAAGCGATATTCCGAAGACGGCTTTCTCAACCAAATATGGGCTATATGAATTCTTGGTGATGTCTTTTGGGCTGACTAATGCACCAGCATATTTCATGTATCTGATGAATTCTATTTTCATGCCTGAATTGGACAAATTCGTAGTGGTTTTCATCGATGATATCTTGGTATACTCGAAGAACGAAGAAGAACATGCCGGGCATTTGCATGTAGTGCTTCAACGTCTGTGAGAGCACCACCTTTATGCCAAGTTGTCAAAATGTGATTTTTGGCTAAAGGAAATCAAATTCTTGGGTCACACTATCTCTCAGGCAGGAATAGCTGTTGATCCTGATAAGGTGCAAGAGGTGATGAACTTGAAGCCACCAACGACTGTCCGTCAGATTCAGAGCTTTCTGGGATTAGCTGGTTATTACCAAAGATTTATTCCAGATTTCTCTCGAATTGCGAAGCCTATAACTGAGCTGCTGAAGAAAGAAGCCAAGTTTGTTTGGAGTCAGAAGTGTGAAGATGCCTTCCATGCATTGAGGCACCATCTGACCACAGCACCAGTGTTAGTGCAACCCGACAGTAGCAAGCCTTTTGATGTGTATTGTGATGCCTCTGGCACTGGACTAGGTTGTGTCTTGATGCAAGACAACCGAGTCATTGCTTACGCCTCAAGAGCACTCAGGCCTCATGAGCAGAATTATCCCACTCATGACCTAGAGTTGGCAGCAGTGGTTCATGCATTAAAAATGTGGAGGCACTATTTAATGGGAACCCACTGCAACATCTTCACGGATCATAAGAGCCTTAAGTATATCTTTACTCAGGCTGATCTCAACATGAGGCAGAGAAGATGGCTAGAGCTGATCAAGGACTATGACCTGGAGGTACATTATCACCTAGGAAAAGCCAATGTGGTAGCAGATGCCTTGAGTCGGAAGTTGCAATGCAATTGTATTCTGTTGGATTCTCGTATCAACACCTTGTGTGATGAGTTGAGCAAGATGCAGATTGAAGTGATTCCTTCTGGTACTTTGTCTCACATTTCTGTTGAGCCAGCTTTGCAAGACCAGATCATCATGGCCCAGCTCAGTGACAAGGGAGTACAGATTATCAAGGAGAATCTCCATCAGAAGGTTGAGAAGTATAAATGTTTCTGCCAAGATGAAAAGGGTGTATTATGGTTTAAAAGCAGATTGGTGATTCCTAAAAACAAGGATCTCAAGAAGAAAATCTTGGACGAGGCCCATCTCTCCAAATTCTCTATGCATCCGGGAAGCACCAAAATGTACCATGATCTGAAGCCTTTGTATTGGTGGACCAGAATGAAGAGGGAGATTGCCCAATATGTATCGGAATGTGACACCTGTCATAGGATAAAGGCTAGCCACTTGAAATCAGCTGGAGCCTTGCAACCCCTGTCTATACCTTCGTGGAAATGGGATGACATCAGCATGGATTTCATCGTGGGTCTACCCAACACCTCTCGACATCATGATTCAATTTGGGCTATTGTGGACCGACTGACGAAAGTGGCACATTTTCTCCCTGTGCACACCACTGATAAGGCTCAAAAGTATGCAGAGTTGTACATTGACCGGATCGTGTGTTTGCACGGATTGCCTCGGACCATTGTTTCTGACCGAGGAGCCCAATTTGTTGCTAGATTTTGGGAACAACTGCAGGAGTCCTTGGGAACCAAGCTAATTAGAAGTTCAGCTTACCGCCCACAGACTGATGGTCAGACTGAAAGGGTAAACCAAATTCTTGAAGATATGCTGAGAGCTTGTGCAATCGATTGTGGCAAGAACTGGGATAAGCACCTCTCCTTGGCAGAGTTTGCTTATAACAACAGTTATCAATCCAGCCTAAGGATGACACCTTTTGAAGCCCTCTATGGAAGAAGGTGTAGAACACCGTTCAATTGGTCTCAGCCTGGAGAAAGAGAAGTTTTCGGACCTGACTTAGTGACTGAAGCCGAAAGGAAGGTCAAAATAATCAGGAAGAATCTAGAAGCTGCTCAGGCCAGGCAGAAGAGTTACCATGATAAAAGAAGGAAACCTCTCCAGTTCGAGGTGTGAGATTTTGTTTACCTCAAGGTATCACCCACCAAAGGAGTGCAGAGGTTTGGAATCAAAGGCAAGCTAGCCCCTCTCTACATTAGACCTTATGAGATCATAGAAGCCTGTGGACCCGTGGCATATAAACTGAAGTTACCTCCAAAAATGTCTGCCATTCACAGTGTGTTCCATGTATCTCAGCTGAAGAAGTATGTTCGATTGCCGACCGAGATCATAGCAGAGCCAGAATTGGAGATAGAGCCAGATCTATCGTACCAAGAGTACCCTTCCAAGATTCTGGATTGCAAAGAAAGATCAACTCGGGCTAAATCGATCAAGATGTATAAGGTCTAGTGGAGTAATCACTCAAAGGAAGAGGCTACTTGGGAGACTGAGGAGTTCTTGCGATTCAACTTTCCCGATTGCCTACCTAAGGAAATTGGTACGTAATCACACCCAACCCCTCCCCTGCCCTTCGAATCTAAATTTCAAAAATATAATCTTAAATCAGAATGAAGTAATCATGAAACAAAATTTAAAAAGGACTTCCTTCTGAAGTTGCAAAGAGAATGACATTTGAAGAGCAGTTTGCCCTAATAATAATAAGCACCCACTTCATGTAAGTCTCACCCTTCGCTCTACCCCGGGAGGACTCTGACCCAAATCTTGGGACAAGATTCCTTTAAGGGGGGAAGGTTGTGACACCCCAGTGTCACCTAGGGTTTCTCTCAAGTGCTAACCCAAGAACCATCATTTTATGTGAACCAAATTGAGCATGAGCATCAAATTGACTTAAGAATAAAGGATTCACTAAGTTTATACTTAAAAGCATCATGTTCAAAACAAATGAGTTTTCAAAAGGGCAAAATGTTAAAACCCTAATAACAACCCTAATTGAGCACTAAAAGCAAAATTCAAGAGAAAAGGCAAAAGAGTATGAAAAATATAGAACCATGGCTTAAGCCAAATATAAACATTGAAGTTTATTTTATAAGAAACAATAAAGATTAAGGAAGCTTGGCCAAAATAATTTAAATAAAACCCCAAGCAAGCTTCTCAAGTGGGGACTCAATAGGGAATTCTGAATTTCAGACCTTGAGCCAAAGATCAAGCGTGTTCACCTTGATCCCTAGCTCAAATCCTAATGACGCCATTGACAAAAACGTGTCTAACTAACCCCTCTATCACATGCCAGAAGATGGCATTGGGACGCGAGCCCTAGACATGACAAGACCCTGGATTTGCCTCGGGTTTGAGCAGAGAGACAGACCGGATTTCCGGGCTCCAAATCTCTGAAACCAGTAGGCAAAATCCTATGACCCCCACACAAGATCGGTAGCTTGTAGGGAGGAGAAGAGGTTTTGTGCACTGACCAAGGCGAGAGCAGGCTCGGATGAGTGACCACACGCGCTAGAACTTGGGCAGAACGAACGGGCACACGTGTTCGACCCTGGTCGGCACGCCGGCGCTCGCCCAACCCGCGCGCGCGCTCGCACCAGCGTTCAGTCAAGTACGCCGCACGTCCTTGCCCTCGGACGTGCTCACCCGCGCCTATAAAGCCTCCCCGGGCGCGCCTCACCCCACCACGTGCTCACCTTCTCCAGCCAGACGCCCCTCCTTAGCTCCGGCGAGCTCTTTTCCGCCTGCCATTACCGCCAGAGCCTCGGCCACCGTGGCCAGCCCACTCCAGTCACTTTCAAGCCGCGCCAGCCGCTCGGTTAGCTTCGCCATTAGCTTGTGAAGCTGTCCCAGCCCTCGGACCCGGCAGAATATCACCGGAAGGCCAAGATCGCCCTCACCGGACTTCGGTCGCCCGCCTGCGCGCGTAGACCGAGCAATCCGGTGAGCCATTCTTCAATTCCTCGTGCACACACCTTCCTTGATCCCTGGTGAAGCTCTCTGACCCGTTTGATTGGTCAATTATGCCCTAGATAGGCCGGAATCCTCGCCACCGACGAGCTCCCCCGCCTGCGCACGTGGACCGACCGACTCCGACCATCCCCGACGGCGACCCGCACATCTCCATGACCCTGAGGACCTCTCCTACACCCACGACCACCTCACCGGAGCAGTCTCGCTGCCGATAAGCCCCTCCACCCTTTCTTCCACCGCGGGTACTGTTTAAATTGGGGGAAGGACCTTGGGTTAGGATTAGAAGAATCCAGGGGGTTTTCTGAACTGTCAGCGACTCAATTGAATAGTAGCCCAAGGACTAGTTTGTAAGGAAACTTGAAAATACCCGCCAGGGACCCGTTGCAAAGTAGTTTTCCATTTAATCATTTCTGTTTAATCTTTTTACTGAACAGAGAACTTAGAAAATTCATAACTTGAAAAATACTTAACCAAAAATTGTCAAACCAATTTTGCTGGATTGTAAATATTATGGACTTCCAATTAAAAATGCTAAACCCCATGCTTTCTGTTCTAAATTTTAGAGTTTAGAATTAAATACAGAAACTGACCAAACCTTGTTTAATTAAGGAAAATTAGTTATGCTTCTGTGCTGAACTTAAGAAAATTTGTAGATGTTCAAACGTCATTTGAACACTGTTTAAAAATAGTGAGAGCCCCAGTATTGAAAAATTTAGTGGGGATATCTATTAAAAGCCATTTTTGCCCAAAACTTAGAAAAATCAGAAAGACCTTAGAAATTAGTGATCAGCGGATGAAATTATTTTTCCTAGTCTACTTAAGTAACAGAGAACCTAGGAAAAATAGAAAGACCTCTAGTCCAGAACAGATTCAAAGTGAAATGTTTTATTTAGCAATATTCCAACTAGAAAACAATTATTAGAATTATAAAACCAGACCCAAAGTTATTAATAAAAATTTAGTGAACTTGTGATCACCAAAACCCCACTGCAAAAATAATAAACACCCCAGCCCATCATTTTAAGTAGGGTAGATAAGTAGAACATGATAATGAGTCATATTTTGAATAAATCATTAGTAACCCAAATAATGCAATAATGGGAAAATAAATTTTTCCTAGATCACTAATGAGAGAGGCCACCAGAGAAAAATGCAAACCCATTTAAAAGATGCACAATAATGCCTATTACCAATACTTCATGAAAAAGGCCATTTAATCCAAATAATTCCTACCACCCCTTCCTTTAAGCAAAAGGATGCCAAACTTCATAATGGTTGCTCCTGCGCCAAATAGAAGTTAGGAAAAATCATAAATCTGTTGTTTGATATTTTCAAATATAGTGGTAGTAGAAAGCACCCCTTTGGCTAGAAACTTGGGAAAAACATAATAAAATAACTGGTAAGTATTAATGGCTAGAAAATTTTGCCAAGTCATGTTATAACATCTAAATGCCAGCAAAAATAAGTATTAGAAAACTTCCTACTATTAAATGGTAGTTGTAGTTCAAATCACCCCTTTTGTCCTAAAATTTGGTAATTTTGTCCAGAGAAAACTATTCACTTTTTGAACCCCAAATTTTGAGATAGAGAATTATACACCAGTAATAAGCCACTGTAATTTTTACAGAATGTTTGGAAATTTATTAAGATAAATTATAGTTCAAACCCACTCTAAAAACATAAAGGAAATCAAGGGAAAGAACGGAAAGATAAACCTCGCCCCAACAAGTCCAACTTGAATTCTTGACAATTCTCACTAAGACTTTAAAAAGAATTCAGTGGAACACCAAAATGAACTTACCACTTAGTTTAACTGAGTGTGATCCAAATTACTAAGTATACCACCAAAAATCTTGTGTAAACAAGATTTAACTCTATCTAATTTAAGTAGATCATTCACCATCAAAGTTTAATTACTAAAGCACATATCATATCATGCATGTATCTTACTCATTGCATTCATTAGATTGTAATCTCGCTTACGGAGAGTACGTGCTCATCCCCGAGCAAGGAACTTTCTAAGAGGAGGACCAGGAGCAAGCTTCCGAGGCTGCTATCGAGGATCTCCCCGTAGCCCCAGCTATTGAAGGCAAGCCCCGGTTTTTATGCATAACCGTATCATTATATGCTACTTTACTACACTTAATGCTTGTAGGATTGTAATGTGCACTTAAGTGTAGGAGTTGCGTGAAACCTCTAGTTGCATGAACTTAGGATACCTTTTTGAGATGAATACTAGTACGCTAGGTCGAGTAGCTGCTATGCTATTCAGGATCTTGGTAGAAGTCGAGTGATTTTTCTAGCACTCGCACGAGGTTAGGAATTGATTGTATTCATCTTGATAACGGGATCTATGTTAATCTATGAACTTGGATCCATGGAGGATGCCTTGTCCATGAGACGGGAAAAAAGGAACTAAGGATTAATGTGTGGATACCTAAGTCAAGCTTTTGAACGTACTAAGCAAATGTCGGGAAATATGGTAACCGGTAAACCTAGTACCTGAGTGAAGCCGGGCGCAGACTTTATCCCTCACGGGACCTAAGACTGGGTCTCCCATGCTAGCTATGGTGGGTACAAGTGCGGTCACTGCACGACGGTAGCCGGGGTCAGTGGAGCATTGTATGCCAAGGCGGTGAGGCCTGGACGCAAATGGGGAATCGATGGGGACGGTTGACATGTGTGGGGTCGGAGTACCCTGACATGTCATGTGTTTAGGTTTACCTTGCAAGGATAAAACTCGATTCGAATCGTTTGCTTCTCGCAGCTAATGAGACTGCTTGACCCCTTGTACTACATTGAGTAAGAAGTGAAATGAGGATACATGAGACAATTTGTTGATTGCACTAAATGCTTGTTAACATGTATGCTTAGAAGAAGTAAACTTAGTAAAGCTAATGAGGCTCAAAATGGAAAAGCTAAAACTTGATTTTAGAAACAGCTAGTGCTTTTGGCATAATCTAGAGGTAGAGGAGTAGATTCCTCACACCGGGTAAGTCTACCTGAGTATTAGTATACTCAGCCTTGCTTGTGGCATAATTTTGCAGGTACGCTGCAGGATATGGTTGATGGTGTGACTTTGCCTACCACCCTGCCACCGGGTTGGACGATCGAGTGGGATGCTGCTCCGGCAGGAGAGGAGCACGAGTAGTAGTGGGATAGGCCTTGCCCATTTCCTCGCTACAGACGATGTCGATTATCCGCTTCATTTTATTTTGAGAACTTTATTCGCTACTTGAAAAACACCGATTCATGTAATAACTTTAGTACTTAAATTGAGGTTTCCTGCTTTATTGTAATTCTTCTGTGACTCGCCTTCGAGTGAGATTGTGGAATTTGATCCTGGTTAAGTGGCTTTATCAGACTAGATCTGAGGGGCTGACGGGTTATTCTGATTTAAGTGTGTTATGGCCTCTGAGACGTGACTTAGGCACTTAAGGTGGAATAATTCAGGCGGTTCCGCCACAGGACGCCGAAGCCTGGACAGTCTTCTGTGATGGTTCTTGGGGAACCTTTGGCGCAGGAGCGGCTGTTGTTCTAGTAGCGCCCTCTAAAGTTAGAACATGCTACGCAGCAAGGTTGGACTTCAGCTGTACAAATAATATTGCTGAATATGAAGCTCTTCTATTAGGGCTTCGGAAGTTAAAGGCAATGGGAATAAGAAGGGCGATCCTTAAAACTGACTCCCAAGTCATTTCTGGTCATATAGACAAAAGTAGCAAGGCAAGAGATCCAAAGCTTGAAAAATATTTGGATACAATCCGAATATTGGAGGCTTCCTTCGAAGGATTCTCAGTAAAAAATATTCCACGAGGGGAAAATGAGCATGCAGATCTGCTAGCTAAGTCAGCGGCACAGGGGCTCCCTCTACCTTCAGAAGTATTTTTTGAGACAATAAAAGCACCTTCAGTTGAACTTCTGGAGAGAGCAGTGCTTACAATATCACCTGCACATAGTGAAGATTGGAGGACTGAAATCATATCTTTCCTCCAAGGTAACTATCTTTCGGATGACGAAGTTTATAATGCAAGAATGGAAGCAAGGACAAGACCATATGTCATAATAGAAGGGGAGTTATACAAGCGTGGAGTATGCTCTCCACTTCTCAAGTGTTTATCCAGAACCAAAGGTATAGAGCTGATGAAGGAAATACATGCAGGTTTGTGTGGATCTCACATTGAGTCTAGGCCTTTGCTGGGGAAGGTTTTCAGACAAGGATTTTATTGGTCGAAGGAAGCCTCAGATGCAGCAGATCTGGTTCAAAAGTGCGAAAATTGTCAAAAATGTGCAAGAGACCAGAAACAACCTTTGTCACTAACCCAGTTAATACAGCCAACCTGGCCATTGCAAAGATGGGGCCAGGATTTGTTAGGTCCACTCCCACCAGCACAAGGCAACTTGAAGTATGTTGTAGTGGCAGTAGAATATTTTTCCAAGTGGATTGAGGCGAAGCCCTTGGCTACATTAACTTCAGCCACGGTCCAAAAATTCTTCTGGCAGAATATTGTTTGTCGCTTCGGTGTGCCGAAGTCAATAACTGTGGATAATGGAACACAATTTGATGCCGAAACATTCAAAGATTTTTGTGACCAAATTGGTACGAAGATCCATTTTGCATCAGTCAGGCGTCCAGAATCAAATGGACTGGTAGAAAGAGAAAATGACATTATAATGACAGGAATAATGAAGCTAATCTTCAACCTGCCCAGAGGAAAGTGGCTAGATGAGTTGATTAAAGTGGTGTGGATCCACAATACAACCGCGTCAAGGTCAACAGGATTTACACCCTTCAAGCTCCTATTTGGTGATGAAGCAATAACTCCAAAAGAAGCAAAGACAGGGTCAATAAGAACAACAGCTTCAGCAAAAGACAACACTGATTATCAAATAACAAAAGATACTATAGAAGAGACCAGACTTTAGGCTATAGAGCACATCAATAAATATCAGGCCGAAACAATAAGGTGGCGTGATAGAAAAGTTCGATTGAAAAATATCAAACCAGGACATCTGGTGCTTCGGAGAGTGGCCAACCCAGATACAGTGGGCAAGTTGCAACTAAAGTGGGAAGGTCCTTTTTGGTAATATCTTCTTCAAGACCCGGTTCTTATATATTGAAGGATATGGACGACAACGACATACGCAGATCTTGGAATGCAGATGAGCTTCGGCGATACTATGTGTAATTTGATGTAATCTTTTTTCATTTTTTTCTATGGCACCCTTTTCCTTTCAAGAGGGGAGAAAGGTTTTTAATGAGGCCATAGCTTGTAATTTTTCATTCTTATTGAGCCCTACGAGGGCCAAATCCCCCAAAGATGTAATATGTAAAATCTGAGCCTGCACCATCGAGTGCAAAAAGAAAAACAGAGAGAAGCTCAAAAGACGTCCCCAAGGGGATGCAAAGCATGACGAAGCTGCAAAAAAGTCGTTCCTAAGGGAGCGTAGCGTAAGTTTTCTGCTCAAAAGTCGTTCCTAAGGGAATGCAGAGCCAAAAATTTGATGAACATGCAACAGTCATTCCTATGGGAGCGCAGAGTAAGTTTTCTGCTCAAAAGTCGTTCCAAAGGGAAGGCAGAGCCAAAAACCACCGAAATATAAGGTGAAGAAGTTCAAAAGTCGTTCCTAAGGGGATGCAGAACTTAAATGCCACCGAAATAGAAGGTGAAGAAGCTCAAAGGTCGTTCCTTAGGGGATGCAGAGCTTAAAAGACTCAAAAGTCGTTCCTAAGGGGATGCAGAGTCTGGGTGTGGTTTCGTGTGTGTGTTCGGGACATTCATTTGCACATTACATTACATCATTCATTGCATTCATACACAATCATGTAGACATTTGTAGGATCATCATCATCATAACATGAAGCACAAACAAAAATCCTTCAACTTTGACAACAATGCTTCGATGAGCACGAAGAAGCAAGGACATGCTTCGTTGTGTACGAAAAGAAGGGAAGGTGTTTTTCGCCTTCGGCTCAAAAGATACAAGTTTCGTCCACAGCAAAGTAATTTATACATGGATGGAAAGGTAAAAATATATTACAAGGTATGGACAAATATACAAAGTAATGTTCAGTTCTCGATTACAATGTCCTTTACAAAGATAATACAAATGCTTCTAAGTTCTATGCAGGCAGGCCTAAAAAATAGCTTCAGAAGCCTTCGGAATGTGCTTCAGACTATCAATCTTCGGCACCACCATCCTGCACACAAACACGTAGTATAAGGTAAAAAGAAATTACAAGAGACGGTAGGCAACAGGTATAAGTTTCATACCGGCTTAAGCAAGCTTTGGGCCTCGTCACTAGCCTAATCTCGCCCACCTTTCGCCCAAATTTGAGTTATAAATCTATTTCCAATACTCCGGGCTTCGCTAGGGATATCAACCAAGTCTGTTGGAGATAGACTAAAGGTTGGTTTGTTTACCGTTTTTCCGTGTGTACAACCAGCCTTCATGAATGCTATAGCCGTGCCGTGAGAAGCCAGCAGGGCACAGAAGTCACCATGCCTGGCTATCACTTCATCAAGCACCTCGACTTTGCCTTCAATGTGTTCGAAGGTGTTTGGAATATCTTCAGCTGAAGGGGTAAACTCTTCGGAGCTGGCTCCAACCGAGTTGAAGACCCTTTTCAATTGTTGTACGCAACGGTTGCCAAAGTTCAAACATATGTTCCGAAGCTCTTTCAAAGTTTGTTGCAGCTTTGTATTTTTGTCAGCTTCAGCTTCGTATTTTGTCTGCAAACCTTTTCTTTCTTGTTTGAAGCTCTCTGATTTTTGGAGAAGTTCCTCGTTTAATCTAGCATTTTCGGCTTTAGCTTCTGCAAGTGAACCCTCCATTGCCTGAAGCAGGAAATCTTTCTTCTCAAGAGAAGCTTCGTAGTCCTTAATTTTATTCTCCAAACCCTCGATTATAATTTTGTTCTTTTTGTCTTCAAGATCTTGCTGCATCTCAGTGCCTTGCTTAGCAACATACTCTGTAGAAATAAACCTTCATCAGAAAACTTTGCTTCATCACAAGAATAAAAAGAAAATTTTGCTTCATCTTAAAAAAGAGGAATTTTACCTTGAAGTTGAAATAAAAGAAACTACCGACGATATGTTGTCACCGGTAGCTGCTAATATCAGCTTCGAGCTTTGGGAAACCGACACTCTTCGAGAGTGCTGATTATCTTTGCCCCGGTGCGGTCCCGAATGCATCCTAAGGCCCCTTCATCGATCCCACCAAAGAGCATGGCTCCTGGCTAGTAGCCACAGGATATACCATACTCCTGTAGCTCCTTTTCAGCCTCGGATAATTCTTGCCCGACCAGGTTCTGAAGGTCGAAGTCTTGTTATTCCGAAGCATCATTGGCAATCTTCTTTCCTTTGTCAGGCACTGTGGCCATGACCTCCTCTGTAGCCACAGCTGTCACTTCCACAGCCATATCCAAGAGCAGTTTATCAATTCCAGAAAGTGTACTCTCAAGGTTGGTGGCTTCGGCAGTGGCCTCGGCGTTTACAAGAGGTGTTATTTTAGATGCTGAGGTCGATGGTGGCGTCCGTTCAATGTCTTGCAATAGGGTAACAATTCTTCGCTTTTTCTGCCCATCCGCCTTCTTTGTAGCTGAAGGCTCGTCCTTCTTCTGTAAAAGCTTCGTCAGTTCCGGTCCTAGAGACTTAGCAGCTTGATAGGTAGAGAATCAGTCATTACCTTTAAAATTTCTGCAACTTCAGCAGTAGGAGGTGTCGAAGGAGTCTCCTCTTCTACCTCAGTCACCTTCGGCTCTGGAATTTCACCCTTTCTTTTCTTCGACGCTGCCACCTTCGGCTCAGGAGTGGATTTTCTCTTCTTTAAAACCTTCTCATCCTCCATCACCATTCTGGCAGCTTGTCTGTTCAGAATGCTGACAATTCTTTTCCTTTTTACCCCTTTGGCACCCTTGCTGAGCCTCTCATAATAAGGGTATTCAAATTTCAGAGCATCCATCACCCGGTTTAACCTTCGTTTTGGCCGGGTGCCGAAGGCTGCCGTCGTCAATTGGTCTTCTTTTTTGGTATAGTTTCCTAATATTTCATTACACATAGTTTCAATCATTTCTAGCCATTCTTGGCAAGGCTCCTTGAAATGTTTTTCAAATTTGAAACAATAAGATAATCGAACAAGTTCATGTTTCTTCTTTGTTCCCTTCATCTTCGGCATCCCCCAGCCACATGACGTTGGATACGTCCGGTTGGCCAGGTATTCCTGCACCAAGTCCCTGGTGCTGATTTGCTCAGCCACCACCCTGAATTCTACTCCGGCCAACTGGCATGGTGACCCCAGCTGCATGTTGCACAGGGGCCTGGTCATTCCGAAGATTAAGAACAGCGGGCACATGACCATCGTTATCAGTTTCCCCCTCTTCTTCTCATCACCCTTAATATAAAACCATTCACCTTTCTAGCTGGTTGGCCATTTATGTGGTAACTGAGAACTAGAGCATTCGTATCCTTGCGATACGCAAAATTGTAACAACCAAAATTTTCTTGAAGACCGTCTGCCCTGGCCTTCCTCTGGTAGTGCAACTCGTGCACTCGGTAGAACGCTTCAGCATCTAGGCTCATCCCTTGGCTTCGGAGGGCCCAGATGAAGACGCTAAGCCTAACAATGGCGTTAGGGGTCAGCTGATGAAGATATATTTTGAAATTTTTCAAGACTTCCCCTATCATCTCGTTCAGAGGGAATCACAGTCCTGCTCTGAAGAAGCTCTTGAAAACCACTACCTCATCACTCTTCGGTGCCGGGGTGGTTTCTTCTCCAGCAAATCGGACAAGTTCGCTTTCAGCTTCACCAAAGGAGCCCAGCTTCATCTTCATGGGCATGTCAGTTCAGACACAGTAGATTTCTCAAAATCTAGATGGCTGGGTTTTGTTGGGATCAAAATACTATAATCTTCCTCATCTCCATCAATATTTTCTTCTTCAGCAACAGTCTGTTCAACTTCAGCAACAGGAGTACATTCGTCAATAGTTCCCTCTTTCACAACCAGACCTAATTGTTTCATGACTTCGGAAATTTGTGTTGTCTCAGTGACCTTGGTTTCTTCTCCCTCACGAGACACCCTTGCAGTCGAACACACTCTGGCCATTTGATGGGTTTTTCGTAGTTTTAACGAAGTTAATGGTTGTTTTTGCAGTTTTGATGAAGCTCACTCTTCTGACGAAGTTAACTCTAAATGATGAAGTGCTCGCTTGAGAGCGTAGTGAAAAAAGCTTTGGCTATGGTTAAATTTTTTAACAGCACAAACAGTGCAATGGCAATGAATGTTGTGGTAACTCTGCACCAACATGTTTGTTCATATAGTGCTGCAGGTGGGAAGGTGAACTGCCAAATCGCCTGCACTCGCTGAACGGTGGACCACTCGGTGCTTGGAAGGTGAACCGCCAGATCGTCTGTAATCGCGGAACGGTGGACCACCCGACACTTGGAGTATTTTAATCGTTTCTCGGCAATGAGCTCAGGGAAGGTGTTTTTCGGACCTTCGGTATTCCGAAGCCTTTGAGATTTTTCGCGGATCGAGCTCGTTTTGAAAAACGATCTAGCACCGCAAAGGGGCTACTGTTGGGGGCCTTCTTCTTCGCCGAAGGTTCTCTAAGCAAAAACACCTTCGGCAGGACGATATGCAAGCAGACACAACACGAAGGTATATGCCAAAGCTACAATCGAGGGAGCTTCGGCATGATGACACGCCTTGAGACGAAGGGCATCACCGACTTAAAGAGGAAAAGACCGTTCAGTCCATGATAATTTGTGTCATGTTTATAATTAGTTATCAAGGACAAAGATGCAATTTCCACCGGGCTGCGTCCCGTGCCTATAAATAGGTGAACATTAACCCCATACTGTTCACGCGGACTTGTAATCACTAGCACGTCGCTCTTGGATTCTCACCTTCTGTTAAGCCAAAGGTACAAATGTAATTAATATCATTAATGCTTGTTCATGATTATATAATGAGAACACAAATAATCTAATGATTTAATGTGATTATTCATGGTCTTTTCTATGTTTCATATGTTTCTGCTCTCATTATTACATACTGAAATGATGAAGGTATGTCCTTCATAACCTTCGTTTGAAGATCATTATATCCCAAGGGAGATAATGCTTCGAAAGACGAAGGTATTTAACCATTAACATTTGTGTTGCCTTGTTCTTAACTCATAGCATTTGAGAACAAGTCCCCAACACTTGGCTATTCTCCCAATAACTTCCTTGTTGTGAACAATATCACCTATTGGAAATCCTGTGACTACTATGACTTTGTGATAGTCAAAGTAGTGCCGGAGCTTGCGAGCGGTTAGAAGTACCGCGTACAACAGCTTTTGAACTTGAGGATACATTATCTTTGAGGGCCCGAGGACTTCGCTGATGAAGTAAACCGGATGCTACACTAGGTATGCATGCCCCTCTTCCGCCCGCTCGACTACCAACATGGTGCTTACCACGTGAGTCGCGCAGGAGATGTATAGCAGCAAATCTTCTGTCGGCTGACCGGGTGTAGCTCGGCGTGGTGGCTTGAGTCCCGGTGGAGTGGTCAAGAATTTCTTCAGTGTCTCTAGAGCCTCCTGTGCTTCTGCGGTCCACTGAAATTTGTCTACCTTCTTGGGCAATTTATAGAATGGCATTCCTTTCTCGCCTAGCTTTGATATGAATCTGCTTAGTGCTGTCATGCACCCAGTGAGCCTTTGCACCTTTTTCTGTGACCCTGGCGCTTCCATTCTCATGATGGCTTCGATCTTTTCTGGATTTGCTTCTATTCCCCGATGACTGACAATGAAACCGAGTAGCTTTCCGGCTAGCACTCCGAAAACACACTTTTCCGGGTTTAGTTTCCACCGGTAGCGCCTTAGGCTGTTGAAGACTAATTACAGATCCTCGATGAAGTTTTCCGAGTTTTCCGTCTTGATAACTACATCGTCAACATAAGCCTCCACCCGCTTGCCCCTGTGATCGTCTAAGCATGTCTGGATGGCTATCTGGTAAGTCACTCCAATGTTCTTGAGGCCGAACGACATGGAGGTGTAGCAGAAAGCTCCAAATGGTGTGATGAAGGCAGTCTTCTCCTCGTCTTCTTTCGCCAGGCTGGTCTGATGATACCCGGAGTAGCAGTCTAGGAAGGAGAGCATAGAGCAGCCTGTGGTTGAGTCAACTACCTGATCTATCCTGGGGAGCCCGAAGGGATCCTTCGGGCAATGTTTGTTGAGATCAATATAGTCGATGCACATGCGCCAATCAACTTTATTCTTTTTGAGTACAAGAACAGGGTTTGCCAGCCACTCAGGGTGTAGCACTTCTCTAATGAATCCTGCCTATAGTAGGCGAGCTAACTCTGCACGAATGGCTTCTATTTTATCGGGTGTGAAACGATGCAACTTCTGCCAGATCGATCTTGCCTGAGGATACACTTTAGGTTTGTGCTTGGCCAGTTCTCTCGGGACTCCCAGCATGTCCGCAGGCTACCATGCGAATACATCCCGATTATTTTGCAGGAACCGAACGAGCGCGCTTTCCTATTTGTCGTCGAGGTTGGAGCTGATGATGGCAGTCTTGCGTTCATCAGAGAATCCCAAATTAATCCTCTTAGTTTCTTTAGTCGACCGCATAGAGGTCACGGCCTGAGCTACATTTGAGGGGATCGTTAGACTCTCTTCCTCTGGTTCGATGTTTGCCTGTGTGGGAAAAGCTACCGGGGACCAACAGTGAGAGCTGTTTGGATGGCTCCTCGAAAGCACTTCGCGGTGCCTTGGAAATCAGCGCGCACGGTGATGATCCCGAGAGGTCCCGGCATCTTCAGTATCATGTAGGGGTAGTGCGGAATAGCCACGAACTTCACCAGTCCTAGTCTTTCGATGATGGCATTGTACCCGCAGTCAAAGCGCGCCACCTCAAACCTCAGGAACTCAGTTATGTAGTTCTCTAGGGTTCCAAAGGTGACGGACATGTAAATGTGTCTGAGCGGGTACTCCCCTTCAGTCCACACAATGCCGAAGAAGGGAGTATCCGACTCAGCGAGGTCTTTGACAGTGATCCCCAGGGCTTGGAGCGTCCGGGGAAGGTGACATTGATGCTGCTTCCCCCGTCCACCAATACTTTCTTTACCCGGCTTTCTCGAATCACCGGATCAACGAGTAGTGGGTACTTGCCAGGATGATCAAATTTAAGCCATTGATCAGCTCGGCTAAAGGTTATCGTGTGCTCTAACCACCGGTAAGGAGCTGGGGCACTGGTGGTGGCCACCAGGACCTACCTGTAATTGAGCTTTTGTTGCCTTCTGCTTTCTTGTGCCACATGACCTCCGAAGATAACGTTGACCTCCCTGTCAATGCGCGGGAAAGATCCACCCCTCCCTCTTCCTGTTGCTGAGGCTGCCTGGGCTTGCCAGGCTCTCCTCGTGGCGGGGGAGGTGGTAGTGGTTGGAACGGTCGGTCGTGCCCGACGGAATGTTTGAAGTCCTTGCAGTTCCACAGGGTGTGGCGCATGACCTTGTGGTACGGACACTGGGAGTCGAGGATTTCATCTAGTGTTCGTACTCCTCCGCGGGGTGCGCCACGTGCCCAAGTGGTAGGCGGCCCGTCGGTGTGCACCTCCTCGCAAGGCCTCTTCTCCCAGCGCTTGTCTGGCTGCTGGTTCGCATCTCGTCGTGGCGCGGGTGGCATAGATTTCGTGCCCCCGATGAGGTCCTGGGCCCATTCATCCATAGTGATTTAGATGTCCGCTTCTCGGAACAGTTGTTCGGAGGTGGCTGGCACTTTCTGGAGTATGGCTCGGACGAAGGCCAAGTCGTTGGATCCCACGAAGGCCAAGTCGTTGGATCCCCGGTAGAAGTCTTCAATGACGGCCGCCTCAGCGACATCGGGGATGCGGTTCCTCATTATTTGAAATCTTTTGAGGAACGACTGGAGGGTCTCATCATTCTAGCGCCTGATGGATTTGAGGTCCCATGGCTGCGCCTGCTTGTTAGAGAGAGACTAGAAATTGACGATGAAGCGATGACTGAAGTCGCTCCAATCGTCAATGTAGTGCCGAGGTAGATGCCGAGCCAGTGCAGCATGTCTTGCCCTATGACAATGGGCAAATATGACATCATGACGTCCTCCGTTGCCCCAGCTGCCCGGGCGGCAGTCGTGTAGACGGCCAACTAGTCTCCCGAGTCTTGCTTAGGTTCATACTTGTCGACATTACACACCTTGAAGTTGGGAGGCCATTGGATGGCCCGGAGACGTGGAGTGAGCGTGGAGACTCCGTATGCGTCCTCCTGCCAGTGTTCGTGTCGTCGGTCCCGGGGAGGGGAGTCAATAGCTGGTCGTCTCAACTGTCCCCAGAATGGCTCACTGGTTGAGGCTGCCGCCGACTCAACTTGGGTGGCACGACTCTATGCTGGTATGCCGTGATCCTAGTCGTACTCCTCCCTGCGCCTTATCTAATTTTCATGATGTCGTTCGCGCGAGGAGTTGATGGAGCTCCGCGCGTCTCGTCGGCTGTTGATGGCGTGACGAAGGTCATTCACGGGATGAGCGAGGGGTACAAGGTGATTAGCTGCATGAGTAAGCAGCCGCCGGTAGTCTTCCACGTCTGGGGTATGCGGGAGACCTTCAGCTATCTGTGCTAGTACTCCTATGACTTCACTCGGCGTGTTCAGTGCTCGAGCAAAATTGGGGTATAGGTTCCAAGCGGGAGAGGGTTCTCTCGCCATAGCCTGGCGTCCTGCTCAGCTAGCTCTCGCTCTCGGTCTTAAGCTTGTCGGTGATCGCGGCGGCGAGAGTTGCGCCTTTCTCGGTGTACTCGTTCGTCGGGAGTTTCTCCCACTTTTGAGGCTTCGTCTCGGGATATGGGCTGTGCCGGACCCCGTTCCCAGGCTTCATGATGTCGCCGCACGTTCCTGCGTTTGTTCCTCCGTCGCCGTGCTTCATGCTGGGGAGGTTCCTCCCCTTCCATGGTAGGCTCATCATCGAAGATGGGCGCTGACTCCAATCTCCCCTGGATGAAGAGGATGTCGGGGTACAAAGGAGCCGGCGCGATGGTGTCCTTCTTCCCATCCTCCTTTGAGGGCGGAGGTATCGGAAAGGTGGCTCGACATGTTCTCATACCCTGACTCGGGACGTTTAACTTCTTCTTTCGAGTGATTTGTGTCCACTCCTTAGTAGGCAAGGTGGACAACGGAGTTTTTCGGGTAAGCGAAACCCTGACCGGTCTTGCTCTGGCTTCTCTCGGGATTCCGGAGAAAAGCTTTTTCTTGGGTGGATCTGCTACGTGGTGTAGAGTTTCCTCTTCGTCTACTATGCATGAGATGGTTCCAAAACGGAACATAGCTCCTGGGCGAAGAGTGATCTTGTTCTTGAAAGTGATGGCCATTGAGCTAGCTTTGATCAATGACACACCCCTACCTGGCGCGCAAGCTGTTGGTGTTTAGAGTCCGATCGCACACCCAGGGATACCCTTGCGATGCTTTTAGGTAGGACGATGTTGTTGACTGTAGCTGAATGGTTCGTGCTAGGGGCACGAGAGAGAGAGACGATTTTCTGCAGGTTTGGGCCGCTTTTAGAGGCGTAATACCCTACTTCCTTGGATGGGTCTGTATGTTGTGTGTTACAAGTGGCATCTCCTGAACGGAGAAGGGCTAAGGAGATGAAAATGATGGGGTTCCCCCTGGGCCTTATATACACGATCGTAGGATACTCCCTACATACATGATGATCACGTTCTTCTAGTATATCTCCTAACTAATAGCGAACTGACTTAGTTTATCTTAAGGAAAACTCGTCGACTCTATCCCGAACTATCCCGACAATCAAGGGCGCCGGGCGCGGGGAAAATGGACGGTTCCTTGAGATTGTGCGCGATTCGACGAACTATTTGAGCATGAGCCCATTGCCCTCTTTGGTCGGCCCATCTTATTTGCAGTCTTTACCTGGCCCACGACGAGGCAACCTTGTGGGGCGACTGGTATGTGGCCCCATGCAAGGGTCTTTCGCCTTCTAGTGGACCCGGGGGATATCTGTCCCCCATAGCTGGCGACCGAGGCACCTGGCCGGTGGATCTCAGGCATCCTTATGAGATCGGGCGGCTCGGATTTAATCAAACCCAACATAATCCTAACCATCCGATGCAGTTCAAGCCGCTCAGATCCGCTCCCCTCACCCGTGCCCCTGCCGCTGGGCCCGGCCTGTCAGCCCTACATTAGGTCGCTGACACCCCGAGCCCACCTATTGGCACTCGCCGCGCATCTGCGCGCGTGTTCGTATGTGGGATCTAATCTTGACCATTAACCGGAGATCGGATGGTCAGTATAGCCCCGTACCCCTTCGCATGGTAAAATTGTTAAAGAACCCCTCGGTTTTCCGAGAATCATCCCGTCGTCCTTAGGTTTTGCGCACAGACCCCTGGCTTTTTATATAGAGAATTGGACCTAGTTTTATATTTCAAACTTCAAAACTTGTTTATTTCATATCTTTTTCATATGAACTCCAATTTTAGTGGTTCAAATTGCAAAATGTTCATAGGAATATTCTTTGTTCAAATAAATTTTGTTCATCCACAGTCTATGCTCTTTAATTTTAGGCCTAGACTATAGGTTAAGTTCATGTAATAATGTATTTGTTTAATGAAATAAATAAAAGGAAATTCTAATGGCACTTAGGTGTTTAATTTTGTGAGATTAATATTATGCCATGCATGAATTGATCTCTGGAATAATTTTGTGTCTCACTAAAATTACTAGAACTAAGTTAGGTAACCTAAAATGTTCAGAGAATCACTAACCCCTAAATGTACTAATTCCTAGCATTAAAGTTTATCTTTGGTATTCATAATGTCCTGTCAGACTTGTGTTCACTTGATTGTACAAGTTTGGTGTGCTGTTTATTTGTCTTTTCCAAATGTATTGAATGTATGATTGCTTTATTTAGACAACGAGCAGCCCGTGGTTCCTGAGTGTGTTGTCGAAGATCTTCCTGAGCAACAACCTGGTGAAAGCAAGTGTCCGCTGACCTATTATGTCCTGCATACTTATAATCAATCGTCCCGTATTACATTATTGAAAACCTAAGGATTGACTAGTCTGTATTTACCTTATCCTTGCTTACCTTTTGGGTTATCATGGTTAGCTTTATGCTATTGCTTTACTTTAATCAATGAACATGATGTGAATACTTATGATACTATGATGTTATTCCGATGATGATCTTGTGATACTTTAGGGGACTCAGGCCATTTTCCTGAGTACCTCTCCGTAAGGACCTATTTGGGGAGTGATAACCCGAGATAACATTGCAACCATGAGGGTGGAATGAGACACCCTTAGTTGATTAATTAGAGGAACCTGATGTGCAGTTGGCTTCGCCGTAGGGCCGTCAATGGGATTCGGGCACAGTACTTGCTTTCCCGAGGTTGGTTGCAGAGGTTCTTGATTTGGTTTTGTTAGTCACCCTTCCTTTGGGGAGAGGTACTATATTTATCAAACCGGAGAAACCTAACGGGCGACTATGAGCTCTAGGGAATCTTTGTAAAGGCTACATAGTGAGACCCTGCTTGGTCACTTTGGTAGTGATCAATGTATAGTCATGATCTCCGGGCAGAAAGGGAATCATGACTTGTAGGTAAAGTGTGCGACCTCTACAGAGTGTTAGAAACTAGTATATAAGTCGTCGCACGTTTAAGAGCGGCCTTGGGATCCTCTTTTATTAGAAGAACTTTGGTTACTTTTATGATGATATTTAATGATGATGGTTATAATTATGATCTCTGGTATTTCCTCTTGGAGGTAGTACATTTGTAATAACTGGGTTTATTACTAAAATTTGGCTCTACTATTAGTAATAAATACTTGACCAACTAAAAGCAACTGGTTAACCTTAACTCCACATACAACTAGTCCACTTTAGCCAAACGGGACATTTGCTGAGTACGTTGATGTGTACTCACCCTTGCTTTAAAAACCACCCCACCCCAGGTTGTCCCCACTGTACTCAGTGCTCACGAGGAGATGATGGCAACATGGAGGACTTTGAGGAGTTTCAGGACTACGATGACTTCTAGTTTATTGTAGTGGCAAAACCCTAGTCAGCTGCCTGTGAAGGCCTTATCTACTATGTTTCGTATTCCACACTTTGATTATGTTAATGACTATTTTATAGACTCTATGGATGTCTTGGACATCTTGATGTAATAAAGTACCCTTTTCGCTATTTACTTTGAGCAATGTGTGATGATGTCCAATTATGTAATCGTTGTGTATGTGAGTTTCTGACCCTGCCACGTACATGGTTCGCATTCGGTTTTCCTTCCAAAACCGGGTGTGACATAAGTGGTATCAAAGCCTTGCTGACTGTAGGACCGGTAACCTAGACTAGAACGGTTGCCCTAAGGACTATAGACCTCTACCCTTACCTTGACCTTTAGTGTCATTTATTTCAAAAGTTGGTCATCTTGACCAATCCTATGTTATTACTCATCTTACAAAATTTTTTCGTCTCACTATGCTTTCTGTTTACTTGCTTGTCATATAGTTCTACTCTCACTCTTGTTCTTACGATGTCTTTTGTAGATGGCCCGTATTAGATGCACTGCACGTAAGTCAGTGATCCCCTATTTGCCCTCTCGTCTAGCGGAGTACCCTATGCGCTGCACGATGATAGGTCAGTCTAGCCACCTGGAGAGACTACATCGTCGCCTGCATGAGGAGCAGGAGCATCGATGCTAGGAGTAGGAGCAGTAGGGCTCTTACCCCTCACCTCAGCAGGAGGTGGAGTCTGGGAGGCAGCCTTCCCCTGCACCACCACAGGGCATCCCAGTTGTTGGAGGAGACCCTAACAGAGACAACGATGATGATGCCAGTGGCAGTTCGAGCCACAACACGGAGCTCTTGGAGGAGCAGGAGCCGGAGGGGTGGACCGCTAGACCCATCACTCATGACGTCGGTCGTGGGTGTCACTTCCACGACGCTCTCGACACCTTGCTGCTTTGGGCCTTCGACCGACACACTTGGTCTATTGAGTATCGTTGTGTAGTCTACCAGCATCGTCGCGGGTTATACCCGAACCAGTGGGAGGCTACTTGCTTGGTGTGCCGTCCGGACGATGATCTCCGCGGTGCAGATGCCTTCTCAGAGCACTATTCTATCCCTGAGAGGGATACTGCCGAGTCAGCCATGCAAGATGCTGCACGACGTGTACTTTTGCAGTATCACACGAGGTGTGGGTATTCCCTGCAACTTAGTGTAGTTATTAATAAAGTTAGTTATTTAGTTGGGCAATCACTTTATTTCCACTTTCCTCTCTATATGAGAAGCTATGGTTGAGAGTCAGTGAAGATGATCAATTGTTCAGTGCTATGAAGATTTCCATATATCTTTACTTATGCTGAAAGACTACAGAGTCGGATCTGATGTGTGTGCTTTCTACAGATGTCTGAGAATAGGCGCAGAGTTGCAAGGCGTGCTCAGCAGGAGGAGCAGGCACCCCAAGAGGAGGCAGCTCACCAGTAGTTGCCACTGCCACCCTCGAGGACTATTGAGCAGATGTTCCTGATGTAGACACAAGCAGTCCAAGCGATTGGTCAGACCTTAGCAGCAATGCAGCAGGTGCAGCAGCAACCACCCCCACCTCAACCCCAAGTGCAAGTTTAGATGCCACAGGTGCCCAGAGACAAGACCAGAGTTCATGAGGAGCCATCCCCCTATCTTCGCCCATTCTGCTGATCCCATGGACTCCGAAGATTGGCTGTGTACCATGGAGCGTGAGTTGCACATTGGTCAGTGCAACGACCGCGAGAAGATTCTGTATGGTCCCCGTCTGCTAAGGGGAGCAACACAGTCTTGGCGGGAGTCTTACCTCGCCACCCATGCTGACCCTAAAGCCATCACCTGGGAGAAGTTCAGGGATAACTTCCATCGTTACCATGTGCCTGAAGGACTAATGATAGTAAGGAGGAATTCCTAGCGTTGAAGCAAGGTCCCATGTCTGTCAGTGAGTATAGGGAGAAGTTTCTGCAGCCGTCATGTTACACACCAAAAGATGTCAACACGGATGCTAAGAGGTAGTACCATTTTCTTAGAGGTTTGGTTGATCCCCTTCACTACCAGCTGATGAACCACACTTTCCCCACCTTCCAGCATTTGATCAACGGAGCAATAATGACTGAAAGGAAGCACCAGGAAATGGAGTACAGGAAACACAAGATTGGTGGATCTCAGGCCAGGAGTTGCAGTCGTCCCCGCTTACTAGGCAACCCACGTCAGCAATTCAAGCGAGGTCACCCTCAAGGTCACCAGCATTAGTGTCAGCACCAGCAGCAGTATCAGAGTCAGTTTCCTCAGCAACAGCAGCAGTACCGTCAGAGCAACCAGCAGGGACGAAATCAGTACCAGCGTCAGAACAATCAGGCAGCTCGCCTTCCTGCCCTAGCAACCAACCAGAACAATCAAGCAGCTCTAGCTCAAGTAGGAGGTCGCGCATGCTTCTACTTTGAGGAACAAAACCACTAGGCGAACCACTGCCCAAAGAAGGCAACTCAGCAGTCGCCAGCTGTCAACCCTTCAGCAAGACAAGGAACACCATAGCAAGCACCGGGAGGCCGTGGTTAGGCCTACAACCGTGGAAAGGTGAACCACCTAGAGGGCGAAGCAATCCAGGATGCTCAGGACGTGGCAGTAGGTATGTTTCCAGTCGAATCCTATCCAGCAAAAGTATTATTTGATACTAGTATCACACATTCTTTTGTTTCTACATCATGGGTAGAAGCACATAACATCCCTATAGAATAAATGTTTTCACCTTTAAGAGTTAATTCCGTTGGGGGAAAAGTTCAGTCCGATAAGATGTGTCCGAATCTAAGGATTAAAATAAGGGGATAGACTTCCCCGCTAACCTAGTGGTAATGGGTACTCAAGGGTTAGATGTCATCCTAGGGATGAATTGGTTATATAGAAACCAAGCCACTGTCAGTTGTGACAAGAGGACAGTCAAGTTAGTGTCCCCATCCAGAAAGGAAGTAATAACTGAGTTGTACATGCCTGAACTATAAGAAGGAGCCTGTCACTATTTGTCGGTAGATGACAAGGAGGCCAACCTGATGGAAGATATGAGAATTGTGTCAGAATTCCGTGATGTGTTTCCCGAGGAGTTACCAGACTTGCCACCCGAGTGTAAAGTTGAATTTGCCATTGAGCTTATCCCATGCACTGCTCCTATTTCCATGAGAGCCTATCGAGTGTCCGGACCAGAATTGGTGGAACTCAAAAAGCAGATTGATGAATTGTTAGAGAAAGGCTGCATCAGAACAAGTACCTCACATTGGGCAGCCCTAGTGTTATTTATGGAGAAGAAGGATGGTACAAAGAGGATGTGCATTGATTATAGATCTTTGAATGAAGTCACTGTCAAGAACAAGTACCCTCTGCCCAGAATTGAAGATCTATTCGATTAGTTGAGAGGAGCCAATATGTTCTCGAAGATAGATTTGAGGTCAGGTTACCATCAACTCAGAATCTGACCTTTGGATGTACCAAAGACCGCATTTATCACCAAGTATGGACTATATGAGTTCACTGTCATGTCATTCGGTTTAACGAATGCGCTAGCATATTTCATGTACTTGATGAACAGCATGTTCATGGACTACCTCAACAAGTTCATAGTGGTGTTCATTGATGGTTTCCTTGTATATTCCTAGAATGAGAAAGAGCATGAAGAGCATTTGAGGAAAGTACTACAGAGGGTACGAGATTATCAGTTGTATGCCAAGCTTAGCAAGTGCGAGTTCTAGATCAGCGAAGTTCTGTTCTTGGGTCATATTATAACCGAGAGGGATTAGCTGTAGATCCAAAGAAGGTAGTAGTGATTCTAGACTGGAAAGCACCGAAAGATGTTCGAGGAATCAAGAGTTTCATTGGAATGGCTGGTTATTATTGGCGTTTCATTGAGGGATTCTCCAAGATTGCCAGGCCAATGTTAGCCTTGCTGACAAAGAAGGTTAAGTTCAAATTGACCCTAGCGTGCCATGAATCTTTTGAGACGTTGAAGAAGAAATTGACGACAACACCTGTATTGATTCTGCTAGATGTTCATAAGCCATTCTCAGTATATTGTGATGCTTCGTACACCGGACTGGGATGTATGTTAATGCAAGAAGGGAAAGTAGTGGCATACTCGTCCCGCCAGCTGAAGATTCATGAGAAGAATTATCGCACTCATGATCTGGAGTTAGCAGCAGTGGTTCATGCCCTGAAGACCTAGAGACACTATTTGTATGTGCAGAAATGTGATATCTACATGGACCACAAGAGTTTCAAGTACATATTCACTCAGTCGGAGTTAAACATGAGGCAGCGAAGATAGCTAGAGTTGATCAAAGACTATGAGCTGAACATACATTATCACCCAGGCAAAGCAAATGTGGTTGTAGATGGTTTGAGCAGAAAAAGTCAAGTCAATATGTTGGCTGCTCACCCGATACCGTACGAACTAGCAAAGGAATTCGACAGGCTGAGTCTCAGATTTTTGAACAACACTCAAGGAGTGATAGTCGAGCTGGAACCCACACTGGAGCAAGATACCAGGAAGGGTTAGAAAGATGATGAGAAGATCAACGAGATCCGGTAGCTGATCATAGATGGGAAAGGTCTAGATTTCTGTGAAGACGTAGAAGGTAAATTAATGTGGGGAACTGATTCTCAAGGAAGCTCATAAGACAGCGTATTCTATACACCCTGGTAGCGAGAAGATGTACCAAGACCTGAAGAAAAGATTTTGGTGGTACTGTATGAAAAGGGAGATAGTAGAGTATGTTGCCAGATGCAACAGTTGTTAGAGAATCAATGCTGAACATCAGAGACCCGCAGGTTTGTTGCAGCCATTGCAGATTCCGCTGTGGAAATGGGATGAGATTGGGATGGACTTTATAGTTGGTTTGCCTTGCACTCGAGCTGGTTATGACTCCATCTGGGTAGTAATGGACCGTTTAACAAAGGCGGTCCATTTCATACCAGTCAAGACCACCTATAACAGTGCAGTGTTGGCAGAATTATATATGTCTCGGATTATAGAATATTGTGTTCTTGCATGGCGTCCCAAAGAAGATAGTATCCGACAGAGGCACCTAGTTCACTTCTCATTTTTGGCAGCAGCTACATGAAGCTTTGGTCACACACTTGAAGTTTAGTTTAGCTTATCACCCGTAGATAGATGGTCAGACAGAGAGAATCAACCAGATTCTTGAAGACATGTTAAGAGCTTGTGCATTGCAAGACAAGTTAGGTTGGGACAAGAGGCTACCATATGCAGAATTCTCCTACAACAATAGCTATCAGGCCAATCTAAAGATGTCACCGTTCCAAGCACTTTATGGGAGGAATTGCGAAACTTCGTTGCATTGGGACCAACCTGGCGAAAGGCAGGTGTTCTGTCCAGATATTCTGTTTGAGGCTGAAGAGAACATCAGAATGGTTCGAGAGAATCTGAAGATAGCGCAGTCCAGACAGCGAAGCTATGCTGACACCTGAAGAAGACAATTGAGTTTTGAAGTGGGAGATTATGTTTACTTGAAAGTGTCACACATCCGAGGAATCAAAAGCTTCGGAGTCAAAGGCAAGCTAGCACCTCGATACATCGAACCGTACCAGATTCAAGCAAGACGCGGAGAAGTGGCATATCAACTCAGCTTACCAAAAAGCCTGTCAGCTATGCACGACGTGTTCCATGTGTCTCAGCTGAAGGAATCCTTGATAGTGCCAGAAGAGCAGTTGCCAACAGAGGACCTTGAAGTTCAATAAGACCTGACATATATTGAGAAGCCAACTCAGATTCTTGAGACAGCAGATCGAGTCACTTGGAGAAGTACCATCAGGATGTGCAAAGTCAAATGGGGCCATCACTCAGAAGAAGAAGCAACCTGGGAAAGAGAAGTCGATTTGAAAGCCAAGTACACTGAACTCTTTGCTAGCCAACCCTGAATCTCGAGGGCGAGATTCTTTTTAAGGGGGATAGGTCTGTAACACCCTGAATTTGGGGGTATAAAATTTCTTTCTAAATATCTACCAAATTCAGGTGTTACTCTTGTCTCTCTCTTTTCTTTTAGCTAGATTTAGGCTAATTAGGAGTTGGATTAGTTATTTATTTTGTTAAAACAATGTGAGTCATGAATTGTTGCATCATGTTGGACCTAAATTATCCTTTTGTTTGATGAAATTCAGAAAATAAAAGAAAAAGGAAAAGCAGCCCGGACTCCCTTTCCACAGGCCTTTCGGCCCAAGGCGGCCCAGCTAACCCCCCCCCCCCCCCCCCCGCGCGTGCCCGCGTTCGCTGGCAGGCGGGCCCCGCCTATCGGCGCCAGTCCTTGCTCTCTCCTCTCTCTCGCTGCTCGATAGGGCTGACCTATCGGTGTTGATTGCCTCATGCACGCGCCCGTTCTCTCAGTGCCCGGTGGACCCATTCTATCAGCACTGACCGCCTGTTCGCGAGTCCTTTCTCGTTGGCCCGCGGACCCCACCCGTCAGTCCCCTCCGTTTCCCTAACCTCTCGCCCTCACCTCCTGCCGTGGATGTGCCCACGTCACGCGTTTCCTGGCCACCTCCGCACTCACTCGACCTCCTTTTTAGTCTGCACCCCGCTCACCCACTCCCCTGCTCATTTGCGTGCTCAGCCGAACTCCCTCGCCCTGCGCACGCGCCCAGGAAGGCCGCCGTCGTTCACCGTGTCCGCACGCCCATTCTGTCGCCACCGTTGGACGCTCGACGTGCCCCTTGCCTCGGTAAGTTATGCCTTGGTGTCCGCATGACGGGACACACCTTAATTTACTATCTCCCTCTCTTGTTCCCTTTGCCCGTGCTCACCGGAGCGTTCCTCAGGCAGTCGGAGAGCCACCGCCATCGACCCAAGCCTTCATCGTGTCTCTACCGCCATTCAAGGGTCCCAGAGCCTATTCTCAAGGTAACCAACCTGTCCCGCCCCCAATTTACCCCTTTCCTGTTCTTGTCTGGGCGCGATTGCTCGCTGGAGAGTAGTTGCGCCACCGTCGAGCCAACTCGTCACAGATTGTGGTTCTCCGGTGTCTCCGCGCCATTGTTGTGACCATGACCACATTCTTTATGTTTCCTCGAACCTCCTAGAGCCTTTCTCGGCTCCTGAGGGTCCCAGCGTGCCTGCGCCCTCATCTCCGGTGAGCCCCCGCTATAGGCGTGAGCAGGGCCATCGCTGGCGACCGAGGGACCTGGCCGGTGGACCTCAGGTGTCCGTCTGAGATCGGGCGGCCCGGATTTAATCAAACCCAACTTAATCCTAATCGTCCGATGCAGTTCCAGCCGCTCAAATCCACTTCCCTCACCCGCGCCCCTACCGCTGGGCCTGGCCTATCAGCCCTACCTCAGGTCGCTGACACCCCGAGCCCACCTGTCAGCACTCGTCGCGCTTTCGCGCACGCGTGATCGTCTATGGGCCCTAATCTGGACCGTTAACCGAAGATCGGATGGTCAGTATAGCCCCGTACCCCTTCGCGTGGTAAAATTGTTAAAGAACCCCTAGGTTTTCCGAGAATCAACCTGTCGTCCTTAGGTTTTGCGCACAGACCCCTGTTTTCTTATAAACAGACCCCTGGCTTTTTAAATAATCACGAAATTGGACCTAGTTTTATATTTCAAACTTCAAAACTTATTTATTTCATATCTTTTTCATATGAACTCCAAATTTAGTGGTTCAATTTGCAAAATGTTCATAGGAATATTCTCTGTTCAAATAAATTATGTTCATCCACGGTTTGTGCACTTTAATTTTATGCCTAGACTATAGGTTAAGTTTATGTAATATTATATTTGTTTAATAAAATAAATAAAATGAAATTCTAATGGCACTTAGGTGTTTAATTTTGTGAGATTAATATTATGCCATGCGTGAATTGATCTCTGGAATAATTTTATGTCTCACTAAAATTAGTAGAACTAAGTTAGGTAATCTATAATGTTCAGAGAATCACTAACCCCTAAATGTACTAATCCCTAGAATTAATGTTTATCTTTAGTATCCATAATGTCCTGTCAGACTTGTGTTCACTTGATTGAACATGTTTGGTGTGCTGTTTATTTGTCTTTTCCAAATGTATCAAATGTATGATTGCTTTTTTTAAACAACGAGCAGCCCATGGTTCCTAAGTGTGTTGCCGAAGATCTTCCTGAGCAACAACCTGGTGAAGGCAAGTGTCCTCTGACCTATTATGTCCTACATACTTATAATTCACCGTCCCGCATTACATTATTGAAAACCTAAGGATTGACTAGTCTGTATTTACATTATCCTTGCTTACCTTTTGGTTTATCATGGTTAGCTTTATGCTATTGCTTTACTTTAATCAATGAACATGAAGTGAATACTTATGATACGATGATGTTATCCTGATGATGATCTTGTGATACTTTAGGGGACTCAGGCCATTTTCCTGAGTACCTCTCCGTAAGGACCTGTTTGGGGAGTGACAACCCGGTATAACTGTGCAACCATGAGGGTGGAATGGGACGCCCTTAGCTGGTTAACTAGAGGAACCTGAGGTGTAGTTGGCTTCGCCGTAGGGCCGTCAATGGGGTCCGGGCACAGTACTTGCTCTACCGAGGCTGGATGCAGAGGTTCTTGATTTGGTTTTGTTAGTCACCCTTCCTTTGGGGAGAGGTACTGTGTTTATCAAACTGAAGGAACCTAACTGGCGACTATGACCTCTGGGAAATCTTTGTAAAGGCTACATAGTGAGACCCTTCTAGGTCACCTTGGTAGTGATCACTGGAGAGTCATGATCTCCGGGCAGAAAGGGAATCACGACTTGTTGGTAAAGTGTGCGACCTGTGTAGAGTGTTAGAAACTGGTATATCAGCCGTGCTCATGGTTAAGAGCGGCGTTGGGATCCTCTTTGATTAGAAGAACTTTGGTTACTTTTATGATGATGTTTAATGATGATGGTTATAATTATGATCTCTAGTATTTCCTCTTGGAGGGAGTACATTTGGGTAATAACTGGGTTTATTACTAAAATTTGGCTCTACTATTAGTAATAAATACTTCACCAACTAAAAGCAACTACTTAACCTTAACTCCACATACAGCTAGTCCACTTTAGCCAAACAGGACATTTGCTGATTACGTTGATGTGTACTCACCCTTGCCTTAAAAACCACCCCACCCTAGGTTGTCCCCACTGTACTCAGTGCTCAGGGGGAGATGCTGGCAACATGGAGGACTTTGAGGAGTTTTAGGACCACGATGAGTTCTAGTTTATTTTAGTGGCAACCCCCCAGTCAGCTGCCTGTGAAGGCCTTATCTACTATGTTTCGTATTCCGCACTTTGATTATGTTAATGACTATGTTATATACTCTGTGGATGTCTTGGACATCTTGATGTAATAAAGTACCATTTCCGCTATTTACTTTGAGCAATGTGTGATGATGTCCAATTATGTAATCGCTGTGTACGTGAGTTTCTGATCCTGGTACGTACATGGTTCGCATTTGGTTTGCCTTCCAAAACCGGGTGTGACACCTAACGTGTGTATCTTGACAAAGATCTCGTGTAAGGTCTCTTCCATGCTCCAAATCTTATCTTTTCTATGTGAGTCCTGAGCATAGATATGCTTAGGGTGAGGAGAAAAGCTTGTGTCAAGTCGGGTCTATCACTCAGCTCGAGTCACGACAAAAACCTGGCCAAAGCAAGTGAAACGGTTTTGGTTTGGATTTAAACTTCACTAGGGTGTGTCTGAGGTATTTAGGCTCCACTTTGTCCATTTGACCATTTGGTTTTGAGTTTAGAAGCTAGGCGAACACGGTTGATCTTTGAAATCTGGTTGGAAAGACTTAGAGAAAAGACTGATTTCTCCCTTGGAGTTCTCTAGTTGGGTGATCAATTTGGGGCTGTTTTAGATTCATTTTGGGTAAACTTCCTTACTATCCTTAGTAGATATTTTGGTAATCTTCAACTTGTATAATTAGCCCAACTCATGATAAGTAATCATCATTATCTGTTTTCCTAATTTCTGTTTGTCTCACATGTCCCATGTGAATAGACTTAAGGTTTTATAAACTTTCCTCTCTGTTATATGCACCATAAGGTTAATGTAGGCATCTTAAGATAACAAACACTAACTAACCCTTTGGTTGTTAAGTTTTGGTCATCTTAGGCTCAACTAAACCACATGTGATAATAGGTCAAGGGTGTGGGTGTAGAGTAGAAACCCTGAGTAACACCTAGGGTGTTATAGCCCTCCCCCCTAAAAATAATCTCGTCCGAGAATCGGGTGAGATCCCGAGTGGTAAGGAGGTGGGTGACTCTACTGCCTAACAGGGGTGATGTAAATTTGGAGACCTTTTGCCAACCAGCTCTTCGAATGTCATCCTCTATGCAACTTTAGAAGGAAGTCCTATTATTCTTAACTAGAGGTTCCAACTTCCTTTAAGTAGGGAGGAATGATGGCATCTTAAAAGCAGAAAGCTAGGGGGTGATGGAGGTATGGTTATGTACCAACACTTTTTGATTGGAATTCGGGGAAATTTTTGCTCAGAAAATCCTCGGTCTCCCATGTGGCTTCTTCTTCAGTGTGGTGGCCCCATTTTACTTTATACATCTTAACTGTCTGGCTACAATTGGATCTGTTCTTGTCTCCACTTCTGGTTCAGTCAGGATCTCTGTCGATACTCGGACACACTTCTTCAGCTAAAATATGTGGAAAACATTATGTATTGCGGATAGTTTAGATGGTAGCTTCAGTTTGTAGGTTACTAGTCCACATGCTTCCATGATCTCATAAGGTCCAATATAGTGGGTGCTGATTTGCCCTTGATCCCAAATCTTTGCACACCTTTGGTGGGCGAGACTTTGAGGTACACATGATCTCCCACTTCAAACCCTAGGAGCTTTCTTCTTTTGTCATGATAGCTCTTTTGCCAAGCTTGAGCAGCTTCTAAGTTCTTCTTAATGGTCTTGACCTTTTCTTCAGCTTCATGCACTAGGTCAGGTCCAAAAATTTCCCACTCACTCGCTTGCGACCAATTAAGGGGTGTTCGACATCTCCTCCCATACAAAGCATCGAAGGGTGCCATCTTCAAACTGGTTTGGTAGCTATTGTTGTAAGAGAACTAGGCCAATGAAAGGCATTTGTCCCAGTTCTTGCCATAGTGAATCACACATGCCCTTAACATATCCTCAAGAATCTAGTTTACTCTCTCTATTTAGCCATCAGTCTGAGGATGATATGCTGAACTCCGGAGTAACTTGGTATCAAGTGCTTCTTGTAGTTGCTCCCAAAAAGGTGACACAAATTGGGTGCCTCTGTCTGAGAGGATAGTCTTTGGCACTCCATGTAAGACAGATGATACGATCGATTTATATTTCTGCATATTTTTGGGTCTGGTAGGTTGTAAGTACTGGCAGAAAATGAGCTGTCTTGGATAGACTGTTCACAAGCACCCAGAAAGAATCATGGTGTCAGGAGGTATTGGGTAATCCCACAATAAATTCCATGTTGATATCTTCCCATTTCGAGGATGGTATAGGGAGTGGCTGCAAGGTGCTTGGTGTCTTCAAGTGACTTGCCTCGATCCTTTGGCAGGTGTCGCATTCAGACACATACTTAGCAATTTCCCTCTTCATCCTAGTCAACAAATATAGGGATCGAAGGTCGTGATACATCTTGTTGCTTCCGAGGTGTATGGAGAATTTGGAGAGATAATCCTCATCCAAAATCTTCTTCCTTAGATTCTAATCCTTGGGAACAACAAGTTGGTCTTCGAACCATAAGATACCCTTGCTATCCTGATGGAAACACTTATATTTTTCCACTTTTTGGGTGAGCATCTCCCTGATGATTTGGACTCCCTTGTCCCCAAGTTGTGCTAAGATGATCTGATCTTGCAAGGTTGGCTCGATCGAGATATAATCCAGAGTTCCTGGATAAATTACTTCCATGTTCAACTTGTTCAACTCATCGCACAAGGCGGTGATGTGAGAATCCATGGTTAGACAGTTGCATTGAGATTTACGACTTAGAGCATCTGCTTCCACATTTGCCTTCCAAGGGTGATAGTGCACTTCCAGATCATAATCATTGATCAGTTCTAACCATCTCCTCTGTCTTATGTTGAAGTCAGCCTGGGTGAATATATACTTGAGGCTTTATGGTCAGTGTAGATGTTAAATTGAGCTCCCATCAAGTAGTGCCTCCATATATTTAGATCATGGACTACAGCTGCCAGTTCCAAAGCATGGGTGGGATAATTTTGCTCATGAGGCCTAAGTGCTCTTGACGTGTATGCAATGATACAGTTGTCTTGCATCATAACACATCGAAGTCCTGTACTTGAAGCATCGCAATATACATTGAAAGACTTGGTGTTGTGTGGTTGTGCTAATACGGGTGTAGTTTTCAGGTGCTTCCTTAAAGTATGAAAGGCATCCTCGCATTTCTGACTCCACTCAAATTTGACTCCCTTCTTTAAAAGCTTAGTCATTGGTTTGGCGATTCTGGAAAAGTCTGAAATAAATCATCGATAATATCCAGTTAATCCTAGAAAACTCCAAATCTGTCGAACCATAGTTGGAGGCTTCCATTCCATCACTTCTTGCATCTTGTCGGGATCAACCGCTATCCCTTCCTGAGAAATTGTGGGACCCAAGAACTTAATGTGCTTCAGCCAGAATTCACATTTAGAAAGCTTGGCATATAAGCCGTAGGCGTTGGAGTACAATGTGCAGATGCTTAGTATGTTCATCTTCATTCCTTGAATACACCAAGATATTATCGATGAAAACCACAACAAATTTGTCCAGCTCTGGCATGAATACCGAGTTCATAAAATACATGAAATAAGCTAGGGCATTAGTCAGTCTAAAAGACATCACTAAATACTCATAAAGCCCATATCTAGTTGAGAAAGCCGTCTTTGGAACATCGCTTGCCCTGATATTAGTTTGATGATAGCTGGAGTGAAGATCTATTTTAGAAAATACTTTAGCTCCAACTAGTTGATCAAAGAGAACATCAACGCGGGGTAAAGGATACTTGTTTTAATAGTTACTGATTGAGAGGGCGGTAACCTATACACAACCTTAGGTTGTCATCATTCTTCTTTACAAACAAAGTTGGGCATCTCCAAGGTGAAGTACTTGGATGGATGAATCCCTTATCCAGTAATTATTGTAGGTGTTTTTCAGCTCAGCCAACTCTGCTGGTGGCATTCTGTATGGCCTTTTGGATACCGGTGCAGTTCCTGACTGCAATTCTATTGCAAACTCTATATCTTGGTCGGGAGGCATTCCAGGCAATTCATCTAGAAAGACATCGGGGTACTCACCAACCACGGTCCAAGGGTGACTCAATCCGGGAGAATGCACAAGAATGTGTGCCACCATGGCTAGGAAGATATAAGATGAATTCTCCATAAGTAGGGGAGTGTATTTCGAGGTCTCGGGTTGCGACATCTAGCAGAACTTGGTGCTAGGTCATCCAATCAGTTCCTAAGATAATGTCCACATTTTCTATGTGGCGGAACTGCCCGAATTATTCCAACTTAAGTGTCCAAGTCCCGCCTTAGAGGCTAGACCACACTTAAATGGGAATAACCCGTCAATCCCTCGGATCTAGTCCGACACGGCCACTGACAGGATCAAGTACCACAATCTCACTCGAAGGTGAGTCACAGAGCAAATACAATAAAGCATAAAACCATACATGCCATAATGTTAAATTATTACATCACCATCATCATCATCGGAGTTTTGCAAAAGTAACCATCATTGTTCGAAGTGCAGCGGAATAAAACTAATGGTAATTAAACAGAGAGATGGGGAAGCCTGTCCCATCACTCCTCATGTTCCTCCTCAGCCGAGGCAGGGTCCCACTCAACAGTCCAACCCGGTGGTAAGGTGGACGGCCAAGTTATCCCAGCAACCATCTCCTCCAGAGAACCTGTAAAAATTATGCCACAATCAAGGCTGAGTATACTAATACTCAGCTAGACTTACCCGGTGTGAGGAGTCTACTCCTCTACCTCTAGACATGCAGCTGTTTGGCTGTGGGGTTTGGTTGCCAAAAAGCACTAGCTGAGTTTCTAAATCAAGATTTTAACTTAGTCAAAGTTAAGTGTGACTCTCTTAAGGCTAAGAGTGAACTATCTACTCATACATGGTAGCAAGCATTATTAACAATCAACATCTTATCTCAACTCATCATACTTCCACTTATTACTCAATGCAGTACAATGGATCAAGCAGTCTCATTAGCTGCGAGAAGCAGACGATTCGAATCGAGTTTTTATCCTTGCAAGGTAAACCTAAACACACGACATGTAGGGGCACTCCGTCCCCACACACATCAACCGTCCCCATCGATTCCCTGGCAACAGATCAGGGCTCACCGCCTTGGCGTACAATGCCCCACTGACCCCGACTGGCCGTCGTGCAGTGACCGCACTTGTACCCACCATAACCGGAATGGGAGACCTCGTCTCAGGTCGCGTGAGGGGATATGTCTGCGGGCAGGTTCACTCAGGTACTAGGCTTACCGATTTACCATATTTCTCGGTATGTGTTTAGTACGTTCAAACGCTTGACTCACGGTACCACACCTTAATCCTTACTCAAATTTTTATCCCGTGGACAATCAATCCCCATGGATTGTTGTCCACAACCAACATCAGTACGATATGAAAGTGGGTACAATCAATGGCCTGACCTCGCGCGAGTGCTAGAAAAATCACTCGTCTTCTACCGAGATCCTACTTAATGAAGCAGCTACTCGACCTAGGATACTAGTATTCATCTCAATAGGATTCCTGAGATCATGCAACTAGGGTTTCAAACAATTCCTACACTTAAGTGCACAATCAATCCTACAAGCATTAAGTGAAGTAAAATAGCATAATAACAGGTTATGCATAAAACCGGGGCTTGCCTTCCAAAGCAGTGGCAGGCAGGTCCTCTGGTGCAGGCTCGGGTGCTGGATCTGGGGCTACCTCCTGAGCAGCTCCTTGCTCCGGCACGAGGATGTACTCTCCGTCAGCAAGATTACAGTCTATCGAAATGCAATGAACATGTATGTCATGATTATGCAGGATTTAATAACATTTTGTAAACGAAACTAAGTCAAGAAGTAACTTAGAGTTCTTAGTCATGCGGGGCTTCTAGTGGTACCTAGATAGACTTATTACCCTTTGGATTTAGGTTTTCCTTTAGGATAACATGTGGGTTTGGTATTGCCTTGATATATTTTAGTGGACAGAAAACAAAGTTTTTGGGACAACATTTATTCACATCTTTCATTTCTCTTTCCTTAATTTCCATTTAGGCTTTTAGTGTTGGTTTGAACTACAACAGGGTTTTAATAATTTCCAAAAATTCTGTAAAAATTACAGTGGGTTGTCACTGGCTATTTTAGCTTGTTTTAAGAATTTGAGGCTTTAAGTATAAAAGTTAGGCCTTAAACAAAAATAACAAAAGTTAGGCAAAAAGGGCCACTTTACTCTACACCTTCTAGTTAGGGGTAGGTTCTGTCCTAAAGGTTATTTTTGTTGGCATCCTCTGGTAATAATAGGTCTTTGTGCTAAAAATCACAGGAAACTAAGGGGTGGTTATTTAGTTATGATTTTCCCAAGTTTAATGTCAAAAAAGGCACTTTCTACTACCTTATTATTTGAAAAATGTCAAACAGCAGATTTCATATTTTTCTTAGGTTCTTTCTAATAAAACAATAGTTATCCCAAGGGTGGGGGTGTTTTCACCTTGGGGTTATTTTTGTAGAGTTTTTCTAAGTTATCCTTGTTTTATTAATTTAAAAGGTAGCTTTCTTATTTTACACTACAACAGGGTATGATACATTTTTCCAGTGAACTACATTGACTAAGTATCTCAACAAAAAATAGGGTGCCCTCTGGTTCATTAATTAAGTTGCATTTTCTATTTTCTTTATCCTTAAGCATATTTTAGAATAAAGGGTAAAATTAACTTGAATGGAGTGGACAGAGGTGTTTAATATTTTTAACTAGGTCAGTAGGTAGATATAAACTTCCCCAAATTTTTCTAACCTTAGTTAAATAGTACAACCATTTTTCTTGCTATTATTAAGCTTTTGGTCCAAACTGTAATTAAATCATAACCTTATATTTTTCTCTAGTGCTTATGGGGTTTTATATTTTTCTTAGATAGGTTACATTATTTAGAGTCTGGCAAAATTAGTTTGACCAAATTTGGACAAACCAAACAGAAGTTATGGGTTTTTAAAGTTTCTGTTTGAATTTAAATCAGGTTTTAATTAAGTTTTTCTGGAAAAACAGTTTGCGCCGAGGTCCCTGGGTTTAAACCGAATCAAACCTCGCAGATCTACCCTTACGCCACTATTCACTTGAGTCTCTGACTTTTCACTTAACCCCCTGGATTTCTCTCCCTCTCACCCGCAGTCCTTCCCTTAACTGAAACAGTAGCCGCGGGAAAGAAAAGGGTGGCGCGGCTTACCGGCGGCGAGGGAGGTCCGGCGAGGTGGTCGGTGATGTTCAGGAGGTCGCGACGGTCACGTCGATGTGCGGGTCGGCGTCAGAGGTGGTCGGAGCTCCCCTGGCCACGAACACAGGCGGCGGGGATCGACGGCGGCGCCTGCTCCGGCCAAACCACGGCGGGAGAGTTCAATTAATGGGCACGAGGAGCTTCACGGGATGACACAGAGGCCATGCGCGCAACGAATCGGGAAATGGTGAAGGGGTTTACCCGGTCCACGTGCGCCGGCAGGTTCTTGAACTCCGATGAGCGCGATTTGGCTTCTCCGGTGACGCGGGCCCTCGGTTCAAGCTTGAGCAAGGCTCACGGTCTCACCAGGAAGCTATCTGGGGCTTGAATCGAACGGAGGAGGACGGGAGAGGGGTCGGCCACGGCGGTTGCTCTCGGGCGGCACTGGCGGGCTGCGGGGAGGTCGCCGGAGGCAATGGCTGGCTCGGGCGAGTCCGGCGAGGTACGGAGGAAGCAAGGGGGAAGGCAACCGAGCGCTGGGGCGGGTTTTATAGGCGCGGACGCGGCCGGGGCGCCGGCTCAACCGTTTGGTGCGACGCGGGCACGCGGGGCGCGCGCGCGGGCGTGCTCTGGCGAGCTCAGAGCGCGTCGAACACGTGGCGCGTTGCTTCTGCCCGTGTTCTTCGCTCTGCTGAGCGGCCAGGCGTACGAATCTCGCCCTACCGCCAGTGGGAGATCTCTTCCCTGCACCTAGGGCTACCTAGTTCATGTGAGTTCCAAGAGTAGATGTGGTCTGGTTGAGGAGATATGGTAGCGCCAAGTCTTGTCTGTCTGCCCTGTGCAAACCGAGACAAAACCAGTGCCAACTCGTGTCAAATGGTTTTGGCTTGGGTTCAAACTTTTCCAGGGCATTCTAGGGTTCATTTGGCGCCACTTTGTCCATTAGGTCGACAGGTTTTGAAGAGGGGATCAAGGTGAACAGGTGGGATCTTTGCTCAAGGGTTGATTTTTGACTTAGGCAAAATCTGAAATTCTCCCATGTGTTCAACCTTTGGTGATCTTTTTAGGACCTTTCTGAAAACTTTTTGGGGGTACTTCCTTACTATTAATGGTAGGTTATTGAGTATATTACAACCTTTGTATTTGGCCCAAACCATGATCATGGTGTTTACATGATCTTTTGATCATGGCTTCTATTAGGGTTATTATTGCATATGGGGGGGGGGGGTTTGTTCTAGGGTTTTGGGAGATCCCCACTTAGATGTGCATGATAAGCTAGGGCATGACATCCAAAGTGGATTACACTTGCTTAGGACCTAGAATTCTAAGTTTGGTATACTTTGCCCAAATTAGCCTTCATGTGATAATGGGTAAAAGGGGTAACTCTGGGATGGACACCCTGAGTAACACCTGGGGTGTTACAGCCCTCCCCCCTTAAAGGAATCTCGCCCCGAGATTTAGGTAGAGTCCCTTGGAGGGTGCTTGAAGGTGTGCTGGTGTTGCTTTTCCTTTACACTTAAGTTTCTCTTGTTAACTGCTCTTCGAATGTCATTCTCTTTGCAACTTCAGAAGGAAGCCCTTCTTAAGTTAAATCCACAACTTAGACTATCCTTGTTATCTAAGTTTTTCTTATAATTGGATTCAAAGGGCAGGTGGGGGTGGGGTTTTGGGGTTACATACCGACTCCTTTGGGTAGAAAGTCGGGGAAGCGAGAGCGTAGAAAATCCTCAGTCTCCCATGTAGCTTCTTCTGCTGAATGGTGACTCCACTGAACCTTATACATTCTGACCGACCTTGCCCGAGTTGATCTCTCCTTTTGATCTAACACCTTGACGGGGTACTCTTGGTAGGATAAGTCTGGTTCTATCTCAATGTCTGGTTCCGGGAGTACTTCAGTGGGTAGACGAACGCATTTCCGCAGCTGAGATACGTGGAACACATTATGAACTGCCGACATGTGAGGTGGCAATTCCACTTGATAGGCTACGGGTCCACAACTTGCCTTGATCTCATAGGGTCCAATGTAGCGAGGGCTAACTTGCCCTTGATCCCGAATCTCTGGACACCCTTGGTGGGTGATACCTTAAGATAGACATGATCTCCCACCTCAAACTGTAGAGGCTTCCGCCTTTTATCATGATAGCTCCTTTGCCTGGCCTGAGCAGCTTCTAAGTTCTTGGTAATAACCCTGACCTTTGCCTCTGCCTCGAGTACCAAGTCTGGCCCAAAAATTTCCCTTTCCCCTGCTTGAGACCAATTCAGTGGGGTCCTACACCTTCTCCCATATAATGCCTCAAAAGGTGCCATCTTCAAACTGGACTGATAGCTATTGTTGTAAGAGAACTCTGCCAAAGACAGACACCTGTCCCAATCTTTTCCATAATGTAGTGCACATGCTCGCAACATGTCTTCCAAAATCTGATTTACCCTTTCTGTCTGGCCATCTGTTTGAGGGTGATATGCTGAGCTTCGGATTACTTGGGTCCCGAGTGATTCTTGCAGTTTCTCCCAAAAGCGTGCCACAAACAGTGCTCCTCTGTCAGATATAATGGTCTTGGGAATACCATGCAATCTCACTATCTGATCAACATAAATTTCAGCATACTTCTCGGTCTTGTGGGTGGTGTGCACTGGCAAGAAATGAGCTGTCTTGGTCAATCTGTCCACGATAACCCAAATAGAATCATGGTGCCTGGAGGTATTGGGTAATCCCACTATGAAGTCCATGCAAATGTCCTCCCATTTCCAAGATGGTATGGGAAGGGGTTGCAAAGGGCCTGCTGCCTTCAAGTGACTAGCCTTTATCCTCTGGCAAGTATCACACTCGGATATGTACTTGGCAATTTCCCTTTTCATTCTAGTCCACCAATACAGAGATCTGAGATCATGGTACATCTTGTTGCTACCAGGGTGCATGGAGAATTTGGAAAGGTGAGCTTCATCTAGTATCTTCTTTCTGAGCTCAGGGTCCTTAGGAACAACCAATCGATCTCCAAACCATAGAATTCCCTTGCTGTCCTGTCGGAAACACTTGTATTTCTCTGCCTTTTGCTTGATCATATCCTTGATAACCTGAACACCCTTATCCTCAACCTGTGCCCTGACTATCTGTTCTTGCAATGAGGGCTCCACCGAGATATAGCTTAGGTTGCCCGAAGGAACAACCTCCAGGTTCAGCTTGCACAACTCATCACACAGGGTGGTCACTCCCACACCCATGCTCATACAATTACACTGGGCCTTTCTGCTCAAGGCATCTGCCACAACATTGGCCTTCCCTGGATGGTAATGCACCTCCAAATCATAATCCTTGATCAACTCTAACCATCTCCTTTGCCTCATGTTCAGATCTGCCTGAGTGAAGATGTACTTGAGACTCTTGTGATCAGTGAAGATGTTACAGTGGGCTCCCATCAAGTAGTGTCTCCATATCTTAAGAGCATGAACTACAGCTGCCAATTCTAGATCATGTGTAGGGTAGTTCTGTTCATGGGGCCTGATTGCCCGGGAAGCATAAGCAATCACTCTGTTCTCTTGCATCAAGACACATCCCAAACCAGTACCAGAAGCATCACAATAAACTTCAAATGGCTTGGTGTTGTCAGGTTGGGCTAGTACTGGGGTTGTTGTCAAATGCTGCCTCAAGGTATGAAAGGCATCTTCACACTTTTGGCTCCACTCAAATTTGACTCCTTTCTTCAACAGTTCAGTCATTGGCTTGGCAATTCTGGAGAAATCCGGAATAAATCGTCGGTAGTACCCTGCCAATCCCAGAAAACTCCGAATCTGCTTCACTGTAGTCGGGGGTTTCCAATCCATTACCTCTTGTACCTTCTCAGGATCAACTGATATCCCATCCTGAGAAATTGTGTGACCCAAGAATTTGATCTCCTTCAGCCAAAACTCACACTTACTCAGCTTAGCATACAGCTGATGATCATGCAGTCTCTGAAGTACAGTATGCAAGTGTTTAGTGTGCTCGGCTTCATTCTTGGAATAAACCAGTATATCATCAATGAAAACAACCACGAACTTATCCAATTCTGGCATAAACACTGAGTTCATCAGATACATGAAATAGGCTGGGGCATTGGTCAGCCCAAAAGACATCACCAGAAACTCATACAGTCCATATCTGGTAGAGAAAGCCGTCTTGGGAATGTCGCTGGCACGGATCTTGATCTGATGATATCCCGAGCGAAGGTCTATCTTGGAGAATACCTTGGCTCCTACTAACTGATCAAACAGAACATCAATGCGGGGCAGTGGGTATTTGTTCTTGATAGTTACCGCATTGAGAGGGCGGTAGTCAACACACATCCTCAAACTCTCATCCTTTTTCTTCACAAATAAAGCTGGACATCCCCATGGTGAAGTGCTTGGACGAATAAACCCCTTGTTCAGCAATTCTTGCAATTGCTTCTTCAATTCTGCCAATTCCGTGGGAGGCATCCTATACGGTCTCTTAGAGATAGGAGCAGTCCCGGGTTGCAATTCGATGGCGAACTCAATATCTCGGTCAGGTGGCATTCCTGGCAATTCATCCGGAAAAACATCCGGATAGTCACAGACCATTGGGATCTTTTCCACTGGGGATTCTAACATAAGGAAAGCACAAGAACGGGTGCAACCCTGGTCAGGCAAGTATAGTGTGGTTCCACCACAAGTTGGTGAGTGCACCTCAATGGCTCTAGCTGCAATATCTATCACAGCCTGATTTCTGGTCAACCAATCAGTTCCCAATATAATATCCACACTCTCCAAACCCAAAATGAGAAGGTTGGTTTTAATTATCAGACTACCAAACTTTATCGGCACATTCTTGTTAATTTGATAAGTGGCAACCCTGCCTCCTGGGGTTGAAATTGTAATGCCCCCATCGGTATGGTGAAAGGGCAACTGGCATTTGGCACTAAACTTGGCACTGATAAAACTATGTGAAGCACCGCAATCAAAAAGAACAATAGCAGGAAAATTTAACACTGTAAAGATACCAGTCATGACGGGTGCTCCCTCTGGAATGTCAGCCATGGTGGTGAAGTTCAGCCTGCCTTGCCTCACTTGCACCTTCTGCCTCTTGCCTTGGTTCTGATTAGCATTCTACCCCTGCCTCTGCTGGTTCCTGGGGCAATTCTTGGCATAATGCCCAGTGTTGCCACAAGTGAAGCATCTGTTGTCATTTGCCTGGCGGTACTGCTGCTGCTGGTTATTCCTCTGAGCTGGAAACTGGTTGCGGTTGGGTGCCTGCTGCTGCTGCGGTGGTCTGATCACCCATCTCCCTTGCTGCTGCTGGGGGCCCCTGCCCTGGGTGTCGGACACAATCCTGAAGCGCTGTGGCTGAGCTGAGGGTCCTGCCACAGGGGTCTTCCTCTTCTTCTCTGCCTGCCTAGCTGTAATGCAGTCCTCTTGGGAGATAGCCATGTTGACCAACTCATTGTAGCTGTTGGCCCTGACGGTGTTGAGACGATCCCGGAGCTTAGTGCTGAGCCCCCTCCTGAATCTGTCCCTCTTCTTCTCATCTGTATCTGCATGATATCCCGCGTACTGGCACAAGTCATTAAAAGCCTGGGCATACTGCAACACTGTCCTGTTGCCCTGAGTGAGTACCAAGAACTCATTTAGCTTCCTGTCCATGATCCCTGCTGGTATATGGTGTCCTCTAAAAGCTGCCTTGAACTCCCTCCATTCCACTTCATGGTCAGCCGGGTGCATAGCAAGATAGTGGTCCCACCATGTCCGCGCGGGTCCACGAAGCTGCTGAGTGGCGAACCGGACCTTAGTGACTTCTGAGCAAGCTCCATGGAGCAGTGGGAATTTGGATTCCACTACTCGCAACCAGACATCTGCATCAAGGGGGTCCTCTGCCCTTGTGAACAATGGGGGCTGGGTGCTGAGGAACTCCTGATAGGTAGCCGCCGCAGGGTGACGCTGATGGTCTCCACCACCATAGTGCTGTGGTGGTGGCTGACGCTGAGCCAGCTGCCTCAGGATCTCATTCTGCTGAGCCATGAGCTCCTGCAGAGTGGGAGGTGGTGGCGGCGGTGGAGGAACGCGCTCGTTCTGGCCACGACGCTGCCTCCCAGCCATCTGAAAAACCACATACTTACTTAACACCACAGTTCCAAATCTTAAAATTTTATCACGGGGAAAAAGTTAAAACAGCATGATAGACTCCGACTTCAATAAAAGGGATTTTAAGAGGCATAAATTCTTCCTTCCAAAATTAAACTGATAACAGCATTCATCAACAAGCCCCCAAGAGAGTTTAACACAATTACATCAAATTGTTCCAAAATGACTCAACTCTATCTAGCCTAGTACCCCAAGGGTGCAAAAGCTAAGCTAGCTGCGAGGAGTCCGACTATCCGACTTCTAAGCCTATCCTGGACACCTAGTGAGCGAACGAGGCAACACTTGACTCGGGGGAAGGTGGTCTTCCCGAGCCAGCGGTGTCCACACTGGAGGCAGGCTCATCTCCCCCCTCAATGTCGACGTCCTCGTTGGCCTCCTGGTCCTGGATCTCCTGGTGATGCATGTCCAGGTGCTCGTTAGCCTCAGCAAGCTGCTGCTGAGTGTTAATGAGCTGATCCTCTAGGACCTCAATGGTGTTCTCTCTGGTGCCCACCAGCTCCTCCAACTCCTGAATATCAGTGGATAGCTGCTCCACCTGCAAGTCCTTCTCCACCATTTCTTGAGATAGATCCACCACGAGCTCCTCTCTGTTATCCAACGTTATCTTTGTTGCCTCCAGCAGTGCCATCAGGTGGGACATGGCCTCACCGCGCATCACCTGCAGACGGTATAGAGCATTCATGCACCGTACTGTCAGGTGCGCAGTCTGACCTGGGTAGATGGCCCAGATGTCCTTGGCATGTTCCACCCGATCCTTCCACATTGGGTCGTCCTCCTTCTCAGCGGGGAACAAGCCAATGGGGTGGGTAGCCAGCTCCAAGGGATGGAATCCGCAGAAAGTGGTCAACCCATGCAGAGCGATCGCCTCGATCGTGTCCTCCGCTCGGTACCCGAATGACTCAGAGTCCAAGGAGCGCCAGCCTGGCTGCAGGGGATGAGGTTCCAAGGTCATCCTCACCCTACAGCGAGGCACCCGGTGCTTCTCGAACTGCTGCACCGCGTACTGAGGGGGTGTCGTGTATCCAGCCCCCTGAAGTACTTCCCACAGAATGCGGGGAAAGCCCTCTCGTGCCAGTCCGTCAGTGTGGGTCAGTGCATTTCCGTCATCGGAGGATCCGTGGGAAGTCATCTGTGTACGGTTAAGCGTAAGTAAATGAAAAAGAATTATAAAAAGAATAAGGAAAAGTAAAACTCAGCCCGTCTCTAGTTAAGTAGAAAGGCACTAGGGACCTAATTGATTGTTATCTTATTTTTTTTGTCCTTTACTCAGTTATCCATTGCTTAATTATGAATGCATGCATGCTCGTCCTGCACGGCCTCACAACAAGATAAAAGGAATAGGGAGGAACTCCCATCTTGTAAAAGCGGCCTGTAGGGCCTAGTTACTTAGCCACCTAGCTACCCTTCTATTATCATAAGGCTTCACGTCCTAGGTCTATCCTGCTCGACCTACTATCTATCCAACATTGTTTCTATTAAATTTTACTTTGGAAAATTGATGGTATTTACATTTTATTGATTCCTCTGTGGTGGTACAAGCTCCGATACCAGCTGTGGCGGAACTGCCCGAATTATTCCAACTTAAGTGTCCAAGTCCCGCCTTAGAGGCTAGACCACACTTAAATGGGAATAACCCGTCAATCCCTCGGATCTAGTCTGACACGGCCACTGACAGGATCAAGTACCACAATCTCACTCGAAGGTGAGTCACAGAGCAAATACAATAAAGCATAAAACCATACATGCCATAATGTTAAATTATTACATCACCATCATCATCATCGGAGTTTTGCAAAAGTAACCATCATTGTTCGAAGTGCAGCGGAATAAAACTAATGGTAATTAAACAGAGAGATGGGGAAGCCTGTCCCATCACTCCTCATGTTCCTCCTCAGCCGAGGCAGGGTCCCACTCAACAGTCCAACCCGGTGGTAAGGTGGACGGCCAAGTTATCCCAGCAACCATCTCCTCCAGAGAACCTGTAAAAATTATGCCACAAGCAAGGCTGAGTATACTAATACTCAGCTAGACTTACCCGGTGTGAGGAGTCTACTCCTCTACCTCTAGACATGCAGCTGTTTGGCTGTGGGGTTTGGTTGCCAAAAAGCACTAGCTGAGTTTCTAAATCAAGATTTTAACTTAGTCAAAGTTAAGTGTGACTCTCTTAAGGCTAAGAGTGAACTATCTACTCATACATGGTAGCAAGCATTATTAACAATCAACATCTTATCTCAACTCATCATACTTCCACTTATTACTCAATGCAGTACAATGGATCAAGCAGTCTCATTAGCTGCGAGAAGCAGACGATTCGAATCGAGTTTTTATCCTTGCAAGGTAAACCTAAACACACGACATGTAGGGGCACTCTGTCCCCACACACATCAACCGTCCCCATCGATTCCCTGGCAACAGATCAGGGCTCACCGCCTTGGCGTACAATGCCCCACTGACCCCGACTGGCCGTCGTGCAGTGACCGCACTTGTACCCACCATAACCGGAATGGGAGACCTCGTCTCAGGTCGCGTGAGGGGATATGTCTGCGGGCAGGTTCACTCAGGTACTAGGCTTACCGATTTACCATATTTCTCGGTATGTGTTTAGTACGTTCAAACGCTTGACTCACGGTACCACACCTTAATCCTTACTCAAATTTTTATCCCGTGGACAATCAATCCCCATGGATTGTTGTCCACAACCAACATCAGTACGATATGAAAGTGGGTACAATCAATGGCCTGACCTCGCGCGAGTGCTAGAAAAATCACTCGTCTTCTACCGAGATCCTACTTAATGAAGCAGCTACTCGACCTAGCATACTAGTATTCATCTCAATAGGATTCCTGAGATCATGCAACTAGGGTTTCAAACAATTCCTACACTTAAGTGCACAATAAATCCTACAAGCATTAAGTGAAGTAAAATAGCATAATAACAGGTTATGCATAAAACCGGGTCTTGCCTTCCAAAGCAGTGGCAGGCAGGTCCTCTGGTGTAGGCTCGGGTGCTGGATCTGGGGCTACCTCCTGAGCAGCTCCTTGCTCCGGCACGAGGATGTACTCTCCGTCAGCAAGATTACAGTCTATCGAAATGCAATGAACATGTATGTCATGATTATGCAGGATTTAATAACATTTTGTAAACGAAACTAAGTCAAGAAGTAACTTAGAGTTCTTAGTCATGCGGGGCTTCTAGTGGTACCTAGATAGACTTATTACCCTTTGGATTTAGGTTTTCCTTTAGGATAACATGTGGGTTTGGTATTGCCTTGATATATTTTAGTGGACAGAAAACAAAGTTTTTGGGACAACATTTATTCACATCTTTCATTTCTCTTTCCTTAATTTCCATTTAGGCTTTTAGTGTTGGTTTGAACTACAACAGGGTTTTAATAATTTCCAAAAATTCTGTAAAAATTACAGTGGGTTGTCACTGGCTATTTTAGCTTGTTTTAAGAATTTGAGGCTTTAAGTATAAAAGTTAGGCCTTAAACAAAAATAACAAAAGTTAGGCAAAAAGGGCCACTTTACTCTACACCTTCTAGTTAGGGGTAGGTTCTGTCCTAAAGGTTATTTTTGTTGGCATCCTCTGGTAATAATAGGTCTTTGTGCTAAAAATCACAGGAAACTAAGGGGTGGTTATTTAGTTATGATTTTCCCAAGTTTAATGTCAAAAAAGGCACTTTCTACTACCTTATTATTTGAAAAATGTCAAACAGCAGATTTCATATTTTTCTTAGGTTCTTTCTAATAAAACAATAGTTATCCCAAGGGTGGGGGTGTTTTCACCTTGGGGTTATTTTTGTAGAGTTTTTCTAAGTTATCCTTGTTTTATTAATTTAAAAGGTAGCTTTCTTATTTTACACTACAACAGGGTATGATACATTTTTCCAGTGAACTACATTGACTAAGTATCTCAACAAAAAATAGGGTGCCCTCTGGTTCATTAATTAAGTTGCATTTTCTATTTTCTTTATCCTTAAGCATATTTTAGAATAAAGGGTAAAATTAACTTGAATGGAGTGGACAGAGGTGTTTAATATTTTTAACTAGGTCAGTAGGTAGATATAAACTTCTCCAAATTTTTCTAACCTTAGTTAAATATTACAACCATTTTTCTTGCTATTATTAAGCTTTTGGTCCAAACTGTAATTAAATCATAACCTTATATTTTTCTCTAGTGCTTATGGGGTTTTATATTTTTCTTAGATAGGTTACATTATTTAGAGTCTGGCAAAATTAGTTTGACCAAATTTGGACAAACCAAACAGAAGTTATGGGTTTTTAAAGTTTCTGTTTGAATTTAAATCAGGTTTTAATTAAGTTTTTCTGGAAAAACAGTTTGCGCCGAGGTCCCTGGGTTTAAACCGAATCAAACCTCGCAGATCTACCCTTACGCAACTATTCACTTGAGTCTCTGACTTTTCACTTAACCCCCTGGATTTCTCTCCCTCTCACCCGCAGTCCTTCCCTTAACTGAAACAGTAGCCGCGGGAAAGAAAAGGGTGGCGCGGCTTACCGGCGGCGAGGGAGGTCCGGCGAGGTGGTCGGTGATGTTCAGGAGGTCGCGACGGTCACGTCGATGTGCGGGTCGGCGTCAGAGGTGGTCGGAGCTCCCCTGGCCACGAACACAGGCGGCGGGGATCGACGGCGGCGCCTGCTCCGGCCAAACCACGGCGGGAGAGTTCAATTAATGGGCACGAGGAGCTTCACGGGATGACACAGAGGCCATGCGCGCAACGAATCGGGAAATGGTGAAGGGGTTTACCCGGTCCACGTGCGCCGGCGGGTTCTTGAACTCCGATGAGCGCGATTTGGCTTCTCCGGTGACGCGGGCCCTCGGTTCAAGCTTGAGCAAGGCTCACGGTCTCACCAGGAAGCTATCTGGGGCTTGAATCGAACGGAGGAGGACGAGAGAGGGGTCGGCCACGGCGGTTGCTCTCGGGCGGCACTGGCGGGCTGCGGGGAGGTCGCCGGAGGCAATGGCTGGCTCGGGCGAGTCCGGCGAGGTACGGAGGAAGCAAGGGGGAAGGCAACCGAGCGCTGGGGCGGGTTTTATAGGCGCGGACGCGGACGGGGCACCGACTCAACCGTTTGGCGCGACGCGGGCACGCGGGGCGCGCGCGCGGGCGTGCTCTGGCGAGCTCAGAGCGCGTCGAACACGTGGCGCGTTGCTTCTGCCCGTGTTCTTCGCTCTGCTGAGCGGCCAGGCGTACGAATCTCGCCCTACCGCCAGTGGGAGATCTCTTCCCTGCACCTAGGGCTACCTAGTTCATGTGAGTTCCAAGAGTAGATGTGGTCTGGTTGAGGAGATATGGTAGCGCCAAGTCTTGTCTGTCTGCCCTGTGCAAACCGAGACAAAACCAGTGCCAACTCGTGTCAAATGGTTTTGGCTTGGGTTCAAACTTTTCCAGGGCATTCTAGGGTTCATTTGGCGCCACTTTGTCCATTAGGTCGACAGGTTTTGAAGAGGGGATCAAGGTGAACAGGTGGGATCTTTGCTCAAGGGTTGATTTTTGACTTAGGCAAAATCTGAAATTCTCCCATGTGTTCAACCTTTGGTGATCTTTTTAGGACCTTTCTGAAAACTTTTTGGGGGTACTTCCTTACTATTGATGGTAGGTTATTGAGTATATTACAACCTTTGTATTTGGCCCAAACCATGATCATGGTGTTTACATGATCTTTTGATCATGGCTTCTATTAGGGTTATTATTGCATATGGGGGGGGGTTTGTTTTAGGGTTTTGGGAGATCCCCACTTAGATGTGCATGATAAGCTAGGGCATGACATCCAAAGTGGATTACACTTGCTTAGGACCTAGAATTCTAAGTTTGGTATACTTTGCCCAAATCAGCCTTCATGTGATAATGGGTAAAAGGGGTAACTCTGGGATGGACACCCTGAGTAACACCTGGGGTGTTACATTCTAGCCCTAGAATAATGAGGTTAGTTTTGAATAATTTAGTTCCCAACTTTATAGGTGCTTGCCAAATAATTTGATGAGATGCAATTTTGCCCCCTAGCGTTGCAATCATGAATGCCCCCATTGTGTGGAAAATGGTAGTTGGCACTTAACACTGAACCTTTGACTAATGAAGCTATGGGATGCACCAGAATCCAATGGAATAAGGGCAGGATGATTAAAAATGGAAAGGTACCAGTCATGATAGGTGCTCCCTCTAGAAGTTCAGCCAATGTGGTGAAGTTTAACCAGCCCTGCCTCAATTGCACCTTCTGTTTCCTTCCCTGGTTCTGACTTGCACTCTAAGCTGGCTTTGGCTGGGTCTGAGGGCAGTCCTTGGCATAGTGGCCCACATTGTCACAACTGAATCATTTGTTGCCATTGTCGTGACGATATTGTTGCTGCTGTTGTTGTGGACACTACAGGAAACGCATAAATTTTCGTGGACCGGACTATTTTCGTCCGCCGGCCCACGAAAATACGAATGTTATTTTCGTCGGCCCTAGTGCTGACGAAAATGTGGCGTATTTTCGTGGGCCGGGGAATATTTTCGTGGGCAGGCCCACGAGCATACGGAAGTTATTTTCGTCGGCCTCTGGACCGACGAAAATGTGGTGTATTTTTGTCGGCCTGAGCTCGGCTGATGAAAATAAGTCATTAACCGACCACTATTTTTGTCGGCCTCAGTGAGGCCGACGAAAATAGAGGCCCTAAATCGTCCATCTCGGCCTCAGCTCGCACCTTCTCACTCGTCTCAATCGATCCCGCCGCGCCGTCGCCTGCACGCGCCCCGCCCGCCCTCGCCGCACCGCCCACGCCCCACCCGCCCGCGCCGCGCCGCCGCACGGCCGTGGCTGCCGTTCTCTCACGCAAATCGCCGTCCGTCATCGAGCTCCGTCCACGCCGCCATCGTTCCCTACGCAAGTCGCGACGATCACCGAGTTTCGCCGCACGCGCCCGCTGTCCATCCACGTCGCCCTCGTTCCCCCCGGTGAGCCTCCTCGTCTCCCTTCTTCCCCGACCTCCCTCCTCCCCATGCTCGTAGCTCGCGCAACCCCCTGGCTGGCGCGTGGACCCCTGTCCCGACGCAGTGCGGCCCTGGCGCACGGCCACGGTGGCCTGGCGTGCCGTGCGCGCGGCCGTGGCGCCCCGCTCGGTGCGGCCCTAGCCCGGCGCGGCCATGGTGCCCCTGTGCGGTCGTGGTGCCCCTGCACAGCGCCCGCACTCGCGCCCGCCCGCCCTTGCCGCGCCGCCCGCGCCCCGCCTGCCCGTGCCGCGCCGCCGCACGCGCCCAAATAGTTAGCAGAAGGTTAGTAGGTCCATTGGTGCTTGACTCTGTTGGATTTCCGTGTGCCGTTGCGGCGATTCTGTTATTGACTGGGTGGGGGGAGGTCGACGACCGTGGACGCGGTTCTAGATGTTGTGTGCTTTGGAACCTCCTCCTAGGACCGTGGGTTTCAGTACGCTTAGCCACGTTTCTAGGCTAACAGCACAATTTTGTCGACTAGTTCTGCAAAGTGCAGTCACGGCGGCGTCGTATTTTGTTTGTTCTGTGCGCATGCGGCTGTTACCTTCTGCTCTGCTTCTGTACGTGCATTGTTGTTAGGGATATTCTAGGGGCTTGTTTTAGGACTAGCCGAACATTTCAGTGTTTTCAATGACTTGAGAGTACTTGACTGTTTTTTGCCTGATACCCCAGAGTTTTGCAAAATGCGCTACCAGTGCCCCATTGATTTTAATTCCTGGAGCAACATGGCTTACGAATGTTCTACTGTTCTACTTCTATGTGATGGTAGTGTGGTAACAGGCTTGCACATCACTTGAAATGGGCGTATTATACGAGCCTCGCAAGAAACTGCTCCAGTTCCATGCCTAATAGTTAGCTCTGTACTGGCGTATAGGGCACTTCTGTCTTATGGTTGTGTCATTGCATCGTTTGTCTAATTCTCAATGTGAATCTGGTTATGCTCTTGTTAACTGGGATTTTTAATCTCATTGCTATTGCAGTACACTTAATGTGAATGTTATTTGTCTTTTGTTTAATTAGCCTTTGAAATGGACGGTGATCAGAGGGTGATGTATGATGGGTGGAGAAAGGATGGGGCACATTCGAATGAATGGATGGTTGTAACAAAGGCTTTTCTTGAGCACGCTTTCAAAGATGGAACTGGTCGTCTAGTGAAGTGTCCTTGCAATCGCTGCGAGAACAAGTGGCCTTAGAAGAAGGAAGAAATGGAGAAACACCTTTGCAAAAGTGGGTTTATGCCGAACTACCTTGCATGGTACTGGCATGGAGAGTCTATTATACACGTTGACGCGGAGGTGGAACTTGATGATGATCATGATAGGATGGACGGCATGTTGCATGATCTTGGTAGGGAGGTTGAAATGAACGCTGAGGAGCCGGGGCAGCTTCCACACGATGCTCAGGAATTCTTCAGGCTACTCGCCGCGGGAGAAGAGAGACTGCACGAGCACACTTAGATGTCAGTTTTTGGGACTCTCACAAGACTAGTGGCGATAAAGTCAAAGCACAACATTTCAGACAGTGCATACAACGACATCGTCCAACTGATGGGCGAGGTTCTCCCGGAGAATCATAAGTTGCCAAAGAATATGTACTTCGCAAAGAAGATGTTGGCTGGTCTTGGGATGACATATGAGAAGATCGACGTGTGTCCCAACAGTTGCATGCTATTCTTTGAGGAGGATGACAAGCTGGACCGTTGTAAGCATTGCGAAGCTTCTAGATATGTTGAGGTGACAAATGATGAGGGTGAATTGGTAGTTACGAAGGTCGCAGGTAAGCAACTTCGTCGGTCGCCCATCATTCCTCGGCTTTCAAGGTTGTTCCTCAACAAGGAAATAGATCTGCATATGATGTGGCCAAAGAATGGTGTACGTCTCGTCACTGATCCAGACATAATGGTCCATCCGTCGGACGGTGATGCGTGGAAGGCATTTGACGAGTTTGATCCCGAATTTGCAAATGACTCTAGAGTGTACGGCTTGGTCTATCGACGGTCGGATTCACACCTTTCAATAGCAGTGCAAGCCCTTACTCGTGTAGGCCTGTCATCATTGTACCATATAATCTTCCTCCTGAGTTGGTCAATAAAGAAGAGTTCATGTTCCTTGCACTAGTCATCCCAGGCCCCGAGCATCCAGGGCCAAAGCTGAATATGTTTGTTCGCCCTTTAATTGAAGAGCTGAAACAATTGTGGAGAGGTGTGAAGGCTTATGAGTGCCATACTGAAAAGGAGTTTACCATGCGCGTTGCTTATTTGTGGTCAGTGCATGATCTGCTGACGTATGGAGATTGGTCTGGATTGTGTGTTCATGGTCGGTTGTGCTGTCCCATATGTATGAATGATACGGATGCATTTAGATTGAAGCATGGTGGGAAAGTGTCATTCTTTGATGCTCATCGACGTTGGACTCCATTCAAGCATGATTTTAGGAGTTCGCTTATTGCATTCAGAAGTGGAGCCAAAATCAGAAATGGGCCACCAAAGAGACAAACTGCACCGCAGATAATGGCATGGCATGCTTGTCTGAAGCAAGGAGAAAATTATAGGTTCCAAGGCTACAGGGAGGACCACAACTAGACCCATATTTCATCAATATGGGAGCTTCCGTATGCAAAAGCCTTGATCGTGCCACACAACATAGACTTGATGCACCAAGAGTGTAACGTTGCTGAAAACATCATAAGCACATGTTTCGATGTGACTGATAAAACGAAAGATAATATGAAGGCAAGAAAAGACATGGCTCAAATTTGTAAGAGGCCGATGCTCGAGTTGAAAGTAAGCGATAAAGGGCATGAGAGTAGGCCACGAGCTAATTACTGCCTCAAGCCGGATGAAAGGAAAGAAATATTTAAGTGGTTGAAGAATCTAAAATTTCCAAATTGATATGCGGCAAATCTGAAATGGGCAGTCAATCTGAAGACCGGTAAATTGATCGATTTGAAAAGCCATGACTACCATATTATTATGGAGAGGTTGATGCCCGTGATGTTTCGAGGCTATTTTAAGGATGAGCTTTGGAGCATATTTGCAGAGCTGAGTTACTTCTATAGGGAAGTATGCGCAAAGACGATATCAAAGAGGTTGATGCAGAAATTTGAGAAAGAAATTCCAATTCTTCTTTATAAATTTGAAAAGGTTTTCCCGCCAGTATTCTTCAATGTGATGCAACATCTAATTGTGCATTTGGCTTGGGAAGCTTTGGTAGGCGGACCAGTGCAATTCAGGTGGATGTATCCTATAGAAAGGGCGTTGAAAAAGCTCAGGGCGTCTGTTCGCAACAAGGCTAGAGTCGAAGGGTGTATTGCGGAGGCTTTTGCCCTTAAGTAGATATCTCAATTCTCAACCAGGTATTTCGCTCGAGCCAACAATGTGTTTGTGCCTTTAGTGTGACTTCATGTCTAAAATGAATCACCCCAAAGCACCCTTCAAATTTTTGCGAATCCAGGTAAAGCAGTTGGAAAAGGGAGTGTACGTCACATTGAAGCATCAGATTTGAACACGCTAATGCTATATATGTATAGCAATATTGACAGCACACAGGAGGCGTTAGAGTAAGTTTTCCTCATAGTTACGTCAATTTTCTCATCTCATAATTTCTATAGTGTGTAATCTCCATGTTTCTAATATGTCCAGCATGTTTGATGAAGAATGTTGGAAATCTACTAGTAAACCTACGGCCATCCAATTAGAAAATCTTCGACGTGATGGGTTGAAAGGTGGCCCAAACTTCGTGCAGTGGTTTCGTAATTATGTTAGTAATTGTCATTCTCTCATTGTCCATACTTAATCTTTGAATTTTGGACTTGGAAGATATAATGCATATATATACTAATTCCTTGTATAGGTTTCCAAAAACTCTGTGCACCCGGACTTGCAGCAAATGGCACATACCTCTGTGTCCGTCAGGAACTATACTCGCTATGATGTAAATGGATATCGCTTCTGAACCGCGAAATTGGAGAAGAGTCGACCATTAGCAGCCACCACCAATAGTGGTGTGTTGGCAAGTTCATATGTTGACGATGACAAAGTAGTGGACTAATACGGTGTTCTTCAAAACATTTTAGAGTTGATTTTCGATGGCCCCAAGAACTTAAAGTCGTGTTTTTCGAGTGCGACTGGTTTGATGCTCATAGTGGGACTCGTGTCGACAAGTATGGTAATGTTGAGGTGAAGCATAGCTCTAGGATTCCGAGTAGTATGAGCAATGTTGTCCTTACAAATCAGGCAAAATAGGTGTACTACCTGCCATATCCTCACCCAAGCCTTAAGGCTTGGTGGGTTGCAATCAAAGTCAACCCACAAGTCGTCGCTCCAGAGAGTGCTGACTACGTGAGTACGAGCAGGGACAACAATGATGTTGTTTTTCAACCAGAAGCGGCGTCGAATCAAGACATAGCTCACCGATTCCATGTGACCAATGGAGAAGGCCTTGAAAATCTCTGTAGCAATTCAAGTGACTTAATTGAAGAACCTAGCTCAAAGCGCAAACGACCTGTCGTCATTAGAAGATCAGTAAGGATCCAACGAAATCAAGAGCGTATGAATAAACAATGAGCCAAAGAAGCATCATCGGATGCGGATGACTTTTGATTAGTATGTTTCTTTTAGTTAATCAATTAAGCTATGTATTGCAATTTTCACATTATTAATTTTCATATTATTTGTTTCATATACTGTGGTTTGACATTAATTTTCATATTTTTCTATGGTTGAACATGTTCAAGCATAGGAGATCGAGGAGGAGTGGGGGCAGCGTGGCCAGCGAGGACAGCTCGGGCAGTGGGCTTTTTCAGGGCACCTCACAGAGTCGATAGAGGCAGCAGCAGCTTCTCGACTGTCTAGACGAAGTCTAGGGGAGGAGGGTGAGCAGGAGGCTCCTGCGGAGGATGCTCATGTGCAGGGTGAGGAGGGTGAGCAGGAGGCTCATATACAGGATGAGGACGAGGTTGACCCTATGGGGGCAGGCGGCGCGGGCGACACGTTGGATGGTTCTACGTCCTTCAGGTATTATTAATTAATGTTGATTCAACTTACTTATGCATATTAGTTTTTAATCATTTCATCATATTGAATTTACTTGTATATACTTAGGTATAAGAAGAGCAATGCGCTTGGTCCGAGACCTGCCGAGAGGAGGCTCATCCGGCCGCATGGAGAATGGTGGGGCTTATTTCTGTTGTGTTAATTTTTTAATGTGAACGTGATTGCACTGGTTTACTTGTGCTATTAATGTTTGTAGGTCATGGGAAGACTTGACTTGGGACGGTACAGGCAGACGTCCCAAGGTGAACGCGGTGTTGGGTAGCCTCTGTCACTTCTACTACCCTTGCATGGTGGAGCTCAATGGCGAGAGGTTCGCAGCTATGCAGTGGGCCGACTGGGGTCTGAAGGACTATGTCCAGCCAGGGGAGCCAGGGGAAAGCAGTAGCGGAGGGGGAAGTTCGAAACAAAGACGAAGCACTTGTCAGGTGGCTGTGTGGGACGAGTTCTGGGTGAGTTTACTTTCGTATATAAGCAATTCACTGAATTATTGCTTCTCATAATCTTACTTTAACTTAACATCTCTGTTGATATGTAGGAGAGGTTCCAATTGCCGAATGAGATCGAGGAGGATCAGGCTTAGTGGGCATGTGTGAAGAGGCACTTTCAGAAGTGCGCTGATAAGGTCATCAAGGATATCATGTACAATGCTCGCATCGCGGCCGCCAACTACTACTACAAGAAAATAAAGGGGCAGAACATGAGCAAATCATTAGGGGCCAATGAGATCTACCTCATAGAGGAGCAGTACCTGGAGAGCGTTGTGGATTGGCTTGCGAAGGACATGGAAGCCTGGAGGTGGTTGGCTAAGAGATGGACGTCGCCTGAGTGGATTGCAGAGTCCCAGAAGCACCGTGCCAACCGTGGCATTGAAGGACCGGGGCACAGGTACAGCGCCGATGGACACCTTGGTACCGCACACCGCATGGTAAGTATATAAATCAAACTTGTATGTTACATCTATGAAAATTCTATGGTTTAACTCTTCTTTTTCATGCAGGAAGCTGAAAGTGGAGTTGCTCCAAGTTTTATGGAGGTTTACGTCCGTGGTCACCGTGGCCCTGATCCGGCAAACCCTGATGTGCTATGCAGCGAGGAGGCAAGGGAGAAAATGGTAAACAAGTTTGTATTTATGAATTAAATTGCATGTTTTGTGTCTAACTCCAATTCTAACTTTCTTTGCAGAATGCATATGGGGAGGAAATGACTCAACGCCATGGGCCTGACTTCGACTGGATGCATTCAGACTTAGATGCCTCGGCATTGTACCACAGTGGTGGGGGTAGAAAGCATGGCAGGTGAGGTGTTTGTGTTTGATTCAACAATTTCATTAACAAGAATGTGTCCACTTAATGGCTCAACTATGTGTATCATGCAGGTTTGCCTTTGGCACGGCGTTGTGGAGTATAACAGGACAATAGGTCAAGGGAAGGCATCGTCTTCAGCAGGGAGTTCTCGCTCCTCCAAGTCTGCTCGAGAGGCTCAGCTGGAGGAGGAGACTCAGGCAGCACAGGAGCAGGCTCGAGCAGCACAGGAGCAGGCTCGAGCAGCGCAGGAGTAGGTCGGACAGCTGACGCAGTATATGGCTTCTTATTTTCAGGTAATTCGTCTATCTCATCACGTGTCATTGAATTCAAAGTATAATGTTGCGATTCTAACGTTTCATCCATTTGCAGGAAATGACTACTCGACTCGGCCCTGATATGATCTTGCCTGCTTTTCGCCCTCCCCAGGTAACACTATCTGAACACTTCAATTCCATAGCAACTCTTTTTTTATTATAAAAAATGGCTTGCAGGCACAAGGATGGGGACAGTGGCCAGGACAAGCTCCAGCATCGCAGCCACTGTGGACCGGTGTTGGGTGGACGCAGGCACCTCCAGGCACTTGGATCGCGGCCAGTCCCGAGATGGGTGCCACCGGTCTCCCAGCCACCGGCGGGCTCTCAGCCATTTCAAGCGTGGATGGCACCGCCACCGATGGGGTGGCCAGCACAACAGTACCCGTGGATGCATGCACAGCCTCCTCATCACCATGGATCACAGGTGACCTTTCATGTTTAGTTTTATGCAAATAGTGAACAAACATAGCAATGTATAGGTATAGGGATAGCAAAACACAGCCTTATTTGAATGATTGATGAATTGCAGGGTTCAGTGTCACATGCTCAGGGATCGGAGGGTGCTGTCAACGTCCAAGACTTCCTCGTCCATGGTTCTGGAGGGAGTGGCCACCTTCCTGGTGGCGGAGGAGGAAGTGGCCAAAACTCCCACAGCCCGCAGGAGTGAGTAGTGACTTTGTTTATGGACTATGTATGGACTATGTATAGACTTTATTATGGATGTGATTATGCTATTGAAACTATGTATGGACTATATACGGACTATGTATGGAATATGTTTGAAACAATTATGTAATTGCTTGTGAATGTTGTTTGTGAAATCTGTATTGCTTGTGAAATTTGTATATGTGATTGTGTATATGTTTATTTTGCTGTGAATTAAAAGGTGCAGAAAAATCTATTTTGGGGGGTATCATGCATTTTCGTCGGCCTGTTCGGAGGCCGACGAAAATACATGCAGGCCGCCAGCTATTTTCATGGGCCATAGGGGCCAATGAAAATAAAGTTCCTATTTTCGTCGGCCACCGAGGCCGACGCAAATACCCAGCCTATTTTCGTCGGCCTTGGGAAGCCGACGAAAATAGGTCGTTTTCGTCGGTACTGACGGAAATAGTTGCCTATTTTCGTCGAACATATTTTCGGCGGCTATTTACGTCGGTATGCCGACGAAAATAGCCTATTTTCGCTGGTTTACGCTTATTTTAGTGGGTTTCGGCCCATGAAAATTTAGGCGTTTCCTGTAGTGTTAGGCTGGTTGGTGACATTCCTTTGAGCTGGGGCTTGAGGGCGATTGGGTGCTAGCTGCTGAGGTGGCCTAATCACCCATCTTCCCTGTTGCTGCTGTGGCCCCCTGCTCTGGATGTTCGACAAGATCCTAAAATGTTGAGGCTATGTAGAGGGTCCTGCCATGGGTGCCTTCTTCTTCTTTTCTGCTCTATGGGCTATGATGCAGTCTTCTTATGAGGTGGCCAAATTGACCAGCTCGTTGTAACTATTGGCTCGGACCGTGTTGAGGCGCTCTCGGAGCTTGGTACTAAGACCCTCCCGAATCTGTCCCTCTTCTTCTCATTCATATCTGCATGACAGCTAGCATACTGACACGGATCGTTGAAGGCCTGAGCATATTGCAACACTATGTGATTTCCTTGAGTCAAGGCTAGAAACTCATTAAGCTTGCGAACCATAATGCCAGCTGATATATGATGTCCCCTGAAGGCTGTCTTGAATTCCTCCCAAGTAACGATGTGATCAACTGGCTGCATAGCAAGGAAATGGTCCCACCATGTCCTGGCTGGTCCGCGAAGTTGCTATGTGGCAAATCTAGTCTTGGCGGCATCAGAACATGCCCCCGTAAGCAGTGGAAATTTGGATTCCACCACTCGGAGCCATACATTTGCATCAAGTGGATCCTCTGCACTTGTAAAGAGTGGTGGTTGTGTGTTGAGGAACTCCTCATAAGTGGATGCAACGGTCATCGCTGATACTGTTCGCCACCCCCAAAGTGCTGAGGTTGCTGCTGACGTTGTGCAAGCTGTCGCAGAATCTCAATCTGCTGATCCATCAGCTCCTGCATAGTGGGAGGCTGTGGCGCTAGCGGGAATCGGCTGGTTCTGCCCGCGGCGCGCTCTTCCAGCCATCTAAAATTAAGGAGTTCATGTTGTTACTCATAATCTATATTCACGATAAGCAATGAGCAAACATTGGGGATTCCAAACTTCAGATCTAGTCACATTAATTTCATAAACAAACTTAATCTCATTTGTTCTCCCATCCTCCAAAATAAAGCTTTCCATTGTTACAATTGACAAGACAAGACTCAACTCCTAGCTTAGTATACCATGAAACCAAAAGCTAAGCTATCCTGTGGAGCGCAACTTCCTATCACATCTACTCCTAGGATGGCACCTAGTGGGCATGCGAGGCAATGCTAGACTCTGGAGAAGGTGGCCCCCCGGAGCGAGCTACGATGGCTGTGTCCAAGCTAGAAGCCGGCTTAGGATCCTCTCCCTCGATATCCACCTCTTCATCTGCTTCCATGTCCTGATGCATCTCCTAGTGATGCATGTCCAGGTGCTCGTTTGCCTCCTCGAGCTATTGCTGGGTATTTTGGAGCTGGTTTTCCAGAACCTCAATGGTGTTGTTCCTTTCTTCCACTTCCTCTACAAGTTCATGGATTCGGGTACCCATCTACTCAGTCTAGAGATCCTTCTCCACCAACTTGGTAGATAGATCCACCACAAGATCTTCCCGGTCGATGATGGTGACCTTTGCATCCTGAGTCAAGCCCATCAAATGTGACATGGCCTCGCTGTCACACCTGGGCTTTAAGGAACAAAGCCGGGTGCATCTCATACATGCGCCAAGAAGACAACATATATAATAACAGAGTGCGTAGAGATAAATGTCACAATAACATTACAGTATTTATTACATAGCGGAAGTCTTATTACAAAATAAAAGATAAATATAAAATGAACTAAGGATCATCCTTGGCGCAAAAGTCAACTGGGGAAACGCCACCTAGATCAGATCAAACTCCTCGCTTCGTGGCTCCTCCTGAACAACCTGTTCTTCTCCTGTGGGGGGTGTGAGACAGCAAGGGTGAGCTGACACATGATCATAGCTCAACAAGTTGTGGGGAACCAGTGGCATGAACTCACCAAAGGTGGGAGTTCATGTGATGTGTAAGGCTAATCAACAACATGGGTTAAAGCTGAGCATTGCTTTTAATTAGTTGGTCAAAATTTTATTAGCAGTTACTAAATGTAAGTAAATACCAAGCCTTAAATAAAGTAATAGAACAAAATTAATAATAATCCCATGCATATGCAAATGACAAAATTGAATTTAAGTTCCATAAATTAATCATCAGAGAGTCCTGAGCTGCACATGACCGCGAGCACAGCTAGTATACCAGTTTTACACTCTGCAGAGGTTGTACCCTGTATCCACAAGTCATGTTACCTATCTTCCAAGGGGTCGCGACTCCCATACACCTCTGCCAAGGAAGCGAGGCAGGGCAACACTATGAGGCCTTTACAAAGTTCCACTAGCTTTCGACAACCCGCTATAGTTTATGGGAAGCGCACTTGCAAGAATCCCCCGTCTGACCGCCATCACAGCAAAATCAATCCGAGAACCTCCTTGCATGCAACCCCCCTACTGCCCTTGCCCCTTTCGGGTAAGGTAGTCTTCCACTAGCTTTCCTAATTAGTCATCCAAGGGCGTCCCATTAAACTCTTGTGGTGGCACGTGTTTCTCAAGTTAAGCTCCATGTTCCAATTAACATTAATGATCTTGACATGAACATAAATAGAATAACAAAAGAATTTTAACATGGATACAATGAAAGATTATCCCAAAACCATGTAAAGCAATATTAAAAACTACCCAAGTGATTCAGGGATAACAAGGTAAAAAGGGATGAACAATCTAGGGTGACCTATTGGGTCCCATCAAAATTAACCTATGCATGAATAAATGACATTAAAGAACATTATTGGGTATAAAAGTGGTCAAGGGCACAATTTGCCTTCAATGAGCTCCTGCTCAGCTACTTCTATCTGCTGGTCACCAGGATCCTCAGTCACAGGCTCTTCTACTCGCCACAATACAAACAAGCACATTATATAGAGAAAATTAACATCACACCAAACATGTAAACAAAATACATAATAATAATCTACACATTAAAATAAAATCCTAGGAACAGGAATCATAATTTTTGGAGTTATAGATTTTGAATTATGAATTTCCAAAGGTTTTATGTGCTTAAAATAGGATTAAGTGAGAGATTATTTTTCTTACTGTTGTCATGTCAAAACAGAGACTCTAAGTGATAGAAAATAATATTACAAAAATTCAGAAAGTGGAATGGATCAATTTGGACTAAAAATGGATTTTCTATGATTTATACAAGTTCTACGGTTTATTTTCATATTAAAAATCCAATTTCCAATTCATTTAATCAATTTAAATCAATACTGGACTGGGCCTCGTTTTCTAGAGAGTGCAGGGTTCTCGGGGTAACATTTCTAAAACACAGGGAACAACAGTCATGGACTACGGGTTCTAACCTCTAATTACAGAGGGGCTCTTATGCAATTGCGCTAGAGCGAATATGTACGCGCCGATCTCAGCCGTTGGATTACATACGGGCGCGCCGGATTAAAATACTACTCCAGCGAACCGGTACGCTACGAGAACCCCAGGATGCAAGATCTACGACATAGATTTTAAACACCTAAAATCAATCAGGGCGCGCAGGATCGAAATCGGACGGACCATGTTCACCCGGCTGAATCGATACGCCCAAACTAATCTGCGTCGTTCCTTTTCGATCCAACGGCGCACGACCCGTCTTCTCTCCCTCGCCAAACGCAGCAGCGCCACTCGCGCTCGCGGTGGCCACCACGGCCGGAGTAACCCGAGCCGGCGATTCAGGGCCCCAGACTCCAATTGGATGCAAGCTACACGAATGCAGTGTTACGGCGAGGCATGGGGAAAGTTATTACCAGCGATTGGGACCGTGTTGCGGCCGATCGACGGTGTTTAGCGGAACCGACGCGGAGCTCTAACTCCTGTGAGCAATCGAGGGGGTCGAGCCAACCACGAGCCCAAATTAGTCAATGGTGAGGTTGCGCATGCATCCGCGAGTTTCACCCGGGTACCAGACACGGGGAACGGCAATAGAGTCTGAGGTTTGGCGGAGGCGCACGACAGTGTGACCACGGAGCAGACGCAATTCGATCCCACCCGACCTAGGTACCAAGTGATTGGGGCAGGGAACTAACTGGCGGCTAGATGGGAGGAGGGCAACCACGAGGTGGGGGAGCTTTATGCCGCGGAGGTGGGCACGCGGCTCTGATATGCACGACGACACTGCGGTAGAAGAGACGTACTTGGCAAAACGACCCGAGAGGACGACCGGCCTGACCCTTGGGCCCCAGGCGACAGTGAGTCACAAGGCGAGCAAGCGCGTGCAAGAAACAGACGAGTGGGGGCAAGCTGTCGGTGCGGAGGAGCGTCTGCGCGCGGTGGGACTTGGTGGGCCGCGTGGATCAAAAGAAGAGTAGGGCCGAATGGGTGGTTTTGGGCCCAACAGTGAGATTCCACCTTTTCTTTTTATATTTTTATTTTCCTATTATGTCTCCTTTTTATTTTGAATTCCAAATTTGAATTTGAGACCTTTTTGAGAGTTTCACCTTTAAGTCAAATGTATAAATTCAAATATGTGTAATAATATGTATATATATATATATATTTTATACTTATTTTTATTCCCCATAATATTCGTTTGCTTCTCTCTTCTAAATTCTAGGGTCTCCTTTTATTTTCCAAATTCTATTTAGGAATTTAATATATTTCTTCTTCAAATTATTTTATGTTGTCACAAAATGCACACAAAACAAAATCCAGCATGATGCCATGGTTTAGTGATATATATTTTTATTAATTGTTTTTAAAGGTGGTGTTCACATGTGATGACAAATGGATGTGATACACATATATAAATAAAGGAAAACACTTTTCTCCTTTTAATATGATCTGTTACAAATTAGGTGTTACACTCGCGTTGTAGGACCTTCAGGTGGTATAGTGCACTCATGCACCGAACCATCAGTCGAGCAGTGGCCCCAAGGTAGATTGCCCACACGTCCTTGGTGTAGTCAACCCGGTCCCTCCACATCGAGTCATCCTCCTTTTCAGTTTAGAATAGACCGATGGGGTGAGTTGCCATCTCTAAAGGGTGATATCCACAGAAGGTAGTCAGCGCGTGCATGGCTGCGGCCTCTGTGGTGTCGTGGGCTCAGAAACCAAGGGCCTCGGAGTTTAATGAACGCCACCCTAGCTGGAAGGGGTGGGACTCTAAGGCTAGGCACACCTTAAAGCGAGGCACTCCATGTTCCTCAAACAGCTGCACAGTGTACTATGGAGGTGCGTGGTATCCTGCCTCATGTAGCACTTCTCACAGAATGAGGGGAAAGCCCTCTTGAGCAAGGCTGACAGTGTGGTAAGGTGCCTCTCCTCCCTCGATTGGTGTGGGTGAAGCCATTAGTGTGAAATTGAGTGTAAGTAAGGTGGAAAACAAAAACATGAAGGTGGAAAAATAAAAGGTAAAAACTTCATAAAGTTTTGGGGTAGTCTTGACTTTCACTAACATTTTCCTTACCCGTTTAGGACCCGGTTACCCCTTTCTATCTGTTCATTTTAAGTGTTTGAGATATCTCTACTCTTGTTTACATCTGATTTTCATTGTATAATGATGCATGAATGCTTAACCTATACATCCCCTCTTCAATCATAGGGATGTAAGCCATCCTTCTTATAATAATAGCAGCCTACATGGCATGCTTAACTAGCCACCTAGTTACCCATCTACTTACTAATGCCTCACATCCTAGGTTTATCCTTATCGTCCCGAGATCTATCCAACTTGGTTTCCAATCAATTTTTCTTTTGAAAAGATTAGTAACCATGTTTTATTGACTTCTCTGCAATGGTAATCGCTCTGATACCAGCTGTGGCGGAACCGACCAGATTATTCCAGCTTATGTGCCTTGGTCTCGCCTCAAGGGCAACGACGCACACTTAAATCGGAATAAAATGTCAATTTGTAATGCCTCAAAATTCTAATCTTAGACATTTGAAATATTTATCCCAAGATAAAAAATGTATGTCATAATAAAGAAGATACATTAGAAATATTTTCTAACAAAATGAATAAGTAATAAATATTGAATATTTGAATAGGGTTTTAATTAGGTTATGCATTTAGAGAGGTTTCGAAATAAGAACTTTGTGTGTACGCTTTGCCTACTTGAAACGTTCTCTTAGATGAAGGAGATAATAAATAAATAAGTAAATAAAACGAATCTTGCATCTCATGTTGTGCACGCCGTCGGGACTCTGTATCCCTACTCTAAGTGGTACAAGGCATCTGGGCGACTAGACGGGGTACACAGAAGGTGTCCATGGCCTACTCGTGCGCGATGGGATGCTGGTGTGGCCGCGATTCTTGGCCAAAGTTGGTGACCAAAGCCTGGGCCACCATGCATCGAAACAGAATACCTCTGCTATACAAATCGCCGGCAAGAGCTTCATCACCACGCTTCTAGTTCATCGTCAAAAACCGAGATACCAGCATCAACGTGAGATTGAAGGGCTTGATTGTAAGGTAAGTTAGTGGTAGGTTAGAGGTCTTTCCCATAAAATAGGCTTGACGCTTCCCGCCTATTAGATAACCACCACCACAGACCCTTTTACATGCAAGACTGTCATGCAGCATGAATTTAATAGTAGGTACAATCATGATAAGTTGGCAATAGCTAGGTCATGTATTTAGAAACAAACATTTTCCACTTTTAACAAACCTATCTAACTAATCAGATCGTGTCATGTCACCTATGTATGTGCAACCTTACTAATTTATTAAAAATACGATATCTTTTAGGTCAAATTATTAGTTTTAATTTGTTCAAGTTGTGTTAGGTTCATATTAATTTTTGCGTACATAGTAATAACATTATTTTAATTATGCCACATGGTTTAATTAATTAATTAATTACTTGTTTAATTAATGTTAATTAGCTAGATAATCTAGATTATAGTTTTAACCTACGCATTTTATAAATATTTATTAATTATTAATATCAACTCAAATATTTTAATTCAATACTTACTTAATTTAAATGTAATATCTGTTAGATCATATATATATATATATTAGATTTATTGTGCCTGAAATACCGTTTTATCTATAAATTCTTCGTTTTAACACCAATTTTAATGATTCTTGAACCTATGATTTCGTAGCGATGCGTAGAATATCCTTACGATGTTTTGTTATTAAGCTTTGGTGTAATGTTACCATACCCATTATTTTCTCGATTGTATGTATTTCTATGAGTAGTAGCGAGGACACGAGCAACCTGAAGTCCAAATTAGAGATGTACCGAGTTGCACCAAAAAGGAAAATTGTGCTCTTGGTCACTTTTCTCTACCTAATATTGTTCCTGTTAATCACTGTGACGTGCTCAGGTTAATTTTATGGGACCTAGTAGGTATCCCTAGTATTGTTTATCCCACACCTTGAAAACAAAAGAACTATTGGGTACATTTGCTATTGCTCTACCTGGTATCTGGGAAACTAATGTTATATTATGATCATGTTCCAATTATGCTATTGTTTTAATTATTGTTCATGATAAAATCATTATGTTAATTCGAACATGGAGAACCACCCGGGAAAACAGTGCTATCACAAGGGTGGTATGGGACGCCCTTAACTGACTAATTAGGAAAGCTAGTGGAGGACTACCTTACCCAAAAGGAGCAAGGGCAGTAGAGGAGTGTTGGTATATGGAGGTTCTCGGGTCGATCATGTTGCGATGGCTTTTGAAATGAGGGATTCCTATATCGCCCTCCTCAGAACTGTAGTGGGTTTTATGAAGCTAGTGGAACTTAGTAAAGGCCTCGTAGTGCTACCCTGCCTCGCCTCCTTGATATAGGTGTATGGGATTCATGACCCCGTGGCAGGTGGGTAACAAGACTTGTGGGTAAAGATGTGCAACCTCTGCGGAGTGTAAAACTGGTATATCAGTCGTGCTCACGGTCATGAGCGGCTCGGACCCTCACATGAGTAATTTATGGAACTAAACTTAATTTGTCATATGCATTGCTTTATGGTATTTATTATTAATTTTGATCTATTATTTATTGGGGATGGTATCTACTTATACTTAGTAACTGCTAAGAAAATTTTGACCAACTTTAAAAGCAATGCACATTATTTCCCACCGTAAGTGAGCTCATGCACATTATTTCCCACAACTTGTTGAGCGATGAACATATGTGAGCTTGTAACACCCCTGGTGTTACTGTCACTAAAACTTGAGCATAACATCATGAGCATTAGCATATCATGTGTTTGTCACACCTAGAGTGCATTCACTAGGTAAAAATTTCAAATATGTTGTACTGATATGACTTGATGTGTGGTTAACTCTAGTGTAAAGTACTTAACCCTAAATCTGGGCTTATGGATATAAGGGAAGCCCAAGCATGAGAAAACTTCAAAAGATATGAGGAATGATACTAAGATATCCTCTTAGAAGGACTTAAGTGGCATCCAAACCCTAGAGTACTAAAAACCCTGAAAAGGTCCGTGGAAAACCCTAAACTGAAATCCTAGGGGGATAAGTGCAAATTTTGTACACTTTTAGACTAAAGTGCAAAAACAAAGGTAATATAACACCACAAACTATTTGCTTCTCACTTTTAAGGATTTGCAAGTTAAAAAGTGGGATTTGGACTTAATTGCAAAAAGTACCTTTTCAATCCCCATATGCTTAAGTCAGAATTCAATGCAATTGGAGCAACTTTGGAGCTTTATATCTTTTAATCCATGAAGATTCTGTTCTGGCTTAATACATCAAGGTTATAGAGCTATTATAGGAGTACAACTTTGCTTAAGTGATTAAGCCTTGGTGTTGTACAAAAATAGGAGCTAAATCGGTTTGAAATCTGGCTGTCAAACCACCCTGTGACTAATTATTAACTGACAGTGAGTTCTGGCGAACTTTGGACTTGATTCTAGCTCAAGGGAATAAGAAAATGAGCAAGATTTTTACAGCAGAATTGTAGCTAGTTTAAAGAGCTACAACTTTGTTAAAGGTGGATTAGCAAGTTGTTACATGGAATTTTGATGTTTGGGCATTGCAATCTGCTCTATCAGGTGATCTAAATAACTTACTGATGGTACAGTAACTTACACAGATCCTAGGTGCAGCTCCCCTCACCGCCGGTGAGCCGTGCGCCCGGATTCGCGCCAGCCGTCGCGATTCGTGCCTCGGATGTATGGATTACGCTCAACGGTAAAAAGATCTCATTGCGGATGAGCTCAGGACATTGTGGCCGCACTGTCACTCGTCCACTTGCACCGGCGACGTGGTTAAGCGACCGTCGTCGAGGTATGCGTTGTCCGCCGTGATCGCGACACGCTATGACCCTTTAAACACGTCGCAGTACATCGCCTTAGCATGTCTATTCGTCGCCGGTGGTCTTGCCACGGTAACATCCACGAATTGCTTGCGCCAGTAACTTCTTCCCTCTCCGGCCGCCACCGCACCATCTCCAATTCATGGGCCACCGCCCTTGAATCCTATAAATTGAGCGTGCCATCGGCTCCTCTATGTAGTCAAGCACCAAACACACCCACTCGTGCCTCCGATTATCCACCAGAGAGCCCCAATTTGAGACTTTCCCCAAATCGGTTTAGAGCACCGTACAGAGTGAGCTTGCCATGGACAACGCTCTTTAGGTCTGTTCACGCCCTCTGTTTCCTCGTTTCAGTACCCTTATGTGCCCTTGACCCGGCCGATTAAGCTAGAACCCATAAGATCACCGGGGAGACTTCAAGTTATTTGTTGATCGCACTGTCACCATGGGCAGAGAGATTGAGGCCTAGAACCTTGAAATTGGTTGAGGGGAAATGATTATTAGGGGTTGAATTAGGTGTCAACCTCTTCTGAGCACCGGTCATTGCGTATCTTGGCCAGTACAGGCTCGCCGGAGCCACTGCTCCGCCGTTCAACATCGTGGACTTGGCGTTGTGAAGGAATAGAAGTGCGAGGGTCTCGGTGCAATTGTCAGTGACTCAGGAAATAGTGCTTCAGACTCTTTTCAAGTTGTTTAAAACGCCAGGGCCTTTGCACAAAGTCATCAGCGCGGGCGCGCGCGGGGGCGTCTCGCCTATCGTTGGTCGTCTCGGGCCAGATTGAGCCTAGTACTGTTGATGCTTTCCCTTTTTCTTTTTCTGCCAGACTTAGGAAATCCATAGAAAATTCTAGGCAAATGCTAAAATTATGAGACCAATTTTGCTGAACTACTAAATTTCTATAGTATTTAATAAAAGTAGTTCTAGGATTTTTAGTCCAAACCAGGAATTATTCAGTATTAATAATGGCTAAAACCTATACTCCTGGAATTTTTGAAATTAATTAGTAACTCCAAAAAGCACAAACTTTTTGGATAAGCTTAAAACAATATTTATAAACCTTGTGTGAACTTTGACTTGCTTTGGACATTGTTTGATCCCTAAACCTAAAACCCTAGTCTTCTAGGTAATGTCTGCCCTCTGAAATGAAGAACTGACTCCAAAAACCCTAGTTTTCTGGAGTACCATGAAGGAAAGTTGTATTCAAGATACAACTTGATAAACCTTTTCTATTACTGCATTTTCATAAGCATTACATGAGCATTCATGGTTATATATGATTATATATAGAGAACGAGGAAGAAGTAGAGGTTGAAGAAGAAGGAGTTGCACCACCACCACCTAAAGACCCACCTGCCGGGAACTGCTTATATTTTGATATTTGTGGAGCAGAGCCCGACTCTCCTACAACTCAAGGCAAGCCCCGGTGCATTTGCCACCTCCTTGTTATTTTAAAATGTTTCTCACTTGCTTGATGCACTAGGTGATAGGAGTTGTGTGCTAAACAATTGATGCAGTTCCTTCCTTGTAAAATTGATTACTTTTCCTTGATCACCTGTTTTATGAAAGGGTTTTTCTGATGCTTAGCCTTGCTTTAGAAACACAAAATGTTTTGTTTTTGAACAAAAGATGATGCTTCACAGTGGATGGGATGTTTTCAAAAATAAAACTTGATGGTGAATCTATCATGGCCATGATGGGTTCAACATCGGAAAAGATGTACCTCTATCAGGTACCAAACTTTGGGTTGAAACGATAAAGATGAGACCGGGCGGGTGACTTGCACGAGAAGAGAGTCTCGATGTAGTGTCTCCGTCTGAGTCGATTAAGGACCTTGTCGATGTAGGCTTGCTGATCGAGGACCTTTTAACTGGTCACATGCCTCATCATGGGTAAGCTTTGCCTCGGGCAGACTAATATTAGAATAGGACAACACGCAATGGGAGTGGAGAGATGGTGAGAGTAGTGTGTACCCTCCGTGGCAAGAGGCTGGACGGTGGTGTACCTGTGCTCTCGGTTGGCGTGAACCCGATCTGGTCTTAAGAACCCCAGTGGCGAGTTGACATATGCAAGGGTTAAGTGCTACATATGTCGTGTGATTGGAGATCCCCAGCTGGGTATTAATCGACTCGGAACACCGCTACTTCTCGGACATGAAGACTTGGTCACTGCCCTACACGTAGCATTCCAGTGAACAAGAAGGGTTGATAAAAAGATGGCTAGTGTAGGCCAAGTGCTTGCTAATAAAACTGGATTTTTAAGGATCCACTATTAGTAAGCATTCTTGCAAACAAAGTCTTGATTCTTGATTAAGCCTTACCTTGACTTCCTCATGCCAGCATATCCTTGCGAGTCTTTTATTTTGACGGGTAAGACTTGCGAAAGTACACTTCATACTCAGGGTTTTCGAACCCATGTTGTTGTAGGTGAGGAAGCAGTAAACTTTTGTTGCTTTTGCTCTAAGGTGGTGCCAAAAGAAGAATCTCAAGAGTGAAGCCTCGGGAGGATCCTATCCTCCTTTTGAAAAACATTTTACCCTTACATCGGGAGGGGTTTTTGCCTCCCGAGTTTGTAATAATAATACTTCTACGCTCATATACCGTTGGTCTGTAATAATAACACTCTTTCTATATTTTAATGTAAATTAAGTTAATGTAATTGCTTCCGCTTATTCGTTCCTCCGATGTGTTGTAATATTTGCGTGACGGGTGAAATGCTCTTGGGCAAAGAAAGGATACATATATCGAACTTGTCAAGTAATTATGTGCATCTACACGGTTGTCTAAGGTCTGTTGGACAAAGACAACTGTAGGCAGGCCTAATAACTTGGGAGGTTGCGTCACAGCTGGTATCGGAGCGAAGCCCATCTCTTCAGATATTATGAGGCATTTCAAAAAGAATTTTCAAATACTTATCCAAGAAAATTTCTTTCGTTCTCACCTTGCCACTTTCTGATGTACTCATTTTATAAGACCAGGTAACAGAGTGCAATGTATTGGAGGTTGGGAATCAACGAAGGTTGATTCCGTAATCATGCATGCATCATGTTTAAAAAAACTACTAATAAAGTTTTCCCCCTTATGAAGATATGCCGCCGTGCACGAGGAAAACTGCGTGTAAGTCCACTGGACCTATTGGCGTACCTCGGCATCAGTTGGCTCCAAGACATGAAGAGAGCAGCAACGGCTGTAACAACCCTATTGGAGACCTAGAAGCCCAAGTGGAGCAGCTTCGACGGAGCTGCGTCACCGAAACAGGGTGTGGGTAGAAGATGGTCTGCGTATGAATGAGTTGAGAGCTGACATCAGACATCTGCAAGACGAGCTTGCTGAATGGAATTTGGCAATCGATTGGGCTATCAATTCACGTTCGATTGCTTGGGACCGGGAAGCCAAAGCTCGTGCTCGTGTGGCAGAGCTTAGTGCGGCCATTGACAACTTGTAGGTGTATTGCCATACTTTACATGAGGAAGTCCATGTACTGTATTCATGACTGCACCCAGACATGCCTGCCGACCCTGTTGCAATGGGAGCCGGACCCTCAGGAACATCAGGTGAAGGACTTGGTGGGGAATTGGACCTTTTTAAGCCCCCTCCTTCTATGAACCTGGCTAACAAACGGTCCCCTACAACAGACACTGAAGTAACCAAAGACGATAAAAACTAGAGTAGTATAGTTTAGATATAATACTAATGTAAAATAGGTAATAAAGTCATGTTGTATATTTGAGTCTGTATCATTACATCTTGGTAATGTAAAATAATGGTGTGTATCAGCATGTTATATTTTCCCAAATATTTCTTTGCCTCAGATGCCATCAAGGACTCGTGCGCATGACGGCGTGGGTACTTCCCATGGTTGGGAAGACACGCCCAATCCATCGCCTGTACCACCAATGTTGGCCGAGGCTATCGCTGCCTTGGTCAATGCGAGCGCCGACAATACCCGCTTTTTACGTGAAATGGCGGGAAATCAATTCCAGCAACAAGGCAGAAGGGCTCCTCTGCAGGGACCACGTGAGACTTCATATCTGGACTTCTTTGAAACCCGTCCCCCACTCTTCGTTAAAGCCAAAGACCCTCTGGAAGCCGACGAATGGGTACGGGGTATGGAGCAAAAATTTGGACTAATCCGCTGCACCGAAACCCAGAAGCCGTTATTTGCTGCTCAACAATTAAGAGGCCCTGCCAGTACTTGGTGGGGAAATTTTGTGGCCATTCAACAAGCCGGACATCAGGTCACATGGGATGAATTTAAGTTAGCGTTTCGTGAGCACTATATTCCAGAAGGAGTGCTACACATGAAACAGGAGGAATTTATGCGACTCAAGCAAGGGGGAGATACTGTCATGCAGTATCTCAACAAATTTAATCATTTATCCCAATATGCAATTGACCAAGTAAATACTAACCTAAAAAAGAAGAATTGCTTCATGAGAGGCCTCAACGACCGGCTTCAAAGAAAAATGGCCACCTGCCTAGATCTCACTTAGAGTAGGGCTGTCAGCACAGCGCTGGCAGTAGAAGCTAAGAATACAGGCCGAGGAAAATCGAAGGGATTCGGAGGTGACATGTCCAACCAGGGACCTAAAAAGCGACCAAGGTTGGTGATTCGACCTTTCAATCAAAATCATTCTTGATCTCGCCCTCCCTAGTTCCTCAACTGGCTGCTTCAATTGTGGGAAGTCTGGTCATTTCATCAAAGGCTGCCCATATCCGAGGCAGAATAAATCCAACAATCAGTAGAACTCAAGGAACTCAAATCAAGGCAAAGGAAACATGGCAAATAATTCAGCAGGCAAGAATATTAAGAAGACTGGGTGAATATATTACACTCAAGTGGCCACTACACCGGAGGGAGAGCTGGTTATGATGGGTACGTTTCTTTTGGCCAATCACCCAGCAGCCATTCTCTTTGTTTCTGGTGCTTCGCATACATTCATAAGCAAGAAATTCGTGGAGAAATATTGCATTCCTTGCACTGAATCAAGGGAAGGGTTTATTATTCATTCGCCTAGGGGACAAATATTTACTAATGAAATGGCCTTCAATGTGCCAGTAACATTGGCTGAACGGGATTTTCCCACCAATATGATTATTCTAAAAGGCCAAGATATAGATGTAATTCTAGGCATGAATTGGTTAGCCCAGCACAAAGCTATCCTCAACACTAATTTAAGAACCATCAGGTTGAGCTATGGCCATGAAGAGGTTCTCTTGTCCATCCCTGTAGCTATTCCAGCTAAACCATTTGGCAGAGTCTATGAAGCGATCATACCAAAAATCCAGGATATTCTGGTAGTATATGAATTCCCGGATGTCTTTTCGGAAGATCTGCCTAGATTACCTCCAGAAAGAGATGTAGAGTTTGTGATTGAACTGAATCCCGTTACGACTCCTATTTCTAGAAGGTTGTACCGAATGCCTCCAAATGAGTTGGCAGAGCTCAAGACTCAATTACAAGATCTATTGGAGAAGGGATTCATTCGGCCTAGTTCGTCACCTTGGGGATGTCCTGCAATCTTTGTCAAGAAGAAGGATCAAACGCTTCAGATGTGCGTGGACTACAGATCCCTTAATGAGGTCACAATCAAGAACAAGTACCCTCTTCCCCGGATTGATATCTTATTCGATCAGCTTACCGGAGCTCGGGTATTTTCCAAAATTGACCTCAGGTCGGGCTATCATCAGATCCGTATCCGACCCAAAGATATACCCAAGACCGCATTTACTATGGGTACGGATTATTCGAATATTTGGTTATGTCTTTTGGATTAACGAATGCTCCTGCCCACTTCACATAGTATGCCCGAGTTGGACAAATTTGTGGTGGTCTTCATTGATGATATCTTGATTGATTCCAAGAATGAAGAGGAGCATGCTCAGCATCTATGGATCGTATTAACGCGCTTAAGGGAACATCAATTATATGCTAAATTCAGCAAGTGCGCGTTTTGGCTGGAGGAAATCCAATTTCTGGGACATGTATTGTCTGCAAAGTGGATTGCAGATGATCCTAGCAAAGTTCGAAGTTTACTTGGACTGGCTGGCTATTACCGCAGATTTATCCTGGATTTCTCCAAGCTTGTGAAGCCAATCACAAGTCTATTGAAGAATGATACAAAATTTAACTGGTCCTCAAGATGCAACGAAGCCTTCGAGCAACTGACGGTATTATTGACCACTGCTCCGGTATTGGCTCAACCGGACATTGAAAACCCTTTTGATGTGTATTGTGACGCATCGGGTAGTGGCCTCGGATGTGTCTTAATGCAAGAGGGCTGAGTTATAGCATATGCTTCAAGACAGTTGCGCCGGCATGAGGAACATTATCCAACTCATGACTTAGAATTAGCTTCTGTGGTTCATGCCCTTAAAATATGGCGTCATTATCTGCTGGAAAATATCTACCATATATATACAGATCATAAAAGTTTGAAGTACATTTTTACCCAGTCAAAACTAAACATGATGCAAAGGAGATGGCTTGAGCTGATTAAGGATTATGAATTAGAAATTCACTATGACCCAGGCAAGGCCAACGTGGTGGCAGATGCACTAAGTCGCAAGGCTTCCTGCCATTGTCTTACAGTAAAGACTTCTGACATCACATTATGCCAAGAAATGGAGAAATTAAACCTGGGAATGATTCAACATGGAACTTTAAACCAATTGAAGCTTGAGTCGGTTCTTCTGCAAAAGATTATTGATGCACAAAGAAGTGATAAGGGTATGAGACATATTCATGAGAAAATAAAAGCCAGTAAAGCAAACTGTTTCAGAAAGGATGAGCAAGGCATAGTATGGTTTAATAACCGCATAGTTGTGCTAAAGATGATGATGTCCGCCAACAAATTTTGGATGAAGCACATCTTAGTCGATATTCCATCCATCCCGGAAGCACTAAGATGTATCATGATTTAAATCAACATTATTGGTGGACAAAAATGAAGATTGAAATTGCACGCTATGTGGCGAAATGTGACACCTGTAGACGTATCAAAGCCATACATATGAAGACTGCTGGTCCACTGCAATCTTTCCCTATCCCGACTTAGAAATGGGAGGACATTAGCATGGACTTCATTGTGGGATTACCCAGGACAACAAAAGGGTTTGATTCCATCTGGGTTATCATTGATCGACTTACAAAGATCGCCCACTTTCTTCCAGTCAAGGTAAAGTATACAGTGGCCACATATGCGGAACTATATATTGCCTGTATTCTCATTTTGCACGGTGTTCCGAAGACAATAGTGTTGGATCGTGGACCTCAATTCGTATCCAAATTCTAGGAGGTACTCCACAAAGCTCTGGGTACTAAGTTGCTCCACAGTTCGGCCTATCATCCTCAAACCAGTGGGCAGACTGAAAGAGTAAATCAAATACTCGAGGACATGTTACGGGCATGTGTTCTAGAATTTCCGTAGAAATGGGATGACTGTTTACCATTGGCAGAGTTTTCTTATAACAATAGTTATCAAGAAAGTATCAAGATGGAACCCTTTGAAGCATTATATGGACGACGGTGTCGTACTCCATTAAATTGGTCTGGACCAGGAGAAATGTGGTTCTTCAGGCCTGATTTGGTAAAAGAGATGGAAGAAAAATTTCAACGAATTATACATAATTTAAAAGAAGCACAAGCTCAACAAAAGATTTATGCAGACAAACGACGCCAACCCTTGTACTTTCAGGTCTGAGATCATGTGTATCTGAAAGTATCACCAATGAAGGGTGTAACACATTTCTGTGCAAAAGGAAAGCTTGCACCTTGATACATTGGCCCATTCCTCATTCTGGAACAATGTGGACCAGTGGCGTACCGACTCCAACTACCCGAAACATTGTCTGCATTACACAATGTGTTCCATGTGTCCCAATTGAAGAAGTGTCTTCGGTTTCCAGATCGAACCATTGAAGTGATGGATGTTACCTTGGAACCAGACTAAACATATTCAGAACATCCCATTCGAGTCCTGGATCAAAAGGACAGGGTCGCCCGAAGAAGATTTCTGAAATTCTATAAGATACAATGGAACCAACACACTGAAGATGAAGCTACATGGGAAACCCAAGACGTTTTAGAAAAGAATTTCCCAAGCTTTTTAGCTTCATGTAATTTATGAGATATGTACAATTGTTGTAAAAGAGGAGTAGACCCCATACCACCCCCTGCCTTGTACAAGAAATAAGGAAATAAAAATATGACGTGTTTCCTTTTCCACTACTTGCCCTAGGACTTTAAATCTCAGGACCAGATTCTTTTATGGGGGGAAGGATGTAACACCCCTGGTGTTACTGTCACTAAAACTTGAGCATAACATCATGAGCATTAGCATATCATGTGTTTGTCACACCTAGAGTGCATTCACTAGGTAAAAATTTCAAATATGTTGTACTGATATGACTTGATGTGTGGTTAACTCTAATGTAAAGTACTGAACCCTAAATCTGGGCTTATGGATATAAGGGAAGCCCAAGCATGAGAAAACTTCAAAAGATATGAGGAATGATCTTAAGATATTGTCGGGGACCATAATTAGGGGTACCCTCAAGATGCCTAATTCTCAGCTGGTAACCCCCATCAGCATAAAGCTGCAAAGGCCTGATGGGTACGATTAAGTCAGGGATCAGTCCACACGAGTGACTCGATCACGCTTCGCCCGAGCCTAGCCTCGGCCAAGGGCAGCCGACCTCGAGAGACTTCCGTCTCGCCCGAGGCCCCCCTTTTAACGGCGGACACACCTCCGGCTCGCCCGAGGCCCTGGCTTCGCTTAGAAGCAACCCTGACTAAATCGCCGCGCCGACTGACCAGGTTGCAGAAGCATTTAACGCAAAGGTGGCCTGACACCTTTATCCTGACACGCGCCCCCCGGCAGAGCCGAAGTGACCGCCGTCACTCCACCGCTCCACTGACCAGTCTGACAGAAGGACAACGCCGCCTGCGCCACTCCGACTGCAGTGCCACTCGACAGAGTGAGTCTGACAGACAGTCAGGCCTTGCCAAAGGCGCCATAGGAAACTCCGCTCCGCCCGACCCCAGGGCTCGGACTCGGCCTAAGACCCGGAAGACGGCGAACTCCGCTCCGCCCGACCCCAGGGCTCGGACTCGGGCTATGACCCGGAAGACGCCGAACTCCGCTCCGCCCGACCCCAGGGCTCGGACTCGGGCTAAGACCCGGAAGACGGCGAACTCCGCTCCGCCCGACCCCAGGGCTCGGACTCGGGCTATGACCCGGAAGACGGCGAACTCCGCTCCGCCCGACCCCAGGGCTCGGACTCGGGCTAAGACCCGAAAGATGGCGAACTCCGCTCCGCCAGACCCCAGGGCTCGGACTCGGGCTCAGCCCCAGAAGACGACGAAACTCCGCCTCGCCCGACCCCAGGGCTCGGACTCGGGCTCAGCCCCAGAAGACGACGAAACTCCGCCTCGCCCGACCCCAGGGCTCGGACTCCGCCCTGGCCTCGGCCGAACAATCTCCGCCTCGCCCAACCCGGGGGCTCGGGTTCAGCCTCGGCCACGGAAGACAGACTCGACCTCGGCTTTGGAGGAGCCCCCACGTCGCCCGACCTAAGGCACAGGCCCGCCACGTCAACAGGAAGCGCCATCATCATCCTACCCCGAGCCGACTCGGGTCACGGAGAACAAGACCGGCGTCCCATCTGGCTAGCTCCGCCAGATGGACAATGATCGCGCCCCACAAGCTCTGTGACGACGGCGGCTCTCAGCTCTCTTACGGAAGCAAGGCGACGTCAGCAAGGACTCGACCGCTCCTACAGCTGTCCCTCCGCCAGGCTCCGTTGCTCCTCCGACAGCCACGACATCACGCCAGCAAGGTGCCAAGACCTCTCCGGCTGCCACATTGGCATGTACTTAGGGCGCTAGCTCTCTCTCCGCTAGACACGTAGCACTCTGCTATACCCCCCGTTGTACACCTGGATCCTCTCCTTACGACTATAAAAGGAAGGACCAGGGCCTTCTTAGAGAAGGTTGGCCGCGCGGGGACGAGGACGAGACAGGCACTCTCTTGGGGCCGCTCGCTTCCCTCACCCGCGTGGACGCTTGTAACCCCCCTACTGCAAGCGCACCCGACCTGGGCGCGGGACGAACACGAAGGCCGCGGGACTTCCACCTCTCTCACGCCCGTCTCCGGCCACCTCGCCTCTCCCCCCTTCGCGCTCGCCCACGCGCTCGACCCATCTAGGCTGGGGCACGCAGCACACTCACTCGTCGGCTTAGGGACCCCCCTGTCTCGAAACGCCGACAGTTGGCGCGCCAGGTAGGGGCCTGCTGCGTGCTGACGAACAGCTTCCCATCAAGCTCCAGATGGGCAGTCTCCAGCAACCTCTCCGGCCCAGGACGGTGCTCCGTTTCGGGAGTCTTGAGTTCATGTCCTTCGACGGCAGCTACGACATGATACTCCTTCCACCGCCGCGCGACAACAACAATGGCGGCCGACAACCCGCCCGCCGGCGGCGGAATCGACAACATCTTCCCCGCGTGGTGGAAGAACAACATTCGAGCTCGCTCCGTCCTCTCCCCCGCCAACGGAGGAGGAGGCGGGGCAACCAAGGCCAAGCGGGAGGCCGCGCTTCGTCGGCCGTCGAGCGAATCGACGCCCCCGATGCCCCGACGGAAGGCACGCCGGGCGTCGGCCTCACGTTCGAGACGAAGGCGAGCGCCGTCCCCCCGCGACGCGCCGATCCCGAGCAAGAAGACGACGCCAGCGCGCTCGCGGAAAGCCTGCAGGACGTCGCCCTCGTACCTGGGACGACGGTGCAACCAGTCCCCGATGTGACTACGTCGCTCCTCGTCGATCAAAAGGTACCGACTAACTCCCATCTTACGTCATTTCAACTCGGCCTCAACCCGCCAAGCGACCTCGCTTTGGCGGGCGCTCTCATTGAGGCGAGTGCAACCCCACTGGGGTTTCGTATGCGGCCGCCTTGGGACCGGTTGACGGACGTCTCAACCTACGGGCCCTCTGGGTCCGAGGAAGATGACGATCCCAGCATCTGTTGGGATTTCTCCGGACTTGGCAACCCCAGTGCCATGCTGGACTTCATGACCGCATGTGACTACTGCCTCTCCGACTGTTCCGACGGAAGCCGCAGCCTTGACGACGAGGGCTGCGGCCCAAGCCGCGAATGTTTCCACATCGAGCTAGGGGATCCCTCCGAAGGCAACCATCTCGGCATGCCGGAGGACGGTGATCTTCCTAGGCCGGTGCCTCGCGCCGACATCCCGCGGGAGCTAGCTGTGGTCCCCGCTCCGGCGGGGGGTTACGACCCACAACTCGAGCAAGTCCGCGAGGCGCAGGCCAGGCTCGACGAGGGAACAGGAGCGCTTGAGCCGATCCGTCGGGACGTCGGGCAGGTATGGGCGGGCCAACCCTCGGCCGGAGAAATACGTCACCCACCCCAAGGTCTCCAGCACCGCGTCGCCAACGATGTCAGGGTCAGGCCGCCGCCCGCATCCAGCGGGGTTGGCCAGAACCTGGCAGCCGCAGCGATGCTCCTCCGCGCGATGCCGGAGCCATCAACCACCGAGGGTCGGCGAATCCAAGGAGAGCTCAAGAATCTCCTGGAAGGCGCTGCAGCCCGACGAGCCGAGAGCACTGCCTCCCGAAGGCAGGGATACCCCTCGGAACCTCATGCCGCGACTTCCCGATTCATGCGGGAAGCCTCGGTCTACACCGGGCGCACGCGCAACACCGCGACTGCGGCCCCAGGCCACCTCGTCAACGAGCACCATCGACGCGACCGTCGGGCCCACCTCGACGAAAGGGTGCGCCGAGGCTACCACCCCAGGCGTGGGGGGCGCTACGACAGCGGGGAGGATCGGAGTCCCTCGCCCGAACCACCCGGTCCGCAGGCCTTCAGTCGGGCCATCCGACGGGCGCCGTTCCCGACCCGGTTCCGACCCCCGACTACTATCACGAAGTACTCGGGGGAAACGAGACCAGAACTGTGGCTCGCGGACTACCGCCTGGCCTGCCAACTGGGTGGAACGGACGACGACAACCTTATCATCCGAAACCTCCCCCTGTTCCTCTCCGACACTGCTCGCGCCTGGTTGGAACACCTGCCTCCGGGGCAGATCTCCAACTGGGACGACTTGGTCCAAGCCTTCGCCGGCAATTTCCAGGGCACATACGTGCGCCCCGGGAATTCCTGGGACCTTCGAAGCTGCCGGCAACAGCCGGGGGAGTCGCTCCGGGACTACATCCGGCGATTCTCGAAGCAGCGCACCGAGCTGCCCAACATCACCGACTCGGATGTCATCGGCGCGTTCCTCGCTGGCACCACCTGCCGTGACCTGGTGAGCAAGCTGGGTCACAAGACCCCCACCAGGGCGAGCGAGCTGATGGACATCGCCACCAAGTTCGCCTCTGGCCAGGAGGCGGTCGAGGCTATCTTCCGAAAGGACAAGCAGCCCCAGGGCCGCCCACCGGAAGAGGCTCCCGAGGCGTCTACTCCGCGCAGCGCCAAGAAGAAAGGCAAGAAGAAGTCGCAATCGAAACGCGACGCCGCTGACGCGGACCTTGTCGCCGACGCCGAGTACAAGAACCCTCGGAAGCCCCCCGGAGGTGCAAACCTCTTCGACAAGATGCTCAAGGAGCCGTGCCCCTACCATCAGGGGCCCGTCAAGCACACTCTCGAGGAGTGCGTCATGCTTCGGCGCCACTTCCACAGGGCCGGGCCACCCGCCGAGGGTGGCAGGGCCCGCGACGACGACAAGAACGAAGATCACCAAGCAGGAGAGTTCCCCGAGGTCCGCGACTGCTTCATGATCTATGGTGGGCATGCGGTGAACGCCTCGGCTCGGCACCGCAAGCAAGAGCGCCGGGAGGTCTGCTCGGTGAAGGTGGCGGCGCCAGTTTACCTAGACTGGTCCGACAAGCCCATCACCTTCGACCAGGCCGACCACCCCAACCACGTGCCGAGCCCGGGGAAATACCCGCTCGTCGTCGACCCCGTCGTCGGCAACGTCAGGCTCACCAAGGTCCTGATGGATGGGGGCAGCTGCCTCAACATCATCTACGCCGAGACCCTCAAGCTTCTGCGCGTCGATCTGTCCTCCGTCCGAGCAGGCGCTGCGCCCTTCCACGGGATCATCCCTGGGAAGCGCGTCCAGCCCCTCGGACGACTCGACCTCCCCGTCTGCTTCGGAACGCCCTCCAACTTCCGAAGGGAGACCTTGACGTTCGAGGTGGTCGGGTTCCGAGGAACCTACCACGCGGTACTGGGAAGGGCATGCTACGCGAAGTTCATGGCCGTCCCCAACTACACCTACCTGAAGCTCAAGATGCCGGGCCCCAACGGGGTCATCACCGTCGGCCCCACGTACAAACACGCGTTCGAATGCGACGTGGAGTGCGTGGAGTACGCCGAGGCCCTCGCCGAGTCCGAGGCCCTCATTGCCGACCTGGAGAACCTCTCCAAAGAGGTGCCAGATGTGAAGCGTCATGCCGGCAACTTCGAGCCAGCGGAGACGGTTAAGGCCGTCCCTCTCGACCCCAGTGGCGACACCTCCAAGCAGGTCCGGATTGGTTCCGGGCTCGACCCCAAATAGGAAGCAGTGCTCGTCGACTTTCTCCGCGCAAACGCCGACGTCTTTGCGTGGAGTCCCTCGGACATGCCCGACATACCGAGGGATGTCGCCGAGCACTCGCTGGATATTCGGGCCGGAGCCCGACCCGTCAGGCAGCCTCTGCGCCGATTCGACGAGGAGAAGCGCAGAGTGATTGGCGAAGAGATCCACAAGCTAATGGCAGCAGGGTTCATCAAAGAGGTATTCCATCCCGAATGGCTTGCCAACCCTGTGCTTGTGAGGAAGAAAGGGGGGAAATGGCGGATGTGCGTGGACTACACTGGTCTCAACAAAGCATGTCCGAAGGTTCCCTACCCTCTGCCTCGCATCGATCAAATCGTGGATTCCACTGCTGGGTGCGAAACCCTGTCCTTCCTCGATGCCTACTTAGGGTATCACCAAATCCAGATGAAAGAGTCTGACCAGCTCGCGACTTCTTTCATCACGCCGTTCGACATGTACTGCTATGTCACCATGCCGTTCGGTTTGAGGAATGCGGGCGCGACGTACCAGCGGTGCATGAACCATGTGTTCGGCGAACACATCGGACGCACAGTCGAGGCCTACGTCGATGACATCGTAGTCAAGACAAGGAAGGCTTCCGACCTCCTCTCCGACCTTGAAGTGACATTCTGATGTCTCAAGGCGAAAGGAGTCAAGCTCAATCCCGAGAAGTGTGTCTTCGGGGTGCCCCGAGGCATGCTCCTGGGGTTCATCGTCTCTGAGCGAGGCATCGAAGCCAACCCGGAGAAGATCGCAGCCATCACCAGCATGGGACCCATCAAGGACTTAAAAGGCGTACAGAGGGTCATGGGATGCCTCGTGGCCCTGAGCCGCTTCATCTCATGCCTCGGCGAAAGAGGTCTGCCTCTGTACCGCCTCTTAAGGAAGGCCGAGTGCTTCGCTTGGACCCCCGAGGCCGAGGAAGCCCTCGGGAACCTGAAGGCGCTCCTTACAAAGGCGCCTGTCTTGGTGCCCCCTGCTGATGGAGAAGCCCTCTTGGTCTACGTCGCCGCGACCACTCAGGTGGTTAGCGCCACGATTGTGGTCGAGAGGCAAGAGGAAGGGCATGCATTGCCCGTTCAGAGGCCAGTCTACTTCGTCAGCGAAGTACTGTCCGAGACCAAGATCCGCTACCCACAAGTTCAGAAGCTGCTGTATGCCGTGATCCTGACAAGGCGGAAGTTACGACACTACTTCGAGTCTCATCCGGTAACTGTGGTGTCATCCTTCCCCCTGGGGGAGATCATCCAGTGCCGAGAGGCCTCGGGCAGGATCGCAAAGTGGGCGGTGGAAATCATGGGCGAAACAATCTCGTTCGCCCCTCGGAAGGCCATCAAGTCCCAGGTGTTGGCGAACTTCGTAGCCGAATGGGTCGACACCCAGCTGCCTACGGCTCCGATCCAACCGGAGCTCTGGACCATGTTTTTCGACGGGTCGCTGATGAAGACGGGAGCCGGCGCGGGCCTGCTCTTCATCTCGCCCCTCGGGAAGCATCTACGATACGTGCTACGCCTCCATTTCCCGGCGTCCAACAATGTGGCTGAGTACGAGGCTCTGGTCAACGGGTTGCGGATCGCCATCGAGCTAGGGGTCAGACGCCTCGACGCCCGCGGTGACTCGCAGCTCGTCATCGACCAAGTCATGAAGAACTCTCACTGCCGCGACCCGAAGATGGAGGCCTACTGCGATGAGGTTCGACGCCTGGAAGACAAGTTTTACGGGCTCGAGCTCAACCACATCGCTCGGTGCTACAACGAGACTGCGGACGAGCTGGCTAAAATAGCCTCGGGGCTAACAACGGTTCCCCCGGACGTCTTCTCCCGGGATCTGCATCAACCCTCCGTCAAGATCGACGACGCTCCCGAGCCCGAGGCACCCTCGGCTCAGCCCGAGGTACCCTCGGCCCCCGAGGGCGAGGCACTGGACGTCGAGGAGGAGCAGAGCGGGGCCACGCCTGATCGAGACTGGCAGGCCCCGTACCTGCAATATCTCCGCCGAGGAGAGCTACCCCTCGACCAAGCCGAGGCTCGGCGGGTAGCGCGACGCGCCAAGTCGTTCGTCTTGCTAGGTGATGAGGGGGAGCTCTACCACCGCAGCCCCTCGGGCATCCTCCAGCGGTGCATCTCCATCGCCGAAGGTCAGGAACTACTGCAAGAAATACACTCGGGGGCTTGCGGCCATCACGCGGCACCCCGAGCCCTTGTCGGGAATGCTTTCCGGCAAGGCTTCTACTGGCCAACGGCGGTGGCTGACGCCACTAGAATTGTCCGCACCTGCGAAAAGTGCCAATTCTATGCGAAGCAGACCCACCTGCCCGCTCAGGCTCTACAGACAATACCCATCACCTGGCCCTTTGCTGTATGGGGTCTGGACCTCGTCGGTCCCTTGCAGAAGGCGCCCGGGGGCTACACGCACCTGCTGGTCGCCATCGACAAATTCTCCAAGTGGATCAAGGTCCGACCCCTGAACAGCATCAGGTCCGAGCAGGCGGTGGCGTTCTTCACCAACATCATCCATCGCTTCGGGGTCCCAAACTCCATCATCACCGACAACGGTACCCAGTTCACCGGCAAAAAATTCTTGGATTTTTGCGAGGATCACCACATCCGGGTGGACTGGGCCGCCGTGGCTCATCCCATGTCGAATGGGCAAGTAGAGCGTGCCAACAGCATGATTCTACAAGGGCTCAAGCCTCGGATCTACAACGACCTCAACAAGTTCGGCAAGCGATGGATGAAGGAACTCCCCTCGGTGGTCTGGAGCCTGAGGACAACGCCAAGCCGGGCCACGGGTTTCACGCCATTCTTCCTGGTCTACGGGGCCGAGGCCATCTTGCCCACTGACCTGGAGTACGGCTCCCCGAGGACGAAGGCCTACAACGATCAAAGCAACCAAGCTAGCCGAGAAGAATCGCTGGACCAGCTGGAAGAGGCTCGGGACAGGGTCTTACTACACTCGGTGCGGTACCAGCAGTCCCTGCGACGCTACCACGCCCGAGGGGTCCGGTCCCGAGACCTCCAGGTGGGCGATCTGGTGCTTCGCCTGCGGCAAGACGCCCGAGGGAGGCACAAGCTCACGCCCCCCTAGGAGGGGCCATTCGTCATCGCCAAAGTTCTGAAGCCCAGAACATACAAGCTGGCCAACAATCAAGGCGAGATCTACGGCAACGCTTGGAACATCAAACAGCTACGTCGCTTCTACCCTTAAGGGCCCGTTTGTTTCCTTGGAAATGAAACTCATTCCATGAATAACATTCTAGATATTAGATTCCTAAAGAAAGTAATTCCTTAGAATTTGATTCAATTCAATTTTTTGGTTTGGATGCCAATGGAATTCTTTTCCATGAATCAAATTCAATATCTTGTTTGGATAGTTATATATGGAATTTACATATTTGGAGGGAAGTAACCACATCAACTTGCACACAACAAAGTACCGAACACAGTCCAGCAAAGACTTGATTCAGTTATGGACGGATTGGTAGGCCTCTTGAAAGTTGGCTTCACCAGCTGGGATCACCACACAGCCAACGGAAGAACGGCGGTTCACGAGCAGGCATGGGCTTCAGGAACGTCCGGTGCTGGACGAGGCAGAAACTGGAGACAAGAAACGGAAGAACGACGGTTCACGAGCAGGCATAGGCTCTCCCTCAGCACGTGCCTAATAGGAAGCATCCTCCGAACATGAGCAGATCCCAGCCAACCACTCAAGCTGGTGAGTGAGCAGCAAGCAAAACGATCCTGTTTGTGATTCATTCTAGACTGTTTGCATCTGGTCCATCATCAGGTCCGAGCGGCCGCGGGAAGGGAGTCTGAGGAACGGCGCCATCATCAGGTCCGAGCGGCCGAGCGCCAGGAGCTGCCTCGCCGACGAGAGCCACATCCGCCTGGTTCCCATCTGGTCGAGTTTTGGTTCCCATCGGAACCAGAGCGATGAGCATGAACCAGATGCAGTCGCCATCGACACCGCGCCCGCCTGTCGCGTTTCGGACGTTGGAGGATCGATGGGAGCGCCCCTCTGGCTGCAGCTCCCTCCCGGGGCGCCCTCCTCCTGGAGCTCGCCGTGGGCGACTGCACGCCGCCGCCGCCCCGCCTAGACCTAAACCTAGCTAGCCTACACACTCCCTACAACGGATCGAAGAGACACACTCCCTACAACGGATCGAAAAGCACGATCTAGTTGAGAAGATTTACCAAGGAAGGGTCGATGGGAGTGATTGCGCAGATCGCCGGTGTCGTATGTCGGACGTCAGAACCGGCGGAGATGTGTCGGGAGGGTGAGAGGAGATGTCTGGGGAGGGTGAGAGGAGCCCAATTCCATGTTTAGAGGCCGGAATCACTAGTGGACTTCATATGCAGGCTAGGAAAGTGAGTGGAAAGTTGATTTCCAATTCCAGATACAGCCAAACAAGATTGGTAGGAATCAAATTCTAATTCAGCCCAATTCCGACTAAACAAACAGGCCCTAAGATGTTTTCAAGTTATTCATATACCTCGCACCAACGCAAAGTTTAGTCATCAAGGAAGGGTTGGCCTCGCCTCGGCAAAGCCCGACCCTCCCTCGGGGGCTAAAAGGGGGGAGACCCCCTCTGCGTCGAAATTTTCCTCGAAAAAGGACCTCTTTTTAGCAGAATTTCTTTCGAGCTTTTTGACTACTTCGAAAAGCGGATCCTAGAAACGACGGAGTACACGTAAGCAGCCAAGGCTGACCGAGCCGAGGGACTCCTACGCCTCCGGGATACGGATACCTCACTCATCACCTTCTGCGATAAGTAACTCGCGTTCGGATAAAGCGACTCCGTGGACCGAACAAGTCTTCACGTTCGGAAGCTCTTCTGCCAAAGTGGTCCCTCAAGCTTTCTCGACTAAGTCGGGGACAGGGCCTCATGGACGGGTGAAAGTACGCGTAAGCGGCAAGGCCGACCGAGCCGAGGGACTCCTACGCCTCCGGGATACGAATACCTCACTCATCACCTTCCGCGAGAAGCAACTCTCGCTCACGCAAACATCCCTGTTACCGACGGAAAGTCCAAATGCTCGAAACAAGAGGAAAAAAGACGCAGCTTCACAAGCGCAGCGAGGGTGTGTTTTCTGGCCTCGGCGGCCGCAGAAGGCACACGCTACAAGACAATCTGATCCTGCAGGCTCGGATATTCACGCTGAAGGGGGCCATAGCACCCTCGGCATCGACGACGTCTTCAGCAAGGTCCGACCCAGACTCGGACGGCGGCGTGGTCAGGGACTTCTCCGGGAATCCGGCCCGAGCAGGCGGCTCGGCCGGTTACCCCTGGGGCCTCGGCCAACTGACTTCCAAGGGCGCCAGCCCGACCCGAGGCCTCGGCTGATCGACTCCGGCGTCGGCTCCGCTGACGGACAACCCGGCTAGGCTCCGGCCAACCAGGTTCCCATTCTCGAGCCAACTCCGCCTCTGTTCGTACTGATATCGCTACCCCTGGCCTCGGCTCATCGAAGAGCGGCCGAGGGGTCTCTTTAACTAAGCTAGAGGAGCCTCAGACAACAAGGCCGATCGAGCCGAGGGATTCCTACGCCTCCGGGATACGGATACCTCACTCGTCACCTTGACACGGGGCGACTCATGCTTGGTGAAGCGGTTCAGATAATCAACAGGCGAGACTTAGTGCTCGAAAATGAGAAAAAAACACGGCTCCGTGCCGAAATTACATACATGTTCAGGCCTCGACAGCCGCAATGAACAAAAAACACTGGCATTCAAAGTGCCATTACAAACGGAACTCTGGTTCCCCTCCGCAGGTACGAACAACCCCACTCCGAGGGGGAAGGCCTGCGGAGCAATAGAAGACTGACGAGCGGCTCGCCGCCGCCCGTTCTAACCACGACGACAACCACCCCCGCCCCGGGCAGCGAAGCGGCTTAGGCAGCAGCTTCGGGGCAGGTGTCACGACAGGAGGGCTCTCCCCCGCAGAGGACGAGAACCAGCCATTCAGGCCGGGAGACGGAGACCCAGGGCTACTGGCGCCCTACCTATCCCAGCATGGCTGGAGGAAGTCCCCATGGGACTCAAGGATGCCATTCTCCCCCAGGCGCGGGGGGAAGAAAAAGGCAGCCGACCCATGCGGGGGCAGCCCCCCGACTCGCCTCATCTTCCATCTTGGCCTGGATGACGAAAATCCTTGAGGCCGAGGGAGGAGTAGAGGCCGCAGCCTGGCCCGCTTCCCCCACCGTCGAACTGGAGGTCACCATCTTGGGTGACCGCCGGTGGAGGAGTGCGGCCAGGCTGCATGATGAAAATCCTTGAAGCCGAACGATGGCTGAGAGGTACCAACTCCCATGGAGTTGCGTTCCTCCAACGAGGAGGCGGAAAGACGGCGGATACCCCCCATCCGGGGGCTTGGAAGATGGAAAGACACGACGCATAAGGGAGGAAGAAGACATGGTTGCCTTCTGAAAGGGGTCGCCCTCCTTTTAAAGGCAACTCTCCCTACGTGCGCCCCCAAAACGCCACGGGCTGAGTCTTCTCCAACACGCTCCAAGGCCCTCCCCCGCGACTCGGGGGCTGGGTCCCGCATGTCATGCAAACCGGCTCAGAGCAGAAGAAGCCAAACCGCCGCGCGTGGTGCGCGCAACCGCCCGGCGGTTACAAGCGTCCCCCCACTTTTGCCCAGACCAACGAGTGGAAGGGGCGGGCAGCCATGCAGGCGGCATGCAACCGCGCCAGGTGGACGTGCTTCTCCGACTTCTGACACGCCAGCTTGGAGGCCCAGGCCCACGCGTCACGCAACCAGCGCGCCAGTTGCTGCATGCAAGCAACCGCGCCACCACTTGTGCCACTGTCGCGCCTCTTCGGTTGCGGAGCCTATGCCGCGACTCGGGGCGACCCAGCGCACGACCCAGCGGCGCCAGCCTGGCGTGACGGTCAATGCGGCCGAAAGTGGGCCGGCAGTAATGACGGTGGCAGGCGGGCGGGAGCAGCAGTCACGTCGTCAGCCAGGCTCACGTCCCATCCAGGGACAGCGAGAGAGCCTCCTCCCACGGCGTGAAGACGGTGCGCCCGTGATCCGTTCCTCGAACGGCTCGCGCACGCGCAACGGCCGCCCCACCAACCACTCGCCCCGTCGCATTAACTTCGCGGCGGGACAGGCGGCGATTCTGGCAGGAGAAGCGGACGACGCTTCGCCTTCGCCGTAATAACCGCGCCAAAAAAGGTACGCCACGTCGTTCGATTTCGTATCCTTTTCCTTTTTCCTCTTTCTCTATCTCTTGCAACAGGGACCGGGAAAGGGGGATACCCCGAAAAGGGTCCTTCTCTGTGAAGGAACCGGGCTCCGAGCCCCCCCTACTGATCAGAGGTTCGAAGGCTGGCCCTCCGAGGGGTTCAACAGTCGCCTCAGATCGCGTGGGCCCGACACCCACTACTGGTCAGGGGTTCGAAGGCCAGCCCCCCGAAGGGCACCATGGCCGCCTCAGGCTACTCGGGCTCCGTGCCCATTACTGATCAGGGGTTCGAAGGCTGGCCCCCGAAGGGTTCACAGTCGCCTCAGACGCCGAGCGAGGGATGACCAGGGGTACGTTCGATACATAACCAAGGCTCGGGCTGCGCTCCCGAGGTACCCTAGGACATTTCCGAGACCAGCGGGAGCGATCTTGTAATGGAATCCCATCGGAGGGAGGCATCGAGCCCTCGGACCCCGTCGCCAGGGGACCGGGTCCGGCAGATCACCCGCAGGTACTTTTGGGCGTGCCTCTGGGCCCCTAGCCGACCCCCAACGAACGGGGCACGGACGTCCACTCGGATTACCCGCTTGCAGCTCACCGGAGACACCATGTTCGGTGCCCATCGAGGGTAACATGGCGCACTCCCCCCCTCCTCCTTGCGGAAAGGCGACGTAGGGGCGTATGTAAAAAGTCGAGTCTGTCCCTGATCGTCCTCTAGCCCTGTGCGGAGGCTCGGGGGCTGCTATCGCAAACCCGGCTCCGGCCAAACCGTTGACAGCGTCAACATACCAGCCCGAGAGCTTGGGCCCCGACCGTGCACCCGGGCTACGGCCAGTTCGCATGAGGGAACAACCAGACCAGCCGAAGCATTACGCAAGGCATTAAGACCTCGAAGGAGTGTAACCACTCCTCCGAGGCCTCGGGGGCTACACCCGGCGGGTGCGCTCGCTCGCACCCACCGGAACAAAATACAACCGAGAAAGGCTGGTCCCCTTGCAAAAAAGTGCGACGAAAGCCTCCAAGCGAGTGCTAACACTCCCTTCGAGGCTCGGGGGCTACTGTCGGGGACCATAATTAGGGGTACCCTCAAGACGCATAATTCTCAGCTGGTAACCCCCATCATCATAAAGCTGCAAAGGCCTGATGGGTACGATTAATTCAGGGATCAGTCCACACGAGTGACTCGATCACGCTTCGCCCGAGCCTAGCCTCGGCCAAGGGCAGCCGACCTCGAGAGACTTCCATCTCGCCCGAGGCCCCCCTTTTAACGGCGGACACACCTCCGGCTCGCCCGAGGCCCTGGCTTCGCTTAGAAGCAACCCTGACTAAATCGCCGCGCCGACTGACCAGGTTGCAGGAGCATTTAACGCAAAGGTGGCCTGACACCTTTATCCTGACACGCGCCCCCCGGCAGAGCCGAAGTGACCGCCGTCACTCCACCGCTCCACTGACCAGTCTGACAGAAGGACAGCGCCGCCTGCGCCACTCCGACTGCAGTGCCACTCGACAGAGTGAGTCTGACAGACAGTCAGGCCTTGCCAAAGGCGCCATAGGAAACTCCGCTCCGCCCGACCCCAGGGCTCGGACTCGGGCTAAGACCCGGAAGACGGCGAACTCCGCTCCGCCCGACCCCAGGGCTCGGACTCGGGCTATGACCCGGAAAACGGCGAACTCCGCTCCGCCCGACCCCAGGGCTCGGACTCGGGCTAAGACCCGGAAGACGGTGAACTCCGCTCCGCCCGACCCCAGGGCTCGGACTTGGGCTATGACCCGGAAGACGGCGAACTCCGCTCCGCCCGACCCCAGGGCTCGGACTCGGGCTAAGACCCGGAAGACGGCGAACTCCGCTCCGCCCGACCCCAGGGCTCGGACTCGGGCTCAGCCCCAGAAGACGACGAAACTCCGCCTCGCCCGACCCCAGGGCTCGGACTCGGGCTCAGCCCCAGAAGACGACGAAACTCCGCCTCGCCCGACCCCAGGGCTCAGACTCCGCCCTGGCCTCGGCCGAACAATCTCCGCCTCGCCCGACCCGGGGGCTCGGGTTCGGCCTCGGCCACGGAAGACAGACTCGACCTCGGCTTCGGAGGAGCCCCCACGTCGCCCGACCTAGGGCACAGGCCCGCCACGTCAACAGGAAGCGCCATCATCATCCTACCCCGAGCCGACTCGGGTCACGGAGAACAAGACCGGCGTCCCATCTGGCTAGCTCCGCCAGATGGACAATGATCGCGCCCTGTCGGTGTTTTGGGTCCGACCGCACACCCGGGGTTGCCCCTCAAGGTGCTTTTAGGAGTAGGACGGTGTCGACGACTGTAGCAAAATGGTTCGTGCCGATCGCACGAGGGACAATGGACAAGGTTTGCAGGTTCGGGCCGCTTAGAAGTGCGTAACACCCTACGTCCTGGTGAGTATATGAGCGTGGTTACAAGAGGATTCTCTGGATAGAGGGCGCAGAGAGTTTTTGTGGGTGGCTAAGTAGAGTAGGATCGATCGATCTGAAGGGGTGCCCCCTAGGCCTTATATATTCGACCGTGGGGCAGTACATATGATATGATAGCAACGAGTAGCTAAAAGATAGTGAACCTCTTGAGTTTATCCCTACGTAACCTTCGCCGACTTATCCTCGCATGGCTCTGTTGCATGAGGGCTTCAGCGCGGGAAAGTCGGGTCTCTATTGTAATCCATTCGTTCGACGTTGTGGGCCGCCTGTGTTTGCACTAATCAGTCCCACGTCTTCTTTATTGGTTGTCTTTCCCTAGGCCCACGAAAGAATGACCTTACGAATTATTGGGCCCTTGGGCTTTTCGTGAGGCCTTTTACTTCCTTAGTGGACCCAGGGGATATCTATCCCCCACAAGCCCCCGATCTTTGAGTTAATTTAGAGGTAATCAACTCAAAGATCCGAGGTCTAGAAAATGACTTCCTGCTGCCTCCTCTGGCTCTGATCACTCGTTCGACCAAAGTTTAGTTTTGTGCTTGTGCCTTAGAGGTCGGCATTTTGGATTATAAGATTCTGGACTTTCTTGGGTGCACCGAAGGTGCACCCAATGGGTGTAGCCCCCGACCTTTGAGTAGATTTTAGAAGATAATCTACTCGAAGGTCTTCTCCGAAGATTTTCTCCATTCGCGCTCCTGCATCTCAGTTGAGGATTGATCTTTCCAATCTTGTTCTATGCCTTAGAGGTCGGCACTATATTGATTTAGAATGATAGTCCATGGGGTGCACCGAAGGTGCACCCAATGGGTGTAGCCCCCGACCTTCAAGTGGATTTTTGAGGATAATCCACTCGAAGGTCTTCCTTCTGTGTCCATTTGCTGAAAATTATCCTTTCTGCTTGTAAAAAATTGTCATGATGTCATCCGCGCTAGGTCATCAGTTTTATGCTTCAGAGGTCAGCATGTATTTTGTCTTTTGCAGCCAGGTTCGCAATCCATCCATATCTCGCTAGGTAGTGTAATTTATTTGCTCTGTGACTGATTGGACATTTGATGGACGTTCTCTGTCTAGTCTTCACGTCGCTTCTTTCGGCCATATCTTGTACTTTGCTGGTTATATTTGGCTTTCCTTTCATCCTTACTAATATCTCATTTTTGTCTTGAGGTATTCACTGCATGCTCTGCACAGACGTGACCGTTTGAAAAATGTACCGAAAATTCCTGGGCGTCCCCCCCCCAATGGGTGTGGGCAAGGGACGACTTGGTACGCTGAGTGTTTTAGCCGGTTGCCTCTGAGTAGTAATGCGATGGGACGGCTAGTGTAATCATATCCTTCGCGCTGTTGACTGGAGTCCCAATGGGTGTAGTGTTGCATGAAACGGCGTCTGCCGCCTGACGTGTCTTCGGGTGGGTGGAAGTGCTTATTGAATGCCTTGCGACTGTTCAGTGACCGCGGTTAGAAGTGAGCGGTTGCCTTTCCCTTCTATAAATAACCCCTTTACTTCTCTGGTTTCTTCACATCTCTTCGTTGCTCCTTACTGCCTCTTCCCTTTCTTCTCTCCCAAAGCTCTCAACCATGGGCAAGAACAACAAGCGTAAGCGTGAGCCGACTCCTCCATCAGAGGAGTTTGGTGACTCGGAGTACTCGGAGGAGGAGTTCTCCTCCGAGCCCGAGGGGTCTCCGGCTCCCGTCTCTCCCCCGGCGTCGTCCGATGACTCGGACGACTCCCAGGGGATAGCCGCGGAGGTCTGGACATACATCCGGGCCGTCGAGCGCGCCGGGCTCGAAGGCTCGGATGAGTCGGAGTACTCCTCGGATGAGGAGGACTCGGACGGCGGCGAGGAGGGTGAAGACGACGACGACGACGATGACGACGATGACGGCGACGGCGGCAGCAGTGACAGGGGCGGCGGCGACGGCAGGGGCAGCACCAAGGGCGGCAGCGGGGGCAGCACCAAGGGCGGCGGCGGCGGCAGGGGCAGGGCCAGTGGCTAGGTGCCACTGGTCTTCTTAGATTTTAGTATAGTTTAGTATATAATGTAGTAGTAATTAGTGTAATTTAGTAGTAGTAGTGGTATAATGTAGTTTAGTAGTAGTAGTGGTATAATGTAGTTTAGTAGTAGTAGTAATGTAGAGTAGAATTAGGGAAGTATCAACTCATAAAGAGTTGGTTTGTAACTTGTTAACTTCCCTTCAATGAAAGTTGTCGTTTATCTCCTCTTTTTGATGACTCGTCACTGGTTTTGCTAAATGTTGAATCGATTCTTTTGATATAGTAGAAACAGCGCCGAGCGGTTGTGAAGATTGACATCAGCGTTTTAGAAGTAACACTGAGCAATCGAACACAAGACCGTCGTTTCAGAGGCGATGCCGAATGATAGAAGGTCGGCATCGGTATTTTAGAAGTAATGCCGAGCGATTGAACACGTGGTCGGCGCTTTAGAGGCAGCGCCGAGTGATTGAAGGTCGGCGTCGGCATTTTTAGAAGTAATGCCGAGCGATCGAACACGTGGTCGGCGCTTTGGAGGCAGCGCCGAGTGATTGAAGGTCGACGTCGGCGTTTTAGAAGTAATGCCGGGCGATTGAACTCGTGATCGGCGTTTTAGAGGCAGCGCCGAGTGATTGAAGGTCGGCGTCGGCATTTTAGAAGTAATGCCGAGCGATCGAACACGTGGTCGGCGTTTTAGAGGCAGCGCCGAGTGATTGAAGGTCGGCGTCGGCATTTTAGAAGTAATGCTGAGCAATCGAACATGTGATCGGCGTTTTAGAGGCAGCGCCGAGCGATTGAAGGTCGGCGTCGGCATTTTAGAAGTAATGCCGAGCAATCGAACACGTGGTCGGCGCTTTAGAGGCAGCGCCGAGTGATAGCTAGCTTTTCAAGTTAATTTGAGGAAAACGGCCAAGTGATGAGGTGGCACATCGGCTTTCTTGGAAATATCTGTTAGGTATCCACGTGGCATGCTGGGATTTCGGAGATGACTGCCGGGTGATGACTGGGCACTTTTTGAAAAGGTATCTGGCTCAAGAATATCCCTTAAGAGTCGCGCTTTTAGCCGCCTTTGCTTTCCGTGCCCTAGTTCTTGCATTTCCGCATCTGAGTCTTCTCTGCCGCTCGCCTCCTGCTCTGTTTCGCCAGCGAGAAGCAAAAATGGCGCCCAAGAGGAAAACCGCGAACTCGTCTGCTGCAGTGATCCCCGCCATCGATCCCAACAGTCAGTTACCCTTCGCAGGTAACCATATGTCTGTGATTTCTGAAGTTGAGCTTCTCCGCCTTGTTTCCGTCGGGGTTCTCCCTCCACGGGAACTCTGTTCTTGGCGTTCTTGCCATGGGACTACTGTCCCAACCGAAGATACCCACGAATCAGTGGTCTATACTCCTTTCCTTCTTCGCGGCCTCGGCCTTCCCATATCTCCTTTTTTCCGTGGCATCCTTGATTTTTATCATATCAACCTGACTCACCTGAACCCTAACTCCATTCTCCAAATCTCTATTTTCGTTCACCTTTGCGAAGCTTATCTTGGCGTGCTGCCGCATTTTGGCTTATGGAAGTATCTGTATCACTGCCGTCCTGGGATGGCCGGGGGGCAACATCAATTGGTCGGAGGTGCCAGTTTAGAGATGCGCCGGGGGCGGAAGACCGAGTATCTCGAGATACCTCTCAAGGACAGCATTAAAGGTTGGCGTCTGGAGTGGTTTATAGTGGACAATTATGGAAACTCTCTTCCTCCTCGCTCAGGGAGACAGGCAGACGTTCGCACTCCGAGTTGGACTGAATCTCCCACGGACCAAGAAGTAGCCGAGGCGGGCGTGTTGCTTACTGAGGTTGGATTACTGAAAGAGAGAGGTCTGACTGCCGAAGCCGTGGTCACAGATTTTGTTTTCAAAAACATTCAGCCGCTGAAGGACAGGGCCTATCCGGCATATCTTTACCGAGGGCTGGCCGACCCAACTCGAGTTACTAATAGGAGAATTCCTTCTGTTGATTTGGTGAGCCGACTCGAGATGATCCTCAGGGGTAAGGTTTCAAACGTTGGGGCTCCAGTGGCATACTCGGCTTGGAACCTGCCTTCTCCCAAAGATTTCACTCTTTTTGTGTCCAATCCGCTCGTGACAGATAGCAATTTGGGTCTTAGAGTTCGACCTTCTGCTGAAGATGTCCGTTCCTTAGTTGCTTCGCTCGGGGAGATACCTGATGATGAACGGCAGATTTATTTTGAAGTGCCCCTGAACCCTAGTGACGCAGACATAAACGACATGCTCGATCTGTTAGCTGAGGATTCATCTGATACTGTTCCTGATGGTACACTGGCAGTGGTGCCGCTTCCAGAGGTTGATGCGACCTTGGATGTCTCGAAACCTGCCAATACTCGCCCGAGGCGTCCTAGCCGAACCAGTCAGCCCGAGCCTTTTGCTGATGAGCAGAAAAGGAAAAGAAGACGCCTCCGGCGAGTGTCTAGCTTTGATGAGGATGCCAGCACCTTAGCTCCTACTGCTGAAGAAATGACTGCAACTGGTCTAGTTGACGTTGATCCCAATGGGTGTGCTCCGCCTGCTGCTGACCCCAATGAGGATGCTGTTTGCGCTGCTGCTGTGGAAGATGAGGAGGAAGAGAATGAAACTCCATTAACTCGGAAGAACAGTCGGCAGCTCGTCGCTAGTGGTGGTAGTAGTGGGGTTCCTTCTCCTGCCTTGTCTGCTCTTATTGGTCTGCAAGAACTGTCCATGACCAATTTTGATCAAGCTCTAGAGGATATGGTCCCTGAGAACTTGCTGTTGGAACCTGCAGACGTTGATGCAACAGAAATTTGCGCAGCCGTGCCAGATGCTGGGTTAAGGTCGTCCCGTGCCTCGTCGACCTTAGAGCACGATCTTGAGGGCCGGGATAATGACTTGGACCGTCCTGATCCTGTGGAAACAGCTGAAGGCCCGTCGACCTTAGAGGTGGTCACGGCAGAGAGCTTGGATCCTTTGAATAGTACTGACATGTGCCCAGCCCCCGAGGGTGTCGCCGGGGAGGACTCAACTCAGGCGAGGAGTGTAGGCCACTACCCAGCCCCCGAGGGTGTTGCCGGGGGTGACCCGGCTCAAGTGGGCAGTGCCAACCTTGACCCAGCCCCCGAGGGTGTCCGAGCGGGGTCTCCCTCCTGCACTTCTATGGATGTTCATGTGGGTTCACCTCCACATTCTGGCGGCATGATGGTGGCTCGGACTCCGGATCAGGGGGTCGCTTTGGAGGGCAGCACCCCCACTGATCTGGAGTTGAACTCTGCTGAATGTACTAAGCTTGTTCCTGCTGGTCTACTGCAAGCTGCTTCGGGTGGTGGTCTGATACCTGATTATCAGCTGATTTCTCCTGACCTGGGGATCCCTTCGTTCTTTTCCAACCTCCAGGTGCTGTGACGTGCTTTAATTTGATCTCTATGTTGCATGAATTGCTGTCATTATGCTCATCTGTTCTTCTTGTCAGGCTTTGGTGAATGGATTGGCCAGTCAACTGAAGTCACAGGGTGCTTCTACCCCAGAAGTGGCGTCATCTCTCGAGCGTTGGAATCCAGTGTTGCTTCGTCGTCGTGTATCTGAGTTGGAGGCCACCAATGCTGGTCGGTGTCCTTTCTTCTTCTTCTTTATTCTTGTCCGTAGGTTGTTTTACCTTCTGACCTCGTTTTGTTTGAATACTTCTTGATAGGGATGACTCGGTAGATCATAGTTCTTGAAGAAAAACATTCTCAAGATCAAGCTGAAATGACTCGACGATGCGCTGACTTCGAGGAGAAGTATTCTCAAAGTCAGATCGAGTTGAGTCAGGTCTCTGCGGCTTTGGATGATGCTAACGCTCTGAGTTCTTCTCTTCATGTCCAGCTTAACTCTGAGAAGGTAGCTTTCGAACCTGTGTTTTGCCTTATCACGCTCTTGGATTCTGAATGAGCTTGATTTTTGCTTGTAGGAAGAAAAACGTATCCTTGCTGCTTCTTGCGACAACTTGGACAGACTGTACCGGGATTCCAGTAACTCGCTGACCATCTTGGAGAGGAGCCACCGCTTTACGATGGAGGAGCTTGACAGTCAGCGCCGTCAACTGCAAGAATCTTCGGACGAAGTGGCCCGCCTTGCACAGTTGCTATCAGCAAAGGATGCCACCATCAAGGAACTCCGAGCTTCCAAGAAAACCATTGCCCGGGAGTTAGAAACTGCTCAGCAGGCTGTTAAGGTTGCTGAAGAAGCTGCTGTCACTTTCAAAGCTCAGCGCGATAAGGCCCTGGACAAGGCCATTCGGGCGGGACGAATCTTGATGAGAAGACCTGGCGTGGTTGTCCCCGAGGATATAAGGGCCGATGTGGTTGCTGCCCCTGATTCCTCGAATCGCCCTTCTTCGTCAGTCGTTCCTGAGAGAGACATTGGAAAATAAAGAAACAGTTTGCGTGCTCTGAGCGCGCAGTTAGCATGAGCAAGTATTTATTTAGAGGACATCAGCTTATCATTCGAATGTTATGATTTCTTTCTTATCGTATCAGAATTTATTAGTTTGCAAATTTGTGGTATGCTACATGATAATTATGAAGTTTGTTTGTGGGATATGGAGATCATCCCTTGAACTGCATAAGCTTGAGTATGCTTATACTGGTTCAAACCATCAATTACTTTTAGCCGGTAACTTCCGTTAGTAGGGCATAGTGGTCACCCCCGAGTTAAGTAAGCGTGAGCATGTTGCACCGCCTTAAGTCGTTGCCGACTTAAGCCGATTGCTCCGTTTGTAGGGCATAGTGGTCACCCCGAGTTAAATAAGCGTGAGCATGTTGCACCGCCTTAAGTCGTTGCCGACTTAAGCCGATTGCTCCGTTTGTAGGGCATAGTGGTCACCCCGAGTTAAATGAGCGTGAGCATGTTGCACCGCCTTAAGTCGTTGCCGACTTAAGCCGATTGCTCCGTTTGTAGGGCATAGTGGTCACCCCGAGTTAAATGAGCGTGAGCATGTTGCACCGCCTTAAGTCGTTGCCGACTTAAGCCGATTGCTCCGTTTGTAGGGCATAGTGGTCACCCCGAGTTAAGTAAGCGTGAGCATGTTGCACCGCCTTAAGTCGTTGCCGACTTAAGCCGATTGCTCCGTTTGTAGGGCATAGTGGTCACCCCGAGTTAAATAAGCGTGAGCATGTTGCACCGTCTTAAGTCGTTGCCGACTTAAGCCGATTGCTCCGTTTGTAGGGCATAGTGGTCACCCCGAGTTAAATAAGCGTGAGCATGTTGCACCGTCTTAAGTCGTTGCCGACTTAAGCCGATTGCTCCGTTTGTAGGGCATAGTGGTCACCCCGAGTTAAGTAAGAATGCAAGTCAATCATAAATGAATCAAGTATCTTTGAAATCTCTCTTTATTGATGACATATTTCCACTTTACAAAGTACATGGCCGCCCCGGCTGTTTTGAAGTACAGCTAGGGGTAAAACTTTCTGAGGTGCTCTATGTTCCAAGAGTTCCCGACTTCTGTACCATCCGTCTGGGTGAGGCGATACGATCCGGGCCGAGTGACTTCTGCTACTATGAAGGGTCCTTCCCATAAGGGTGATAGCTTGTGTCGTCCCTCCCCTGTTAGAATTCGGCGGAGGACGAGGTCCCCTACTGAAAAGAACCTTTGCCGCACAGCCTTATCGTGATAGCGCCTTAGAGTCTGCTGGTATCGCGCTGATTGTATTACTGCATTCAGTCGTTCTTCCTCAAGTATATCAATATCCTCCAGCCTGGTGGCCTCAGCTTCCGCTATGCTTTCGAAAATCAATCTTGGCGCCCCAAACTTGAGATCAGCGGGCAGCACTGCTTCCGACCCATAGACCATGAAAAAAGGAGTGTTTCCATGCAGGGCCCGGCTAGGTTGAGTTCTCAAGCTCCAAACAACATAAGGCAATTCTCTTATCCATTTTCCTGCGAATTTTTCATTTTTATCAAAGACCCTTTTTCTGAGTGCCTCCAATATCATTCCGTTGGCTCGCTCAACCTGCCCGTTGGCTCTCAGATGGGCTACAGATGCATACTTGATCTGAATGCTTTTTTGCTCGCAGAAGTCAAAGAATTCTGAACTGGTAAAGTTGGATCCCAAGTCAGTGATGATACTGTTTGGTATCCCAAATCTGAATATTATGCTTTGTATGAATTCCACGGCTTTAGCAGAGGTTAAAGAGGCAATGGGCTGGAACTCTATCCATTTGGTGAACTTGTCAATTGCCACCAATACATGGGTGTATCCTCCTTGAGCTTTCTTGAAAGGTCCAATCATATCCAATCCCCAGCATGCAAAAGGCCAAGTTACTGGTATGGTTTGTAGCTGCTGTGCTGGCAGGTGCTGTTGTTTTGACAGGTACTGGCAAGCTTCGCATCTCTGAACTAGCTCGGCTGCATCATTCTTTGCTGTCGGCCAATAGAATCCTGACCTGAAAACCTTCCCGACTAATGTTCTGGATGCTGCATGTATTCCGCACTGCCCCGCATGGACTTCCTCCAGAAGTTGCTTCCCGGTGGACGGGAGAACGCACTTCATGAGGACGCCTGACGCGCCCCTCCGATATAATACCTCCCCAATGAGTGTGTAGTGAGCTGATTGTCTGGCAATGCGCTCTGCTGAGTTCTTGTCATCTGGCTCTTCTTCATTCTTTATATACTTAATAATCGGTTGCCTCCAGTCATCAGAGTCTGACTCGGGTTGGTCTATGATGTTGCACTCTTCTATTTGATCCATCGAGATGCTCGGCTGAAGGATTTCTTGCACGAAGACCCCGGGCGGGACTTGAGTTCGACCGGATCCGAGCTTGGACAGTATATCAGCCGCCGTGTTCCGATCTCTTTCTATATAATGAAACTCCAGACCTTCGAATTTATCTTCTAGCTTTCGGACGGCGGCGCAGTATCTCCCCATTGAATCACTTGAACAATCCCATTCCTTGTTTATCTGACTGATGACTACCAGAGAATCCCCATATACCATCAGTCTCTTGACACCCAGCGATATGGCGATGTTTAATCCGTGTATCAAAGCTTCATACTCGGCTGCGTTGTTAGAAGCCGGGAATAGCAATTGGAGAGCGTACTTGAGGTGTTCGCCTCCAGGTGCAGTGAAGAGAATTCCTGCTCCTGCTCCCTGCAGCTTCAGCGAGCCATCAAAATACATTCGCCATACTTCTGTGGTTTCTGGATTATCCGGCACTTGCTGTTCTGTCCACTCTGATACGAAGTCGACCAGTGCTTGAGTTTTGATGGCAGTGCGAGGTCGGAACTCGATATCATGGGGCCCCAACTCGCAAGCCCACTTGGCTATTCAGCCAATGGCCTCCTTGTTGTGAAGAATGTCCCCTATTGGAAAACCAGTAACTACTATGACTTTGTGGTCGTCAAAGTAGTGACGCAACTTGCGGGCAGTTAGAAGTACTGCATATAATAGCTTCTGAACTTGAGGATACTTTTTCTTTGATGGGCCTAGAACCTCACTGATGAAATAGACGGGGTGTTGAACCGGGTAGGCATGCCCTTCTTCCACTCGCTCGACTACCAACGCAGTGCTTACCACGTGAGTCGTGCAAGAGATATATAACAGCAGATCTTCAGCCGGCTGAGTCGGCATAGCTCGCCGGGGCGGTTTCAATACTGGCGGTGTTGTCAGGAATTTCTTCAGTGCGTCTAAAGCTTCTTGTGCCTCTGAAGTCCATTGAAACTTATCCACCTTTTTCAGCAGTTTATAAAATGGCAGACCTTTTTCTCCCAGTCTGGATATGAATCTGCTCAGGGCTGCCATACATCCAGTGAGTCGCTGAACCTTCTTCTGTGATCGAGGAGCTTCCATCTTCATGATAGCTTCAATCTTATCTGGATTAGCTTCAATTCCCCGGTGGCTGACAATAAATCCGAGTAACTTTCCTGCTGGTACCCCGAAGACGCATTTTTCAGGATTGAGCTTCCATCTATATCTTCTCAAGCTGTTGAAAACCAGCTGTAAGTCTTCGATGAAGTTTTCTGGATTCTCTGTTTTGATCACCACATCGTCCACGTAAGCTTCCACACGCTTGCTCCAGTGATCGGCTAAGCATGTTTGAATAGCTCTCTGATAAGTCGCTCCAGCGTTTTTGAGGCCAAACGGCATGGAGGTATAACAGAAAGCACCAAATGGGGTGATGAACGCCGTTTTTTCCTCGTCTTCTTTTGCCAAACTAATCTGATGATACCCGGAATAGCAATCTAAGAAAGACAGCATCGAACATCCAGCGGTGGAATCCACCACTTGATCTATCCTTGGGAGCCCGAAGGGATCCTTCGGACAGTGTTTGTTGAGATCAGTATAGTCGACGCACATGCGCCAATCCACTTTATTCTTTTTGAGTACAAGAACAGGGTTGGCTAACCACTCGGGGTGTAATACTTCTCTAATAAATCCGGCCGTGACCAAGCGAGCTAACTCGGCACGAATGGCCTCTCTCTTGTCGGGCGTGAAACGACGCAGCTTTTGCCGGATTGGCCTCGCCTGGGGATAGACCTTCAATTTGTGCTCGGCCAGTTCTCTTGGGACTCCCGGCATATCCGCAGGTTGCCACGCGAATACGTCTCGGTTATCTTGCAGGAACTGGACGAGCGCGCTTTCCTATTTGTCACTCAAACTGGAGCTGATGATGGCCGTCTTGCGCTCATCAGCGAAGCCCAGGTTGATCCGCTTGGTGTCTTCAGTCGGCCGCATAGAGGTCGCGGCCTGAGCTTCGTTTGCCGGTACGGCGAGGTCTTCATCAGGCTTAGAGTTCGCCGGTGTAGAAGGAATCGCTGATGGCTTGGTGGTGAGGGCTGCTTGGATGGCCACCCGGAAACATTCTGCGACGCCTTGGAAGTCGGCGCGTACAGTTATGATTCCTTGTGGTCCTGGCATCTTCAGTATCATGTACGTGTAGTGTGGAATGGCCATGAACTTGGCCAGCCCTGGCCTCCCGATGATGGCGTTGTACCCGCAGTCGAAGTTCACCACCTCGAACCTCAAGAACTCGGTTCTGTAATTATCCGGAGTCCCGAAGGTGACCGGCATGTAGATGTGGCCCAGCGGATACTCCCCTTCCGTCGGCACGATGCCGAAGAAAGGAGCGTCTGACTCGTGGAGCTCTTTGAGGTGAACTCCCAAGCCTTGAAGCGTACGGGGAAAGGTGACGTTGATGCTGCTCCCCCCGTCTACCAGTACCTTCTTCACCCGGCTCTCTCGGATCACCGGATCGACGAGGAGCGGGTATTTGCCTGGGTGGTTGAAGTTGAGCCATTGATCCTCCCGAGTGAACGTGATTGGGTGCTCCGACCACCGGTACGGGGCGGGAGGGCCGGTGGTCGCCACCAGTATCTGGCGGTCGTTGAGCTTTTGTTGTCTCTTGTTCTCCTGCGACCCATGCCCGCCGAAGATGACGTTGACCTCCCTGTCAATGCGCGGGAAAGCTCCACCTCCCCCTTCCTCCGGCTGATGGGGTTGTCGTGGTTCATCTGGTCCTCCCCTCGGCGGAGGAGGTGGTAGAGGTTGGAAGGGTCGGCCATGCCCGACGGAGTGCTTGAAATCCCGGCAGTTGCGGAGAGTGTGGCGCATATCCTTGTGGTACGGGCACTGGGCGTCGAGGATGTCGTCCAGCGTGCGTTCGCCTCCACGAGGTCCTCCTCGGGCGCGAGAGGCGGGTGGTCCGGCGGCGTGTACCTCTTCGCGAGGCCTCTTCTCCCAGCGCTTGTCGGGCGGCTGGTTCGCGTCGCGTCGTGGTGCCGCTGGTACGGGTTTTGCTCCTCCGATGAGGTCCTGGGCCCGCTCGTCAGCGGTGATGTAGAGGTCGGCTTCCCGGAACAGCTCCTCGGAGGTGGTTGGCGCCTTTTGCAGTATGGTTCGGACGAAAGCCGAGTCATTAGATCCTCTGTAGAAGTCCTCGATCACGGCCGCCTCCGTGACCTCGGGGATGCGGTTTCTCATGGTCTGGAACCTTTTAAGGTATGACCGGAGAGTCTCATCTCCCCGGCGCTTGATGGATTTGAGGTCCCATGGTTGCGCTGGCTTGTCGGAGAGAGACTGGAAGTTGGCGGTGAAACGTCGGCTGAAGTCTCCCCAGTCGTCGATGCAGTGTCGGGGTAGATGCCGTAGCCACTGCAGTGCGTCTTGCCCGAGGACGATGGGCAGATACGCAGTCATGACGTCCTCAGATGCCCCGGCAGCCCGAGCGGCGGTGGTGTAGACGGCTAACCAGCCCCCTGGGTCCTGCTTAGGTTCATATTTGTCGACATTGGATACCTTGAAGTTTGGAGGCCATTGGATGGCCCTAAGGCGCGGAGTAAGAGCAGATACTCCGCACGTGTCCTCCTGTCGTCGAGGATGTTGCCTGTCCCGGGGAGGGGAGTGGCGGTGGTGGTTCCTCGACCGTTCCCGGGTGGTTCCACCAGTTGAAGCCGTTGCTGACTCAGTTCGGGTGGCCTGGCTTTGAGTCGGGAAGCCATGATCTCGGTCATACTCCTCCCGACGGCGAATTTCGTTCTCGTGCCGCCGTTCGCGCGAAGCATTGATAGAGCTTCGCGCGTCTCGGCGACTGTTGATGGCGTGTCGCAGATCGTTCGGCGGATGGGCGAGCGGTAGAAGATGGTTGGCTGCCTGAGTGAACAGGCGCCGGTATCCCTCGGCATCGGGGGTCCGAGGAAGTCCGTCGGCTATCCGGGCCAGAACGCCTCCGACTTCGCTCGGCGTATTCATAGCTCGGGCGAAGTCGGGGTTCAGGTTGCGCCCGAAGAGCGGATTCTCGCGTCGTTGCCTTGCATCTTGCTCGGCTTGCTCCTGAGTCCGACGGCGATCTCGTCGTCGGGAGTTCCTGCGTTCCCTGAAGACGCGTTCTTCCGGAGTTTCTCCTATCTCTGAGACCTCGTCTCGCGAGACAGGCTGCTCCGGATCCCGTTCTCCAGCTGCGTGATGTCGTCGGATGTTCCTGCGTCGGTTCCTTCGTCGGCGGGACTCTCTCTGAGGCGGTTCTTCTCCGGGCGCAGTCGGTTCATCGTCGGAGACGGCGGGCGATTCTGCCCTCCCAATGAAGAGGACGTCGGGGTAGAACGGCATTGCTGCCGCGGCGAATTTCTTTCCGTTCTCCTTTGAGGTCGGAGGAACGGGAAGAATGACTGGCCTCTCCCTGATCTCCTTCCTTCTCATGACCTGTGTCCATTCTTTCGTCGGGGAAGTAGACAGCGGAGTCTTCCGGGTCAGCGAGCTTCTAGCTCCAGCCTCCCCGGAGGCGATCTCGTTCCGAAGAGCCGGAGGTAGCGTTTTTCCAGCATTTTCGGAGTTTGTTGGAGGAGACTTCTGTTCCAGTAGATCCGCGAGGCGGTGTAGAATTCCCTCTTCGTCCGCCACGGATGAGATTGTTCCGAAGCAGAATGTGGATCCGGGACGCATGGTAATCTTGCTGTGGAAGGTGACGGCCATTGAGCTAGCTTGGATCGTCGACACACCCCCTACCTGGCGCGCCAGCTGTCGGTGTTTTGGGTCCGACCGCACACCCGGGGTTGCCCCTCAAGGTGCTTTTAGGAGTAGGACGGTGTCGACGACTGTAGCAAAATGGTTCGTGCCGATCGCACGAGGGACAATGGACAAGGTTTGCAGGTTCGGGCCGCTTAGAAGTGCGTAACACCCTACGTCCTGGTGAGTATATGAGCGTGGTTACAAGAGGATTCTCTGGATAGAGGGCGCAGAGAGTTTTTGTGGGTGGCTAAGTAGAGTAGGATCGATCGATCTGAAGGGGTGCCCCCTAGGCCTTATATATTCGACCGTGGGGCAGTACATATGATATGATAGCAACGAGTAGCTAAAAGATAGTGAACCTCTTGAGTTTATCCCTACGTAACCTTCGCCGACTTATCCTTGCATGGCTCTGTTGCATGAGGGCTTCAGCGCGGGAAAGTCGGGTCTCTATTGTAATCCATTCGTTCGACGTTGTGGGCCGCCTGTGTTTGCACTAATCAGTCCCACGTCTTCTTTATTGGTTGTCTTTCCCTAGGCCCACGAAAGAATGACCTTACGAATTATTGGGCCCTTGGGCTTTTCGTGAGGCCTTTTACTTCCTTAGTGGACCCAGGGGATATCTATCCCCCACACGCCCCACAAGCTCTGTGACGACGGTGGCTCTCAGCTCTCTTACGGAAGCAAGGCGACGTCAGCAAGGACTCGACCGCTCCTACAGCTGTCCCTCCGCCAGGCTCCGTTGCTCCTCCGACAGCCACGACATCACGCCAGCAAGGTGCCAAGACCTCTCCGGCTGCCACATTGGCATTTACTTAGGGCGCTAGCTCTCTCTCCGCTAGACACGTAGCACTCTGCTATACCCCCTGTTGTACACCTGGATCCTCTCCTTACGACTATAAAAGGAAGGACCAGGGCCTTCTTAGAGAAGGTTGGCCGCGCGGGGACAAGGACGAGACAGGCGCTCTCTTGGGGCCGCTCGCTTCCCTCACCCGCGTGGACGCTTGTAACCCCCCTACTGCAAGCGCACCCGACCTGGGCGCGGGACGAACATGAAGGCCGCGGGACTTCCACCTCTCTCACGCCCGTCTCCGGCCACCTCGCCTCTCCCCCCTTCGCGCTCGCCCACGCGCTCGACCCATCTGGGCTGGGGCACGCAGCACACTCACTCGTCGGCTTAGGGACCCCCCTGTCTCGAAACGCCGAAAGATATCCTCTTGGAAGGACTTAAGTGGCATCCAAACCCTAGAGTACTAAAAACCCTGAAAAGGTCCGTGGAAAACCCTAAACTCAAATCATAGGGGGATAAGTGCAATTTTTGTACTCTTTTGGACTAAAGTGCAACAACAAAGGTAATATAACACCACAAACTATGTGCTTCTCACATTTAAGGATTTGCAAGTTAAAAAGTGGGATTTGGACTTAATTGCAAAAAGTACCTTTTCAATCCCCATATGCTAAAGTCAGAATTTAGTGCAATTGGAGCAACTTTGGAGCTTTATATCTTTTAATCCATGAAGATTCTATTCTGGCTTAACACATCAAGGTTACAGAGCTATTATAAAAGTACAACTTTGCTTAAGTGATTAAGCCTTGGTGTTGTAAAAAAATAGGAGCTAAATCGGTTTGAAATCTGGCTGTCAGACCACTCTGTGACTAATTATTAACTGACAGTGAGTTCTGACGAACTTTGGACTTGATTCTAGCTCAAGGGAATAAGCAAATGAGCAAGATCTTTACAGCAGAATTGTAACTAGTTAGTAGAGCTACAACTTTGTTAAAGGTGGTTAGCAAGTTGTTACATGGAATTTTGATGTTTGGGCGCTGCAATCTGCTCTGTCAGGTGTTCTAAATAACATACTGATGGTACAGTAACTGACACAGATCCTAGGTGCAGCTCCCCTCGTCGCTGGTGAGCCGTGCGCCCGGATTCGCGCCAGCCGTCTCGATTCGTGCCTCGGATGTATGGATTACGCTCAACGGTAAAATGATCTCGTCGCGGATGAGCTCAGGACACTGTGGCCGCGCTATCACTCGTCCACTTGCGCCGGCGACATGGTCAAGCGACCGTCGTCGAGGTATGCATCGTCCGCCGTGATCGCGACACGCTATGACCCTTTAACCACGTTGCACTACATCGCCTTAGCATGTCTATTCGTCGCCGGTGGTCTTGCCACGGTAACATCCATGAATTGCTTGCGCCAGTAACTTCTTCCCTCTCTGGCCACCACTGCGCCATCTCCAATTCACGGGCCACCGCCCTCGAATCCTAAAAATTGAGTGTGCCATTGGCTCCGCTATGTAGTCAAGCACCCAACACACCCACCCGTGCCTCCGATTATCCACCAGAGAGCCCCAATTTGAGACTTCTCCCAAATCGGTCCAGAGCACCGTTCTGAGTGAGCTCGCTGTGGCCAACACTCTACAGGTCTGTTCACGCCCTCTGTTTCGTCGTTTCAGTACCCTTATGTGCCCTTGATGCTTCTCGACCCGGCCGATTAAGCTAGAACCCATAAGATCACCGGGAACTCTTCAAGTTATCCGTTGATCGCACTATCACCATGGGCACAGAGATTGGGGCCTAGAACCTTGAAATTGGTTGAGGGGAAATGATTATTAGGGGTCGAATTAGGTGTCAACCTCTTCAGAGCACCGGTCATTGCGTATCTTGGCTGGTACAGGCTCGCCGGAGCCACTGCTCCGCCGTTCAGCATCGTGGACCTGGCGTTGTGAAGGAATAGAAGTGCGAGGGTCTCGGTGCAATTGTCAGTGACTCAGGAAATAGTGCTTCAGACTCTTTTCAAGTTGTTTAAAACGCCAGGGCCCTTTGCGCAAAGTCATCAGCATGGGTGCGCACGGGGGCGTTTCGCCTATCGTGGGCCGTCTCGGGCCAGATTGAGCACAGTACTGTTGATGCTTTCCCTTTGTCACACCGGTTTTAAGGGACAAAGCCGGGTGCATCTCATACATGCGCCAAGAAGACAACATATATAATAACAGAGTGTATAGAGATAAATGTCACAATAACATCCAAGTATTTATTACATAGCGGAAGTCTTACAAAAATAATAGATAAATATAACACGAACTAAGGATCATCCTTGGTGCAAGAGTCAACTGGGAAAAGCCACCTAGATCAGATCAAACTCCTCGCCTTGTGGCTCCTCCTGAACCACATGTTCTTCTCCTATGGGGGGTGTGAGACAGCAAGGGTGAGCTCACACATGTTCATCGCTCAACAAGTTGTGGGGAATAATGTGGCATGAACTCACCAAAGGTGGGAGTTCATGTGATGTGTAAGACTGATCAACAATAGGGGTTAAAGCTGAGCATTGTTTTTAATAAGTTGGTCAAAATTTTATTAGCAATTACTAGATGTAATTAAATACCAAACCATAATAAATAGAACAAAATTAATAATAAACCCATGCAGATGCAAATGACAAATTGAATTTAAGTTCCATAATTTAATCATCAGAGAGTCCTGAACTGCTCATGACCGTGAGCTCGGCTAGTATACCAGTTTTACACTCTGCAGAAGTTGTACCCTGTACCCACAAGTCGTGTATCCCATGTCGTCTGGGTTAGCTAGACCCTTAGACACTACCGAGGTGAATGGCTAGGGATCCACTACGAGGCCTTTACAAAGTTCCACTAGCTTCCGAAAACCCGCTACAGTTTATGGGAAGAGCACTTGCAAGAATCCCCCGTCTGACCGTCATCGCAGCAAAATCAACCCGAGAACCTCCTTGCATGCAATCCCCTACTGCCCTTGCCCCTTTCGGGTAAGGTAGTCTTCCACTAGCTTTCCTAGTTAGTTGGCCAAGGGCGTCCCATTAAACCCTTGTGGTGGCACGTGTTTCTCAAGTTAAGCTCCATGTTCTAATTAATATTTAATGATCTTGACATGAACATAAATAGAACAACAACATATTTGGAACATGGATATAATGAAATATTAACCCAAAACCATGTAAAGCAATAGCAAAACTACCCAAGTGATTCAGGGATAACAAGGTAATAGGGATAAACAGACTAGGGTGACCTATTGGGTCCCATCAAAATTAAGCCTATGCATTGTAAATGATTATAAAGTACATTGTTGGGTAACAAAAGTCATCAAGGGCACAACTTGCCTTCAATGAGCTCCTGCTCAGCTACTTCTATCTGCCGGTCACCAGGATCCTCAGTCACGGGCTCTTCTACTCGCCACAATACAAACAAGCACAGTATATAAAGTAAATTAACATCACACCAAACATGTAAACAAAATATATAATAATAATCTACTCATTAAAATAAAATCCTAGGAACAGGAATCATAATTTTTGGAGTTATATAGATCTTAAGATATGAATTTCCAAAGGTTTTATGCGCTTGAAATAGAATTAAATGAGAAATTATTTTTCCTACTGTTTTCATGACAAAACAGAGCCTCTATGTGATAGACAGTAATATTACAAAATTTTAGAGACTGGAATGGTTTAATTTGGAGTTCATGTAAAGTTTCTATGGAATAAACAAGTTCTAGGAATTCTTTTTATATTAAAAATCAATTTCTGTATTTATTTACCTATTTTTATATGCTCTCGGGACTGGGCCTCAAATTTAGAGAAACCTAGGGGGTTCGTGGTATTCTTTCTAAGACACAGGGAACACTTCTAGTTGGACTGTGGGTTCTAATCTATAATTCCAGAGGGGCTCTTATGCATGTTTTGCACAGCGAATGGGTACGGGCAGTCACTGGCCATCCGATTAGAATTCGGCCGCCCAGATTAAATTGGCTGCGCGCACGGACCGGTACCGCGCCTCAGCCGTGTGATCGCAGATAAACGTACCAGATTTAAAACCCCCCAGATCTAACCTCGCCCGACAATATTCAGATCAACGCTCAGGATCAACCTTGCCGAACTGTTACGCGCTAACTAATCACAGCCGCATATTAAAGATCCAATGGCCACAATGCCTCCCTTCCCTAGCTCTAATCCTGGATGCCCATCGTCAATCGGGCGGCCCTAGTACATCGCCTACCTCCGAGCAGCAGACCACCGGAGCAGAGCCCCCGCGGTGGTCCTGTTTCCCCCACGACCGCAATCCATTCCATTGGCTACTGGCTAATGAAATCAACGAACCAGGTCAGAGAGCCATACCGGTGAGCGAGGCGACAATGGAGCTTGCCCCCGGGAGTATGCGGATGTATGGCGGAGGAGGGATCGCGGCACACCGTCCCCGGTCCACCGGTCACCAATCCCGCCAGGCGGTTCCACGAAATCTTCCCAGACCTCCCGGTGGAGCCCCCCAGACCTTCCTCGAACGCAGGCGGCAATGAGCTCAAAAGAAAGCCCCTGCGGCTTGGTTCCCGTTGGTTAGGGCGAACGGCGGCGCTAGCTGGTGTCGTGGCCACGATGGCTGACGAGGGTGGTGCCAGATTTATACCCCGAAGCCGACCAATCATATAGCGAGCGCACTAGGTCAGCGCCCGCGCAGTTTGCGCGTAATTCTGTTGCGCGGATGCGGCGGCGATTTCGTTGCCGTGGACTTGGGGAAGAAGGCGAGTCTGACCGGTTGGGCCCACAACACGGTGACTAAAGGTGGGCTTCCACGTGCGGTCGACACCGACCAGAGGGTCCCACAGGACAGGGTGCCAGGTGCGAGTGCGTGTTCCTGAGACCGAGCAGTGGGCCCCTCTTCGTAGTGGCGGCACAAAGAATGGCTCAGGCGCGACTTGGGCTGCGCGGTAGGTAAGGGGAACATGGGCTGAAATGGTGATTTTGGGCCCAACAGTGAGACTTCCCCTTTTTCTTTTTATATTTTCATTTTCCATTTCATTTAAACCTCAAATTTAAATTTGAATCTTGTTATGAGTTTCTTTTTTGAGTAAATTACACAAATCAAACCCTAGTTCAGGGATAATATATTTTTATTTTCTTATTTTTTTATATCCAATTCATACTTGTTTTCTTCTCTTTTCTAAATTCCAGAATTCCTTTTAGAATTTAAATTCCACTATGAGCTTTAATATTTCCTATCTTTTTATGTTGTCACAAAATGCACACAAAAAATCCCATCATGATGCATGTATTATTTTTGGGTATCTCTTGTTAATTATGTGTTTGTGTAAGTAATGTGACCACATGAAATGATAAACATTGGTAACACTTATGGAGATAGAGTAATATAATTTCTCTTTTTAGACCTTTCTTACAAAGTGGGTGTTACAAATCCTACCCCCCTTAACAAGAATCTCGTCCTCGAGATTTAGGAGGAACGAGGGAAAAGATGGGGAAAATCTATGTGAAGCTCTTCTTCTCTTTCCCACGTTGCTTCATCCTCTCCATGGTGACTCCATTGCGCTTTGCACATCGTTATCACCTTATTTCTTGTAACTCTAGTCAAAGAATCAAGAATCTTGATCGGGTATTCCGTATAAGTCAAATCTCCCTGAACACTGAGCTCTTCCATTGGTAACTGTTCCTCGGGGACACGGAGACACTTCTTCAGTTGAGATACGTGGAACTCATTATGCACATCTGATAGACTAGTAGGTAGCTTGAGTTGGTATGCCATCTCCCCAACTCGCCTAAAGATCAAGAACAGTCTAATATAGCGAGGGGACAATTTGCCTTTGACTTTAAATCTCCTCATTCCACGAAGTGGTGACACCTTGAGATACACATAATCTCCTTCCTCAAATTCCAGTGGTCTCCTTCTATTATCAGCATAGCTCTTTTGCCTGGTTTGAGCTATCATCAAATTCTCTCGAATTATACGGACTTGTTTTTCTGCTTCTTGAATCAGTTCAGGCCCAAAGAACTGTCTTTCTCCAGTCTGATCCCAATATAGAGGAGCCCTGCATTTCCTGTCATACAGAGTCTCGAACGATGACATCTTTTAGACTAGCCTGGTAACTATTATTATATGAGAACTCAACATAAGGTAGACTCTTGTCCCAACTACTACCATGCTAAAGGGCACAAGCTCTCAATATGTCCTCCAATACTTGATTAGTCCTTTCAGTCTGTCCATCAGTCTGAGGATGGTAGGGCGAACTAAAATTCAACTTCGTATCCATATTCTCATGAAAACTTTTCCAAAATCTGGAGGTAAACTGTGATCATCTATCCAAAACGATCTTCTTCGGTACACCGTGTAGAGACACAATCCAAGCCATATATAACTCAGCCAATTGAGATCACTTATAAGTAGTCTTGGCCGGAATGAAATGAGCCACTTTGGTCAGTCCTTCCATAATAACCCATATAGAATCATATCCTTTCGAGGTGTGTGGCAATCCAGTAATGAAATCCATACCAATCTCTTCCCACTTCCACTCATGTATCTTAAGTGGGTGCAATAGTCCAGCTGGCCTCTGGTGTTCAGCCTTAACTCTTTGACACACATTGCACATAGCCACATGTGCAGCTACATCTCTCTTCAATCCATACCACCAATACTTCTGCTTCAAATCTTGATACATCTTGGTACTACCAGGATGAATAGAATAATCCGAGTCATGGGCCTCCTTCAATATAGTCTCACGAAGGCTTTCAATATTCGGAACACATATCCTGTCCTTGAACCATATGGTGCCTTGCTCATCTTCTGTGAATTCCGAACCTTGACCTTCAGTAATCAGATCCTTAATCTCTTCTATTTAGCATCATCAATTTGTCCTTTGCGGATTTCTTGTTCCATGGTTGGTTCCACATCAATGGTAACTCCTTCAGTGTGAGCAACTATCCCCAGGTTAAGTCTCCTGAAATCCTCAACAATCTCATCGGGTAGCTGGGCAACAACAGCTGAATGAACGTGCTCCTTTCGACTCAAGGCATCTGCAACCAAATTTGCCTTGCCCGGGTGATAGTGAATTTCCAAATCGTAATCCTTAATAAGATCCAACCATCGGCGTTGCCTAAGGTTGAGATCCTGGTGAGTGAATATGTTCTTCAAACTCTTATGATCCGTGTATAATTGGCTCTTCATTCCGATGATATAATGCCTCCATATCTTAAGCACATGCACTACGGCTGCCAGTTCTAAGTCATGAGTGGGGTAGTTCAACTCTTGTTTCCACAACTGGCGAGATGCGTAGGCGATCACATGTCCTTCTTGCATGAGCACACGTCCCAATCCTTGGCCACATGCATCACAATAAATGTCAAATCCCTTCTGTAGATCTGGCATAACCAACACTGGGGCGACATCAACCACTTCTTTAGTTTATCAAAGCTATCTTGGTACTTCTCATCTAATCAAATAGATCCTCAATGCGGGGTAATGAATACTTGTTCTCCACAGTGACATAGTTAAGGGACCTATAATCCACACACATCCTTTGTGATCCATCCTTCTTCTGTACACACAGATCCGGCGCTCCCCAAGGTGAGGAACTTGGACGAATGTACCTAGCCTCTTGTAATTCCATTAATTGCTTCTTAAGTTCCTTTAATTCTTTTGAGGACATCATGTATAGCCATTTAGAAATAGGAGCAGTCTCAGGTAAGAGATCAGTGACCAACTCAACTTCCATATCTGGTGGAATCCCTAGTAACTCCTCTGGAAAGACATCCAGAAAATCCCTAACTGCACGGATGTTGCTACCCACAAACTTCTCATCTACTAAGAATGTCACTAGTCTGGTGGTGGTAGTTACTGCAATTTCAACTTCAAATCTTTCTTCTTTAGAACTGGTGAGTTCTACGGTTCCCTTAGCACGGTGTATATACTGCCTTTGCCTTTCTTAACCATGACATACCAAGGATCACATCTATAGTGCTCTCTTCTAACACTATAGGGGTAGCCCATCTGGGTTAGAAACACAGGGTAAGAAAGGAAGAGTTGTAGACAAGGCGAGTAATTACGAGGATTGTTACTACATGGGATTTATTAGTGTGTTATCCACTAAAGCTAATACATTACCTTATGGTGGTACACTAAGATGCCCAACTATACTATTTCAATCAATCAAAGAAGAAAATTAGGCATTGATCATCAGAACAATCAACCAACATTTTTAATAGAGAAAATAATTTTAATTTCGTCTTAGGTTCCCTAACTCTTAAAAAGTTCATAGTTGTAGTATTCCAAGGTGTGAAACCCATCTTGTCTTAAAGTAGAAAAGATAAGAATGGTCAGAGTGGAACAGTAGAAGGTGAGACAGGATCAAGATAAGTATAGAAAGAATCAGAGTAAGGTAAGTACAGAATGAATCAGAATAAGATAAGTAGGTAATGGTTTGTCCATTTCTATCTAGGTTTCGTCATCCAGTCAACATTTCCTCTCAAACCACTTCTGTCACACCCGGTTTTAAGGGACACAGCCGGGTGCATCTCATACATGCGCCAAGAAGACAACATATATAATAAGAGAGTGTATAGAGATAAATGTCACAATAACATCAGAATATTTATTACATAGCGGAAGTCTTACAAAAATAATAGATAAATATAACACGAACTAAGGATCATCCTTGGCGCAAGAGTCAACTAGGAAACGCCACCTAGATCAGATCAAACTCCTCGCCTTGTGGCTCCTCCAGAACCACCTGTTCTTCTCCTGTGGGGGGTGTGAGACAGCAAGGGTGAGCTCACACATATTCATCGCTCAACAAGTTGTGGGGAATAATGTGGCATGAACTCACCAATGGTGGGAGTTCATGTGATGTGTAAGGCTGATCAACCATAGGGGTTAAAGCTGAGCATTGCTTTTAATAAGTTGGTCAAAATTTTATTAGCAATTACTAGATGTAATTAAATACCAAACCATAATAAATAGAACAAAATTAATAATAAACCCATGCAAATGCAAATGAAAAATTGAATTTAAGTCCCATAATTTAATCATCAGAGAGTCCTGAGCTGCTCATGACCGTGAGCTCGGCTAGTATACCAGTTTTACACTCTGTAGAGGTTGTACCCTGTACCCACAAGTCGTGTATCCCATGTCGCCTGGTTTAGCTAGACCCTTAGACACTACCGAGGTGAATGACTAGGGATCCACTGCGAGGCCTTTACAAAGTTCCACTAGCTTCCGAAAACCCGCTACAGTTTATGGGAAGAGCACTTGCAAGAATCCCCCATCTGACCGTCATTGCATCAAAATCAACCCGAGAACCTCCTTTCATGCAATCCCCTACTGCCCTTGCCCCTTTCGGGTAAGGTAGTCTTCCACTAGCTTTCCTAGTTAGTTGGCCAAGGGCGTCCCATTAAACCCTTATGGTGGCACGTGTTTCTCAAGTTAAGCTCCATGTTCCAATTAACATTTAATGATCTTGACATGAACATAAATAGAATAACAACATAATTGGAATATGGATATAATGAAATATTAACCCAAAACCATGTAAAGCAATAGCAAAACTACCTAAGTGATTCAGGGATAACAAGGTAATAGGGATAAACAGACTAGGGTGACCTATTGGGTCCCATCAAAATTAAGCCTATGCATGGTAAATGATTATAAAGTACATTGTTGGGTAACAAAAGTGATCAAGGGCACAACTTGCCTTCAATTAGCTCCTGCTCAGCTACTTCTATCTGCTGGTCACTAGGATCCTCAATCACGGGCTCTTCTACTCGCCACAATACAAACAAGCACAGTATATAAAGAAAATTAACATCACACCAAACATTAAACAAAATACATAATAATAATCTACTCATTAAAATAAAATCCTAGGAACAGGAATCATAATTTTTGGAGTTATAGATCTTAAGATATGAATTTCCAAATGTTTTATGCCCTTGAAATAGAATTAAATGAGAAATTATTTTTCCTACTGTTTTCATGACAAAACAGAGCCTCTATGTGATAATATTACAAAATTTTAGAGGCTGGAATGGATTAATTTGGAGTTCATATAAAGTTTCTATGAAATAAACAAGTTCTAGGAATTCTTTTTATATTAAAAATCAATTTCTGTATTTATTTACCTATTTTTATATGCTCTCGGGACTGGGCCTCAAATCCAGAGAAACCCAAGGGGTTCGGGGTAATTTTTCTAAGACATAGGTAACACTGCTAGTTGGACTGCGGGTTCTAATCAATAATTCCAGAGGGGCTCTTATGCAAGTTTTGCACAGCGAAAGGGTACGTGCAGTCACTGGCCATCCAATTAGAAGCCTATGACCTCACTATTGGAGAAAGGAAAAGAGTTTAAGTGGACTCATGAATGTCAAGAGAGTTTCAATCAACTGAAGCTTAGATTGATGTGACCCCCAGTATTGGTTATGCCAGATCTGCAGAAGGGATTTGATATATATTGTGATGCGTGCCACCTGGGCTTGGGATGTGTTCTTATGCAAGAAGGACATGTCATTGCCTATGCGTCTCGCCAGTTGTGGAAACATGAGTTGAACTACCCCACTCATGACTTAGAACTGGCATCCATAGTGCATGCTCTCAAGATTTGGAGGCATTATATAATGGGGACTAAGTGCCAAGTCTTTACTTAGAAAGATCTCAACCTTAGGCAACGCCATTGGTTGGAGCTTATCAAAGATTATGACATGGAAATCCACTATCATCCGGGCAAGGCGAATCTAGTTGCGGATGCCTTGAGTCGGAAAGAACATGTTCATGCAGCTATTGTTACCCAGCTACCTGATGAGTTAGAAGAAGATTTTGAAATGCTCAACCTAGGAATTGTTGCTCACACAGAGGATGTTACCATAGAGGTAGAACCTACCTTAGAACAAGAAATATGAAAGGGTCAGATCGATGATGTTAAAATTCAAGAGATCAAAGACCTGATGGAAGAAGGTAGACGTCCAGACTTCATGGAGGATGAGCAGGGCACAATCTGGATCAAAAACAGGATATGTGTTCCTGAGATTGACAGTATTCGTGAAACCATACTGAAGGAAGCCCATTACTCAACTTACTCCATTCATCCTGGCAGTACCAAGATGTATCAAGATTTGAAACAAAAGTATTGGTGGTATGGTTTAAAACGGGATGTAGCTTCACATGTGGCAGTTTGTGATGTTTGCAAGAGGGTAAAAGCTAAACATCAGAGACATGCTAGACTACTTCACCCTTTAATGGTACCCAAGTGGAAGTGGGAAGAAATTGGTATGGACTTCATCGTTGGTCTACCTCTCACTTCTATTGGTTATGACTCTATTTGGGTGATCATGCATAGACTACAAAAGTGGCTCACTTCATTCTTGTGAGGACTAATTACACGGGGGGCCAAGCTAGCTGAGTTGTATATGGCCCGGATAGTTTGTCTACATGGAGTACCTAAGAAGATTGTGTCAGACCAGGGATCATAGTTTACTTCTCGGTTTTGGCAGAAGTTGCATAAGTGCCTAGACACGAAGTTGAATTTCAGCTCGGCCTACCATCCCCAAACTGATCGGCAGATTGAGAGAACTAACCAAGTACTAGAAGATATGTTAAGAACTTGTGCTCTTAAACATGGTGGCAGTTGGGACAAGAGTTTACCCTATGTGGAGTTCTCTTACAATAACGATTACCAGGCCAGTTTGAAAATGTCCCCGTTTGAAGCTTTATATGGCAGAAAATGTAGAACTCTTTCGTATTGGGATCAAACTGGTGAAAGGCAGTTCTTTGGGCCAGAAATTATACAAGATGCAGAAGAACAAGTCCGGTTGATACTGGAGAACTTGAGAACTGCGCAGTCTAGGCAGAAAAGCTATGCAGATATCCGAAAAAGGCACTTGGAGTTTAAGTAGGGTGATCACGTGTATCTGAAGGTGTCACCGATCCGGGGTATGAGGAGGATTAAAGTTAAAGGGAAGTTGTCCCCTCGCTTTATTGGACCCTTTAAGATCCTAAAGCGAGTGGGGGAAGTTGCCTACCAACAAGAACTTCCCAACCATCTTGCGGATGTACATGATGTCTTCCATGTATCCAAGTTGAAGAAGTGCCTCAGGGTACCGGAAGAGCAACTGCCTATGGAAGAGCTTAGTGTTCAAGATGATTTGACTTATACTGAGTACCCTATCAAGATCATTGATACTTTGACTCATGTCATGAGGAATAAAGTAATCAAAATGTGCAAAGTGCAATAGAGTCATCACAGTGAAGATGAAGCTACCTGGGAGAGAAAAGAACTAAGAGTAGAATTTCCCCACCTCTTCCCTAGTTCTTCGTAATCTCGAGGTCGAGATTATTTTTGAGGGGATAGAATTTGTAATACCCAACTTATTTAAAGAAGTGGAGTTAATATTCTTATATGAATATGCTTGCATTTATGATCACATGTAAAGAAAATGGAAATAAATCTTGCATAACATGCTGGTGTTTTTGTATGAGGTGCATCTTAATGGGAATCTAAGGATTTAAATATGCTTGCATTTATGATCACATGTAAAGTAAATGGAAATAAATCTTGCATAACATGCTGGTGTTTTTGTATGAGGTGCATCTTAATGGGAATCTAAGGATTTAAACCCTACTTGAACTCAAAATTCAAAAAAAATAAGAAATGGGAAAAATTAAAATCTAGAAAGAAAATTCTAAGTAAGTTAAATATCCCTTCCATAATTAAATAATAGGAAGAAGAATAAATAATAATATTGCAAACATTGGAAGTTGTGTTCACTCTAGGAGTATGTTGATATTTGAACATTTGAAATTCAAAATAGGAATTTAATTTGAGTACTTGAATGGAAATAGAAACGAAAAAATGCAAAAAAGAAAACATGGAAGGACTCGGTTTGGGCCCAGCCATCCACTTTCGGCCCAACTAGCCTTTCCCTCCGCGCAGCCCAGCCCTACTTTTGGCGCCGACAGGTGGGCCATAGCAGTCAGCCAGATCGTCATCCCTGCTCGCGCGGCCACCTTGCTACCGCTCGCTGTAATGTGGGCCCCACTCATCATCCCTTCCCCACCGTAGCTGTGAACTACCTCGTCGTGGAACCCGTGGCCACAACGAACTCCCCCCCCCCCGACGCGGACTCACTTTGGCCCATAAAGCGTGACACGAACCTCCCTCAGTCGCCTTTCCACAAGCCATACCATGCCCAAAGCTCGAAGGGCACCATCGTCGGGCACCACTAAAAAGAGAGAGAAGCTTGGGATCCATAGTGGTTGGATTCGTGCGTACAGTGGTGTCATGCCTCAAGCAAGTGGGCGGTGTGTTCACTCGGGAATGCCGCTCGTGTGCGTGGTCACCGCTGGTCAGGCGTGGGCGACCAGGAATTCGTCGTCGGACTTCGACCAAGCCACCGATCCGCCCTACGCCGTGGTCAGGCCCCATTCGCCTACTCCTTTCCCTGTAAGTTCGTCCCTTGCAATTTACTCGTCCTCTGTTACGCGTAGAATGTCTTGGGTTTGGGTATTGATGTGCGGAGGTGTGTGTTGCAAGTTTCCGGTGATGGCGCCACCGTGCACCGGGGGAGTGCGGAGCCGCCGTCAGGGTAGGCTGGAGAAGGGGGGTTATCTGCGAGACATTGATCGATTGCTCGATGGCTCAGATTAGATCTAGGTAATGCTTCGGGATTGACTGTTTTGAACCATCTGATCTGATCAGAGGGCTAGGATTGATATGCACCTTCATTAAACTCTAAACGCAGATCTCGGGTCCAACAGCGAGTGTTGCACGTGAGGTTCGACCGTTGATTTCTGGATGGATGGCTCTGGTACTAGGGTGTGCAACTTTGTATAGATGTAATCCTAGCGGTTGAAGATAGATCAAGCGGCTCATATAAAACGGTACCCCTGTGCTGAACCCCTTTTACAAATAAAACCCCGAGCTTTATAGGATTCAACCCGCAGTACAGGACAATTTTAAAATAATTACCAGAAGGCCCTAGAATTAGCGAAAACAACCTTGGGTTCTCCTATAATTGTGACCGCAATCCGGATAGCTGAGAAATCAATTAAAATAAATACAAAAATCATTTTTAGTGCAAAAATAATGTCCCAATCTTATGAAATTCATAACTTTATGATTTTAAATCTTTTTTGATCCATTCCAGTTGCATTAAATCTGTATTAATATTGTATAACATCTGGTAATCCTGTTTTGTCATGAAACATAGATTAAAATTATGCACTTAATTTATTCTATATCAAACACTTAAAAACTTTGGAAAATCATAACTCTTTAACCGTAACTCCGAATTTAGTGATTCTTGAACCTACGATCTCGTTACGATGTGTAGAATATTATTATGCAGTATGTTCTTATGTTTGGTGTGATGTTAATTTCTCCTATACCATGTTTGTTTGTATTATTGCGAGTATACGGGCAAGCAACCGAGGACCCCAGTGCTCAGCAGGTGGAAAATACTAAGCTCGAGCTCATTGAAGGCAAGTTGTGCCCTTGATCACTTCTATTTACCCAATAATGTTCCTATTAATCATTATGATCTGTATAGGTTAACTTTGCTGGGACCTAATAGGTCACCCTAGTTTGGTTATCTTTATACCTTGTTTACCACTGAACTTTTGGGTAGCATTTGCTATTGCTTTATGTGGTTTTGGGTATTAAAATACACATTATTCATGATCATGCTTTTATTATAAATGAGATATTTATTGTTCATGACAAGATCATTTTGTTAATTGGAACATGGAGAACCACTCAGGACAACAGTGCTACCACAAGGGTGGTATGGGATGCCCTTGGCAAACTAATTAGGAAAGCTAGTGGAGGACTACCTTACCTAAAAGGGGCAATGGCGGTAGCAGAGTTGTCGGTATAGGGAGGTTCTCGTGTTGATTGTGCGGAGATGGCTTTTCAGATAGGGGATTGTCACACCCGTTTCTAAGGGGCAGAGTCGGGTGCCTAACATATGTGTGCCAAGATCTATTTCCACACATATGTTGACATCACAAGTGTAATATATCAAAAGAAAAATGCATAAGATCATAAATAACGATTATATTAACATATTACACTTTGAACATACATAATGTCTTAACCTTTATTCATCAAAGTACAACGAACATGGACATCCATCCACAGGAAGATGACCGGGGGTATCACTAGACTAGCATCCATGGAGTTCAGCATCATATCTTCATCTGCAACTTCTGATCAAAATTAAGCAAGGGTCAGCTCACTTATGGTCGGGGCTCAGCAAGTGGGGGAAAAACTAATGCGGGTTTAACAAGGTGAGGCTAAGGTTGAGCAGTAAGCATTTTAGTTGGTCAACATTTTATTAACAACACCTGTCTTACTAATAAGTGTGAATCCCAAGTATTCCCATTAAACAAAGGTACAAGAGTATATCAAAAACACTTAAGTGAAACCACTTAAGCAAACCATTAGCAGATCATCGGATCTCGATTTATTTCCATCTTCAAGTTCAATTATCATGTGAGGAGTCCAGGCTGCTCATAACCGTGAGCACGGCTGATATATCAGTTTTACACTCTGCAGAGGTGGCGCATCTTTACCCATGAGTCGCGATTCCCTTCTAGCCCGGGTTAGCTAGACCCGTATTCACTTCCGAGGTGAATGGCCAGGGTCTCACTACGAGGCTTCTCCCTAGAGTCCTCATTACGCAAATGCTGGAAATGGTCAAACTGCATAAGGCACACCTAACGTAACCAACTTATAGCCCAGACTGCAGGGTAAAGCTTTGGGAACTATGCCCGTATCCAATCTGCCTGAGCCGGAACTATAAGAGCTTGCCAGATACCCCCATTCCTGTCGACCACGACCAGCACCCAACATAAGACTTCCCTAGTTATTTAGCCAAGACCAGAGCCATGATAGTTCTCATGGTAGCACTGTTTTCCCGGGTGGTCACTCCATGTTCCAATTAATATGCAATAATCTTGTTTAACCATCGGGTTCACAACAACAAAGTAATCTTACCATTTGGAACATTAATATCATAAGCGGGAGTGACTGCATAAAGTTAAGTTGTAGCAATAGCATAGCTACAAAGGTAAAGTATAATTCCCAGGTTTGATCAAGGAATAAGGTTGGAAAGGTTATCTAAATAGGTAACCCATCAAATTATGCATATATATCCAAAAGAATAAACTTTATTAAATGTATTGTTTGGGATCAAACAGAGTATGCAGAGGGAGAAGTCCACTTGCCTTGCTTACTGAAAACTTGAGTTTCTTCCACAGATAGGAATAGATCTTGATTCTTAACTACTAGATCAACCACTGAATATCACACAAACAAACAAGAAGAACAAACACCACTCAATAACATACAACATTCATCATACGTAAAGCTAAAAGAAAGCCTAACGAAAAGAGCATCTGCTTTATAAAAACGTCGCAAGTAGTGGTTATAATAAGAAGGTATTCTTTTCAAAAATGTGTGATCTATACTTTATAAAACAAGACATGAGCTTAAAATATCTTAATTAAAATATACAAATATTTGATTCACCAATTTAATCTTTTATAAAACGTCATATGTGATATGTCTAAGATTAAGGGTTTATAAGACGATAAAACACGTTATAACAATATAAAACCTTTTTAACCTTTTAGAAAAGATATATGTTATATATCCAAGGTTAGTGAGTTATGAAACACATTATTAAACATTACTTTTATAACAAGCTCATAAATAGCTTAAACAACTTTTTTTGTGGAAAGATCATAATTATATTATTAATCACCTATTTAAGACGAGTTAGGTTATGGGCATTAAGTGGATTTTCATGCAAAAGATAATGAACGTATAACCATCATTTAATGTCATTAAAAGCACATAGCCTGTATTATTATATTTGAAGTCAATATAAAGTAACATTTTAAGTTATAAAAAACTTAAACTCTTATTACTTTATTTTATCCTTTAGGAAAAGCTAAGTGATTCGTATATAATGTGGATTAAATTCTATGAAATCATTAATCATACCATAAATCTAATTAAGAACAAATTGACTATAGGTTTGATTAATACATTATGATAAAGGATAATTAACCTATTAATTATCTTTACTTCTATTGTAGGAATAAATGGTCTAATTCATTAGAAGGAAGTTATGTATAAACTATCGTTTTAGTTTATAAAAGTAATGACCCTTGTTATCTTTTAATTCAAAAATTGTAAATAATCTATTAATTGAACATATATTTATCTTCTATTTTTATTAAGAGACATATGGTCTACATATTCTTTTAAGTTTCTATTTAATACGGCTATACTTAATATCTATAACAAACCTTGTTAATTATAATATCTATTTAAAAGGTCATTTAAAACTAGAAACAGGTTATCTAATTCTTTAGTAAGAAACCTATGTTTATCAACATACTATTAATTTCTTTACTAGAAAAGTATGAGCAATTAAGTCATTTTAACATTATTATAAATTCTACTATTTTGGTTTTCTCCTTTCTTTTATAAATAGAATTTATTCATATAACTAAAATTGTTTACTTAATTCTTATAACATTAATATACTATGAATTAATTGTAAATTACTAAATGGGACTTTTAATAACCTATTCATGGTTATTACGACATAAATGAGCATTTTACTATTCTAAGTAATTAAGTGCTATACTTATGAATACATTTATTAGAAATAGTAAAAATCTATATATATTTTCATTCGACCGAAAATACATGACTTGGTGTCTATTTCAATTTCTTCATGCAAATAAGTTTATACTTAAACTACTACTAACAATTATCGTTCCACACACAAAAGTAAAATTAATTATAAACATTTCTAGTATGAAAATCGCTGCGGTAGTGACCAGTGACCGTGTTCATTTTTAGAACTATAAAATCATACGCATTTTTTAAATATTGTCGTGGGATTCGATTTTGACTACACGTATAAAACGAAATCTCTACAATCATACACAAATCATCAAATCGCATCATCATAATATTACAACGATAAATCGCAAGATTCAAAATATGATTTAGAAAATAAATTAACGGGTTGGGGTTGTCTTCAACCTTGAGTTCTCGTTCTTGCGCAGGAAGTGATGAACGTCGACGAGAGGGATTGATTCGACGGGCAGGTAACGACGAGGTTTGGACGGGGTTCGGGGACGTCTCCGGCGAGACACGACGGCGAGCTCCATCGACGATGTTGGGGGCCTTCGGCTTCCGAAGGTCCTCAAAAACATAATTTGACAATGTTTTCCAAGTATGCGAGCAGGTATCTTCGAAATCAGGTTGCAGGTATACAAGAGCATGGTCAAGACGAAGCTTGACTGAAATGGAAGACGATCATGACGGAGGATGAAACGGTCACGAAGCTATGTGCAGAAAAGCTTCGGCATGACAGCAGAAAAGGGGAACCGACTTAAAGATGAAAAGCCAAATTAGACCTCGTAGAATTACTATAGAGTTATTGATAAAAGCAAAGGGCATTAATGTAATTTTACATGGGTTGCGTCCCGTGCCTATAAATAGATGAACAGTACTCCCGTACTGTTCACGCTGACTTGGCATTGGCATCACGCTTGTACCCTTACTTTCCTTCAAGCTGAAGGTACATTTGTAATTTATTGTCGTTTATATAAGTAAAATAAATAGAAATAAATTAATAATAATGTTCAAAGTAATCATGTTATTCTCCTTGTTTTATGCATAAATCTTTCTTATCTTTTATTATGATTATGAAGGTGTGACCTTCATAACCTTCGTCCGAAATCCATTATATCCAAGGGGAAATAATGCTTCGAAGGACGAAGGGCTTTGATATTTAACATTTTATGTTGCCTTGTTCTTAATTCATAGCATTTGAGAACAAGTCTCCAACAGGCGAGTAGGGCGCTGCTCTGGCTTCGGTTCACAACGACGGCAGTGAACACGAGATAGCTTGGAGAGCGAGCTTGGGGATGAAGAGGGAGAAGAGCTCGACGTGGGAAGAGAGGGAGAGAGTGGCTGTCCAATTTATAGGGAGAGAGCGCCGGGGGAGGGAGTAGAACGGCGACCGGCCATTGATGGCATTCATGGAGAGGGGAATTAAAGGGAAGAAAAACGGCTTCATTAAACTTCATTACGACACGGGAAGAAGAACGGTCGCAGTAAAGCTTCTTTACTCGTCCTGAAGAACGGTCGTGGTTTCATGGCTTGGTGGCGGCTCGGGGTCTTCGGCGCGCATGGCGCAGTCGGACTCGGGTGGCTGCGCGGGGCCGGCTTGGGCAGTCGGGCACGGGCGGCGTGCAGGCTCGGTCGTGGCTCGGCTTCGGTCCTGCAGGCAGGGCGTCGAGGCGCTAGGGGGGCGAGGAAGCCGGCGCAGGCTCTCGGCGCTGCCTGGTGCGGCTCCTCGGCGAGCGGGGTAGCGCAGGCAGCGCGCGCTCGGGCGTCGATCAGGTGCCTAGCGGCGTAGAGGCGCTTGCGGGCTGATGCGGAGAAGCTGCAGGGGCGCGGGTCGTGTCCTGGCGGTGTGCGCGTCGGGCTGGGCAGTGAGGTCGCGCGGCGCGCGCGACTGGGAGGGAGAGGGACGAGAGGGGAGAGAGAAAGCTGGGTGAGAGAGAGAAACGGGAGGGGAGGGGGAGAGAGGTTCCCTGGCGGCGGCGGCTACCAGGGAGCAGGGCGCGCGGCTTAGGGCTAGGGGCAGGGGCGGCGGCTGCTGGGCCAAATGCGCCGGCTAGGGTTAGTTAGATTAGGTTTTGTTTTTTTCTTTTTCTTTTCCTTTTTCTATTTCCTTTTCTAATTTCGAAATACATATTTAAATAACCTTAAAATCTATAATAATTAAACCAAAATTATTTATAAATGAAATATTTATTTTTAGACTAATAATTATTATATTAGTTATGTGAATTTTCATTTAAGAGAAAATGCTATTCAATATCTAAAATCAATAATGAGCAATCAGAAATCATTCCAAATGCACGTAAATAACAAACACTTCATAAAATTTTATCTATGCAAAATTGTTCAATTTATTTATATCTCCATTTTAATTATTTGAAAATAAATATTTTTTGCACTCACAATTAATACTATAACTTAAGTAATTTTCAATTGATGTATTAAGGGTGTTACAAAATCTACCCCTCTAAAAAGAATCTCGTCCTCGAGATTAGGGAAGGCTAGCAAGAAAACAAGGTGATACATGGTTATTTGTAGGTTCTTAGTTCACGTTGAACTCTTCCAATCTTAAGGAACTTCCTTACTTCTTTGCTCCGCAATGAATGCTAATCAAGCGACCTTCATCATCATACTTATAAAATGGTGGGTCTTCTGAATTATTGCTTAGGTCATGCTTGGCAACTTTCTTCTTTACTCGGTCTAGACACTTCTTGGGGCATTCACGAATAAGATGTCCTTCGTTTTTGCAGTAGTAGCAAGCACCTCTTGCTTTGAGTTCTTTGCGAGTCAACTTTGCTTGACCAACAGGGTGTGAGGGTTGATTGGGTGTCTGTATCTTATATAGCTGAGCCTGACTTGATTCTTCTGTTTGGGAATCCGTGTGTTTCGTGACTTTTGCTTGTGGTCGAGGTGGTCTAATCATGTATCCGAACATTTTCCTATTCCTTTTGTTGTTCTTCATTCCATTCATTGAATATCTCTGTGACTCATTTTTCTCGTTCATAGTCGTTAAGGTAGGAGTATTGTCATTAGCATCATTTACTTCATTTCCATTGGGGTTCATCATCTAGTCAGAGGGTAAAAGAGTTAGTGAGACAGACTACATAAGAGGCTTGTATGACATTAAGATAAAGATCTAACACAACTTTTTGATTTCCAATATAAGATTAGTTAAGGAACAAGGATAGTTTCAGATTTCCGCCTAGCTTCATCATACTACAAGAGTTTACAGGTGTTATATTCCTTAACAAAGATCTTTTGAACTTTATAGATTTCAGAGCATGATATCCAAATAATCTTTCTGATCCAAGAGTATTTCTTTGAGCACAATTTGATAGAAAAACTTGAGCGGGACTTTAGGGCAACTAGAATAGAGCATCATATTGTTTGCATATAGCAGATGATACCACACTTTATTCTCTTTATAAAGAGGCAAAACACAATAGGTGCGAAAGATTCTCCAAATTTATTCATATATCACTTAGCACAATTACAATTTCTCAAAGGGGCAACAACTTGACACTTTTTTTCTGTGAGACATACTCCTTCTTCTAGCTAAACGATATATTATTCTTCCTTGATAGATGTACCAAACTGAGCTAGAGGTCGATTGTCTTCAACTACTATTTTTTCTCCAGACGGGGTTTCCAAACACATGGTTCTCTCAGTATGTTGGATTACTGCCTTAGTTCTTTGTAACCAATTATTTCCAAGAATCACATCCTTTCCCATTGATTCCATCACTATAAGATCGGCTTGAAAATCTGTACCATTGATTTTACACTTACTTTTGGTCATATGTAGTTTACTAACATTTTTCCTTCGGGTGCACTGATGATATTCCTTGATCTTAAGGGACACTTAAAGATACCATACTTTGTTGCAAACTGGGCACTGATAAAATAATGTGTTGTACAAGGATCATACAACACGGTGGCGATGGTTGTGTGAATGACTAGTGTTCCAAAAATTACTGCATCATCATATGGAATGGTTCCTGTCACTGCATAACTTATCCTTCTTGTGGAGTCTTTTCGTTGTTTATTCTTTGTTGATGCATGGGTTTGAGGGTGTTGTCTTTTCTTTTGGACCTTATTGATCTCCACATCCTTCTTAGGACAACCATTAACAAGATGGCTGATATCACCACAGCCAAAGCAAGCACGAATTGATAAGTTACATGGTGGAGTTGTCTTTACGTTGTTGGTAGAAGTTTCTGGGCATTTTTGTTCACATTCCATGTCTGGAGACTGAGGTAGCTTTATCTCGGGGGTGTCCGATAGTGAACTCTTCTCAGGACAGTTACGGAAGTAATGACCTTCACGTCCACATTGATAGCAAGCTTTTCTTGAAGTTATTTCTTGACTCTTTCCATGTTTCCCTTTTTGTTTCTTGGATCTGATGCGACGACGAGGCTGAAACTGTGTGCAAGTAATAGTCCATCCATCAATGTAACACTCATGTATTTCTTCTTGGGGCTGGGCATCCTTGTGATGTTTCCTTTTTGGAATACTTTGCAATTCATCAACTGACAATGTGTTAGGTATGAGAGACTCTGCTATTACTTGTTCTTGGGGAGACATTTGTCTTTTAATGCCAGAAAACAAAATCCGGTTCTTCTGTTTTGTAGTTTCACTTTCGTTTGTACTGTTCTGGCGACAAGGAATTCCATAGTACTCAACAACAACATTTTCCAAGATCACTTGTCTGTTGGTTTGGTTGTTCATCCTTTTGTGTCTTGAAGGTCTGTTCATCAGATGTTTCATTTATAGTGTTGTTTTGACTTGTCAACACACCGCATTCTTTGCATTTAGTGACATCAGTTGTAATTGACATTCCAAGGTTTGACATCTGTATGGGTATGGAAGAATGGGAGGGACGAAAGGGTTGAGTAAAGACAGATTATAGAGAGCAGAGAAAACCCATTTATCTAAGGTTTTTCCTAGCTAATTGATGCCATTGTGGACAAAAGTCACACAATACACCAACAATCATTTTAAAGAAGCAAATCAAACATGAACACAAAGGACAATGAATTCAAACATACCAGCACAACATAATCCAGTTCTACTCATTCGACCAAAATAAAAGGTGAGACAAGGTTTTGGAATAAGAAGGATATTATAACATCAAGGAGTTGGGTAAGAATTATCAAGGAGTTAGACAAGACATATTATTTTTTTTGGTGACCAAGAGTGAAATAAGATAACCATGAACTATTAAAGTGAGGATAAATGATACAACCAAGGATATAAAGTGAGTTAGGGAGAAAGCTTTATCAAGGAGACAAAATAGGTAATCATTATCAAGGAGAAGTAGTGAGGCAAAGTTTTAATATATCAAGGTAGATATTGCGCAATGGTGGCAATACAATGGCACGAAAGAAAAGTATAAGAATTCAATAGGGAGAAAGCATTACCAAGGAGAAAAGTAGAGAGGCAAAAGTTTAATATATCAAGGTAGATATTGCCTAAGGATGTCAATACAATAGCAAGGAAACAAAAGTATAAGAAGTCAAGGGTTTTATAGCAATATTATGGATTAGAAAACCACTATAATATAATGTCGTCTTTACCGATCTAGTCAAAAATGTTAATACTAAAGAACAATCCTATCAACTTAGCCAAGAAGTCAAATAATAGATCCAGGGGATCCATAACAAAACTTCTTGCAGAGTGGGGATAAGATAGAGAATAGGGCATCGTCGATAGCTTCGAGAGGGTTTCTTCTGGCAAATTTCGCTTCAAGTTCCGCAATCCTAGCTTGATCATCTTGCAATGCTTCTGAGGAGAGCCTTCTGATAGATGAAGAATCAGACAAGAAGGGTTGAAAATAAAATAGATGAGTTTTGATATAAAGTAAGTTTTTATTGAGACAAATAAGTCAAGTTTTGAACGACTGATTGGGCTTTCCATTTCTAACTAATCTAGCGACCTACGGTCACATTGCTTTGATACCACTTCTGTCACACCCGTTTCTAAGGGGCAGAGTCGGGTGCATAGCATATGTGTGCCAAGATCTATTTCCACACATATGTTGACGTCACAAGTGTAATATATCAAAAGAACAATGCATAAGAGCGTAAATAACGATTATATTAACATATTACACTTCGAACAGACATAATGTCTTAACCTTTATTCATCAAAGTACAGCGAACATGGACATCCATCCACAGGAAGATGACAGGGGGTATCACTAGACTAGCATCCATGGAGTTCAGCATCATATCTTCCAAAGTTGCCAAGCATGACCTAAGCAATAATTCAGAAGACCCACCATTTTATCATTATGATGATGAAGGTCGCTTGATTAGCATTCATTGCGGAGCAAAGAAGTAAGGAAGTTCCTTAAGATCGGAAGAGTTCAACGTGAACTAAGAACCTACAAATAACCATGTATCACCTTGTTTTCTTGCTAGCCTTCCCTAATCTCGAGGACGAGATTCTTTTTAGAGGGGTAGATTTTGTAACACCCTTAATACATCAATTGAAAATTACTTAAGTTATAGTATTAATTGTGAGTAAAAAAATACTTATTTTCAAATAATTAAAATAGAGATATAAATAAATTGAACAATTTTGCATAGATAAAATTTTATGAAGTGTTTGTTATTTACGTGCATTTGGAATGATTTTTGATTGCTCATTATTGATTTTAGATATTGAATAGCATTTTCTCTTAAATGAAAATTCACATAACTAATATAATAATTATTAGTCTAAAAATAAATATTTTATTTATAAATAATTTTGGTTTAATTATTATAGATTTTAAGGTTATTTAAATATGTATTTCGAAATTAGAAAAGGAAATAGAAAAAGGAAAAGAAAAAAAACAAAACCTAATCTAACTAACCCTAGCCGGCCCATTTGGCCCAGCAGCCGCCGCCCCTGCCCCTAGCCCTAAGCCGCGCGCCCTGCTCCCTAGTAGCCGCCGCCGCCGCCAGGGAACCTCTCTCCCCCTCCCCTCCCGTTTATCTCTCTCTCACCCAGCTTTCTCTCTCCCCTCGCGTCCCTCTCCCTCCCAGTCGCGCGCGCCGCGCGACCTCGCTGCCCAGCCCGACGCGCACACCGCCAAGACGCGACCCACGCCCCTGCAGCTTCTCCGCGTAGCCGCACCAGCCCGCAAGCGCCGCTACGCCGCTAGGCACCTGATCGACGCCCGAGCGCGCGCTGCCTGTGCTACCCCGCTCACCGAGCAACCGCACCAGGCAGTGCCGAGAGCCTGCGCCCGGCTTCCTCGCCCCCAGCGCCTCGACGCCCTGCCTGCAGGACCGAAGCCGAGCCGCGACCGAGCCTGCACGCCGCCCGTGCCCGACTGCCCAAGCCGGCTCCGCGCAGCCACCCTAGTCCGACTGCGCCATGCGCGCCGAAGACCCCGAGCCGCCGCCAAGCCATGAAACCGCGACCGTTCTTCAGGACGAGTAAAGAAGCTTTACTGCGACCGTTCTTCTTCCCGCGTCGTAATGAAGTTTAATGAAGCTGTTTTCTTCCCTTTAATTCCACTCTCCATGAATGCCATCAATGGCTGGTCGTCGTTCTACTCCCTCCCCCGGCGCTCTCTCCCTATAAATTGGACAGCCACTCTCTCCCTCTCTTCCCACGCCGAGCTCTTCTCCCTCTTCATCCCCAAGCTCGCTCTTCAAGCTATCCTGTGTTCACTGCCGTCGTTGTGAACCGAAGCCGGAGCAGCGCCCTACTCGCCGATGGAGCTCGCCGGAGACGTCCCCGAACCCCGTCCAAACCTCGTCGTTACCTGCCCGTCGAATCACTCCCTCTCGTCGACGTTCATCACTTCCTACGCAAGAACGAGAACTCAAGGTTGAAGACAACCCCAACCCGTTAATTTATTTTCTAAATCATATTTTGAATCTTGCGATTTATCGTTGTAATATTATGATGATGCGATTTGATGATTTGTGTATGATTGTAGAGATTTCGTTCTATACGTGTAGTCAAAATCGAATCCCACGACAATATTTTAAAAATGTGTATGATTTTATAGTTCTAAAAATGAGCACAGTCACTAGTCACTACCGCGGCGATTTTCATACTAGAAATGTTTATAATTAATTTCACTTTTGTGTGTGGAACGATAATTGTTAGTAGTAGTTTAAGTATAAACTTATTTGCATGAAGAAATTGAAATAGACACCAAGTCATGTATTTTTGGTCGAATGAAAATATATATAGATTTTTACTATTCCTAATAAATGTATTCATAAGTATAGCACTTAATTAGTTAGAATAGTAAAATGCTCATTTATGTCATAATAACCATGAATAGGTTATTAAAAGTCCCATTTAGTAATTTACAATTAATTCATAGTATATTAATGTTATAAGAATTAAGTAAACAATTTTAGTTATACGAATAAATTCTATTTAGAAAAGAAAGGAGAAAACCAAAATAGTAGAATTTATAATAATATTAAAATGACTTAATTGCTCATACTTTTCTAGTAAAGAAATTAATAGTATGTTGATAAACATAGGTTTCTTACTAAAGAATTAGATAACCTGTTTCTAGTTTAAAATGACCTTTTTAATAGATATTATAATTAACAAGGTTTGTTATATATATTAAGTATAGCCATATTAAATAGAAACTTAAAAGAATATGTAGACCATATGTCTCTTAATAAAAATAGAAGATAAATATATGTCCAATTAATAGATTATTTACAATTTTTGAATTAAAAGATAACAAGGGTCATTACTTTTATAAACTAAAACGATAGTTTATACATAACTTCCTTCTAATGAATTAGATCATTTATTCCTACAATAGAAGTAAAGATAATTAATAGGTTAATTATCCTTTATCATAATGTATTAATCAAACCTATAGTCAATTTGTTCTTAATTAGATTTATGGTATGATTAATGATTTCATAGAATTTAATCCACATTATATACGAATCACTTAGCTTTTCCTAAAGGATAAAATAAAGTAATAAGAGTTTAAGTTTTTTTATAACTTAAAATGTTACTTTATATTGACTTCAAATATAATAATACAGGCTATGTGCTTTTAATGACATTAAATGATGGTTATGCGTTCATTATCTTTTGCATGAAAATCCACTTAAGGCCCATAACCTAACTCGTCTTAAATAGGTGATTAATAATATAATTATGATCTTTCCACATAAAAAGTTGTTTAAGCTATTTATGAGCTTGTTATAAAAGTAATGTTTAATAATGTGTTTCATAACTCACTAACCTTAGATATATAACATATATCTTTTCTAAAAGGTTAAAAAGGTTTTATATTGTTATAACGTGTTTTATCGTCTTATAAACCCTTAATCTTAGACATATCACATATGATGTTTTATAAAAGATTAAATTGGTGAATCAAATATTTGTATATTTTAATTAAGATATTTTAAGCTCATGTCTTGTTTTATAAAGTATAGATCACACATTTTTGAAAAGAATACCTTCTTATTATAACCACTACTTGCGACGTTTTTATAAAGCAGATGCTCTTTTCGTTAGGCTTTCTTTTAGCTTTACATATGATGAATGTTGTATGTTATTGAGTGGTGTTTGTTCTTCTTGTTTGTTTGTGTGATATTCAGTGGTTGATCTAGTAGTTAAGAATCAAGATCTATTCCTATCCGTGGAAGAAACTCAAGTTTTCAGTAAGCAAGGCAAGTGGACTTCTCCCTCTGCATACTCTGTTTGATCCCAAACAATACATTTAATAAAGTTTATTCTTTTGGATATATATGCATAATTTGACGGGTTACCTATTTAGATAACCTTTCCAACCTTATTCCTTGATCAAACCTGGGAATTATACTTTACCTTTGTAGCTATGCTATTGCTACAACTTAACTTTATGCAGTCACTCCCGCTTATGATATTAATGTTCCAAATGGTAAGATTACTTTGTTGTTGTGAACCCGATGGTTAAACAAGATTATTGCATATTAATTGGAACATGGAGTGACCACCCGGGAAAACAGTGCTACCATGAGAACTATCATGGCTCTGGTCTTGGCTAAATAACTAGGGAAGTCTTATGTTGGGTGCTGGTCGTGGTCGACAGGAACGGGGGTATCTGGCAAGCTCTTATAGTTCCGGCTCAGGCAGATTGGATACAGGCATAGTTCCCAAAGCTTTACCCTGCAGTCTGGGCTATAAGTTGGTTACGTTAGGTGTGCCTTATGCAGTTTGACCATTTCCAGCATTTGCGTAATGAGGACTCTAGAGAGAAGCCTCGTAGTGAGACCCTGGCCATTCACCTCGGAAGTGAATACGAGTCTAGATAACCTGGGCTAGAAGGGAATCGCGACTCATGGGTAAAGATGCGTCACCTCTACAGAGTGTAAAACTGATATATCAGCCGTGCTCACGGTTATGAGCAGCCTGGACTCCTCACATGATAATTGAACTTGAAGATGGAAATAAATCGAGATCCAATGATCTGCCAATGGTTTGCTTAAGTGGTTTCACTTAAGTGTTTTTGATATACTCGTGTACCTTTGTTTAATGGGAATACTTGGGATTCACACTTATTAGTAAGACAGGTGTTGTTAATAAAATGTTGACCAACTAAAATGCTTAATGCTCAACCTTAGCCTCACCTTGTTAAACCCGCATTAGTTTTTCCCCCACTTGCTGAGCCCCGACCATAAGTGAGCTCACCCTTGCTTAATTTTGATCAGAAGTTGCAGATGAAGATATGATGCTGAACTCCATGGATGCTAGTCTAGTGATACCCCCGGTCATCTTCTTGTGGATGGATGTCCATGTTCGCTGTACTTTGATGAATAAAGGTTAAGAATGTCTGTTCGAAGTGTAATATGTTAATATAATCGTTATTTACGCTCTTATGCATTGTTCTTTTGATATATTACACTTGTGACGTCAACATATGTGTGGAAATAGATCTTGGCACACATATGCTATGCACCCGACTCTGCCCCTTAGAAACGGGTGTGACAGGGATTCCTATATTGCACTCCTTAGAAACCGTAACGGGTTTTCTGAAGCTAGTGGAACTTTGTAAAGGCCTCGTAGTGTTATCGTGCCTTGCTTCATTGGTAGAGGTGTATGGGGCTCATACAACCCCGTGGTAGATGGGTAACATGACTTGTGGGTAAAGATGCGTAACCTCTACAGAGTGTAAAACTAGTATATCAGCCGTGCTCACGGTCATGAGTGGCTCAGACCCTCACATGAGTAACTTATGGAATAAAATTTAATTGGTCATTTGCATCGCATTGTGGTTTATTTATTAATTATGATCTCTCATATTTGGGCTGGTATTTACTTATAGTTAGTAACTGCTAATAAAACTTAACCCACTTATTAAAAGCAATGCCCAACTTTAACCATTATTTGTTGATAAGCCTTACACTTCACATGAGCTCCCACCTTTGGTGAGTTCATGAACATTATTCCCCACAACTTGTTGAGCTATGATATTTTGTGAGCTCACCCTTGCGATATATAAACCCCCCCCCCCATAGGAGAAGAACAAGTAGCCCAGGAGGAGGACTACTACGAGGAGTATGAGGAAGTCTAGGTGGCGTCTCCTAGTCAGCTTGATGGCGCCAAAGAATAATTATTAGCTCGCTTTATTATTATCATTTGATTTTGTAAGACACTTCCTATCTCTATACACCTGGTCATTATATATGTTGTTTTTCTTTGGCGCATATATGTGACGCACCCGACTTTATCCCTTAAATCCGAGTGTGACACCTTCGCTACTTTAATTCTTTCTAAACTTTCCTCAAATCTTTTCTCATCTATTGCTGTTTTACTGTGATTACTCTTATCTTCTCTCCTCTAAAGACCAAATGGATTCCACACCTTGAAATCCTGTACCTAAAGTGACACTTAGTGATAGGAGTCCTAATTCTTGGAAAAATATTTTTATAGGTATCTATGCGCTTTAATGCTTGTCTTAACCTTGTTTGATTCGGTTCTTTGATTGAGTGTAATGAGTTCTGGAGTAATGTCCACAGTTGCACCTAAATATATATATGTATAAAAATATATTTAGAAAGACCTTGTTTGATTCGGTTCTTTGATTGAGTGTAATGAGTTCTGGAGTAATGTCCACAGTTGCACCTAAATATATATATGTATAAAAATATATTTAGAAAGATAGAATATCCCCCATAAAAACATATATGTCTTATAGATCCATCTCATATTAAAAGGTTCTATCTTATCCTTATAGATTCATCTTGTCCTAATAAGAATACTAATCCCACCGTAGAGTAGCAACCATGATCTAGTCCAAAATAAATCAATTAGATCTTATCTAGTCAAATCTAGTCATGCCAAACTAATCTAGATCCCATCTAATCTAAATACGACCTAATCTAAGGTCAGTCACTTAACAAGTTAATAGTGGTGAAATAAATTAGACCCTTCTCCTATAAACATGTTTTAACCTATATTGGTGTCTTAGACCAACTCGGCCATGAACAACAACTTAACCTACATAGTGGGTTGTATGACCTATCCAGCCCAACCTAGAAGCAAAACAACTAAACCTGATTCTACCTATTCTCGTTTAGCTTAAGCCACTTACTAAGCCATCTGCTCTACCTACTAAGCTATTTGGTTTACCTACAAATCTATCTTAACTATATGTCGCTAACTCGAACACCGACATTAAGACCCAAGAAGAGAAGATCATCCTCGTCAATGAAGGATTAGAGTCATACCAGATCGTTAGACAAGTGATGATCGACCATGTGAAATGTAGTCTTTCGTGGCCATGATCTTTCTTATCCCAACCTATCCATCACATATCGTGCATATCACATGGCTAGACATAAAGGAAACTCATTGAAGACTAGAACAAAAAAATCTTGTAGTATATAAAAAAAAGGACTGTTGGGGGCCTTCGGCTTCCGAAGGTCCTCAAAAACATGATTTGACAATGTTTTCCAAGAGAAATATGTAAACAGGTACCTTCGAAGTTAGATTGCGAGTATACAAAAGCATGGTTAAAGACGAAGCTTGACCGGGACGAAAGGCGATCACGACGAAGGAAAAGACGATCACGAAGCTATGTGCAGAAAAGCTTCGGCATAACGACAAAAAAGGGGAACCGGCTTAAAGATGAAAAGCCAAATTAGACCTCAAAGAATTACTATAGAGTTATTGTTAAATGTAATGGGTATTAATGTAATTTTGCATGGGCTGCGACCCGTGCCTATAAATATGTGAACAGTATTCCCGTACTGTTCATGCTGACTTGGCACTTTGCTTTTGCATCACACCTGTATTCACATCCCTTCAAGCTGAAGGTATATTTGTAATTTACCATTATTTACATGAGTAATATAAGTAGAAAATAAATTAATAATAATGTTTACAGAGATTATGTTATTTCTTATATTCTGTGTTTAAATACTCTTTATCTTTTGTTATGTTCATGAAGGTTTGTCCTTCATGACCTTCGTCCGAAGTCCATTATATCCGAAGGGAAATAATGATTCAAAGGACGAAGGATTTTGATATTTAACATCTTGTGTTGCCTTGTTCTTGATTCATAGCATTTGAGAACGAGTCCCCAACATTGGCGCCCACCTCCGGTGAACTCACTTCCATTTCTTGAGCTTTTGAACATCTTCGGCAAACATCACCTTCGTCATGCCGCCGAAGAAGGCTTCAGCGACAGGGGCTGCCACTCTACAGCCGCTGGACCCCAATCAGGACGTCCTTTCTCTTAGGGAGGCCCGAAGCCAGAAGAGGAAGGCTACCAGTCCAACGCCTCCGGAGGATGACTTGGATCAGGAAATCCAAAACTTGGAGATGCTCCAACAACAGGTGCAACGAAAGAAGGAGAAGATGGCTCGTCTAGCTGACCTTCAGAGGCAGATAGATGAAGCTTCGGAAGAGGTTCGTCATCTTGTTCAGGATGACCAGAACCGAAGGCCTCCGCGCAGAGAGCTCCATCAGGAGGGTTTCTACAATGAGGATGATTGGTATGAAGATTTCCATCATGGAAATTTTGCTTTTGATGATGCTTCTCCTCTATCAATAGAATTACAGGCTACACCATGGCCCCAGTCTTACAAGCCACCTCAGCTCCCCATGTATGATGGTCATTCAGACCCGAACGAATTTCTGATGAGTTACGAGGCAACCATATCTTCGTATGGTGGCAATACGGCAGTCATGGCAAAATCTTTTGTCATGCCCGTCAAGAGTGTTGCTCAGACTTGGTACTCCTCTCTTCGACCAGGGACAATTACTTCATGGCAAAAGTTGAAGGATATGTTGATAACCAGCTTTCAAGGATTTCAGACAAAGCCAGTCACCGCTCAGGATCTATTCCAGTGTACCCAGGACCACGAATAATATCTTCAAGCGTATGTCAGAAGGTTTCTGCGTCTGAGGGCACAGGCGCCAACAGTGCCCAATGAAATTGTCATTGAGGCCATGATTAAGGGACTTCGGCCGGGACCTTCAGCGCAATACTTTGCCAGGAAGCCGCCACAGACTTTGGAGAAGCTGCTCCAGAAGATGGACGAGTATATTCGAGCTGACAATGACTTCCGTCAAAGAAGGGAGGAAGCATTCAGGTTTTCTAAAATGACCAGGGGCTTCGGAGGAAGATTTCACCCGAGGCACGTCAGGTCAATTCATAATTCTACTCAAAATGATGATAGAGGGAGTCAGCAGCAAAAGCCACAATATTCTTCACAAGCTTCGGGGCAGCAACAAAGCTCTTTTCGACCGCCAGTGCCAAGGGGCAGAGGCGCTAGGGGCTTCGGGGGAAGATTTGGAGATCAGCCAAGAAAGATTTACTGCCTATTCTGTGGTGAAGGCAAGGGCCACACTACCAGAATGTGTCATGTTACCATCCAGAAGCAAAAGGAGATAGCAGAAGCTGCAGCACAACAAAGTCAGCCGAAGCAAGTCATGCATACTGCTTCGTATCATTCGCCTTACATTCCAGAATATGTAGGCAATCACCCTGCAGTTTCTGTTGCTTCAGCAAGCCAACCCCAAGCATCTTGGCAGCAGCCTCTGCCGCCACCACCAACACAAAGAGGCCAGCAGCCAGAAGGGAGTCAGCGCACTAACCCCCAGTGGGACTTCAGAGAGGAGTCCGAAGCTCGCACAGTCAATAGCACTGTGCCAGAGTCGAAGCACATTTACTGACAAATATCCTACCTCGACAGCAGTTTTTCGCATTTTTACATTCAGTATTGCTTTCTTTTTAATAAGGAACAATTAAGGGTAGTTTTAACGTCTTTTATCGCCTTTCAATTTCTTGTAATAGTTTCGCTCTTTACTGTAATGAAAATATATCTTCTCCATAGGCCTGAGATGCCGAAGCATAAGAATTTATGATTGACAAGGAGGATTTTCGAAGTTATCAAAAATTTGTTCTAAGGAACGCATTGCAATTTATTCAAAGCAGCAAAAAGCCGTTCCTAAGGGAGCGCAGTGTAAGTTTTCTGTGCCTACAGCGAAAAATAAACGCTGATTCCGCTGAAGTAAAAGGCGAAGAAGCTCCTAAGGGAGGCTTACAGCGAAAAATAAACGCTGATTCCGCTGAAGTAAAAGGCGAAGAAGCTCCTAAGGGAGGCTTACAGCGAAAAGTCAGCGCTGATATAAAAAGATTGTGTGTTTTATTGTAGGGATGTGTGTACTTTCGGCACAAATATCATTTTGCATAACATAACATCATCACATAATTTAGCATAACATAAGCATCATACAGCATATTGCATGCGGAACAAGAAGGGGATACACCATTGGTCTTCGGAGGGTGATTTGAAAAAGAGAAAATCGTGTTAAGGCACAAGATAAATCAAGAAGACGTGTAGCTTCATTAGAGAGGCAACATAAAACAGCTTCGGAGAATATTTCACGAAGCTTGGATATTCCCCATCAGAGAAGTTTGCAAATTCTTGCGATATATAAAAGATTTTCTTCACGAAGCATGAAAAGAAGGGAAGGTGTTTTTTCGCCGAAGGCTCAAAAAATGGTATGTATGCAAAATTTCATGCATCGTAAAGAACTGAACTATATATAGATTATATATTACATTCAAAGTTACAATGCATTACACATGTTACGTTCCAAATGTTTCTACAATAGCATTTAATCCTCCCTAAGAACTATTTCTGCAGCTTCATTTAGTAGCTGGTCGACAACCTTGTCCATGATGGCTTCGGCCATCTCTCTAATTTCATCGTCCCCCTTCGAGTGGGGGCCCGGAGATGCTTCAGCAGGTTCTGAGGGAGGAGAAGATACGGCTATATTACTATTACAAATCGTGAACAAAGTCTGGAATAAAAAATTACAATAGAATGAAAATAACTAATTAATACCTATTTGCCCTTCGGGCTCAGTACTTTTCTCAGCAGCCTCTGCTACTTTTCTAGCATCATGGATGCCTTTTTCGCTCTTTTGAATAATTTCTTGGGGCATTTCTCGGCCGCCGTTGTCCCAGATATCGGTGAAAAATTTTCCGCCAATCATGCTTGCTTCGGCTGAGGGGTCTTTAATGTCTTCGGAGGACAAAGTAGCTTCGGATCGCGCTAAGGATTTTACATGCTCGCAACCTTTCCTCTCCAAAACAGTAGCGATTCCCCTAGCACCCGAAAAAGCACATATGTCTCCTCGGCTATTCAGGATTTCCTCGAAGGCCTCAGCTTCGTGACTGATCCATTCCATCGGACCTTCGGGATTGCCCCTTGAGAAATTCTCTTCGCTAGAGAATGCACCGACGTTGGTGAAACTGGATTTTATCTTCTGAACGCACACTATAGATTTATCATAGCATCTTCTCTAGGATGCACGAAGCTCTTTAACATTTGTTTCTAAATGATTGGCCCATTGGTCACTAAGCTCTCGTTTTGTCTCTTCAAGTATACGTTCTTCTTTAGCTCTGGTTAGCTATTTCTGAAGATCTTTAATTTCGCGTTTTTGGGCTTCAGCTTGAGCCTTAGATGTAGCTTCGTCTTCCTTTATCTTGTCCACCAATGTAAGCAAAATTTTATCTTTTTCCAGAGCTTCGTTTCTCAGCTTAATAACCTCTGATCGTAGATTATTGAAAGCAATTTCATAGCTCTCGTCTTCAGCATTCTTTTGCGCCCTCAGCGCGTTGCTCAATATTAAACCCTATATATATACAAGAATTAGTATAAGAATAAAAGAATGATTTGAAAATTATAAATTTCTAAATATATAGTTCTCATACCTTTAGACTATTATATGCAAGACTATCTGCAAGATCGTCCTTCGTCATAGCGCAGAGTCCAGCTTCAAGTTTTGGAAACCCCATACTCCTGGCCATCTCCCGGCAGACAGATAATTCTTTATTATCAGGGAGGCAGTATAGGAAGTCATCTTCGTCTGTCCCATTGAACACTAGTGCCCCCTTCGGATATTTTAATTCTCTGGCATAGTGATCAGCTTCATAAATCTCTTCTTCAGATAATTTCTTCCCCGAAGCATGTCGCACAATGTAATCGCGTATGGAGGAAGATGCTTCGGGGGCAGCAGTGTCAGTTTCTTCAACCAAAATTGGCTCTGACATTTTTTCGGCTTCCAAAGCTGCCTTTGTAGTTTTTTCTTCGGTTTCCAAAGGTTGTTCCTTAGTGGGCTCTGAAGGCCCAGCCTCAGCTTCAGCTCCAGGCTGTTGTTTTGAAGCTTCAGCAATAAAGGCTTCAGTAGACACTCCAGAAGTTTCAAGAGTTTTCTTTGGAGTTATGCTTGAAGATTTAAGTGTCTCCAGAACATCTAACACATTAACCATCCTCTTTCTTTTCGGGGTCACTGTTGGACCCATCTGGCTTTTTCCTGTTTCAACCTTTGCCGAAAGACCTGAAACTTCTGATGTTTTTGCTTCTTCAGTCCTTGGTTCTTCCATCTTTTCTGTTGCTGGCACTTCGGCCAACTCTTTGATTTCGGGCAGCAGAGTTGAATCTTTAGCTTTGGCGGCCGAAGAGGATTCACCGGCGAATTCAGGCACCGTGGCTGGTTCAATATAGCGTGGCCGGTGTGTGAGAACCTTTACCCTTTGTCTCTTCGGCGCTGGCTCGCTAGGAGCGGCTGAAGCAATTTCTTTTGTAGAAGTTGTGTTTTTTCTTTTTCGACCCCGCGCTGGATAGCGGTAGTCGGGGTAGACAAACCCGATTGCGTCAAATACAAGGTTGAGTCTTTTCTTCTTTCGGCCTCCGAAGGCCGCTGATAAGGCAGTGTCTTCGGCCTTTGAGTATACCCCAAGCAATTCATCACTTACATTCTTAACGCTCTTTAACCAATCATCATCTGGCTCAACAAACTTGTCTCCGTACTTGAATGTGTACTTCAGCCTGACTAGTCCACCTTCGTCAGTTTCTCTAACAGTTTCTTTCGGCATTTCCCAGTTATCTTCAAGTGGCCATACTCTGAAGGCAATATGTTCTTGTATTAAATCCCTTGTCCCTATAAAAGAGCAGACTACGCCGAAGGCCCTTTGGCATTCTTCGGCTACTTCATCCATTTCTACCTTCGGTTTCCGGAGTCCGAAGCGCTGCCAGATAGGACACATGATGATATCTTTAATATCTTCTCGAACCTTCAAATCATTTTTACATAGAACCATTCTTTCATCCATTCCCCGGGCCATCTCTTCCGAAAGGTTGGCACGGGACAGCTTGATCCAGAGCGAGCACCGTAGCTGTAGCAACCAAAATTGTTATGATATTGCTCCTTACCCCAGGGCTTCGTCTCATATATTAACTCATGTATATTGCAAAAGCTTTTTGCACTTGGTTCCAGGCTCTGGCTCCTCACAGCCCAGACGAAAAGTCCCATTCTTATTATTGCCTCAGGGGTAAGTTGATGAAGATAAACCTGATATATTTTCAGAACTTCTACCACAAACCTGCTTAAAGGGAATCGTAGCCCAGCTTTAAAAAAGCTTCGGAAGATCACGACTTCATTATCTTCGGGAGTCGGCACAGTCTTTTTTCCGACGTCTGCCCTCACGATGGATATATCTCGAAAATATCTTCCCCTCATGTTTTCAAGGTGACTTTGTCCAATAGTTGATTTTCCGAAGACTGAATGGCTTGGTCGCCATGGTCGATCTTCGGAATCCTCACCTCCGCTGTCTGCGTCATAGCTATCACTTTCACCAGTATCTTCAGATAAGCCTTCCAAAATTTCCCTAGTAATTTTCTCTGTATTTGTTTTTGCTATTGATTCAATGAAGCCCAGATTCTTCTCCTCAGAAAGGCTCAGCTTCACTTCGGCGACAACTTTCTTTTCCTGAGACATCCCTTCGGAAGTTCTTTTAAAAAAGGGCTTTTTGGTCCGAAGCTTAAAATCTAGAGAGGCAGTCAAATATTTGTGGACAGAGACCTATTTGAGCAGGCAGAACAAATGGCAAGATAGCGTGCCAAATAAACTTGTGGTGAGCTCATATTTATACACCCTGTATGTCAAAAACTGGAGGGTCCCGCTTGTCAATGACTGTTGCTATTCTAGCAAAAGGAAGGTGTTTTTCGAACCTTCGGCTCATAGCCTTCGTCCGTATCGCAATATAAACTTATCTTTACAGTAAATTAATATTGCGAGGGACTACTGTTGGGGGCCTTCGGCTTCCGAAGGTCCTCAAAAACATGATTTGACAATGTTTTCCAAGAGAAATATGTAAACAGGTACCTTCGAAGTTAGATTGCGAGTATACAAAAGCACGGTTAAAGACGAAGCTTGACCGGGACGAAAGGCGATCACGACGAAGGAAAAGACGATCACGAAGCTATGTGCAGAAAAGCTTCGGCATAACGGCAGAAAAGGGGAACCGACTTAAAGATGAAAAGCCAAATTAGACCTCGAAGAATTACTATAGAGTTATTGTTAAATGTAATGGGTATTAATGTAATTTTGCATGGGCTGCGACCCGTGCCTATAAATATGTGAACAGTATTCCCGTACTGTTCACGCTGACTTGGCACTTTGCTTTTGCATCACACCTGTATTCACATCCCTTCAAGCCGAACGTATATTTGTAATTTACCATTATTTACATGAGTAATATAAGTAGAAAATAAATTAATAATAATGTTTACAGAGATTATGTTATTTCTTATATTCTGTGTTTAAATACTCTTTATCTTTTGTTATGTTCATAAAGTTTTGTCCTTCATGACCTTCGTCCGAAGTCCATTATATCCGAAGGGAAATAATGATTCAAAGGACGAAGGATTTTGATATTTAACATCTTGTGTTGCCTTGTTCTTGATTCATAACATTTGAGAACGAGTCCCCAACAACGACCAAATAGAAAACTAAAATATAAACTGCCAACAAATCTTTATGCATCCCTTTACTTACTAATCTCGAGGACATGATTATTTTTAAGGGGTAGAATTTGTAATGCCTCAAAATTCTAATATTAGACATTTGAAATATTTATCCCAAGATAAAAAATGTATCTCATAATAAAGAAGATACGTTAGAAATATTTTCTAATAAAATGAATAAGTAATAAATATTGAATATTTGAATAGGGTTTTAATTGGGTTATGCATTCAGAGAGATTTCGAAACAAGAACTTTGTGTGTACGCTTTGCCTACTTGAAACATTCGCTTAGATGATGGAGATAATAAATAAATAGGTAAATAAAATGAATCTTGCATGTACGCTTTGCCTACTTGAAACATTCGCTTAGTTGAAGGAGATAATAAATAAATAAGTAAATAAAATGAAGGCAACGTATCCTGTGTAAAAGGTTCTCGTGTGTAAACATGCTAAAACGTCTTAACAACCTTTAGATCCAGAATCAAAGGCTAATCTTAATCCCACCTGATAATCTTGTGTTTTTTCTAAAGAACCCCCTCCTGGTAATCTGGTGCGGTGGCGGTTAGGTGGGATTAAAATTAGCCTTTGATTCTGGATCCAAAGGTTGTTAAGGCGTTTTAGCATGTTTACACACGAGAACCTTTTACACAGGATACGTTGCCTAAAATGAATCTTGCATCTCGTGCCGTATTTTTTTGTCTGCTGCATTTGACCAAATTAGAAATAGAAATCTGGAGAAATGAAGTAAAGAGTAATCCAAAACTAAAATGGAAATTAAAATGAAATAAGAAAGAAAAAATTGAAGCCTGCAACATGGACCGAAACCTAGCCCACTTACCTCAAAAAAAATAAACCGCACTACCCATATCCTGGTTTTATTTCTTTATTCTTTTCTAGTCATGCTTACATCAGCATGGGGACATTGACATCCAACAGCCGGCCGCAATCCACGCTGGGTAATTGACATCCTTGAGCCCAATCGCCATATCTTCTCATAGCTGGACATGAATCCTCAACTGAACCTTCTACCTGTTTATTGCGATCTCCGTAAAAACATAGACCGCAAACTACTGAACCACCGACCTCTGTCTTGCTCTGGATATAAGTAGTTGGTACTGTAACCCCTGATTCATAGGAGACAGGACGTGTAGCAATCTCCTGTGCTAATAACTCGAGCCCCGCTGCCGCCAAGAGAGAAAATGGACGACGCCGTTGTCATGCTCATGCAAGGGCACCGTACTGTCCTCGGAGGGGCGCCGATGGTGGTCGCATACGTCGTTTGTCCTTACAGCCTATCCACAGGGGGAAGCCGCATCGATGGGCCGGGACAGCAATGGATCTGCTGTGTATGCCAATGGTGCTTACAGCCTCTCCTATACAAATCACTGGCGAGAGCTTCGTCACCGTGCTTCCGATTCATCGTCAAAAACCGAGATGACCAGCATCAACACGAGATTGAAGGCTTTGATTATAAGGTAAGTTAGTGGTAGGTTAGAGGTCTTTCTCACAAAATAGGCTTGATACTTCCCTCCTAATAGATAACCACCACCACAGACCCTTTTACTTGCGAGATTCTCATGCAGCATGAATTTAATAGTAGTTACAATCATGATAAGTTGACAACAGATAGGTCATGTATTTATAAACAAACATTTTCCACCTTTAACAAACCTATCTAACCAATCAGATCGTGTCATTTCACCTATGTCTCTGCAACCCTACTAATTTATTAAAAATATGATATATTTCGGGTCAAATTGTTATTTTTAATTTGATCAAGTTGTGTTAGGTTCATATTAATTTTTGCGTACGTAGTAATAACATTACTTTAATTATGCCACATGGTTTTAATAAATAATAATTAATTAATTACTTGTTTAATTAATGTTAATTAGCTAGATAATCTAGTTAATCTAATTTATAGTTCTAACCTACGCATTTTTTAAATAATTGTTAATGATTAATATCAACTCAAATATTTTAATTTAATACTTACTTAATTTAAATGTAATATCTGTTAGATCATATCTATTAGATTTATTGCGCCTAAATTACCGTTTTATCCATAAATTCTTTGTTTTAACACTAATTTTAATGGTTCTTGAACCTACAATTTCGTAGCGATGCGTAGAATATCCTTACGCTGTTTTGTTATTATGCTTTGGTGGAATGTTACCATACCCATTATTTTCTTGATTGTATGTATTGCTACGAGTAGTAGCGAGGTCACGAGGAACCTGAAAACCAAATTAGAGAAGTAACTGGAGGTGTACCAAAAAGACAAGTTATATACTTGATCACTTTTTTCTACCTAATAATGTTCATGTTAATCACTGTGACATACTCAGGTTAATTTGATGGGACCTAATAGGTATCCCTAGTATTATTTATCCCACACCTAGCAAACAAAAGAACAATTGGGTAGATTTGCTACTGCTCATCTGGTATTGGCAAATTAATTTTATATTATGATCATGTTCTACTTATGTTGTTGTTTAAATTATTGTTCATGATAAGATCATTATGTTAATTGGAACATGGAGAACCACCCGAGAAAACAGTGTTACCACAAGGGTGGTATGGGATGCCCTTGGCTGACTAATTAGGAAAGCTAGTGGATGACTACCTTACCCGAAAGGGGCAAGGGCGGTAGAGGAGCTGTGGTATATGGAGGTTGTCGGGTCGATCATGTTGTGATGGCTTTTTGGATGAGGCATTCCTATATCGCCCTTCTCAGAAACCATAGCGGGTTTTAAGAAGCTAGTGGAACTTTGTAAACGCCTCATAGTGCTACCCTGCCTCGCCTCCTCGATAGAGTTGTATGTGATTCATGACCCCATGGCAGATGGGTAACACGGCTTGTGGGTAAAGATGTGCAACCTCTGCAATGTGTGAAACTGGTATATCAGCCGTGCTCACGATCATGAGCGGCTCGGACCCTCACATGAGTAATTTATGGAACTAAACTTAATTTGTCGTATGCATTGCATTATGGGATTTGTTATTAATTTTGATCTCTTATTTATTTGGGATGGTATTTACTTATACTTAGTAACTGCTAATATAATTTTGACCAACTTTAAAAACAATGCTTAGCTTTAACCATCTTCTTTGGTAAGCCTTACACTTCACATGAGCCCCCACCGTAAGTGAGCCTATGTACATTATTCCCCACAACTTGTTGAGCGATGAACGCATGTGAGCTCACCCTTGTTGTACTCACATCCCTCCAGGTCAAGGACAGGTACCACAAGATGAGGAGCATGAAGGATGTCGCGATGAGATTCGTGAGAGGTCTAGGCCGTCGTCTCCCAGTCAACTATGGTTGTTGGATCGTTGTCTTCGTATGATGTAATTATTTAACTATTTTGTTTAGAACTCCATTATATATTAAAGATGTGACATTTGATTCTATACCACGAGTCATCATATGTGTGAGACATGATCTTAGCACACATTTGATTCGCGCCCGGGTTTGACCCTTAAACCCGGGTGTGACACAATCCCTCGGAACTAGTCCGATTGAAGCCACTTACCAAGGATCGAGTACCATTTGCTCACACGAAGGTGAGGCACAGAGAAATACAATAAAGCATAATACCACAAATTTAAAGAAGTACTTAGAATTATTTTATCATTGGAGTTTAAAAGTAGTAGACAATGTTCATAGATGCAGCGGAAATTAACTAGCGGTAAATAAAGAGTGAGGCAAAGCCTGGCCATCACTCCTCCTAATTATCTCCTGCTGAGGCAGGGTTCCACTCGACTGTCCAACCCGGTGGCAGTGTGGATGGCCAAGTCAACCTAGAAACCATATCCTCTTGGATGATACCTGTAAAATTTATGCCACAAGTAAGGCTGAGTATACTAATACTCAGCTAGACTAACCCAGTGTGAGGATTCTACTCCTCTACCTCTAGACCATGAAGTTGTTTGGCTGTGGGGTTTGGTTTGCCAAAAGCACTAGCTAAGTATAAAATCAAAATTTAGCTTTTCAAGTTCTATAATAATAATTTTAGACTAGATGAGCACTTATCTATCCATACATGGTATCAAGCATTACGTCAATCAACATCTTTTGCCAGTAACCTCATTTCCACTTATTACTCAATGCAGTACAATGGATCAAGCAGTCTCATTAGCTACGAGAAGCATATGATTCGAATCAAGTTTAAACCTTGCAAGGGAAACCTAAACACATGACATGTAAGGGCACTATGTCTCCACACATGTCAATCGTCCCCATTGATTCCCTTGCAACAGAAAGGCCCACTGCCATTGTATACAATGCTCCACTGACCCCAGCCGCTGCCATGCAGTGACCGCACTTGTACCCACCATAACCGGAATGGGAGACCCTGTCTCATGAACACGTGGGATGGTATGTCTGCGGGCAGGTTCACTTAGGTACTAGGCTTACCGATTTACCATGTTTCTCGTCATGTGTTTAGTACTTTCAAATGCTTGACACAAGTATCCACACATTAATCCTTATTCCAATTCAATCTCGAAGACCACATATCCCCATGGATCCATGTCCACAGACCATCATAATTCCAATATCAAAGGTGGATACAACTAACTCCTGACCTCGCGCGAGTGCTAGAAAAATCACTCGACTTCTACCAAGATCCTTAATTAGCTTAGTAATTACTCGACCTAGCATACTAGTATCCATCACAAAAGGAATCTTGAGTTCATGCAACTAGGGTTTCAAACAACTCCTATACTTAAGTGCACAATATAAGCCTACAAACATTAAGTGCAGTAAAATAGCATATATAAATGGTTATCATAAAACCGGGACATGCCTTCAATTCCTGGGGCAGGAGAGAAATCCTCAGTAGCAGGCTCTGGAGCTGGCTCCTGAACTTCCTCTTGGTCAGCTCCTTGCCCGGGAATGAGCACGTACTCTCCATTAGTGAGGTTGCAATCTATTTAATGTGATGCATAAGATGCATGTACATTTATAATATGCTGATGAAAATTATGATGCATGGTCGAGTAACACTAGGTCATTTAGTAATGTTAGGGTTTCTCTATTTATAACCCAACTTCTTAGTAGTATTGTTGTTGATTTTTAAGTTAAACTGGTATTTAGTGGAAATAAGAGTGGGTAGGGATTTAATTATTCCTTCAAGAAATTAGTGAAAGATCAGCTAAGTCTTTGTACTTTAATTGAACATGGGTAAGTTTTACCTCTTTATTCTATTTTCCCTTAGGCTTTTAAAGGTGGTTTGAACTATGAATGCTATTTAGAATTTTCCAAAAATTATGTAAAAATTATAGTAGCTTATTACTGGTTAAACTAGTCTGTCCTAGGAATTTGAGGGCAAAATAATTAGAATATGTTTTAAACAAAAATAACAAAAGCTAGGGTACACGGGTCACTTTACACTAAATTTTCTATCTAGAAGTGACCTCTGCTCCAAAAGTTATTTTTACTGGTATTTAGATGCAATATCATGGTCTTATGTTAAAATTTACTTAATGATACTCAGTGAATATTTATCTACGATTTTCTAAAGTTGTGGGGCTAAGAGGTGCTTATAATTAACTCTCCTTTTGAAAAGGTTTGGTCATTTTTCCTTATAGGGAATGGGAATGGGATGTATGATTTTGTAAAGGTTTCTATAATTTCTCATGGGGCAGGGGGAAACATATTTCCTAGTTAAACTTAGGCCATTTTTATATTTTTCCTTTAAACTTTGTTGTTCAATTATTCTAAGAAAAATATGTTGGTCTTGTGGTTCAAATGTTTAGGTCCTGATTTTATTTTCCAAAGAAATGGGCAAAAACCTAATTTTAATTATGATTTCTACTTAAATGAGAAAACTATGGTGCTCAATATTTTTGTATGACTCTACTGTTGAGTGGTAATCTCCTAAAAATTTCTCAGCCACAATACTATATTTCTACTAATTCTACTTCTATTTTTGCATATTTCTTGATATATTAAATAAAATCTAAACTTCCAGAAACAGTACTGCACTAATGGGTTTCCTATTTTTGTTCTAAAGTTTACCTTGTCCAGAACCTAACAAAATTAGTTTGACTAAATTTGGGCATATTTTGTTCAAGTTATGCATTTCTATAATTTTCTGCTGGTTAACTAAAGTAGATTTTCGAAAAAAGAAAAGGAAAACACACTTCTAAATGGGTCCCTAGTTTTCTTTCCTCCTTTTTCCTTACGGATTGGTCCCTGGTACACTATTCATCTGAGTCTGGGTCTTTACACAAAACCCCTTGGACTTCCCTAACCTCTAACCTGCGGTCCTTAGCTAGGATAAATAGTAACAGTGGCGAAAGAGATGGCAGAGCGGCTTACCGGCGATGGTAGAGCTCCGGTGAAGGGTCGATCGAGAATGGGGAGCCTCTGGCAGTCACGTCGAGGTACGACTTGGCATCGATGGTGACCGAAGTTGGTCTGGCCACTGACTCAGACGGCGGAGCTCGTCGGCGATGACTGTACCGGCCACGCCACGACGGTATAGTTCAATTAGACCGCACAGGGAGCTTCAATGAGTGGCAGGGAGCATGTGTGTGCAAGGAATCGACAAATGAGTGGCTAGATTACCTGGACCAAGGGAACCGACAGAAGGAAGAAGTCCGGTGAGGTGATTCTGTGTCTCCGGCGAAGTGATGTTCGGTCTAAGTGTTTAGGAAGCTTCACTATCCTTTGGGGAAGCTACCCGTGGAGCTGGACTAGGCGAAGATAGGATGGGATGGCCGGGCTACAGTGGCCGGAGATTTCTGCCATTATGAAACACGACAGAGTTGGATTCGACGAAATAGAGGTGTAGGAAAGGGATTCGACACTATGGAGGTGCAGACATCGGCCAAGCGCTGATATGCACTTTAAAGAACTCATTAGCAGCTGCGTACACCAATTAAGATGCTTAAGGTAACGCCATGAGGTACGCACCCGTCGTAGAACACGATTCTTTTTCTATCGGAGCACCTTGCCATTTGAACCCAGCTGGGACAGCTGCTCTACTTTAAAATGGACACGCACCTCCACCTAGGTCTGTCTGCGCAGGGATGAGGACGCGGCGGCACCGGCAAGCAATTGTCTCATCTACTCCATTCCATCTCCATTTAACGCACTCTCCAGTCCTTCACGTTGGGGGTTTAGGCGCACGATGGCAGGCCAATTAACTTCGCTGCGGCGAGCGCCGGGGGGGGGGGGGGAATTGGCGGCGACGGGGGAGGAGCCATCCGTAGCGGGGATGGCACGAGGGCACTGGACGAGACGCCGACGTGGGCCGTGGCCGCCGTCTGCGCTGTCATCGTCACGGTGTCCATACTCCTCGAGGGCTTCCTCCACCACCTTGGTCAGGTTCGCCGGCTCGAATCGTCCCCTTCCACCACCAATCCTTCTCTCCAAGTACTCCAGTGATGTTTTTTTTCTCGAACTTTCAGCTTGGTTTGTTTTCCGCTCTAGAATCGCCTGGTCCGACTCTGCCTTGAGCCTTTGAAACACTCAACTGATGTGCATTTTCTGACTTGTTTTCAGCCAGGCTCCCCGACGGGCGCTCACCGTTGTTCGCGTCGACGTGCTCTTGCTGTCGCTGGGTGGCGGCTCGTTCTCGCTCTCGCGTGACCCCATTGCGGTCAGCGCGCTCGCGGCCACCCGCCGCGGCATCGTCGTCTCATGCTTCGCTGGGAACAACTGTCGCCGCCGTCGTCTCTAGTGAACATGGCCCCGGCGCGTCCGACAACAATGGCACGAGAAAGCAACATTCTGGTGAACAGGAGGAGGACGTCACGGCAACGGCAAGGTCACAGCGTGACGTCCAGATGCTAAATGACATGTCACTACGCATAAAAGAGATTATAAGTCTATTTCGTCGGCTACGCGTCCTGTGTATTTCCATATCGTCGAATCCCTCCCCAACGCCTCAATTTCGACGAAACCAAATGTGCCGTGTTTTATAATGGCAAAAATCTCCGGTGGCCGAGGCTTTAGCAAGCTTGCAGGCGGCACCGCGCTCGGTTTCCTGGCGATCACTGGCGTCCAGTTGCCGGCAAGGGTGTGAGGCGTGCGGGATGGCAAGGCCAAGGGTCTGGGCTTCTTATAGGCAAGGGCGTGAGCACGTGCGTAGGGCTAGGCACGCGGTCGAACCGACTGGAGCTCGTGGCATGCGCGGGCGCGGTCAGAGTGTGTTCCCAAGTGCGAGCCAAGGTCGAACACGTGGAGGTTTGCTTCTGCCCAGGTCCAAGTGCCAGTTTAGCGGCCCTAATGTGTGTATCTTGGCAAAGATCCCATGTAAGGTCTCTTCCCTGCTCCAAATCCTATCTTTTCTATGTGAGTCTCGAGCTTAGATATGCTTAGGGTGAGAAGAAAAGCTTGTGTCAAGTCGGGTCTGTCACTCAGCTGGGGTCATGACAAAAACCAGGCCAAAGCGTGTCAAATGATTTTGGTTTCGTTTCAAACTTCACCAGGGTGTGTGTGAGGTATTTAGGCGCCACTTTCTGCATTTGACCATTTGGTTTTGAGTTTAGGAGCTAGGTGAACACGGTTTGAAATCGGGCCGGAAAGACATAGATAAAAGGCTGATTTCTCCCTTGGAGTTCTCTAGTTGGTTGATCAATTTGCCGTTGTTTTAGATTCATTTTTAGGAAACTTCCTTACTATCCTTAGTAGATATTTTGGTAATCTTCAACTTGTATAATTAGCCCAACTCATGATAAGTAATCCTCAATGTATGTTTTCCTAATTTCTGTTTGTCTCACATGTCCCATGTGAATAGGCTTAAGGTTTCATAAACTTTCCTCTCTGTTATATGCACCATATGGTTAAGGTAGGCATCTTAGGATAAAAAAACTAGCTGACCCTTTGGTTGTTAAGTTTTGGTCATCTTAGGCTCAACCAAACCACATGTGATAATAGGTCAAGGGTGTGGGTGTAGAGTAGAAACCTTGAGTAACACCTAGGGTGTTACAGGTTCTAGATAAATATTTCAGCAATGGTGAACAGACTCCTTGTTTAAACAATACGCCTTCTATTATCATGTATGGCCTTGTTCTAGCATGCATTCTTTTGATGTAAGCTTTATCGTCCGAAGGGTAATTGCCCTGAAGAATAGATGCAATCTCTGTTCTCCAATCCTTATTGTGTATAGGTGATATTGTGAGTACATCCCTATCCCTAACAAGTCTGCTTGCTCATTATCTCCTCTTGGAATATTTTTTTTACTAAGAATCCCTCAAAGGAGACCTCCATCCTTTGGACTGTATCAAGATATTTTTCCAACTTAGGGTCTTTTGCCTTGTTGCTTTCGTAAACATGCCCTGTGATTACTTGAGAATCGGACTTTAGTATTGCCCTTCTTATTCCCATGGCTTTAAGTTTCCGAAGGCCTAGTAACACTACTTCGTATTCTGCAATGTTGTTTGTACACTAGAATTCTAGCCTAGCCTCATATGACGATAACAAAATTTGAATGGATCAAATTGAAGATAGGGTTCTTTATGCAAGAAAAGGACTCTTTTCTAATGATTCTATAACGTCTGTGGATGGCGGGTTGATTTGTTAAGCCTCCGAGGTCTTTTTCGCAAAAAGGACGCGACCGAAGGGGTATAGGCATATCCCAACCGTTCGATCAGTAATCGGTGGTCCAGATTAGATCTGGGCTCTTCATAATGGGTACGCAATGTGGAGCCTCGCAGCCAGATCCGACAGTGGCGGCTTTAAAGAGGTGAGACGGGCTCTGGTCCACCCGATAGCGATCGGACGCGCTAGATCGGCCCAACCGAACCGGCACTCAAACCCTAGTCCCAGCTGCCCCAGGGAAATCAATGGCCAGTGGCCATCTTCTCCCACCGCACACCAGGGCACAACGGCGCTCTCGCGCGACAGTGGTGCCATCGTCGGCAACTATGGGATCAATGCCCAAGCGTACCAAACTGTCTACCGATACTTGCTAAACGCAGCTAAGGACATAATGAACTCGATGAGGGCTTCTTACCAATGGATCGCAAGACGTAGGAGCACAGACCACGGTGGAGGGCGGCTCCGCATTAACGATAAGCTCTGGTGAGCAATTCATCGTCACTCGGTCACTCCCCACCCATGCTAATGCGACTCGAATATTCCTTGACACCTAGCGCACCTTCCAGACCAATCATCAGCCCCCGAGCGACGTCGTGACCGAGAACTAGCCCGAGCGGCCAGGGCGACCACAACCCTACGGTGGTTCTCACCCCTGCTTCCCCCTCCATGACAATGGCGGCTGCGTAGCCTGATCTGGTGGCAAAGGGAAGAGTGCTCAGGCCCTCATTTATACAGAGGAGAGGTCCGGAGAGAGGGGAGGTAGTTGTGCCAGCTAGAGCCACGAACCTCGGCGTGGCTATTACGGCGCCGCCCTTCACGTGTGCGGATAGAAGAAGGCCCCTGCCAGTGCGGACTTGCGATGTCTTTGACTCGCCATCAAGTGTGTGAGTGTTGAGCGACCGATGGTGCGGGTCCCACTGGGCAGAGGGACGCCCGATGCCACTCGCGTGAACGGATAAGGGTTGGTCCGTGGGTCTCGTGCATCGGTCACACGGACAAGCGCTGGCACTGTGTGGGCCGTGAGGAGGAGGGGAATGAAGATGGGCTTGTAGTGTAGAATGGGCCAGGCACGTGTATTCGGCCTAAAAGCGGACAAGCACATTTCCTTCTCATTTTCATCAATACTTTTTGATTTGCAATTTTTTCTAAATTTCAAACTTTGGTATTTAAATTCAAAATTTTCGGTGAATTTCACACAAAAATTAAGCGCCCAATTAAAAGTGCCAACATAAAGGAATATAATTATTCGTGTATATTTTTTCATTATAGTGCATATTCTTTTCCTTCTCTTCTCTTCTCTTTTCTCCTTCCATTTTTAAATTCTAATTTTTCAAACTTAAACTTGTCTCACAAATTTGAATACAAATTCTAAAATACAAAAACTTCAGCATGAGATGCATATTTCTTTATTCATTTATTTGTTATTTGAATAATTTAATGCCATTAATTGAGTATGCAAAAAAAGAAATCAAGAAATCTCCAAAACACCCATTTATAAATATATTTATTTAATTATTTTATTATATTTTTTCCTTATACAAATTTTGGGCTTTACAATAGTACAATAAACAAAATTTTAGTATAAAAAAATTCCAGAAACTTGTTTATTTCATATTTAATTCATCTTAACTCCTTTTTGGTCAATTCCAGTTGTTAAATTCATAATAATGTTGTTTATCATCTTGTAATCTTATTTTGTTATGAAACATAGGTTAAAATTATACACTTAGTTTGTTTTATATCTAACACCTAAATCTTCAGAAAATCATAACTCTTTAACCGTAACTCCAAATTTAGTATCTCGAACCTAGGATCTAGTTACGACGCGTAGAATATTATTATGCAGTTGGTGCTTATGTTTGGTGTGATGTCAATTTTGCATATACCATGTTTGTTAGTATTGCTACGAATAACATTGAGGTCACGAGAATCTGAAGATCATCCTGGTACCTAGAATCTCGAGTACTAGGCAAGTTGAGCCCTTGATCACTCATTTTTACCTAATAATGTTCGATGTTAATCAATGTGATACGCTCAGGTTAATTTGATGGGACCTAATAGATTTCCCTAGCATTGTTTATCCCTCACCTTGCAAATAGATGAACTATTGGGTAGATTTGCTATTGCTCTACCTGGTTTTGGGTGCGCTGAGTGGAAATTTTATTCTGAAGTCTGGTTGGGAGGTGGCCGAGAGATAGCCGACGAAGCTATCAGAAAAAATGAGAAAGAGTCTCATGCTACCTTGGAAGAGGCAAGAAAGGCTGAAGAAGCTGTAGAGCGTGAAAGACTTATAGATATGCTTGTCATGATTTAGCTTCATAAATTGTTTTAGCTTGGGAACTAACGAACACTTATTCTATGGTGCAACCGAACTTTCTCCCCCTCCGGAGGCATATGATCATGAAGCCGATCCATCTCTGAAGGGGTTCTTGAATTAATCAGAATAGCTAAAGAAGTTGTAGATAGGCTTCTAAACAAAGCCGCTGATAAAGTCCTAAAAGAGGATGATTAGGCCTTCTTTACTTGAACTGTACAATTTTTGTATGCAGTTTCCCTGTCAAATACACCTTGTTCTGTTCTTGTATTGTGAACATAACCGAAGGTGATTGGCATTGTTATTTTCTCAAGTACCACTATTGTCTTCCTCCGAAGCCACACAAGGGGTCGTTGCATCATATATTTTGTCATCCTGTTCTTCCATCTGGCTGAAGGCTTTTGCGAAGATAATGTCTGCTACACTACCCATGTCTACGAGGACATTGTGAACCAGAAACTCTTTGATAACACATGATATGACCATGGCGTCATTATGGGGGTAATCCTTGAGCTGAAGGTCTTCCTGAGAAAATGTGATTGGTACATGAGACCATTTAAATTTGATGAAGGGACCTTGTGTGGTGGAACCGCCCAAATTATTCTAGCTTAAGTGCCCAAGTCACGCCTTAGAGGAAGCAACACACTTAAATTCGAATAACCCGTCAGTCCCTCAGATCTAGTCTGATAAAGCCACTTCCCCGGGATCGAATACCACTAGCTCACTCGAAGGTGAGTCACAGAGAGAGTACAATAAAGCATGAAACCACAAATTAAGGTACTAGAGTTATGACATAAATCGGATTTTCAAATAAAAGGGGAACAAGTTCATAAATAAAGCGCAGCGGATAATCGATAACGTCGAATGCTGAGGAATAGGGCAAGGCCTAGCCCACTACTCCTCCTGATCCTCTCTTGCCGGAGCAGCATCCCACTTGACCGTCCAACCCGGTAGCAGGGTGGAAGGCCAAGTCACACCATCAACCATGTCCTGTAGCGTACTTGCAAAAATTGTGCTACAAGCATGGTTGAGTATACTAATACTCAGCTAGACTTACCCGGTGTGAGGAGTCTACTCCTCTACATCTAGACCATGCAGTTGTTTGGCTGAGGGGTTTGGTTTGCCAAAAGCACTAGCTGAGTCTAAAATCAATTTTAGCTTTTCCAATTCTAGCATCATTAATTTAGCTAGGTTTGCTCCTTTCTAAGCATACATGGTAACAATCATTTAACACAATCAACATGTTATCTCAAGTAAAACCTCATTCCAATTTTTACTCAATGCAGTACAAGGGGTCAAGCAGTCTCATTAGCTGCGAGAAGCAGATGATTCGAATCTAGTTTTTAACCTTACAAGGTAAACATAAACACACGACATGTAGGGGCACTCCGTCCCCACACACGTCAACCGTCCCCATCGATCCCCCATTCACGGCCAGGGCTCACCGCCTTGGCATACAATGCTCCACTGACCCAGGCTGCCGCCGTGCAGTGACCGCACTTGTACCCATCATAGCTAGCTTGGGAGACCCAGTCTCAGGACAAGTGAGGAGGAAAGTCCACGCCTGGCTTCACTCAGGTACTAGGCTTACCGGTTACCATATTTCCCGACATGTGTTTAGTACTTTCAAACGCTTGACTCATGTATCCACACATTAATCCTTAATTCCATTTCCGTCACATGGACAAGGCATCCATCCTGGATCCAAGTCCATAGACCATCATAAAATCCCATTATCAAGATGTATACAATCAATGTCTGACATCGCACGAGTTCTAGAAAAATCACTCGACTTCTACCGACATCCTGATTAGCAAGCAGCTACTCAACCTAGCATACTAGTATGCATCTCAAAAAGGAATCCTGAGGGTTTCAAGCAACTCCTACACTTAAGTGCACATTGCAAGCCTACAAATATTAAGTGTAGTAAAGTAGCATATATAAATGGTTATGCATAAAACCGGTGCTTGCGTTCAAATGCTGGGGCTATGGGAAGATCCTCTGTGGCAGGCTCGGGAGCGGGCTCCTGGACTTCCTCTTGGGAAGCTCCTTGCTCTGGAATGAGCACGTAATCTCCGTCAGCGAGGTTAAAATCTAATGAATGCAATGAGTGAGATATATGTATTCCATGATATGCAATGTAGTAGTAGGAAAAATGATCAAATTGAAAAGGTAAAGTTTAATCTTACTACCGGAATTCTAGTGGTATACTTAGCCAATTAGGGTCAAGTATGGTCAAGTTTTAAATGGTCAGATTATTTGAGTGTCCCACTGGTTTTCTTTTAGTGTCTTAGTGCAAGTCTATCATGATCCTTGCTGAATTCATTGGAGGTGAGATTTATTATTATTCTTACTAATTCTCTCTTTACCTTTTTTCTATTATGCTTTTTAAAGTGGGTTTGAACTACAACATAGCTTTATAAATTTCCAAAAATTTTGTAAAACTTACAGTAGTTTCTCACTGGTGTATAACTCTTAGTCTAAAAAATTGAGGCTTACAATGTTAAGGGTTCACTCTGTACAAAAATATTAAGTTTTAGGGCAGAGGGGGTGTTTTGAACTACAACTCTCTTCTAACAGTGGATTATTCCCTAAAGCTAATTTTTTGTGGCAGAACCTCCCAAGTTATTGGGCCCACATGCACCTGCCCTTGTCCCAAAGACCTCAAACGGCTATGCATGTGCACCAGATAAATTAACAGGATATGTCCGAGTGTCCCAACGACCCCGGATAAACCACTTATAACCCGGATCACAAGATTAAGTAACACAAATCACACACCAACAATATTTTTGCAGCAGAAATCTTATTACTAAATTTTTACAAGTTACATCAAGTTTTACAATGTACATGATCGGAGTGATTACAAAAGTGATTCAAAGAAGTTACTTTGAACTGTTATAAATTATTGGTAGTTTTGAAATATATTCTAGCTCAAGTGACCATCCTCAATAAGAAGTATAGAAGAGTTACTTAGACTTATAAGAAGGCCGAGCCCACCGGCGCTTAACACCATCAACAGCACCACAAAACTATAACCTGAAAACAACAGGGAATAAAATCCTGAGTACGAAATTACACAGCAAGACTTACCCGACTAAAGAAAAGACACTCAAGGGTATGCTGGCTAGAGGGATTCAAGGTATGGCTGTTCAAGAAGCAAAGACTCTATTTTGCAGAAAAGCTTACTATGAGTGGATCCTTAAAATCCATTTTTAATTGTCGGGTTAAGTAAAGTTACCTGCATCTAGAATTCTTTCTACCCTAGTTCAAGCACTTAGCCTATAATAGCCGTCTTTTTATCATCCCTTCAGTTCACTGGATTGCTACCTGTAGGGCAGTGACCAAGTCTTCATGTCCGAGAAGTAACGGCGATCCGAATCGATTAATACCCAGCTGGGGATCTCCGATCACACGACATATGTAGCACTTAACCCTTGCATATGTCAACTCGCCACCGGGGTTCTTAAGACCAGATCAGGTTCACGCCAACTGAGAGCACATATACACCACTGTGCAGCCTCTTGCCACGGAGGGTACACGCTACTCTCGCCATTTCTCCACTCACATTGCGTGTTATCTTATGATGGTATTAGTCTGCCCGAGGCATGTGACCAGTTAAAAGGTCCTCGATCAGCAAGCCTACATTGACAAGGTCCTTAATCGACTCAGACAGAGACACTACACCGAGACTCCCGTCTCGTGCAAGTCAACCGCCCGGTCTCAGCTTTATTAATTTCAACCCAAAGTTTGGTACCTGGTAGAGGTACATCTTTTTCGATGTTGAACCCATCAAGGCCTTTGACGGATCCACCATCAAGTTTTATTTTTGAAAACATTCCCACCCACTGAAGCATCACTTTTGTTTGAAAACAAAACATTTTTGTTTGCTAAAGCAAGGCTAAGCATCATAAAATTCTTTTTCAAAAAGGGTATCAAGGAAGGGTAATCAATTTTTAAGGAAGGAAATGCATCAACGCTTTAGCACACAACTCCTATCACCTAATGCATCAAACAAGGTGATAAAAATTTTAAAACATCAAGGAGGTGGCAAATGCACCGGGGCTTGCCTGAATAACACTAAGTTAGTGTTTGTTAGGCGATGTCCACTTGACGATCATCTTTTATGTTGGCACTCGTTCAGATTATCCATCTTCCAGTTCGTCCATCAGCATCAACCTGTTGATTAGCCCGCGCTTGGGGTCGACATGGGTCGTCTTCCGCGTCACGCGATTAATTAACGTACCTGAATGATATGCATAATGCACATTTATCCATATAAGGTGGAATAACGGAAACCTAAATACTACTTATATGACAGAGAATTAAACACCAAACCTAGAATAAGCTGACTAATTAAGCAGGGCATCAACTACATCCATTAACTAAATTGACATAATAAAACTAGAAATTCTATTTTTCATTCCTAGCTTTTATTAATTCTTTAAACTGTGTATTTTAATTACTTGATTTACCGATTTGTCTAAACCGAACATCACAATATACGTATGTAAATTAATAACAATTATCGCGATCAACAATTCTATTTAATCTATTTATATACCTAGTTGACTGTAATACGAATCAACTTACCCTTATTAAATCCGACTTGAAATCGCGAAACCAACGACGCCTTTCAGCTCAGCATTTCACCGGAAATAGGGTGAGTGCTGCGTCGAATCACGCTTCATCTTTTTTCGCATCGAGTATCCTCCGGCTGTGTACTAATTTATTTTCTTCTGCGCCTAATCTTCGTGGATCTACGCCTAATCTTCCCAGATCTTGGCGTGGACGAGGATGACGATCGATGACTTGTTCGAGCTTTCTGTCGAGCACTTGGGACATCGACCAGGGGCTTGCTTCTCCACATCTTCTTGGGATTCTTTTGTCGGCGCGAGCATAAGTCGGAGACAACACGTAGGGACCGACATCGAGGTGGGGTGACCGAACGACGACGAGATTGAGTCTGGTGCGAGCTGGCGAGGACACGAATCCAGTGAGAACTCTGACGACAGTGAGATCATGAGCTCTAACACCACGGGGTTAAGCAGCGAACGCATTCGGCGGCCACACATGTGCCGAACCGAAGGCGACAAACCGATGAAGCAAAGTTCGTCGATAGGCACCATGGAGGAATCAGCGATGTTGCTACACACACGACGACGAACGACGCAACGACGGGAGTGAGAGATCGCAGACTGAGTAAAGACTCGGCGAGCAATGACGTGAGGAGCAAAGCGAGGTCATGGCCGGGCAAACTCAATGGCGCGGAATGAAGGAGCAGAGGTCTGTGCGAACACGGCTAGGCACAGGGAGGAGCGCCGGCGAGCCGGAGCCAGAGGCCGAGCAGGTAGGGACGAGCGCTATGGGAAGCAGGCAGAGGGAGCTACGCGAGCAGAGAGGAATTGGGGGAAGGCTGCAGCGCTGGGAGCTCGGCTGGATGCAACTTCAATGAGAGATGGCGGCCATGGCAAGGAGCTTGGGGGATGGGCGCGCCGCCATGGGAGAGCGCCAAAGAGTTTCGTGGTCCGAGCATAGGGAGGTGCAGAGAAGGCAGTCGCGCGCGTGTGAGAGAGCTTCAGAGAGAAGCAGCGGCGCGAGCAGGAGCTAGGGCGCGCGACCCAAGGCGCGGCGAGCTTGCTGCGCCAGGGAGCAAGGCGCGGCATCAGGGGCGAGCTCAGCCATGGGGAGCTGCAGGGAGGGAGTAGGAGGAGCTGGATGCGCAGGGAAGAAGGACTGCGCGCTCGTTAAAAAGGAACAGGGGCGACGAGATTTTTCTCCTTGAGCGACGCATGCAGATAACGCAGAGATGATTTTTCTTTCCCCCTGCGGCTGGAGATCTTTTCTCCCCTGAGCGGTGGCCGGATGAAGACGAGGGAATAGCGGTGGCTGAAAAAAATCGGAGAAGGGTTAGAGATTTTGGCTGAAAAAAAATCAGAGGAGAGAGAGAATAGCAGGAGAGAGAGGATATTTCCATTTCCATTTTTGTTATTTTCTCTCTTGCGCAAAAATATCAGGGTTTCAAAATTAAGATTTTGAAGAGCCAAATTAGATCAGGCTACAATATTTAGACAATATTTAAGACAACACTGGTTTGATCGAAATCAGATAAAAATTTATCCGTCACCAAAACACATTTGATTTGATTATCCTACAGTGTGGGCTGAAGAACAAATTGGATTATAACCTCGCGCACGATTTTTCCTCGGACAATGCGTGATTCAGATTATTTTACCCTGAACATTTTAATCATCGAGTTCAAATTAATTTGCTCAGAACAAAATCATCAAAGTGGGTTGGGCTTCCGAATTCGTATTCGCGCGAGCGACGAATTTTAAATAATCATCGGACGCACCGATTTTTGGAACAACGATGTTCCGAACATCACGAGAATTTTGGAAAAGCCCGGATAGATAAAATAAAAACAATGTCGCACTCGCGACAGATGAAATAGATGCGATATTAAAATCGCGATAGGTGAAGCTGATTAAAATTTAGCATCCGTTTCATCCACTGATATTACGTGTTAAAGTCCGCACTGGAGGTCGAGCAGACGATAAACACCTTGGGTGTTACAGCCCTCCCCCTTAAAAGAATCTCGTCCCGAGATTCATAGCGAAAGACTTCTAAGGGTAGAGAAGTATGTAACCCATGTTCATATCAGCGATAATCACAAGGTAGTTCCAAGTAAAGGCGAGTGTCTCAGAATGTTGTTTCTCTAGCGGACATAGCATGTATCGCCTTAGGCTAATTTAGAAAGGTCCACCAATAGAGACGCTGTCTGCCAGAGGAACACATAAGGTTCCATATGTGCAGTTTGCTTTTTCTGATGACATTGTACTATCTGAGTCTGTTGAGCGAGCGGTGGATATGCGACTTTACCCAAACAGAATCAGATACAACCTCTTGGGTAAAACACATAGAAAGGGGTTTACCAACAAGTGGCCGCGGTAAGTTCATAGCACGTAAGACGAGTGTGGATGTCGAATAACATCACAGTTACTCGTGGCAGCCAGAAAATCCAAGTCCATGAAAGGTGATATAGACTCGAGAAAATTACCAGCGGAGGGATCTGTAGATGCGGACTTTGCAACCAGTCCGTTTTATTCAGCACTAATCATGGCTCGACCGGATCACTCATGTTGGAAAAGCACACGTGAGGCAATCAAGGCATGACTAGAGCAATAATTACGGTTTACTGGTCAACTTAACCTCGATTCTTATAAACACTTCCTTAGGATGGGTCGAGCCAAAGTGAGTTTAGACAACTCGATAAAATGATCTCTAAACTCAGCCTTCGTTCATTGGGCAGTTACAAGTTAGTCAAAACCAACTTGTTGAACTACTGTTGACATTGGGTATGTCCTCTTATTATCCATCGGTAAGCTAGGGATTAAGAGTTCACTTTTGGTACCAGGTGATCATGCACTTGGGTAGAAATCCATTTGGTCAGGTTGTTCATCCGTTTCTTCATGCGAGATGAATTATCCACTTGGTTAGGGAATACTTGGATTAAATAAGAGAGCGAATGAACAAATTCCTGCATCAGGGAAAGCCAATCTCCAATTTGAGAGCTAATTAGTTGTTTTCCAACACTAAAAAGCTCCAAGGATTCACCTTTACACAAAGGATGTAAAGGGAACTTGTATGAGTAGTCACTACCAAGATCAAAAGAAATAAGACCACACATGAAAGTGGTATGCCCTTTTGATCCAACGGAGATGACAGATGTTGCTTGATCACTTCACAAACAACATAGAAATTGTTTCAAGGAAGAGGTCTATGGAAGATAACATATTGATATAATCTCATTATTGATTATGACTACTAACTGTGATACTAGCGTGTGTCGAGTAGCGCAACCATGTGCGCACACACAGAAGGCCCTCGGTTTCGTCACAACACCACTGGTTTTAGTCATAACACCATTATCAGACATAACCAATAAGAAATCTCACGTGACACAAATAAATTGTGCAAGGGTAACAATGTACAAAGAGATACTCCACCTGTAAGGATGGTTACAAGTAGAGAGCCAAATAGATCATGGTCCGATAAAATGGACAAGACATGGTCATAACCTAAGCTTGATGAAGGAGGTATGATGGGAGACTGTTATTCAGCCCCAAGCATATTTCTATGCCCATCACAGAGATTACCAAGTCAAGGATTAGTATCTGGTTAGATACGGAGGGAAAAAAATCAGAAGATTAAGTTGGTATGCCTTCGATAAGTATGGGGAAACCAAAGGCATCAAATTCAAGAAAATGATTGGACATGTCTTTCCTAGGTTGGTTGATGACACAATGATGTGATCCTAAAAAACAGACAAACTGGATAAGGGACATCAACTTGTACCAATCGAACTGGGCCATGGGGTGATAATGAAAAATTCAAATTTGGGTCATGGTTCACTAATTAAGAACATGGCCTAGATTTCGGTTTAGGCAAACAGGTCACCAACCTTCTATCGACACATCAAGTACAAGGGCAACACATATAACACCTAAACATACTACCTAAGGAACGGAGGACAACTATTTCATCGAAGTTCACAATACAACATTACACCACATTATCTACAATCACCGGTTATTAGAATAAAGGGGAGAGAAGCATTTTGGGTGTATAGGTAACAAACATGATGCAACAATCAGGATGCATGCTCGTCCTAATCATCCTCACGAATTTTGCCAACATACTATGGCAATAGCGTTCTATATCGGTGGCATACTAACGACTCTCACGGTATTTTGCTAATCGTCAGCTATACATACGTTTTCGAGGTTAGTGTACCTGTAGAAAATTCCATTGCAGCCCAATTTTCCAATGATGCAATTCACACATGACAGTTTATCGCAGTTTATACTCCATATATTGCTATATGGAGGCTAGCTCATCATTAAGCGTTGAGCCACGCATAGGCGCCATTGCCACACTTTAACCATAGGGCAACTCATTATGGTAACTCACCTTCTTACCTGAGCGTAGGTGCGTCGTTACAAGCACATTACACTTCTCAGTATTCCCATGTCCGTATACCCATACACATCCATGGGGTACTGAATTCCCAGAAAAGTAATTACTCCATATCGCAGCCTTCATATATACATATGTAGAACATGTATATAATCAAGCGCTTTTTATACTCTTCCCTAGACCGACGGTTGTTCGGTCATGCTCTCACACCTTACCTTGAGCGTCGATCCATTTAGAACTGAATGGCCTCAAAAATAACAATACACATGTATGCAATACCCACCCAGTTGTGGGTTATTGTTTTGAACTAAGCCACCTGATAGTCCTTAGTTTAGGGCTTAACAGAGGATGTCGCTAGCATTATAGTTTTTCAAAGCCAAACAATGTGTTTAGTTGGAAATAGGTTTTCTAAAACCAAAACTTTATTTTAAAATACACATGTGATCGTATTATACTTAATCCAGCTCCGATACCAGCTGTGGCAGAACCTCCCAAGTTATTGGGCCCACATGCACCTGCGCTTGTCCCAAAGACCTCATACGACTATGCATGTGCACCAGATAACTTAATAGGATCTGTTCGAGTGTCCCAAGGACCCCGAATAAACCACTTATAACCTGGATCGCAAGATTAAGTAACACAAATCACACACCAACAATATTTTTGCAGCGGAAATCTTATTACCAAATTTTTACAAGTTACATCAAGTTTTACAATGTACATGATCGGAGTGATTACAAAAGTGATTCAAAGAAGTTACTTTGAACTGTTATAGATTATTGGTAGTTTTGAAATATATGCTAGCTCAAGTGACCATCCTCAATAAGAAGTATAGAAGAGTTACTTAGACTTACAAGAAGGCCGAGCCCACCGGCGCTTAACACCATCAACAGCACCACAAAACTATAACCTGAAAACAACAGGGAATAAAATCCTGAGTACGAAATTACACAGCAAGACTTACCCGACTAAAGAAAAGACACTCAAGGGTATGCTGGCTAGAGGGATTCAAGGTATGGCTGTTCAAGAAGCAAAGACTCTATTTTGCAGAAAAGCTTACTATGAGTGGATCCTTAAAATCCATTTTTAATTGTCGGGTTAAGTAAAGTTACTTGCATCTAGAATTCTTTCTACCCTAGTTCAAGCACTTGGCCTATACTAGCCGTCTTTTTATCATCCCTTCAGTTCACTGGATTGCTACGTGTAGGGCAGTGACCAAGTCTTCATGTCCGAGAAGTAACAGCGATCCGAATCGATTAATACCCAGCTGGGGATCTCCGATCACACGACATATGTAGCACTTAACCCTTGCATATGTCAACTCACCACCGGGGTTCTTAAGACCAGATCAGGTTCACGCCAACCGAGAGCACAGATACACCACCGTCCAGCCTCTTGCCACGGAGGGTACACGCTACTCTCGCCATCTCTCCACTCCCATTGCGTGTTATCTTATTCTGGTATTAGTCTGCCCGAGGCAAAGCTTACCCATGATGAGACATGTGACCAGTTAAAAGGTCCTCGATCAGCAAGCCTACATCGACAAGGTCCTTAATCGACTCAGACGAAGACACTACACCGAGACTCCCTTCTCGTGCAAGTCAACCGCCCGGTCTCAGCTTTATTAATTTCAACCCAAAGTTTGGTACCTGGCAGAGGTACATCTTTTCCGATGTTGAACCCATCAAGGCCTTTGACGGATCCACCATCAAGTTTTATTTTTGAAAACATTCCCACCCACTGAAGCATCACTTTTGTTTTAAAACAAAACATTTTTGTTTGATAAAGCAAGGCTAAGCATCATAAAATTCTTTTTTAAAAAGGATATCAAGGAAGGGTAATCAATTTTCAAGGAAGGAAATGCATCAACGCTTTAGCACACAACTCCTATCACCTAATGCATCAAACAAGGTGATAAAGATTTTAAAACATCAAGGAGGTGGCAAATGCACCGGGGCTTGCCTGAATAACACTAGGTTAGTGTTTGTTAGGCGATGTCCACTTGACGATCATCTTTTATGTTTGCACTCGTTCAAATTATCCATCTTCTGGTTCGTCCATCAGCATCAACCTGCGGATTAGCCCGCGCTTGGGTTCGACTTGGGTCGTCTTCCGTGTCACGTGATTAATTAACGTACCTGAATGATATGCATAATGCACATGTATGCATATAAGGAGGAATATCGCAAACCTAAATAATACTTATACGACAGCGAATTAAACACCAAACCTAGAACAAGCTGACTAATTAAGCAGGGCATGGACTACATCCATTAACCAAATTGACATAATAACACTAGAAATTCTATTTTCATTCCTAGCTTTTTATTAATTCTTTAAACTGTGTATTTTAATTACTTGATTTACCGATTTATCTAAACCAAACATCACAATATACGTATGCTAAATTAATAACAATTATTGCGATCAACAATTCTATTTAATCTATTTATATACCTAGTTGACTGGAATACGAATCAACTTACCCTTATTAAATCCGACTTGAAACAACGAAATCGACGACTCCTTTCAGCTCAGCATTTCACCGGAAATAGGGTGAGTGCTGTGTCGAATCACGCTTCATCTTTATCCGCATCGAGTATCCTCCGGTCGCGTACTAATTTATTTTCTTCTGCGCCTAATCTTCTCGGATCTTGGCGTGGACGAGGATGACGATCGACGACTTGTTCGAGCTTTCTGTCGAGCACTTGGGACATCGACCAGGGGCTTGCTTCTCCACATCTTCTTGGGATTCTTTTGTCGGCGCGAGCATAAGTCGGAGACAGCATGTAGGGACCGACATCGAGGTGGGGTGAACGAACGACGACAAGATCGAGTCTGGAGCGAGCTGGCGAGGACACGAATCCAGTGAGAACTCTGACGACAGTGAGATCACGAGCTCTAACACCACGGGGTTAAGCAGCGAACGTATTCGGCGGCCACACATGTGTCGAACCGAAGGCGACAAACCGATGAAGCAAAGTTCGTCGATAGGCACCATGGAGGAATCAGCGATGTTGCTACACACACGACGACGAACGACGCAACGACGGGCAGTGAGAGATCGCAGACTGAGTAAAGACTCGGCGAGCAATGACGTGAGGAGCAAAGCGAGGTCATGGCCGGGCAAACTCAATGGCGCGGACTGCCCCGCAGCCAGGACTAGAGACGGACACGCGGCTAGAGACCCAAGCATCCGAAACCGACGAACGACAACGCGAGGAGCAAGGCGAGCTCTACAGCATGGGCAACAGCACAGCATCGACAAGAACACCGTGCATAGGCATGGGCGACTTGGGCGAGCTGGGCGACGACGCGCAGAAACTTGAATCAGGGAGCAGGAGGGCGCGCTAGACAGCCAGACTTGGGACGCGAAGATGAAAAACGACGGTGCCATGGACGGGGAACAGGAGCACCGCGAGAACTCCATGGCTGGGCGCGCGTCACGAGCAGAGGGAGCTGGGAACCGCGACTTCCATGGTCGAGCAGAGAACCGGCAGGGCGCGACGTGCTGACGGAGAGCCAGAGCGCGCGCGGGATGAAGGGATCGAGCCGCGGTGCGCAAAGAGCTTCGCGCGCGCGTGGGCACAGAGAAGCAAGCGCGTGGGATGAAGGAGCAGAGGTCCGCGCAAACACGGCTGGGCACAGGGAGGAGCGCCGGCGAGCCGGAGCCGGAGGCTGAGCAGGTAGGGACGAGCGCCATGGGAAGCAGGCAGAGGGAGCTCCGCGAGCAGAGAGGAATTGGGGGAAGGCTGCAGCGCTGGGAGCTCGGCTGGACGCAGCTTCCATGGGAGATGGCGGCCATGGCAAGGAGCTTGGGGGATGGGCGCGCCGCCATGGGAGAGCGCCAAAGAGTTTCGCGGTCCGAGCACAGGAGGTGCAGAGAAGGCAGTCACGCGCGCGTGAGAGAGCTTCAGAGAGAAGCAGCGGCCGAGTAGGAGCCAGGGCGCGCGACCCAGGGCGCGGTGAGCTTGCTGTGCCAGGGAGCAAGGCGCGGCATCAGGGGCGAGCTCAGCCATGGGGGAGCTGGATGCGCAGGGAAGAAGGAATGCGCGCGCGTTAAAAAGGAGCAGGGGCGGCGAGATTTTTCTCCTTGAGTGACGGATGCAGTTAACGCAGAGAGGATTTTTCTTTCCCCCGGTGGCTGGAGATCTTTTCTCCCCTGAGCGACGACCGGATGAAGACGAGGGAACGACGGTGGCTGAAAAAAAATCGGAGAATGGGATAGAGATGGCGGCTGAAAAAATCAGAGAAGAGAGAGAATAGCGGGAGAGAGAGGATATTTCCATTTCCATTTTTGTTATTTTCTCTCTCGCGCAAAAATATCACGGTTCCAAAATTAAGATTTTGAAGAGCCAAATTAGATCCGGCTACAGTATTTAGACAATATTTAAGACAACACTGGTTTGGTCGAAATCAGATAAAAATTTATCTGTCTACAAAACACAGTTGATTTGATTATCCTATAATGTGGGCTGAAGAACAAATTGGATTATAACCTCGTGCACGGTTTTTCCTCGGACAATGCGCGATTCAGATTATTTTACCCCGAACATTTTAATCGTCGAGTTCAAATTAATTTGCTCGGAACAAAATCATCAAAGTGGGTTGGGCTTTCGAATTCGTATTCGTGCGAGCGACGAATTTTAAATAATCATCGGACGCACAGATTTTCAGAACAATGATGTTCCGAACATCACGAGAATTTTGGAAAAGCCCGGATAGATAAAAATAAAAATGATGTCGCACTCGCGACGGATGAAACATATGCGATATTAAAATCGCGATAGGCGAAGATAATTAAAATTTAGCATCCGTTTCATCCACTGATATTACGTGTTAAAGTCCGCACTCGAGGTCGAGGAGACGATAAATGCCTGGGGTGTTACATTTTTGCTGGCATGTAGGTGCAATAATATGACTTTGTACCAAGTTTTAGCCACTAATTTTCCAAGTTCTCTGCTCATTTGAAAAGAATAAACATAAAGGTTTAAAGGAAAATGACTTTGCACCGGAGTCCCTGGGCTTATCCTTATTTGAGTCGTTTAAACCGTGCCCCTGAAGAACTATTCATATGTGTCACTGACTTAGCACTGAACCCCCTTGCTTTTTACCCCCTCTAACCCGCGCTCCTCCCTCGCCTAAACAGTAACCGAGGAGGAAAAAGCGGTGGCACGTTTTACCGGCGACGGTAGAGGTCCGGCGAAGGGTCGGGTGAGGTCCGGGGGTCTCTAGCGATCACGTCGAGGTGTCGGTCGTCGGTGGTGGTGACCGGAGGTGGGCTGGCCGCATGCGCAGGCGGTCGGGCTCGCCGGTGGTGCGTGCTCCGGCCTGCTCACGGTGGTAGAGTCAAATCAAAGTGCTCGGGGAGCTTCATGGGATGTCAGTGACGCCGTGGGTGCAAGGAATTGGATAATAGCTCACCGTGTGACCTGGTCCACGCGTGGCGGAGGTCGACCGAAGTCCGGCGGTGTCGCGCTCGCTTCTCTGGTGAGGCAATGTCTCGGCTGAAGCTTGGAAAAGCATCACATCCTCTTGGGGAAGCCGTCTAGGGGCTAGGGCGAGGCTGGGGGTCGACGGGAAGGGCTGGCCACGACGGTCGTGCTCAGGCTGTGATGGTGGGCGGTGTAGAGCTCGCCGGAGTTGGAGTTTCTGCTCGGGGAGTGAGGCAGAGTGAGGGGTGGACTGCTGCGCACCAGGGGCACTTATAGGCGCCCTCAGGCATGGCTGGGCATAGGCGCGAGGACAGGAGCCGACCGTGCCTGGCGCCCGCGCAGAGGGCAGACAGTGCGCGACCGAGCGCTTGAGCACGCGATCGAACACGTGGAGGTGTGTTTCTGCCCTAGTTCAAACGCCTGTTGGTCGACCTAAACATGCATATCTTGCCAAGGATCCTGTGTATCGTTTCTTCACCGTGCCAAGGGCTCTCTGCCGTGTGTGAGTCCCGAGTGAAGATATGGCCTGGGTGAGAAGATATGGTGGTGTGAAGTCAGCTCTGTCTGCACTGTTCAAACCGAGACAAAACCCATGCCAAATCAAGTCAAACGATTTTGTTTTGATTTCCAACTTCACCAAAGTGTTCCTGGGGTATTTTGGCGCCACTTTGATATTTAGACTTTATGGATTCGAGTTTTGGAAAACAGAGAACACATCTGAACTTTAGAAAGGGGGTTAAAATTCAGATTCTGAATTTCTGAATTTTCAATAGAGGCTTTACTTCATGGGATGTTTTGGGGATTTTAAAAAATCCAAATGATCAATCTTCCGTACTACATTTTGTAGTGTATTTAATGCACTATAACTTTGTTAATTGGTCCATATTAAGATTTTGTATTTTTCCCAAGTCTTTTCTCTAATTCCCTTTTTGTGCTCAAATGGCCAATTTGAATAGTGTTAGGGTTTTGAATGACTTTCTCTCTTGAGGTGCATGATGTGCTTAGAACATGATTCTTGAGCTGAAAAAGACTTACTTAGGCTTTAATCCTTTAAGTTTAGGTGTCTCTTTCACTATTAGAGCCACATGTGATAATGTTCACAAGTTGGGGTACTAGGAAAAACCCTAAGTAACACTGGGGTATTACAACCTTCCCCCCTTAAAGGAATCTTGTCCCAAGATTTGGGTCAGAGTCCTCCGGGGTGAAGAGAAGGTTATGGCTTGCTTGTATGCTGTGGGTTTGTTTATTAAGGTTCTTTAGTAAACTGCTCTCCGAATGTCATCCTCTTTGCAACTTCAGAAGGAAGTCCTTTTTTATTTAGTTTTACAACTTACTCAGTCCATGTTAAGACCATCCTTCTTATAATTTGATTCGAAGGGCAGGGAGAGGGGCCGGGGCATGGTTACGTACCGATTCCCTTAGGTAGACAATCGGGGTGGTTTGATCGTAGGAATTCCTTAGTCTCCCAAGTAGCTTCTTCCTCTGAGTGATTGCTCCATTGGATCTTATACATTTTCATCGACTTCGCACGAGTTGATCTTTCTTTGCAATCCAGAACCTTGGAAGGGTACTCTTGATATGATAGATCTGGCTCTATTTCCACTTCTGGTTCTGCTATAACCTCGGTTGGCAAACGGACACACTTCTTCAATTGGGATACATGGAACACATTGTGGATGGCAGACATTTTCGGAGGTAGCTTCAACTTGTATGCCACAGGTCCACATGCTTCCACAATCTCATAAGGTCCAATTTAGCGAGGGGCTAACTTGTCTTTGATCCCAAACCTTTGCACCCCTTTTGTGGGTGATAATTTCAAATATACGAAATCTCCCACTTCAAACTGGAGGGGTTTTCTTCTCTTGTCATGGTAGCTCTTCTGCCTGGCCTGAGCAGCTTCTAGATTCTTCATGATCAATTTGACTTTCCTTTCGGCTTTAGTCACTAGGTCAGGTACAAAAATTTCACTTTCTTCAGGCTGAGACCAATTCAGGGGTGTTCGACACCTCCTTCCATATAGGGCTTCAAAGGGTGCCATCTTTAGGCTGGATTGATAATTGTTGTTATAAGCAAACTCTGCCAAAGAGAGGTACTTATCCCAGTTCTTGCCGCAATCGATCGCACAAGCCCTTAGCATATCTTCAAGAATTTGATTTACCCTTTCGGTCTGACCATCAGTCTAGGGGTGGTAAGTCGAACTTCTTATTAGCTTGGTTCCCAAAGACTCTTGCAATTTCTCCCAAAATCTGGCAACGAATTGGGCTCCTCGGTTAGAGACAATTGTCCGGGGTAACCCGTGCAAAAACACGATTCAGTCAATAAACAATTCTGCATACTTCTGAGCCTTATCGATGGTGTGCACTGGAAGAAAATTTGCCACTTTCGTCAATCGGTCCATAATGACCCAAATGGAATCTTGATGCCGAGAGGTGTTGGGTAGACCCACAATGAAATCCATGCTGATGTCATCCCATTTCCATGAAGGTATTGATAGGGGTTGCAAGGCACCAACTGATTTTAAGTGGCTTGCCTTTATCCTCCAACATGTGTCACATTCCGATACATATTGAGCTATTTCCCTCTTCTTTCTTGTCCACCAATATAGGGGCTTCAAATCATGGTACATCTTGGTGCTTCCCGGATGCATGGAGAATTTGGAGAGATGAGCCTCATCCAAAATTTTCTTCTTGAGGTCTTTATTTTTAGGAACCACCAATCTGTCTTCAAACCATAGTATCCCTTTGCTGTCTTGGCGAAAGCACTTATACTTCTCCACTTTTTGATGAAGATTCTCCTTGATGATTTGCACTCCCTTGTCACTGAGTTGGGCCATAATTATCTGGTCTTGCAAGGTTGGCTCAATGGAGATGTGAGACAAGGTGCCAGAAGGAATTACTTTAATCTTCATCTTGCTCAACTCGTCACATAGGGTATTGAAGCGAGAACCCATCATCATACAATTGCATTGTGACTTCCGACTCAAGGCGTTAGCTACCACATTGGCTTTCCCCGGGTGGTACTGTACTTCCAAGTCGTAGTCCTTGATCAATTCTAGCCATCTTCTCTGCCTCATGTTGAGATCAGCCTAAGTAAAGATGTACTTGAGGCTCTTATGATCTGTATAGATGTTGCAGTGGATTCCCATCAAGTAGTGCCTCCACATTTTTAATGCATGAACCACAGGTGCCAAATCTAAGTCATGAGTGGGGTAATTCTGCTCATGAGGCCTGAGTGCTCTTGAGGCGTAGGCAATGACTCAGTTGTCTTGCATTAAAACACAACCCATTCCGGTGCCAGAGGCAACACAATACACATCAAATGGCTTGTTGTTGTCAGGTCGCGCTAACATGGGTGTTGTGGTCAGATGCTTCCTCAAGGTGTGGAAAGCATTTTCATAGTTCTGACCCCATTCGAATTTTGCTCCCTTCTTCAACAATTCAGTCATGGGCTTCACAATTCGAGAGAGGTCTGGAATGAATCGTCGATAATAACCGGCCAATCCCAGAAAACTTCAAATCTGATGGACAGTTGTCAGCCTCCAATTCTAAGCATACATGGTAACAATCATTTAGCAAGCATACATGGTAACAATCATTTAGCACAATCAACATGTTATCTCAAGTAAAACCTCATTCCACTTTTTACTCAATGCAGTATAAGGGGTCAAGCAGTCTCATTAGCTGCGAGAAGCAGACGATTCGAATCGAGTTTTTAACCTTACAAGGTAAACCTAAACACATGACATGTAGGGGCACTCCGTCCCCACACACATCAACCGTCCCCATTGATCCCCCGTTCGCGGCCAGGGCTCACCGCCTTGGCATACAATGCTCCACTGACCACCGCTGCCACCGTGCAGTGACCGCACTTGTACCCACCATAGCTAGCATGAGAGACCCAGTCTCAGGACAAGTGAGGAGGAAAGTCCACGCTCGGCTTCACTCAGGTACTAGGCTTATCGATTAACATATTCCCTGACATGTGTTTAGTACTTTCAAACGCTTGACTCAGGTATCCACACATTAATCCTTAATTCCATTTCTGTCACATGGACAAGGCATCCATCCTAGTTCCAATCCATATACCATCATAGATCCCATTATCAAGATGTATACAATCAATGCCTGACCTCGCGCGAGTGCTAGAAAAATCACTCGACTTCTACCAAGATCCTGATTAGCAAGCAGCTACTCGACCTAGCATACTAGTATCCATCTCAAAAAGGAATCATGAGTTCATGCAACTAAGGGTTTCAAGCAACTCCTACACTTAAGTGCACATTGCAAGCCTACAAACATTAAGTGTAGTAAAGTAGCATATATAAACGGTTATGCATAAAACCGGGGCTTGCCTTCAAATGCTGGGGCTGCGGGAAGATCCTCTATGGCATGCTCGGGAGCTGGCTCCTGGACTTCCTCTTGGGCAGCTCCTTGCTCGGGAATGAGCACGTACTCTCTGTCAGCGAGGTTGCAATCTAATGAATGCAATGTAGTAGTATGAAAAATGATCAAATTGATAAGGTAAAGTTTAATCTTACTACTGGAATTCTAGTGGTATACTTAGTCATCTAGGGTCAAGTATGGTCAAGTTTTAAATGGTCAGATTATTTGGGTGTCCCACTGGTTTTCTTTTAGTGTCTTAGTGCAAGTCTATCATGATCCTTGCTGAATTCATTGGAGGTGAGATTTATTATTATTCTTACCAATTCTCTCTTTTCCTTTTTTCTATTATGCTTTTTAAAGTGGGTTTGAACTACAACATAGCTTTATAAATTTCCAAAAATTCTGTAAAAATTACAGTAGTTTTTCACTGATGTATAACTCTCAGTCTCAAAACTTGACGCTTACATTATTAAGGGTTCACTCTGTACAAAAATATTAAGTTTTAGGGCAGAGGGGGTGTTTTGAACTACAACTCTCTTCTAACAGTGGATTATTCCCTAAGGCTTATTTTTGCTGGCATGTAGGTGCAATAATATGACTTTGTACCAAGTTTTAGCCACTGATACATATTAGTCATTTTATTGTGTTTTTCTAAAGTTTTTGGCCATAGTGGTGCTTTCTACTACCACTATACTTGAAAAATGTCAAACAACAGATTTCCAAATTTTTCTATTTTCTTCTTTGCTCAAGAGCAATCATTCTAGAGATTAGAAACTTTTTGCTTAGGGGAAAGGGTGGTAGAAGTTCTTGGAATATATGGCCTTTTTCATGGGGTAGGGGGTAATGTGTGTTACCATACATTTTTAATTTAGCTTTATATTTTTCTCTAGTCGTTTACATCATAAGTGATTGGGTAAAAAACATTTTGCCCACTGTTGCACATTTTTAGGCTTTGTCATGATTTATTTAAGCAATGGCCAATTTCAAGTTTTAATTGTTTAGCTCGCTTATTGTGATGGGTTGGGGTGTTTATCATTTTTGTAGTGGTGTTCTAGCAGTTAGGAGTCTACTAAATTTTTCTTGCCATTTTTGCAGTGGTTCTTATATTTTTAATCATGGATTTTCTTGATTTCTTAGTGCCTAATAAAATAAATAACCTTGGACTATCTCTGGTCCAGGGTTCTCTGTATTTTTCCTATGTTCTTTATCACTTCGGTATACTTGGAAAAATATGGTCATCCTCTGGTTATTATTTTTCATTACCTTTCTTATTTTTCTAAGATTTTGGCAAAAATAGTTTTTAATGGACATTCTTGGGTTATTCTTGTATACTAGGGTGTTTAGTATTTTTAAACTGCGTGTATGTTAGGTATGTATCTCTACAAATTTTCTTCAGCTTAGTATTGAAGTATTCCTATTTTTCTCTAGATTAATAAGGTTTGAATATTTTCCTAATTTAAATCAGAATTCTAGAAAGTATTGCAGGAACCATGGGGTTTACTATTTTTGCTTGATAGTTTATAATATGTAGGTCCTAGCAAAATTTGTTTGACCAAATTTGGTTGAACATGGATTTTCCAAGTTCTCTGCTCATTTGAAAAGAATAAACATAAAGGTTTAAAGGAAAATGACTTTGCACTGGGGTCCCTAGGCTTATCGTTATCTGAGTCGTTTAAACCGTGCCCCTAAAGAACAATTCATATGTGTCACTGACTTAGCACTAAACCCCTGGCTTTTTACCCCCTCTAACCCGCGCTCCTCCCTCGCCTGAACAGTAACCGAGGAGGAAAAAGCGGTGGCGCGGTTTACCGACGATGGTAGAGGTCCGGTGAAGGGTCGGGTGTGGTCCGGGGGTCTCTAGCGATCACATCGAGGTGTGGGTCGTTGGCGGTGGTGACCGGAGGTGGGCTGGCCGCGTGCGCAGGCGGTCGGGCTCACAGGCGGTGCGTGCTGCGGCCTGCTCACTGTGGTAGAGTCAAATCAAAGTGCTCGGGGAGCTTCATGGGAGGTCAGTGATGCCGTGGGTGCAAGGAATTGGAGAATGGCTCACTGTGTGACTCGGTCCACGCGCGACGGCGGTAGGCCAAAGTCAGGCGGTGTCGCGCTCGCTTCTCCGGTGAGGCAATGTCTCGGCTCAAGCTTGGAAAATCTTCCCAACCTCTCGGGGAAGCCGTCCAGGGGCTAGGGCGAGGCTGGGGATCGACGGGAAGGGCTGGCCACGGCGGCCGTGCTCGGGCAGTGATGGCGGGCAGTGCAGAGCTCACCGGAGTTGGAGTTTCTGCTCTGGGAGTGAGGAGGAGTGAGCGGTGGACTGCTGCGCACCAAGGGCACTTATAGGTTCCCTCAGGCATGGCTGGGCGCAGGCACGGGGGACAGGAGCCGACCGTGTGCGGCGTGTGTGCAGAGGGCAGCCACTGCGCGGCCGAGCGCTTGAGCACGCGATCGAACACGTGGAGGTGTGTTTCTGCCCTAGTTCAAACGCCTGTTGGTCGACCTAAACTTGCATATCTTGCCAAGGATCCTGTGTATCATTTCTTCACCGTGCCAATGGCTCTCTTCCGTGTGTGAGTCCCGAGTGAAGATATGGCCTGGGTGAGAAGATATGGTGGTGTGAAGTCAGTTATGTCTGCACTGTTCAAACCGAGACAAAACCCATGCCAAATCGTGCCAAACGATTTTGGTTTGGTTTCAAGCATCACCAGAGTGTTTGTGGGGTATTTTGGCGCCACTTTGATATTTGGACTTTGTGGATTCGAGTTTGGGAATACAGAGAACACATCTGAACTTTGGAAAGGGGGTTAAAATTCAGATTTGTGAATTTCTGAATTTTCCATAGAGGCTTTACTTCATGGGCTGTTTTGGGGATTTTGAAAAATCCAAATGACCAATCTTTCTTACTACATTTTGTAGTGTATTTAATGCTCTATAACTTTGTTAATTGGTCCATATTAAGATTTTGTATTTTTCCCAAGTCTTTTCTCTAATTCCCTTTTTGTGCTCAAATGGCCAATTTGAATAGTGTTAGGGTTTTGAATGACTTTCTCTCTTGAGGTGCATGATGTGCTTAGAACATGATTCTTGAGCTGAAAAAGAATTACTTAGGCTTTAATCCTTTAAGTTTAGGTGTCTCTTTCATTATTAGAGCCACATGTGATAATGGTCACAAGTTGGGGTACTGGGAAAAACCCTAAGTAATAGTGGGGTGTTACACCTTGCACTCCGACATGTTGTACCCTTATCTGTTCTTCCTTCTTCTGCTTCTTGTTGGCTGGTTCGTAACCTGAGCCGTCTATGATTGAGAGCACCAGCTTTGTAGCCGAAGGTGTCGCAACTTGATCACCTTGTGAAGCCATTGTCGTGGTTGAGGTGGGCGCCAATGTTGGTCACTTATTCTCAAATGTTGTGAATCAAGAACAAGGCAACACAATTGTTAAAGATTTAGGACCTTCGTCCTTCAAAGCATTATCTCCATTCGGGTATAACGATCTTCGGAGGAAGGTCATGAAGGACACACCTTCTTCATTCATAAGAGTAAGAGTTCAGAGTAAGAGTTCATAGAGACAATATATAATATTCATACATTCATCTATATATTTATTTCATGATATACATATGAACATTGACATAATTTATATTACATTGATACCTTCGGCTTGTTTTGAAGGTGTTGACACGAGAGCAATTACAATCCAGTGTGAACAGTACAAGGGTACTGTTCACCTAGCTATTTATAGGCACATGACATAGCCCGAGTAAAAATACATTTATGACCTTAACATGTACACATAATCGCAACATAAGTCATAGGAGAATAACTAGTCTTTTCCTCTTTCGACTCAGCATCATGTTTGACTTTCGTTGCCACCTTGAGCGAAGCTATCGCCCTTCGGCCGAAAGCTTCGGCATTCAATGTTGTTGCTTTCAAACAATGTTTTCATCTTAAGGGCTTTCAGTGGAGAAGAAGACCCTCAACATCGCCCACAAATGATGTCTTCGCCTTGAGGACCTTCGGCGAAGAAGACCCCCAACACCGTCGTCACTCAGTTTCACGCGCAGACCCCTGTAACTTTGCAGAAAGAACCCTGGCCTTTTGTTTAATCACATAATTATACCAATTTTTGTATTTTAAATTCGAAAAATTTGTTTATTTCATATCTTTTGCATATGAACTCCAAATTTGGTGATTCAAATTGCAAAGTGTTCATGAGATTTTTCTCTATCTGCTAAAATTATGGTCATTCACTATCTACACATATTATTTTTATGCCTAGACTACATGTTAGTTTAAGTGATGACTTATTTATTAGTATGAAAAATAAAAGGGAAAACCCTAGTGGTAATTGGAGGTTTAACTTTGTGAGATTAATAATATGTATTGTATGAATCTATCCCTGGTATAATTTTTGTGTCTCATTAAGATAAATGGAATTAAGATATGTGATCTATTAAGATAGACAATACTTAGAGAATCACGAACCCCTAGGTGTGTTAGTCCACCCTAGAACCTAAGTCTACCTCTGGTGTTCATACTGTTCTTTCGAGCTTGTGTTCACTTGTTTGTACATGTTTGGTGTATTGTTCATTTGTCTTTATCCAAATGTATTGAATGCATGATCACTTTGTTTAGGCAACGAGCAGCCCGTGGTTTCTGAGTGTGTTGCCGAAGATCTTTCTGAGCAACAATCTGGTGAAGGCAAGTGTCATTTGACCTATTATGTCCTACTTACTTTATAATTCACCATCCCACATTACTTTATTGAAACCTAAGGATTGACTAGTCTGTATTTAGCTTGACCTTGCTTACCTTTTAGGTTATCATGGTTAGCTTTATGCTATTTCTTTACTTTAATCAACGGACATGATGTGAATATTTATGATACGATGATGTTATCCTGATGATGATCTTGTGATACTTTAGGGGACTCATGCTATTTCCTGAGTACCTCTCTGTAAGGACCTGTTCGTTGAGTGACCACCCAGGATAACAGTGCAACCATAAGGATGGAATGGGACGCCCTTAGCTGATAATTAGATGAACCTAGGGGTGTAGGTGGCTTTGCCGGAGGGCCATCAATGGGGGCCGGGGCATAGTGCACGCTCTGCTAAGGGTGGCCGTCGAGGTTCATTCGATTTGGTTTTGTTAGTCACCCACCTTAGGGAGGAGTACTGTGTTTCTATGACTGGCGAAACCTAACGAGCAGCTATGCACCAGGGGAGTCTTTGTAAAGGCTACGTAGTGAGACTATGCCAGGTCACCTTGGTAGTGATCAACGGGGAGTCATGATCTCCGGGCAGAACGGGAATCATGACTCATGGGTAAAGTGTGCAACCTCCGTAGAGTGTTAGAAACTGGTATATCAGTCGTGCTCATGATTAAGAGCAGCCTTGGGATCCTCTTTGATTAGAAGAACTTTGGATACTTTTATGTTGATGGTTATTGATGATGAATATAACTGTGGTCTCTGGTATTTCCTCTTGGAGGGAGTACATCTGGGTAATAACTGGGTTTATTACTAAAACATGGCTATACTATTAGTAATAAATACTTGACCAACTAAAAGCAACTACTTAACCATAACTCCACATACATCTAGTCCACTTTAGCCAAACGGGACATTTGCTGAGTACGTTGATGTGTACTCACCCTTGCTTTAAAAACCACCCCCACCCTAGGTTGTCCCCATTGTATTCAGTGCTCAAGAGGAGATGCAGGCTACATGGAGGACTTTGAGAAGTTCTAGGACTACGACGAGTTCTAGTTATGTTAGTGGCAAACCCCTACTTAGCTGCCTATGAAGGCCTTATCTGCTATGTTCGCTTTTTCGCACTTTGATAATATTAATGCAATGTTATGTTAATGAATCTATGGATGTCTTGGACATTTTGATGTAATAAAGTACCTTTCCTGCTATTTATTTCAAGAAATGTGTGATGATGTCGAATTATGTAATTGATGTGTACATGAAGTTCTGATCCTCGCACATACATGGTTCGCATTCGGTTTGCCTTCCAAAACCGGATGTAACAATGTCCTAATAATCTTCGTCTATCATGATTCCGATATCTCATTCATCTTTGTCTATCTGGACTATCCAAAACATTTCACTGAGTTCATACCTTAATAACCACGTGAAATGTCTAAGTTTTGTGATGGTTTAAAATTAATCGATTAAGGCGAATTGGAAACGTCATCTAATTATTTCGCTCTTGCTCGAGCGATCTCTACGAACTCTATAGCGAGAATATTAAGGGTGGGTTGTTTAGAATAAACCAAACTTGAACTAAATGAAACCAGAACAACTGTTAGCCGATTCAGTTTCCTATTTAAAAATCCGAGAAAATAATCTGTTAATCGATAGCACTTTAAATTGGCCCGTTTGCTCCTTGTTTAAATCAAAATTCCAATATTCAGAACGGATGGGATTTATCTGTTTTCAACTATATTCAACATAGTCCAAAATATCCAAGCCGATCTCATTTGCTTCAGTTCATGTGTTCCTCACCTAGAGCCAAATCTTCGGATATAAATAATGGGTAAAAATTCTGTGACAGAACCTCCCAAGTAATTAGGCCCAACTACAGTTGTCCTTGTCCAACGGACCTCAGACAACCCTGCAGGTGCACCTGATCACTTGACAAGTTCAGTATCTGAACTTCTTACCTTGCCCAAGAGCGTTTCACCCGTCACGCAGACATTACAATACATCGGAGGTACGAAAATGCGGAAGCAGTTACAATAACTTAATTTATTTAAAAGTTAGGAAGAGTAGTATTTATTACAGACCAGAACAAATATAAGAGTGCTGAGTAATACTATTACATAACCTGGGAGGCAAAAACCCCTCCCGATAAACAGTAAAAAGTTTTTCTTAACGGAGTACCCTTCCTCCAGCAGCTTTAGTCTTGATTTTCTTCTTTGGGCACCACCTTGGAACAGAAGCAACAAAAGTTTGCTGCTTCTTCACCTAAAACAACATGGGAAAAGCCCTAAGTATGAAATGTACATTTGCAAATCTTACCCATCAAAATAAAAGACTCTCAAGGATATGCTGGCCTATGGGGATCAAGGTATAGCTTATCAATAATCAAAGACTTTGTTTGCAGAAATGCTTACTAATAGTGGATCCTTAAAAATCCAATTTTACTTGTCAGTTTAAGTAAAGTTACCTGCATCTAGAGTTCTTTCTACCCTAGTTCAATCACTTGGCCTATACTAGACATCTTTTTATCATCCCTTTAGTTCACTGGATTGCTATGTGTAGGGCAGTGACCAAGTCTTCATGTCCACGAAGTTACGGCAATCCGAATCGATTATACTCAGCTGAGGATCTCCAATCACACGACATATGTAGCACTTAACCCTTGCATATGTCAACTCGTCACCGGGGTTCTTAAGAGTAGATCAGGTTCACGCCAACCGAGGAGAGCACAGATACACCACCGTCCACCCTCTTGCCACGGAGGGTACACACTACTCTCGCCATATCTCCACTCCCATTGCGTGTTATCTTATTCTGGTTTTAGTCTGCCCGAGGCAAAGCTTACCCATGATGAGGCATGTGACCAGTTAAAGAGTCCTCGATCAACAAGCCTACATCGAGAATGTCCTTAATCGACTCAGACGGAGACACTACACCGAGACTCTCTTCTCGTGCAAGTCACCCGCCCAGTCTCAGCTTTATCATTTCAAACCCAAAGTTTGGTATCTGGCAGAGGTACATCTTTTCCGATGTTGAACCCATCATGGCCATGATGGATCCACCATCAAGTTTTATTTTTGAAAACATCCCACCCACGTTGAAGCATCATCTTTTGTCAAAACAAAATGTTTTGTTTTTCTAAAGCAAAGCTAAGCATAAGAAAAACCTTTTTGTAAATCAGGGATTAAGGAGAAGTAATCAAATCCAAGGAAGAAAATGCAGCAACTGGTTTAGCACACAACTCCTATCACCTAATGCATCAAGTAGTGAGAAAGATTTCAAAATAACAAGGAGGTGGAAAATGCACCAGGGCTTGCCTTGTGTGATAGGCGAATCAGGCTCTATTCCACAGATATCAAAGTAAAAGCAGTTTCCTGCGTGAGGTTCTTCAGGTGGTGGTGGTGAAGTCCTTGCTTCTTCAACTTCTATTTCCTCCTCGTTCTCTAGATATAGCCATATATAATCATGAATGATCATGTAATGCTCATGAAGATGCAAAGATAATAAAAGTTTATTATCTAATGACTTGAATATAACTTTCCTTCACGGATCTCCGTGAAACTAGGGTTTTCGGAGTCTATAGTGAAGTTCATAGGGCATGGGGTTAGGGTTTTGGGTTCTAAGTATCAAACATGGTCCAAAGCATACCAAATTTTACCCAATGCTTCTAAATAATACTTAAAGCTTGTTTAAAAAGTTTGGTGAATTTTGGGATTATAAATTATTTTCTAAAATTCTAGAAGTATGGATTTTGGCTATTTTAAATGTCCCAAAATTCCCTATTGGAACTAAAAATCATGAAACTATTTTTATTAAATACTATAGAAAATTAGGAGTCTAGCAAAATTGGTCTGGTATTTTTAGCATTGTTCTACAGTTTTCTAGAAATCTTTAACCCTGGTAGAAAAAGAAAAGGAAAAGCAATGAATAGTGTTGGGCTGAATTCAGCCCAACCGGTCTACAGCAGGGGAGAATCCACGTGCGCCCGCGCCCGCGGGGCGTTTTACACCGAAGCCCTCCGGGGTTTGAATATCTAAAGAAGAATCCTCCGCACTATTTAACTAGGTCACTGGCATTTGCGAATAAGCCCTTGCACTTCTCTCTCTTCACAGCTCGCAGTCCACGACGGCGAACGACGCAGGGCCGAGCTCCGGCGAGCCTACACCGGCCGATTCATGCAACAACCGGTGCTCTACTTCGGCGCAGACCTAATTCAAGCCCTAACAAGCGTTTCCCCTCAACTAATTTCACTATCGGAGCTCTAACACGCTCTATCCACGGTGACAACGAGCACAACGGACAATCAAACGCGTTCCCGGTGATCTAGGACCACCTAGCTAAATTGAATGGGTCAACGAGTATCAGGAGCAAGTAAGGGTGCTGAAACAAGAGGACAGTGGGCATGAACGGACCTGAAACTCGTTGGCCACGACGAGGTCACACCGCTCGGTGGTCTTGGTTGATTTGGGGGAAATCCCAAATTGGGGAGCTCTAGTGGCCGATCTGAGGTGAGGGTTGGTTTACTGGGTGCACAATTACTTAGCGGAGCAGGCGGGGTTGGCAATTTATAGGCTCCCACAGCGGTGGCATCCAATTTCGTGAAGATGCGTTGGCGGCTGGAGAGGAAGAAGGTTACTGGAGCTCGGGATTAGTGGCTTTCACTGTGGCAAGCTCCCCAGCGACCACAGAACATGCAAGACGCGATTCACTGCGACATGGTACAACGCTTGAGCATGTGGCGCACAGCGGTAAGCGGCCAACGGTGGCGAGGTTTATCCCGGCTGATCGACGAGCAAGTGGGTACGGTGAAACTCATCTGCGACTGAGCCCGAGCCTATCTGGTGCCAAGATTCTTAATCTACCTTGATTATCCCCTCACCAGAGAGAACGAATCGCGGCGACGGCGCAAAGGTCACCGGTGGCAAGGGGGGCTGAACTTGTGATCTGTTTCAGTTACTGTACCATGGCGGTTACCATCAAAGTGTCTGACAGACCATTTTGTAGGGCTCGGTTCTCAAATTTTCATGTGATGACTTGCTAATCTATCTTTAAGAAAGTTGTTGTTCTACTATCCAGCTTCAATCTTGCTATAGCAATCACTCCCAAATTCTTACTAGATCATGCTCGAATCCCAGCTCAAACATTGCTCAATCACACTGTCAGTCTGAATTCAGACTTAAGGCAGTCTGATAGCCCATCTTTGGGCCTAATTATCTCAAAACATTTCATGGCACCAAGGCATAATCCCTATAGAAAAGTTGTCCTCCTTTTATAGCTCTACAAACTTGATGTGTTGACCTAGGGCAAAATCTTCATAATTTGGAAGATATAGGGCTTCAAAGTTGACCCTATTCCACTGAAATTCAGACTTAACTCAATAGAGTTTAATGGGGCTTTTTGCAAATAAGTCCAATCTCAAGGTTTAACTTGCAAATCCACATACATGTGAATCATATGAGTTAAAGTACCCTAATTTCATGGTTTTTGCACTTAGGTCCAAAATGTGCACACTTTTTTACAGGTAATCCCCTAGGGTTTCATTCCAGTTTTTTCCAAGGGTCTATTTAGGGTTTTTGGTGCTTCTAGGGTTTGGATATCCCTTAAGTTCATTAATGGTGATATTCTATGATCATTATTAATAAGTTTTGAAGTTTTATCTTGTTTAGGCTTTGTTTACTCTTGTAAGCCCAGTCTAGGGTTAAGCACTGTACCCTAGGGTTTCACTTATAACATCTCCCATCAATACAACTTTGTTTGAAATTTTTGCCTAGTGAATGCATTCTAGGTGTGACAAACACATGTTATGCCAATGCTTATGACGTTATGCTCAAGTTTTTGTGGCAGTAACACCAGGGGTGTTACATCCTTTCCCCCATAAAAGAATCTCGTCCTGAGATTAAAAGTCCTAGGGTAAGTAATGGAAATGGAAACACGACATATCTTTATTTCCTTATTATTGGTACAAGGGAGGGGTGGTATGGGGTTCATTCCTTTATTACAACAAGTGTACACATCTTACAATTTACATGAAGCTAAAAAGCCTGGGAAATTCTTATCTAAAAAGTCTTGAGTTTCCCAAGTAGCTTCATCTTCCGTGTGTTGGTTCCACTGTATCTTGTAAAACTTGAGAGTTTTCCTTCGGGTAATCCTGTCCTTCTGATCCAAGACTCGAATAGGATGTTCTTAATATGTCAAGTCTGGTTCTAAGGCAATATCTATTACTTCAATAGTTCGATCGGGAACCCGAAGACACTATTTCAATTGTGACACGTGGAACACATTATGTATTACAGACAAGGTTTCAGGTAACTGGAGTCGGTATGCCACTGGTCCATATCTTTCAAGAATAGGAAAAGGACCAATGTACCAGGGTGTGAGCTTCCCCTTTACCCCGAAACGTGATACACCCTTCATTGGTGAAACTTTCAGGTAGACATAATCTTCAACTTGAAAGTGCAAGGGTTGTCGTCGCTTGTCTACATAACTCTTCTGTCGAGCTTGGACTTCTTTCAAATTATGAATTATTCGCCGAACCTTTTCTTCCGTTTCCTTAACCATATCAGGCCTGAAGAAACATCTTTCACCTAGTTTAGACCAGTTTAACGGTGTACGACACCATCGCCCGTACAAAGCTTCAAAAGGTGCCATTTTGATGCTTTCTTGATAGCTATTATTGTACGAGAACTCCACCAATGGCAAGCATTCATCCCATTTCTGTTGAAATTCTAGAGCACAAGCTCGTAACATGTCCTCAAGTATTTGATTCACCCTCTCAGTTTGTCCACTGGTTTGAGGATGATAGGCCGAACTATGGAGCAACTTAGTATCCAAAGCCTTGTGAAGTTCTTCCCAAAATTTGGACACGAATTTCGGTCCACGATCTGACACTATGGTCTTTGGAACACCATGCAAACTGAGAATACGGGCAATGTATAACTCTGCATATGTGGCCACTGTATACTTCACCTTGACTGGGAGCAAGTGGGGGATCTTTGTAAGTCGATCAATTATAACCCAGATGGAATCATACCCTTTTGCTGTCCTGGGTAACCTCACAACGAAATCCATACTAATATCCTCCCATTTCCATGTTGGTATAGGTAAAGATTGCAATGGGCCAGCAGTTTTCATGTGTATGACCTTGACACGTCTGCAAGTGTCACATCTTGCCACATAGTGTGCAATTTCAACCTTCATCTTCGTCCACCAATAATGCTGATTTAGATCATGATACATCTTAGTGCTTCCAGGATGAATAGAATAGCGACTAAGATGTGCTTCATCTAGAATTTGCTAGTGGATCTCATCATTTTTGTGCACAACTATGCGGTGGTTAAACCATACAACACCTTGATCATCTCTTCTGAAGCAATTGGCCTTACCGGCCTTTATTTTCTCATGAATGTGTTTCATACCCACATCATTTCTTTGTGCGTCAATTATTCTTTGCAGGAGGACTGACTCAAGCTTCAAGTGATTTGAAGTTCCATGTTGAATCATTCCCAGGTTCAACTTCTCCATTTCTTGGCATAATGTAATGTTAGAAGTCTTCATCGTCAGACAATGGCAGGAAGCCTTGCGACTTAACGCATCTGCCACTACATTAGCCTTGCCTGGGTGATAGTGAATCTCCAGTTCATAATCTTTAATCAGCTCAAGCCATCTCCTCTGCCTCATATTTAGTTCTGACTGGGTAAAGATGTACTTCAAACTTTTATGATCTATATAGATATGACAGATATTCCCCAGCAGATAATGACGCCACATTTTTAGAGCATGAACCACAGCAGCTAACTCCAGGTCATGAGTTGGATAATGTTCCTCATGCTGGCGCAACTGCCTTGAAGCATAAGCTATCACTCGGCCCTCTTGCATTAGAACACAGCCTAGACCACTGCCTAATGCGTCACAATACACATCAAAGGGCTTTTCAATGTCCGGTTGAGCTAATACCGGAGTAGTGGTCAATAATACTTTCAGCTACTCAAAAGCTTCACTACATCTTGAAGACCAATTAAATTTAGTATCTTTCTTTAATAAACTTGTGATTGGTTTCACAAGCTTGGAAAAATCTGCAATAAATATGCGGTAATAACCAGCCAGTCCAAGGAAACTTCGGACTTGATGTACAGTGGTTGGGGGTTTCCACTCCAAAATATCCTTGACTTTGCTGGGATCCACCGCAATCCCCTTGGCAGATAATACATGTCCCAAAAATTGGATCTCCTCCAGCCAGAACGCGCACTTACTGAACTTAGCATATAATTGGTGCTCCCTTAAGCGCGTTAATACGATCCGCAAATGTCGAGCATGCTCCTCTTCATTCTTAGAATATATCAAGATATCATCAATGAATACCACCACAAATTTATCCAACTCAGGCATGAATACCAAGTTCATAAGATATGTGAAGTGGGCAGGAGCATTTGTTAGTCCGAAAGACATAACCAGATATTCAAATAATCCATACCGCGTAGTGAATGCGGTCTTGGGTATATCTTCGGGTCGGATACCGATCTGATGATAACCCGATCTGAGGTCAATTTTGGAAAATACCCGGGCTCCGGTAAGCTGATCAAATAAGATATCAATCCAGGGAAGAGGGTACTTATTCTTGATTGTGACCTCATTAAGGGGTCTATAATCCACGCACATCCGAAGTGTTTGGTCCTTCTTCTTGACAAAGATGGCTGGACAACCCCAAGGTGATGAGCTTGGTCAGATGAACCCCTTTTCTAGTAGATCTTGTAATTGGGTCTTGATTTTTGCCAATTCATTCGGAGGCATTCGCTACGACCTTCTAGAAATAGGAGTCGTACCAGGCTTCAACTCAATCACAAATTCTACATCTCTTTCTGGAGGAAATCTAGGCAGATCTTCCAGAAAGACGTCCGGGAATTCACATACTACCGGAATATCTTGGATCTATGGTATGATGGCTTCATATAATCTGCCAATTGGTTTAGCTGGAATAGCTACAGGGAGGGACAAGAGAACCTCTTCTTGGCCATAACTCAACCTGATGGTTCTCAGATCAATGTTGAGATCAGCTTTGTGTTGGGCTAACCAATTCATGCCCAGAATTACATCTATATCTTGGCCTTTTAGGACAATCATGTTGGTGGGAAAGTCCCGTTCAGCCAATGTTATGGGCACATGGAAAGCCACTTCTTTAGTGAATATTTGTCCCCCAGGCGAATGAATTATAAACCCTTCCCTTGATTCATTGTATGGAATGCAATGTTGCTCCACAAACTTCTTGCTTTTGAATGTATGTGAAGCCAAAATAAAAAAGAATAACTGCAGGGTGATTGGCCACGAGAAACGTACCCATCATAACTAGTTCTCCTTCCGGTGTCATGGCCACTTGCGTATAATAAATCCACCTAGTTTTCTTCATATTTTTGCCAGCTGTATTATTCGTCGCATTTCCCCTGCCTTGAGTGGAACTCCCTGAACTCTGCTAATTATTTGATCTGTTCTGCTTCGGGTATGGACAGTCCTTGATAAAATGTCCAGACTTTCCACAATTAAAGAAGCCTGTTGAGGAGCTTGGAAGGGCGGGGAAATGAGTACCAGGGGCACTCGGTTGATTTGTTGAGGTGGTGGCAGCAGCAGGACGGATAAAGACAGGTTGTTTGAAAGGGTAGGAGGGTGGACGTGGTGTAGAACGATTCTGATTAAAAGGTCGGATCACCAACCTTTGTCTCTTCTCAAGCCCCTGGTTGGGCCTGTCGCCTCCATAGCCCTTTGATTTTCCTGGGCCTGCATATTTGGCTTCAACTGCCAGCGCCATGCTAACAGCCCTGCTATAATTGAGGTCGAGGCAGGTGGCGATTTTCCGCTGCAACCGGTCATTGAGGCCTCTCATAAAACAATTTTTCTTCCTCAGATCAGTGTTGACCTGATCAATGGCATACTGGGACAAGTGGTTGAATTTGTTGAGATACTGAGTGACAGTATCTCCACCTTGTTTGAGCTTCATAAATTCTTCCTGTTTCATATGGAGCACTCCTTCAGGAATATAGTGCTCCTGAAAAGCCAGTTTCATTCGTCCTAGGTAATTTGATGACCAGCAGGCTGGATAGCCACATAATTTCCCCACCAGGTGCTGGCAGGGCCTCGCAACTGCTGCGCCGCAAATAAGAGCTTTTGAGTCTCTGTGCATTGGAGAAGCCCAAACTTTTGTTCGATAACCCGGATCCACTCATCCGCTTCAAGAGGATCTTCAGCCTTGACAAATAATGGGGGACGTGTCTCCGAGAAGTCCAAATATGAAGTTTCGCGGGGTCCTTGCGGATACGCTCGCTCGCCTTGCTGTTGCATTTGATGTCCCGCCATTTCCCGCAAAAAGCGGGTGTTATCGGCTGTTGCATTGACTAAGGCAGCGATAGCCTCAGCCAAGGTTGGGGGTATTGGTGGCGGGTTAGGAGTATCCTCCCTCCCATGGGAGGTTCCCGTACCATCCTATCCACGAGTCCTGGACGACATCTGAGGCAAAGAACATTTGGAAAATACAATATGCCAAAGCAAACCATCCATTTTACATTACTTAAAAGGGTAATGATACAGACTTGAATTTACAACAGGATTACATTACCTATTACACATTATCACTATTTCTATACTACACTACTCTAGCTTTTTATCACTTTTGGAAGCTTCACTGTCGAGTGTAGTAGACCATTCATCCACCAGATTCATTGAAGGAGGGGGCCTGAAAAGGTCTAGTTCCCCACCAAGGGCTTCACCCGCTACTCCAGAAGGTCCGGCTTCCATCCCGACAAGATCCGTAGGTACGTTAGGGTGCAGTTGTGAATACAATACATGAACTTCCTCATGTAGTGTATTATAGTAAACCTGCAAGTTGTCCACGGCTGTGCTAAGCTCCTCCACACGGGCTCGAGCTTTGGCTTCCTTGGCCCAAGCAAGTGAACGTGAGTTAACAGCCCAATCGAGCGCTAAATCTCGTTCAACAAGTTGGTCTTGCAGGTGGCGGATGTCAGTTCTTAACTCGTTTATTCGCTGACAATCTCGACCCATACATCGTTCCTGTGACGGAGCTTCGTTCGAAGCTGTTCTACTTGAGCTTCCAGATCTCCGATAGGATCATTACTACCACTACTACTGCCCTCATGCCTTGGAGCTAGTTGATGGCGAGGTACGCCAATTGGTCCGGTAGACTTGCGCGCAGTTTTTCTTGTGCGCGGCGGCATATCTCCATGAGGGGAAAATCTTATTAGTATAGTTTTTATCATGATGCATGCATAATTACAGAATCAACCTTAGTTGATTCACAACCTTCTATACATTGCACTCTACTATCTGGTCTTTAAAACAAGTACTTCAGAAGATGGTTAGATAAGAAGGAAAGAAATTTTCTAGATAAGTCTTTGAAAATGTCTCATAACATCTGTAGAGATGGGCTTCGCTCCGATAACTTTGGATACTTTTATGTTGATGGTTATTGATGATGAATATAACTGTGGTCTCTGGTATTTCCTCTTGGAGGGAGTACATCTGGGTAATAACTGGGTTTATTACTAAAACATGGCTATACTATTAGTAATAAATACTTGACCAACTAAAAGCAACTACTTAACCTTAACTCCACATACATCTAGTCAACTTTAGCCAAACGGGACATTTGCTGAGTACGTTGATGTGTACTCACCCTTGCTTTAAAAACCACCCCCACCCTAGGTTGTCCCCACTGTATTCAGTGCTCAAGAGGAGATGCAGGCTACATGGAGGACTTTGAGAAGTTCTAGGACTACGACGAGTTCTAGTTATGTTAGTGGCAAACCCCTAGTTAGCTGCATATGAAGGCCTTATCTGTGACGTTCGCTTTTTCGCACTTTGATAATATTAATGCAATGTTATGTTAATGACTCTGTGGATGTCTTGGACATTTTGATGTAATAAAGTACCTTTCCTGCTATTTATTTCGAGAAATGTGTGATGATGTCGAATTATGTAATTGATGTGTACATGAGGTTCTGATCCTCGCACATACATGGTTCGCATTCGGTTTGCCTTCCAAAACCGGATGTAACAATGTCCTAATCATCTCCATCTATCATGATTCCGATATCTCATTCATCTCTGTCTATCTGGACTATCCAAAACATTTCATTGAGTTCATACCTTAATAACCACGTGAAATGTCTAAGTTTTGTGATGGTTTAAAATTAATCGATTAAGGAGAATTGGAAACGTCATCTAATTATTTCGCTCTTGCTCGAGTGATCTCTATGAACTCTATAGCAAGAATATTAAGGGTGGGCTGTTTAGAATAAACCGAACTTGAACTAAATGAAACCAGAATAACTGTTAGCCGACTCAGTTTCCTATTTAAAACCCGAGAAAATAATCTGTTAATCGATAGCACTTTAAATTGGCCCGTTTGCTCCTCGTTTAATTCGAAATCCCAATATTCAGAACGGATGGGATTTATCTGTTTTCAACTAGATTCGACATAGTCCAAAATATCCAAGACGATCTCATTTGCTTCAGTTCGTGTGTTCCTCGCCTAGATCCAAATCTTCGGATATAAATAATGGGTAAAAATTCTGTGACAGAACCACCCAAGTCATTAGGCCCACTTATAGTTGTCCTTGTCCAGCGGACCTCAAACAACCCTGTAGGTGCACCTGATCACTTGACAAGTTCGGTATCTGAACTTCTTACCTTGCCCAAGAGCGTTTCACCCGTCACGCAGACATTACAATACATCGGAGGTACGAAAATGCAGAAGCAGTTACAATAACTTAATTTATTTAAAAGTAAGGAAGAGTAGTATTTATTACAGACCAGAACAAATATAAGAGTGCTGAGTAATATTATTACATAACCTGGGATGCAAAAACCCCTCCCAATAAACAGTAAAAAGTTTTTCTTAACGGAGGACCCTTCCTCCCGCAGCTTTAGTCTTGATTTTCTTCTTTGGGCACCACCTTGAAACAGAAGCAACAAAAGTTTGCTGCTTCTTCACCTAAAACAACATGGGACAAATCCCTGAGTATGAAATGTACTTTCACAAGTCTTACCCATCAAAATAAAAGACTCTCAAGGATATGCTGACCTTTGGGGATCAAGGTATAGCTTATCAATAATCAAAGACTCTATTTGCAGAAATGCTTACTAATAGTGGATCCTTAAAAATCCAGTTTTACTTGTCAAGTTAAGTAAAGTTACCTGCATCTAAAGTTCTTTCTACCCTAGTTCAATCACTTGGCCTATACTAGCCATCTTTTTATCATCCCATCAGTTCACTGGATTGCTACGTGTAGGGCAGTGACCATGTCTTCATGTCCGCGAAGTTACGGTGATCCGAATCGATTATACTCAGCTGAGGATCTCCAATCACACGACATATGTAGCACTTAACCCTTGCATATGTCAACTCGCCACCGGGGTTCTTAAGACCAGATCAGGTTCACGCCAACCGAGAGCACAGATACACCACCGTCCAGCCTCTTGCCACGGAGGGTACACGCTACTCTCGCCATCTCTCCACTCCCGTTGCGTGTTATCTTAGTCTGCCCGAGGCAAAGCTTACCCATGATGAGGCATGTGACAAGTTAAAGGGTCCTCGATCAACAAGCCTACATCGAGAAGGTCCTTAATCGACTCAGAAGGAGACACTACACCGAGACTCTCTTCTCGTGCAAGTCACCCGCCCGGTCTCAGCTTTACCATTTGAAACCCAAAGTTTGGTACCTGGCAGAGGTACATCTTTTCCGATGTTGAACCCATCATGGCCATGATGGATCCACCATCAAGTTTTATTTTTGAAAACATCCCACCCACGTTGAAGCATCATCTTTTGTCAAAACAAAATGTTTTGTTTTTCTAAAGCAAGGCTAAGCATAAGAAAAACCTTTTTGTAAATCAGGGATTAAGGAGAAGTAATCAAATCCAAGGAAGGAAATGCAGCAACTGGTTTAGCACACAACTCCTATCACTTAATGCATCAAGTAGTGAGAAAGATTTCAAAATAACAAGGAGGTGGCAAATGCACCAGGGCTTGCCTTGTGTGATAGGTGAATCAGGCTCTGTTCCGCAGATATCAATGTAAAAGCAATTTCCTGCCTGAGGTTCTTCAGGTGGTGGTGGTGAAGTCCTCGCTTCTTCAATTTCTATTTCCTCCTCGTTCTCAAGATATAGCCATATATAATCATGAATGCTCATGAAGATGCAAAGATAATAAAAGTTTATTATCTAATGACTTGAATATAACTTTCCTTCACGGATCTCTGGGAAACTAGGGTTTTCGGAGTCTATAGTGAAGTTCATAGGGCATGGGGTTAGGATTTTGGGTTCTAAGTATCAAACCTGGTCCAAAGCATACCAAATTTTACCCAAGGCTTCTAAATAATACTTAAAGCTTGTTTAAAAAGTTTGGTGAATTTTGGGATTATAAATTATTTTCTAAAATTCCAGAAGTATGGATTTTGGCTATTTTAAATGTTCCAAAATTCCCTATTGGAACTAAAAATCATGAAACTATTTTTATTAAATACTATAGAAAATTAGGAGTCTAGCAAAATTGGTCTGGTATTTTTAGCATTTTTCTATAGTTTTCTAGAAATTCTTTAACTCTGGTAGAAAAAGAAAAGGAAAAGCAATGAATAGTGTTGGGCTGAATTCAGCCCAACCGGTGCTCTACTTCGGCGCAGACCTAATTCAATCCCTAACAAGCGTTTCCCCTCAACTAATTTCACTATCAGAGCTCTAACACGCTCTGTCCACGGTGACAGCGGGCACGACGGACAATCAAACGTGTTCCCAGTGATCTAGGACCGCCTAGCTAAATTGAATGGGTCAGCGAGTATCAGGAGCAAGTAAGTGTGCTGAAACAAGAGGACAGTGGGCATGAACGGACCTGAAACTCGATGGCCACGGCGAGGTCAAACCGCTCGATGTTCTTGGTTGATTTGGGGGAAATCCCAAATTGGGGAGCTCTGGTGGCCGATCTGAGGTGAGGGTTGGTTTACTGGGTGCACAATTACTTAGCGGAGCAGGCAGGGTTGGCAATTTATAGGCTCCCACAGCGGTGGTGTCCAATTTCGCGAAGATGCGCTGGCGGCCGGAGAGGAAGAAGGTTACTGGCGCTTGGGATTAGTGGCTTTCACCGTGGCAAGCTCCCCGGCGACCACCGGACATGCAAGACGCGATTCACAGCGACGTGGTACAACGCTTGAGCACGTGGCGCATAGCGGTAAGCGGCCAACGGCGGAGAGGTCTATCCCGGCTGATCGGCGAGCAAGTGGGTACAGTGAAACTCATCCGCGACCGAGCCCAAGCCTATCTGGTGCCAAGATTCTTACTCCGCCATGATTATCCCCTCACCAGAGAGCACGAATCGCGGCGACGGCGCAAATCACGGCGCAAAGGTCACCGGCGGCGAAGGGAGCTGAACTTGTGATCTGTTTCAGTTATGGTACCATGGTGGTTACCATTAGCGTGTCTGACAGACCATTTTGTAGTGCTCGGATCTCAAATTTTCATGTGAATACTTGCTAATCTATCTTTAAGAAAGTTGTTGTTCTACTATCCAGCTTCAATCTTTCTATAGCAATCACTCTCAAATTCTTACTAGTCATGCTCGAATCCCAGCTCAAAGATTGCTCAATCACACTGTCAGTCTAAATTCAGACTTAAGGCAGTCTGATAGCCCATCTTTGGGCCTAATTATCTCAAAACATTTCATGGCACCAAGGCATAATCTGTATAGCAAAGTTGTCCTCCTTTTATAGCTCTACAAACTTGATGTGTTGACCTAGGGCAAAATCTTCATAATTTGGAAGATATAGGGCTTCAAAGTTGACCCTATTCCACTAAAATTCATACTTAATTCAATAGAGTTTAAGTGGGGCTTTTTGCAAATAAGTCCAAATCTCAAGGTTTAACTTGCACATCCACATACATGTGAATCATATGAGTTAAAGTACCCTAATTTCGTGGTTTTTGCACTTAGGTCCAAAATGTGCACACTTATTTATAGATAACCCCCTATGGTTTCATTCTAGGGTTTTCCAGGGGTCTATTAGGGTTTTTGGTGCTTCTAGGGTTTGGATATCCCTTAAGTTAATTAATGGTGATATTCTATGATCATTATTAATAAGTTTTGAAGTTTTCTCTTGTTTATGCTTTGTTTAGTCTTGTAAGCCTAGTCTAGGGTTAAGCACTGTACCCTAGGGTTTCACTTATAACATGTCCCATCAATACAACTTTGTTTGAAATTTTTGCCTAGTGAATGCATTCTAGGTGTGACAAACACATGTTATGCCAATGCTTATGATGTTATGCTCAAGTTTTAGTGGCAGTAACACCAGGGGTGTTACAAATTCATCTGACTCCGGAATATTCACCAAATCAAATTCCATCCAACTATTATTGTCGATCTCATTTTTGTTCGACCCTTTTATACATTTTAGACCCAAATTTCATAACCCAAAATATCTACATTTTGTTTTTGTAAAAAAAGAAAAATAAAAAAATCCTCCTCTCAAATATCTCTCTGTTGTATCTCTCAAATATCTCTTCACACCTAGAAATATGGCACTCTGCTCCTCCCCTTCGCCTGTGAGCCGATGTACTCATCCAGAATTCCCCCCTCATCTTCTCAGCTCGGCCACGCCCATAGCTTGGTGGTCGACGTGCCCCCTGCTCCAGCCCGGCTGCCCACCTCCGGTCCTCATCTCCATCTCCTAGCTGCTCAGCTCCTTGGTGCTCGCCCTCCTCGGGTCCGCGCTCTAGCTCACTCCCACCCCGTGCTCGACCCGTCCCTCTACCTGGTGACCTCATCAAGCTCCCATGCAAGCTCCACTATGCCACCGCCCCTACCAGCCATGGGCGTGTGCCCCCTCGAGCTCATCCGACGAGTCACGCATAGGCCACATCGAGCCCCTTCCCTGGTCGCTGTCTCCGAGCTCGATTCCAAGCTATCGTGCGCCCTTCTCCATCTCCCAACCGAGCCCCCTCCACCCACCTCCCTCTGCTTCTCCCTTCAATCGGGCAAAATCCATGGAGCATAGGACGCAAGTGCCCCCTTCTAGCCCCCTACTCACCATCATGCTATGCCTCTTCAACACCGTCGAAGCTTCCAAGCTGTGTGGCGCCTCGGCCCAGCACGTTATCCTCATCACCAACACACCCACCCCTGCTCACCTTTGGTCGAGCTCGGACCAAGCGCTTGCCTCAGCATCGACACTAGCCTCGCCGCTTCCTTAGCACGCCTAGGTCACGTGGCCTCGGGACTCCTCGACCTTGCGCTAGGTCTCCCCCCGCGCTCTCCCTTGCTGTGGGCGCTGTCTGCCACCCCTGCTCACTAAGAACCAGTCGGATCCTGGACAACCCAGCCCTGGATGCCGCGGGCTTACTCCTAATCACGCCAGCGCTAGCGCGCACGTCTCCCTTGCCTCTAGCAACCCTAGTCGCTACACCTTCTAGCGTCGAGCCCCTTCATCTCACCCCTCCATGACCGAGCTCGTCCAACTCCTCAATCCCCTTGTTGCTCATTGTGTGTTGGTTCAGGGCTGGCTGATGTTTAGAGCTACATATTTGTGTTTCCGTTTCTTTGATGTATTGTTGTCGGTGAAGAAGGGTGTTGTGGATGGAGAAGTGAATGAAGCTATGTGTGACACTCCTCAGTTGTTCGATGAAAATGCTCAAGCTATGCTTCGTCACCAATCTCATGAATAACGATTGAGTTGGGTATTGGTGCATTTTTGCTACCTCAGTTAGCTGAATCATTAGATGGATTATCTTGTTTGAAGCATACACGTTTCATAGTTATATTAGACATTTGTCATAATGTTTGGATGCATGCAATGATATGAGTGTGGCATAATAGTGTCGTGTGGTAAAGCTTAAGTTTAAAATGCGGGTTACATAAAGAATATTTCAAGGGTTTAATATTTCAACTATGTTCTATGCACGTGATAAGGGGTCGGGTTAATGCTCTGTGTGGAGTGTTTAAGCAAATATAAAAATTGAGCGTGAATGAATAGATCTTATGTTGATGTTTGTGGTTTATTAGTGATTTCTTGCAGTAATAGTGATCATTCTCTATGATGTTAGTCGGCTAAGTATCTTAGAGGAATATGGATGCCACCCAATTTTCGGAAAGCTAGTAACATCACTAAATTGGCTTCTATTGAAACCTAGAATCTACCTATGGGTAATACAGTTAAATTATCTAAGTATTTAGGTTGTTCTAAATACATTTTCCTTTAATTATATGTCGATTGATAGCGCTTATTCGCTCGATTAGATAATGTTATACCCTGATTTGTTAACATGTGATTCTTGTTATCCCAAAGAGTGGTTTCGATATTAGTAGATTATTTCTATTCTTAGTATAAGATTACAAGGTCTAGGAATAATAAGCCTAGGTTTAATTCATCTTTCAGTATAGACGCTACTTAAGGAAGTATAGAACTTAAGTAAAGTTGTGGATTCTTGTTTAGTTTAGGTTCGATTGAATATGGAGAACATGAATGCTATACTCAGTGTGCAGAATTTAATGTTTCATGATGTTAATTTAGTTCCATGTAAGGTGGGCAACTCTTATTATATACTTGATGGATATAAATATTGTTAGTATTCAGTAGTATGCCTTAGTTAAGAAGAGCATAGAACTAATATGTGTTTTGTTGTCCTAATGTTTATACCCTTATTCTATGTTTTTGGGTGACTTGAAATGATGACCCTAAGTTTTCATAGTCTATCAGCGTATGCTCTAAAGAAGATAGAGTGTGTATGCATGGTTCAATGTTGCTTGCGGTTTGATTTGGAACCGATTAGGTTAGCGTATCGTGGCTATTGTACCTGATGTAATATATGTATCTAGTGTTGCATATAAGAGTTTGTGATGTCATGCTAAGTGTTTAATCTATATTGGGTAGTGTGGGGGACAGATATCCCCCAGGTCCACTAGAAGGTTAGAAGGCCTCGCAGACGGTCTTGGGCTTACTGTCTCGCAAGGCCATTCCTTCGTGGGCTAGGGGAGAAATGCTAGCAGAATAGGCCAGCGCAGGGAATGAGCAAACGCGGGCCAAGGCGGCTCGTGGGGTTTTGAGCGTTACCCACAACTCCGATCCGATTCTCCCGCACGACCACCTTAGACATCGGAACCAAATGAGGATAAGTCTGCAGGATTATAGGAAGATAAGTTCAGTCGGTTCACTATTATTTAGGAATACATCATTATCATACACGCATGTAGTGCCCCACGGTCGGATATATAAGGCCTATGGGGCACCCCATCAAAGACAGGTCATTCATCAGCCATCTCCTCCATTCTCTAGCATTCTTCACACTAGAGAATCCCCCTGTAACCCACCACATAAAGATCCACACCAGGAAGTAGGGTATTACGCCTCTCCAAGCGGCCCGAACCTGTAGAAAATTGTCCCTCGTCTCTCGTGCGCCTAGCACGAACCATCGAGCTACAGTCAGCAACACCGTCCTAGCCAAAAGCACCACAAGGGGTAACCCCGGGTGCGCGGTCGGGTCCCAAACACCGACAGCTGGCACGCCAGGTAGGGGGTGTGTCGCTTATCCAAGCTAGCTCAATGGCCATCATTTTCCAACACAAGATTGCTCTCCGCCCTAGATCCGTGTTCTGCTTTGGGACTATCTCGTCCGTGGCAGACGAAGAAGGAATTCTGCATCGTATAGTGGATCCACCGGAGAAGAAGCCTTCCTCGAAAATCTCTAAGAAAGCCGGAACGAGGCAACAAATAGCGCAACCTCCAGTGCCCCGGGCGAAGACTACCTCCTGCAAGTCAGGAGCAGAGAAATCATTTACCCGAAGAACCTCGTTGTCCACCTCGTCCACGAAGGAGTGGACACGGATTACAAGGAAAAAAAGAAGCAAAAGGGATAGAGGCTCGTCAAGCTGCTCTTCTGGCGTCTTCGCCCTCAAAGAAGGACTGAAAGAAGCTTGTCACCACAACCACTCCTTTCTACCCCGACGTCCTCTTCATTGGGGGAAGGGTGGAATCATCTCCCATTGTCACACCCGGTTTTAAGGAACAAAGCCGGGTGCATCTCATACATGCGCCAAGAAGACAACATATACAATAACAGAGTGTATAGAGATAAATGTCGTAAAACATCAGAGTATTTATTACATAGCGGAAGACTTATTACAAAATAAAATAATAATTATAAAACGAACTAAGGATCGTCGGCGCCATTGTCGACTGAGAAACGCCACCTAGATCAGATCATACTCCTCGCCTTGTGGCTCCTCCTGAACCACCTGCTCTTCTCCTGTGGGGGGTGTGAGACAGCAAGAGTGAGCTCACATACGTTCATCGCTCAACAAGTTGTGGGGAATAATGTGGCATGAACTCACCAAAGGTGGGAGTTCATGAAGTGTAAGGCTGATCAATGAAATAAAGGCTGAAGCTGAGCATTGCTTTTAGGAGTTGGTCAAAATTTTATTAGTAGTTACTATGTGTAAGTAAATACCAAACCATAATAATAATAAGTAAAAATAATAGTAAAATAATCCCAAATGCAATGAAATGACAGATTAAGTTTAAGTTCCATAAATTAATCATGTGAGTGTCCGAGCCGCTCATGACCGTGAGCACGGCTAGTATACCAGTTTTACACTCTGCAGAGGTTGCACATCTTTACCCACAAGTCGTGTTACCCATTTGCCACGGAGTTGATCAGACTCCATACACCTCTACCTAGGAAGCGAGGCAGGGTACCACTACGATGCCTTTACAAAGTTCCACTAGCTTCAGACTACCCGCTACAGTTTATAGGAAGCTCCAGTGCAGGGTTCTTGTCTGACCGCCATCGCAGCAAAATCAACCCAAGGACCTCCCTACACTGACCACTCCCCTACTGCCCTTGCCCCTTTCGGGTAAGGTAGCCCTCCACTAGCTTTCCTAGTTAATCAGCCAAGGGCGTCCCATTAAACCCTTGTGGTAGCACTGTTTTCCCGGGTGATTCTCCATGTTCCCATTAACATAATGATCTTATCATGAACATAAAATAATGAACAGATAATAACAAGTGTAAAAATGAGTGATAAATATCTCTATACCCAAATCCACATAAAGCAATAGCATGTACTACCCAAAAACTTAGTAGTAAAACCAGTGGTGAAGCAAGGTATAAAGATAGTCAAAATCTAGGGTATCCTATTGGGTCCCATCAAAATTAACCTATGCAGATCATTATGAATAATAAGAACATGAATGGGTAAAAGAAAGTGATCAAGGGCACAACTTGCCTGGCACTTGAGATTCCAGGTGACAGGATGAACTTCAGGTGACTCTCAACCGCACTGCTAGTCGTAGTAATAGAAACAAACATAGTATAGATAAAATTAACATCACACCAAACATAAGAATATACTGCATAATAATGATCTATGCGCTGCTACGAGACTAACGCAACTTGAACGGATCAAATCGGAGTTAAAACGGAGGAGATACGAATTTCCTAAGGTTTTATGTATTTGATATGGATTTAATTAGGAAATAAATTTTAAGGTGGCTTTCGTGTCAAATTAGTGGCACTATTAGATAAACAATAATATTATAAAATTATAGGAACTGGAATGGTCCAATTTGGAGTTCATATGCATTTACTATGAATTAAACAAGTTTCTTTAATTAATTTAATGTTAAAAAACTATTTCTAAATTAAATTCTCTGATTTTCTAATCCTCTGGACTGGGCGTCAAAATCTGTGAAGCGCAGGGGCTTATCTGAGAAAACTCCCCAGACTCAACGCACTGCCCCTGTGGACGGCGGGTTATTTTATTAGAACCAGAGGGTTTCAAGTGTAAATATGCCAGCCCGAAGGGGTATCGTTGTATCGTAGCCGCACGATTTAAATTCTATGGCCTAGATTAGATCACCTAATACCGAACCGGTATGCTTCTGTGATCCTAGGATCCGAGATCTACGGCTAACATCCCACGCCCGCGCTGGAAGGCCAGGATCTAATCGCAGCCGTCCACAGTGAGATCAACAGCCCACACTACACCGCCCCTCATTCTAATCTTGACCCTTGGTCTGAGATGAACGGCTCAGAGGGCTTCTTCCCCAGCTCGAGCCCGGCCGTGATGCGGCACTGTTGCGGCGGCACGCCGGCTACGAACCGTGAACGCTCCGAGGAGTCCTAATCCTAGCGCGATCTTGTGCGAAACGGAGAGGGAGATACGACGAATATGCAAATGGTAGCCATACCGCCGATTTAAGCTTCTGGGCGATCCGACCACGGCGCACGGCGGAAATCCCCGTCTACCCGACGACAGCGAGCGATTGGTCATGGGGTCACAGTCAATCGCGCCCCCCTGAGTACGGGCACCGTCGGCGGCGTCACAGAGACTATCCAGGCTACACTCCGAAGGTGGTACGGTGCTGGCAACGAAGTTCTCCACGGCGGCGCGGTACTCCGATCTCACGGTGGTTAAGCACAATGGGAAGGGGAGCAACGACAGAGGGAGGCAAAAGCTTTATACCCGTTTTCAGCCACCAACGACCCGCCCCAATCGCGCTGCCGGTGCGATTCCTCGGGGCCGTTGCGATTTCCATGCGCTAATGAAGGAGGCAGAGTCCAACTGGGATCTCGGAGTTCGTCGAACTCATAACGCGGATAGAAGATGAGCAGGGATGAGGTCCCACCCGGCAGTGACACTCGAGTCAAGCACGCGCGCGGCTAGAACCTGACTGGTGGCCCGGTATTTCAGTTGGGATTCACACGGCACAGGATTAGGTGACTGGCCAGTGGGCCCCAGGCGTCGGTGCCATTTTTCAGCTAGGCCCCACTGAGAACTGGAGATGGGCCGAAGTGAGGCGACCGACCCATGAAATGTTTTATTCTTTTTTTCCTTTTCTCTTCTTTCCAAATTCAAACTTCTTTTCAACTTTAAATTCAAACCGTGTGATAATTTTTTTTTATTCTTAGTTTGAAATGCACATTTTGATAATATCCATGTGAAAGATATTTATTCTTATTTTTATTTTATTTTATGTAGATTTTCTCATTTATTTCCTTCTCTTTACTTCTAAATTCTATATTCTCTTTTATATTCTAACTTCCACCTTGGGACTTTAATATATTTCTTGTCTCATTATTTTTTTTATATTATCACAGAATGCACACAAAATAAAATCTCGGCATGATGCATGATTTAGTAGCATATCTTTTATTAATTATTTGTTGTCTTTAAATAAGTTGTTCGCATGCGATGATAAGTGGATATAATATACACATATACCTAAAGGAAATGATTTTTCTCCTTTTAGATGATCTATTACAAATTGGGTATTACAAGTCCTACCCCCCTTAACAAGAATCTCGTCCTCGAGATTTAGGAAGTACTACGGAAAAGATGGGGAAAATCTATGCGAAGCTCTTCTTCTCTTTCCCAAGTTGCTTCATCTTCACCGTGGTGACTCCATTGCACTTTGCACATCTTTATCACCTTATTTCTCGTAACCCGAGTCAAAGTATCCAAAATCTTGATCGGGTACTCCGTGTAAGTCAAATCACCCTGAACACTGAGCTCTTCCATGGGTAACTGTTCCTTAGGGACACGGAGACATTTCTTCAGTTGAGATACGTGGAACACATTATGCACATCCGATAGACTATCCGGTAACTCAAGTTGGTATGCCATCTCCCCAACTCTCCTAAAGATCAAGAATGGTCCAATATAGCGAGGGGACAATTTGCCCTTAACTTTGAATCTCCTCATTCCACGAAGTGGTGACACCTTGAGGTACACATAATCTCCTTCTTCAAATTCTAGTGGCCTCCTTCTATTATCAGCGTAGCTCTTTTGCCTGGTTTGAGCTACCCTCAAATTCTCTCGAATTATACGAACTTGTTCTTCTGCCTCTTGAATCAGTTCAGGCCCCAAAGAATTGTCTTTCTCCAGTCTGATCCCAATACAAAGGAGTCCTGCACTTTCTCTCATATAAAGCTTCAAAAGGTGACATCTTCAGACTGGCCTGGTAGCTATTATTATAAGAAAACTCAGCATATGGTAAGCTCTTATCCCAACTTCCACCATGTTTAAGAGCACAAGCTCTTAACATATCCTCCAGTACTTGATTAGTCCTCTCTGTCTGTCCATCAGTCTGGGGATGGTAGGCAGAACTAAAATTCAACTTTGTATCCAAGCTCTCATGCAACTTCTTCCAAAATCGAGAAGTAAACTGCGATCCTCGATCAAACACGATCTTCTTAGGCACTCCATGTAAACAAACTATCCGAGTCATATGCAATTCTGCTAGCTTGGCTCCCATGTAATTAGTCCTCACAGGTATGAAATGAGCCACTTTTGTCAATCTGTCCACAATCACCCAAATAGAGTCAAATCCTGCTGGGGTGCGGGGTAGTCCAACAATGAAATCCATACCAATTTCTTCCCATTTCCACTCGGGTATCTTCAATGGGTGCAATAGCCCAGCTGGTCTTTGATGTTCGGCCTTAACTCTTTGACACACATCACACTTAGCCACATGAGCAGCAACATCTCTTTTCAGTCCATACCACCAATACTTTTGCTTCAAATCTTGATACATCTTAGTGCTCCAAGGGTGGATGGAATAATCAGAATCATGAGCTTCTTTCAATATAGTCTCACTGAGGCTATCAATCTCTGGAACACATATCCGATCTTTGAACCATATAGTACCTTGCTCATCCTCCGTGAATTCCGGAACTCGACCATCCGTGATTAGATCCTTAATCTCTTGGATCTTAGCATCACCAACCTGTCCTTTACGAATCTCTTGCTCCAAGGTAGGTTCCAACTCAATGGTAACTCCTTCAGTGTGAGTAACAATTCCCAAATTGAGTCTCTCAAAGTCTTTTGCTAATTCATCAGGTAGCTGGACAACGAAAGCGGAGTGAACATGTTCTTTCCGACTCAAGGCATCTGCGACCAAATTCGCCTTGCCCGGGTGATAGTGAATCTCCAAATCATAATCCTTGATGAGCTCCAACCAACGGCGTTGCCTAAGGTTGAGATCCTTCTGAGTGAATATATACTTCAAACTCTTATGATCCGTGTATACTTGGCACTTAGTTCCCATAATGTAGTGTCTCCAAATCTTAAGAGCATGCACAACTGCTGCCAGCTCTAAATCATGAGTGGGGTAGTTCAATTCATGTTTCCGCAACTGACGAGACGCATAGGCGATCACATGTCCTTCTTGCATGAGCACACATCCAAGTCCTTGGCCACATGCATCACAATAAATGTCAAATCCCTTCTGCAGATCTGGCATAATCAATACTGGTGGCGACATTAGTCTCTCCTTCAATTGATCAAAGCTTTCTTGGCACTTCTCATCCCACTTGAATTCTCTTCCTTTTTCCAAAAGCGATGTAATAGGCTTAGCAATTTTAGAGAACCCTTCAATAAATCTCCGATAATATCCTGCGAGTCCCAAGAAACTCCGAATCTCAGTAACTATAGTGGGCACTCTCCACTCCATTATCTCCTTCACTTTAGCAGGATCCACTGCTATTCCTCCATTAGAAATAATATGACCAAGGAATGGCACCTTGTCAATCCAAAACTCGCATTTGCTGTACTTGGCGTAGAGTTGATTATCTCGTAACTTCTGTAGCACCAATCTCAGATGTTCCTCGATCACTTTCACTCTTGGAATAAAAAAGAATATCGTCGATGAACACTACGACGAATCTGTCCAAATACTCCATAAACACCTTATTCATCAAATCCATAAAATAAGCTGGTGCATTGGTTAATCCAAATGGCACAACAGAGAACTCATATAATCCATATCGAGTCGAGAAAGCTGTCTTGGGGATATCCGATGGCCTAATCTTCATTTGATGATAACCTGATCAGAGATCAATCTTCGAGAATGCCCTGGCTCCTCTCATCTGATCAAACAAATCCTCAATACGGGGTAATGGACACTTGTTCTTCACAGTGACATCGTTAAGGGTCCTATAATCCACGCACATCCCTTGCTATTCATCTTTCTTCTGTACAAATAGAACTGGTGCTCCACAAGGTGAGGAACTCGGACGAATGTACCCAACATCTTGTAACCCTGTTAACTGCTTCTTAAGTTCCTTTAATTCTTCTACAGACATCATGTATGGTCGTTTAAAAGTAGGGATAGTCCCAGGTAAGGGATCAATGACCAATTCAACATCCATATCTGGTGGCACCCCTAATAACTCCTCTGGAAAGACATCCAGAAAATCTCTAACTGCATGGATGTTGACACCAACAAACTTCTCATCTACTAAGAATGCCGCTAGTCTGATGGCGGTAGTTACTGCAACTTCAACTTCAAATCTTTGTCCTTTAGAACTAGTGAGTTCTACTATTCCCTTAGCACATTGTATATACTGCCTTTGCCTTTCTTAACCATGACATACCAAGGATCACGTCTATAGTGCTCTCTTCTAACACTATAGGGGTAGCCCATCTGGGTTAGAAACATAGGGTAAGAAAAAAAGGATTGTAGACAAGGCAATAATTATGAAGCATGTTACTTTGGGGATTTATTAGCTAAGTGTGTCACCTAATAAAGTTAATTCATTACCTTATGGTGGTACATGCTAAGATGCCCGTCTATACTATTTCAATCAATCAAAGAAGCAAATCAGGCATTGATCATCAGAACAATCAACCAACATTTTTAAATAGAGAAAATAGTTTTAATTTTCGTCTTAGGTTCCCTATCTCTTAAGAAGGTCATAAATGTAGGATTCAAGGTGTGAAATCCATCTTGTCTCAGAGTAGATAAGGTAAGAATAATCAGAGTAGAACATTAGAAGGTGAGACAGGATCAAGATAAGTATAGAAAGAATCAGAGTAAGGTAAGTAGGTAAGGGTTTTGTCCATTTCTATCTAGATTTCGTCCTACAGTCAACATTTCCTCTGATACCACTTCTGCCACACCCGGTTTTAAGGAACAAAGCCGGGTGCATCTCATACATGCGCCAAGAAGACAACATATACAATAACAGAGTGTATAGAGATAAATGTCGTAAAACATCAGAGTATTTATTACATAGCGGAAGACTTATTACAAAATAAAATAATAATTATAAAACGAACTAAGGATCGTCGGCGCCAATGTCGACTGAGAAACGCCACCTAGATCAGATCATACTCCTCGCCTTGTGGCTCCTCCTGAACCACCTGCTCTTCTCCTGTGGGGGGTGTGAGACAGCAAGAGTGAGCTCACATACGTTCATCGCTCAACAAGTTGTGGGGAATAATGTGGCATGAACTCACCAAAGGTGGGAGTTCATGAAGTGTAAGGCTGATCAATGAAATAAAGGCTGAAGCTGAGCATTGCTTTTAGGAGTTGGTCAAAATTTTATTAGCAGTTACTATGTGTAAGTAAATACCAAACCATAATAATAATAAGTAAAAATAATAGTAAAATAATCCCAAATGCAATGAAATGACAGATTAAGTTTAAGTTCCATAAATTAATCATGTGAGTGTCCGAGCCGCTCATGACCGTGAGCACGGCTAGTATACCAGTTTTACACTCTGCAGAGGTTGCGCATCTTTACCCACAAGTCGTGTTACCCATTTGCCACAGAGTTGATCAGACTCCATACACCTCTACCTAGGAAGCGAGGCAGGGTACCACTACGAGGCCTTTACAAAGTTCCACTAGCTTCAGACTACCCGCTACAGTTTATAGGAAGCTCCAGTGCAGGGTTCTTGTCTGACCGCCATCGCACAAAATCAACCCAAGGACCTCCCTACACTGACCACTCCCCTACTGCCCTTGCCCCTTTCGGGTAAGGTAGCCCTCCACTAGCTTTCCTAGTTAATCAGCCAAGGGCGTCCCATTAAACCCTTGTGGTAGCACTGTTTTCCCGGGTGGTTCTCCATGTTCCCATTAACATAATGATCTTATCATGAACATAAAATAATGAACAGATAATAACAAGTGTAAAAATGAGTGATAAATATCTCTATACCCAAATCCACATAAAGCAATAGCATGTACTACCCAAAAACTTAGTATTAAAACCAGTGGTGAAGCAAGGTATAAAGATAGTCAAAATCTAGGGTATCCTATTGGGTCCCATCAAAATTAACCTATGCAGATCATTATGAATAATAAGAACATGAATGGGTAAAAGAAAGTGATCAAGGGCACAACTTGCCTGGCACTTGAGATTCCAGGTGACAGGATGAACTTCAGGTGACTCTCAACCGCACTGCTAGTCGTAGTAATACAAACAAACATAGTATAGATAAAATTAACATCACACCAAACATAAGAATATACTGCATAATAATGATCTATGCGCTGCTACGAGACTAACGCAACTTGAACGGATCAAATCGGAGTTAAAACGGAGGAGATACGAATTTCCTAAGGTTTTATGTATTTGATATGGATTTAATTAGGAAATAAATTTTAAGGTGGCTTTCGTGTCAAATTAGTGGCACTATTAGATAAACAATAATATTATAAAATTATAGGAACTGGAATGGTCCAATTTGGAGTTCATATGCATTTACTATGAATTAAACAAGTTTCTTTAATTAATTTAATGTTAAAAAACTATTTCTAAATTAAATTCTCTGATTTTCTAATCCTCTGGACTGGGCGTCAAAATCTGTGAAGCGCAGGGGCTTATCTGAGAAAACTCCCCAGACTCAACGCACTGCCCCTGTGGACGGCGGGTTATTTTATTAGAACCAGAGGGTTTCAAGTGTAAATATGCCAGCCCGAAGGGGTATCGTTGTATCGTAGCCGCATGATTTAAATTCTATGGCCTAGATTAGATCACCTAATACCGAACCGGTATGCTTCTGTGATCCTAGGATCCGAGATCTACGGCTAACATCCCACGCCCGCGCTGGAAGGCCAGGATCTAATCGCAGCCGTCCACAGTGAGATCAACAGCCCACACTACACCGCCCCTCATTCTAATCTTGACCCTTGGTCTGAGATGAACGGCTCAGAGGGCTTCTTCCCCAGCTCGAGCCCGGCCGTGATGCGGCACTGTTGCGGCGGCACGCCGGCTACGAACCGTGAACGCTCCGAGGAGTCCTAATCCTAGCGCGATCTTGTGCAAAACGGAGAGGGAGATACGACGAATATGCAAATGGTAGCCATACCGCCGATTTAAGCTTCTGGGCGATCCGACCACGGCGCACGGCGGAAATCCCCGTCTACCCGACGACAGCGAGCGATTGGTCCATGGGGTCACAGTCAATCGCGCCCCCCCTGAGTACGGGCACCGTCGGCGGCGTCACAGAGACTATCCAGGCTACACTCCGAAGGTGGTACAGTGCTGGCAACGAAGTTCTCCGCGGCGGCGCGGTACTCCGATCTCACGGTGGTTAAGCACAATGGGAAGGGGAGCAACGACAGAGGGAGGCAAAAGCTTTATACCCGTTTTCAGCCACCAACGACCCGCCCCAATCGCGCTGCCGGTGCGATTCCTCGGGGCCGTTGCGATTTCCATGCGCTAATGAAGGAGGCAGAGTCCAACTGGGATCTCGGAGTTCGTCGAACTCATAGCGCGGATAGAAGATGAGCAGGGATGAGGTCCCACCCGGCAGTGACACTCGAGTCAAGCACGCGTGTGGCTAGAACCTGACTGGTGGCCCGGTATTTCAGTTGGGATTCACACGGCACAGGATTAGGTGACTGGCTAGTGGGCCCCAGGCGTCGGTGCCATTTTTCAGCTGGGCCACACTGAGAACTGGAGATGGGCCGAAGTGAGGCGACCGACCCATGAAATGTTTTATTCTTTTTTTCCTTTCTCTTCTTTCCAAATTCAAACTTCTTTTCAACTTTAAATTCAAACCGTGTGATAATTTTTTTTATTCTCAGTTTGAAATGCACATTTTGATAATATCCATGTGAAAGATATTTATTCTTATTTTTATTTTATTTTATGTAGATTTTCTCATTTATTTCCTTCTCTTTACTTCTAAATTCTATATTCTCTTTTATATTCTAACTTCCACCTTGGGACTTTAATATATTTCTTGTCTCATTATTTTTTTTATATTATCACAGAATGCACACGAAATAAAATCTCGGCATGATGCATGATTTAGTAGCATATCTTTTATTAATTATTTGTTGTCTTTAAATAAGTTGTTCGCATGCGATGATAAGTGGATATAATATACACATATACCTAAAGGAAATGATTTTTCTCCTTTTAGATGATCTATTACAAATTGGGTATTACACCCATCTCCGATGACGCGCCAACCATGTCTTGGGAAGAACCTCCTCAGCGAGAAGCTCGCCGACAGAGGAACCAATGCCGAAATATTCGGCGACATCACGAAGCAGGGGAACAGGACCCGGCGCAGCCTGTATCCCAAGATGAAATTTTGGAGGTGGGAGAAACTCCAGACAAACGAGTCTTCAGAGAGAGGAGGAACTCTCGCCGACGTGATTGTCGGTAGGCTCAAGAGCAAGCTGAGCAGGATGCGAGGCAACACCGAGAGAACCCTCTCTTCGCGCGAAACCTGAACCCTGACTTCGCCCGTGCCATGAACACACCGAGTGAGGTCGGGGGAGTATTGGCTCAAATAGCCGATGGCCTCCCTCGAACTCCAGACGCTGAAGGCTATCGATGGCTGCTCACTTGGGCGGCTAATCATCTTCTACCCCTCTCTCATCCCCCGAGCGATCTACGGCACGCCATCAACAGTCGGCGGGACGCGCGGAGATCCATTAACGCTTCACGTGAACGGCGACATGAGAATGAGATACGGCAATGAGAGGAGTATGATCGAGATCATGGCATCCCAGCATGAAGTCAGGCCACTAGAGTTGAGTCGGCAACGGCTTCAACCGGTGGCACAACCTAGGGACGGTCGAGATAGCACATCGGCAACTCCCCTCCCCGGGACCAGCACCATGGTCGTCGATAGGAAGACACATGTGGAGTATCTATGCTCACTCCGCGTCTCAGGGCCATTCAATGGCCCCCAAACTTCAAGGTCTCCAACGTCGACAAATACGAGCCTAAACAAGATCCGGGTGGCTGGTTGGTCGTCTATACAACCGCCGCCCGGGCCGCTGGGGCAATTGAATATGTGATGACTGTGTATTTACCCATCGTCCTTGGGCAAGATGCATTGCAATGGCTGTGACATCTACCGCGGCACTGCATTGATGATTGGAGCGACTTCAGTCGGTGTTTTATCGTCAACTTCCAATCCCTCTCCGACCAGCCGGCACAGCCATGGGACCTCAAATCCATCAGGCGTCGAGGCGATGAAACTCTTCAGTCGTACCTCAAGAGGTTTTAGACCATAAGAAATCGCATCCCTGAGGTCGCTAAAGCAGCAGTGATCGAGGACTTCTACTAGGGATCCAATGACTTGGCCTTCGTCTGAGCCATACTACAAAAGGCGCCGACCACCTCCGAGCAGCTGTTAAGGGAGGCGGACCTCTACATCACCACCGACGAAAGGGCTTAGGACCTCATCAGGGGAGCGAAGCCTACTCCGTCTGCACCGCGGCGTGACGCAAATCAGCAGACCGACAAGCGCTGGGAGAAGAGGCCTCGTGAAGAGGTCCATGCCGCTGCACCACTCGTCTCTCGTGCCCGAGGTGTACCCAGCGGAGGCGAGCGAACACTAGACGACATCCTCGATGCCCAATGCCCGTATCACAAGGATATGCGCCACACCTTGAGGAATTGCAGAGACTTCAAGCATTCCGTCGGGAATGGCCGACCCTTCCAACCTCTACCACCTCCCCCACCATGAGGAGGGCCCGGTGAACCTCGACGACCTCAGCAGTAGGAAGAGGGAGGAGGTGGAGAATTTCCACGCGTCAACGGAGAGGTCGACGTCATCTTTGGGGGACACGGGTCGCAAGAAAACAAAAGGCAACAGAAGCTCAACGATCGACAGATACTAGTGGCAACCACCAGAGCCCTCGCCCCCTATCGGTGGTCAGAACACCCGATCACCTTTACCCGGGCGGATCAATGGCTCAACTTCGATCATCCAGGAAAGTACCCGCTCCTTGTCGATCTGGTGTTCCGAGAGAGCAGGGCAAAGAAAGTATTAGTGGATGGGGGAAGCAGCATCAACGTCACCTTCCCCCGGACACTCCTAGGCTTGGGAGTTGCACACAAAGAGCTCCATGAGTCGGACACTCCTTTCTTCGGCATTGTGTCGATCGAAGGAGAATACCCGCTTGGACACATCTACATGCCCGTCACCTTTGGAACTCCAAAAAACTACAGAACTGAGTTCCTGAGGTTCGAGGTGGCAAGCTTCGACTGCAGATACAGTGCCATCATCGGCAGGCCAAGACTGGTGAAATTCATGGCCATTCTGCACTATTCGTACATGATATTGAAAATGCCAGGACCACAAGGGATCATCACCGTGCGCGGTGACTTCCAAGGCATCGCAGAATGTTTCTGAGTAGCCATCCAGGCGGCCCTCACTACCAAACCACCGACGAATTCCTCTGCGCAGGAAAACTCAAAGCCTGACGGAGACCTCGCAATACCTACAAACGAAGCTCAAGACGTGACCTCTATATGGCCGACTGAGGAAATGAAGAGGATCAACCTTGGGTTCGCTGATGAACACAAGACTGCCATCATCAGCTCCAGCCTAGACGACAAATAGGAAGGCGCGCTCGTCGAGTTCTTGCAAGATAACCGAGATGTATTCGCATGCCAGCCTGCGGATATGCTGGGAGTCCCAAGAGAAATGGCCGAGCACAAACTGAAGGTTTATCCCCAAGCAAGGCTGATCCAACAAAAACTGTGTCGTTTCACGCCTAACAAGAGAGAGGCTATTCGCGCCGAGCTAGCTCGCTTAGACGCAGCAGGGTTCATTAGAGAAGTACTACATCCCGAGTGGCTAGCAAATCCTGTTCTTGTACTCAAAAAGAATAAAGTGGATTGGCGCATGTGCATCGACTATACAGATCTCAATAAGCACTGTCCGAAGGATCCCTTCGAACTCACTAGGATGGATTAGGTGCTTGATTCGACCGCTGGATGTTCTATGTTGTCCTTCCTGGACTGCTATTCTGGGTACCATCAGATCAGCCTAGTAAAAGAAGATGAGGAAAAAACATCATTCATTACCCCGTTTGGAGCTTTCTGCTATACCTCCATGCCATTCGACCTCAAGAACGTAGGAGCGACTTACTAGAGAGCTATTCAGACATGCTTAGCCGATCACTGGGGCAAGCAGGTAGAAGCTTATGTTGATGATATGGTGATCAAAACAGAAAACTTCATTGAAGATTTGCAGCAAGTCTTCAACAGCCTGAGGCGATACCAGTAGAAGCTCAATCCAGAAAAATGTGTCTTCGGAGTATCAATAGGGAAGTTGCTCGAATTCATTGTCAGCCACCAAGGAATTGAAGCTAACCCAGAAAAGATCGAGGCTATCATGAGAATGGAAGCGCCGCGATCACAGAAAAAAGTGCAAAGGCTTACCGAATGCATGGTAGCCTTAAGCAGGTTCATATCAAGGCTAGGCGAAAAAGGCTTACCATTCTACAAATTGCTCAAGAAGGTGGACAAGTTCCAGTGGACCGTAGAAGCACAGGAAGCTCTCGAAGAATTAAAAAGGTTCTTGACCACATCACCAGGGCTGAAGCCGCCACGCCGAGCCACGCCAAATTAGCCGACAGAAGATCTATTGTTGTACATCTCCTGCACGACTCACGTGGTGAGCACCGCGTTAGTAGTCGAGCGGGCAGAGGAAGGACACACATATCTAGTACAACACCTGGTCTATTTCATCAGTGAAGTTTGGGGGCCCTCTAAAAAGAAGTATCCCCAAGTTCAAAAACTACTATATGATGTACTTCTAACTGCTCGTAAACTCCATCACTACTTTCACGACCACAAAGTCATAGTAGTCACCGGGTTTCCAATAGGGGATATCCTTCACAACAAAGAAGCCATTGGAAGAATAGCCAAGTGGGCCTGCGAGCTGGGAGCTCATGACATAGAATTTCGGCCGCGCACATCAGTGAAGACTCAAGCACTAGTTGACTTCATATCAGAGTGGACCGAGCAATAAGTTCCTAACAACCCGGAAGCTACTGAAGTATGGTGGATGTATTTCGATGGCTCGCTGAAACTACAGAGAGTAGGCGCAGGAATCCTCTTCATTGCCCCTGGAGGTGAACAACTCAAGTACGCGTTTCAACTGTTATTCCCGGCATCGAATAATACAGCAGAATATGAGGCACTGATCCATGGGTTGAACATTGCCATATCACTGGGCATTAAGAGGTTGATGGTATACGAAGATTCTCTAGTGGTCATAAGCCAGATAAATAAAGATTGCGATTGCTCGACTGATTCCATGGGCAAATACTGTACGGCCGTCCAAAAATTGGAAGACAAGTTTGAAGGTTTGGAATTCCATCACATGGAAAGAGACCGCAACGCAGCAGCAGACGCGTTGACGAAGCTAGGATCCAGTCAGGCCCAGGTCCCACCTGGAGTCTTCGTCCAGGAAGTGCCACGCCCAAGTATTCCCTCAGATCAGGCGGAAGAGTGCAACACCCTGAGCCAACCAGAACCAGACCCTAATGCCTGGAGAGAGCCTATCATCAGGTACATAAGGAATGAAGAAGAACCGGATGATAAGGCCACAGCATAACGCATCGCGAGGCACTCGGCCCACTACACCCTCATAGGGGGCGCACTGTATAGAAGGGGTGCGACAGGAGTCCTCATGAAGTGCATTTCCTTGGCTACTGGGAAACAGTTATTAGATGAGATCCACGCTTGGCAGTGTGGAATACACGCAGCATCCAGAACTCTGGTTGGGAAAGTTTTCAGGTCTGGTTTCTTTTGGCGAACAGCAAAGAGTGACGCGGCCGAGTTAGTCTAGAGATGTGAAGCTTGATAATTCTTATCAAAGCAACAACATTTGCTAGCACAGCAGCTGCAGACCATACCTATAACATGGTCATTTGCGTGCTGGGGATTGGACATGATTGGACCCTTCAAGAAAGCTCAGGGTGGCTATACTCACGTGCTGGTCGCCATCGACAAATTCACCAAATCGATAGAGTACAAACCTATTGCTTCTTTAACCTCAGCTAAGGCAGTAGAGTTCATACAAGACATAATATTTAGGTTTGGGATACCGAATAGCATCATAACTGACCTAGGATCCAACTTCACTAGTTTTGAATTCTTTGATTTCTGCGAACAACGGAGTATCTAGATCAAGTACGCATCAGTAGCACACCCAAGAGCCAATGGTCAGGTGGAAAGGGCGAATGAATGATACTGGAAGCACTCAGGAAGAAGGTGTTCGACAAAAATGAAAAGTTTGCAGAAAAGTGGATTAGAGAATTGCCCCTTGTGGTTTGGAGCTTGAGAACTCAACCTAGTCGAGCTTTGCATGGGAATACTCCATTCTTCATGGTCTATGGTTCGGAAGCGGTATTACCCGCCGACCTTAAGTTCGGGGTGCCAAGGCTGGTCTTCGAGAGAATAGCTGAAGCAGAAGCTACTAGGCTAGAGGATATTGATGTGCTAGTGGAAGAGCGATTGAACATAGTAATTCAGTCAGCCAGATACCAACAGACCTTGAGGCGCTATCATGATAAAGCTATACGACATTGATCCTTCGTAGTGGGAGACTTGGTCCTTCGCCAAATTCTAACAAGGGAAGGACGACACTAGTTGTCACCACTATGGGAAGGGCCATTCATTGTATCGGAGGTCACTCGGCCAGGATCATACCAGCTTACTCAAATGGATGGTACGGCAGTAGGGAATTCATGGAACATAGAGCATCTTAGAAAGTTTTACCCTTAGCAAAACCTCGAAAGCTATCGGAGCAACATTGTACTCTATAATGGGATAATACATCGTCAATAAAGGTTTCATTTTCAAGGGCATTCAAACTGTTAACTATCACTTGACTTCGATTCGATTGGACTTGGAATCAACACGCTTACTCAACTTAGGGTGACCACTATACCCTACTAACGGAGCAATCGACTTAAGTCGACGATGACTTAAGACAGTGCAACATGTTCACGCTTACTTGACTTAGGGTGACCACTATACCCTACTAACGGAGCAATCGATTTAAGTCGGTGATGACTTAAGACAGTGCAACAAGCTCGCGTTTACTTGACTTAGGGTGACCACTATACCCTACTAACGGAGCAATCGGGTTAAGTCGACGACGACTTAAGACGGTGCAACATGCTCGCGCTTATCCGACTTAGGGTGACCACTATACCCTACTAACAGAGCAATCGGGTTAAGTCGGTGACGACTTAAGACGGTGCAACATCATCGCGCTCACTTGACTTAGGGTGACCACTATACCCTACTAACGGAGCAATCGACTTAAGTCGGCGATGGCTTAAAACGGTGCAACATGCTCGCACTTACTTGACTTACGGTGACCACTATACCCTACTAACGGAGCAGTCGCCTTAGGTCGGCAACGACCTAAAACGAGGCTACATGTTCATGCTGACTCGGCTTAGGGGAACCACTATACCCTACTAGCAGGACAATCAACTCAAAAGGCAGCAATGATTTAAAAGTCAGCACGATATATCTACCTATCCTAAGGTGATCACTATGCCTAACCAGCCAAGCGATTGGCATAAGCCAAGGAAAAGTTCCAAAACCAGCACGCTACATAATTGGTCAGGATGACTGTTATACCCTGACAGCAAAAACAGTCATTACTTTAGAAGAATAGGATGTTATAATTGATGTCACTGCATCGAAACATCTCGGTTGGCAATGTTTTCCACAGGATCCAGTGAAGAAGAAGGTTGACTCGAAGCATTAGAGGCAGCCTTAACGTCGGCAACAATGTCATCAGGAACCACTACGTCGGGCCTCCTCATCAAGATCCGCCCCGCATGAATGGCTTTGTCCATAGCCTTGTCGCGCTGAGCCTTCAGAATGGTGCAGTTGTCCTCTGAAACTTTGGTAGCCAGTCGAGTGGCCTCTAGCTCCTAGGCGACTAACTTCTTGGAGGCACGAAGATCTTTGATGATGGATTCCTTGCTTGACACCAACTGTCTAAGCCGCAGGACCTCATCTTGAGACACTTGCAGCTCACGACGATGATGATCCAAATCTGACATAGTGAAGCGATGGCTCCTCTCCAAGATGGTTAAGGAATTGCTGGCATCACGATATAACCTGTCCAGGTTATCACGGGAAGCTGCAAGCGCTCGTTTCTCCTCCTACGAACAAGAAGCAACTTTCAGCATCCAGTAAACAGTAAGCACGACAAAGCCAACTGAGGAAGCTTACCTCATGTGTTGCCCTTTCAGAGTTAAGCTGATCATTGAGAAAAGAATTCAAAGAACATGCATCATCCAGAGAAGCAGAAACCCAAGCTAGATCGGTTTGACCTTGAAAATACTTCTCCTCAATATCAGAGTACCGTCGGGTTGAGTTGGCTTGACTTTGAAGATGTTTTTCCTCAAGCTCGGAGCACCGCCGAGCCATATCTGACAAGACAGCCGAAAAGGGATGCATGGATAAAAACAAGTTGATCAATCGAAACAGCTAAGGAAGGAATGAAGTCACTAACCAGCGTTTGACACCTTCAAGTCAGCAATTTGTTTCTGAAGCAACAATGGGTTCCACTGCATTAGAGACAGAGCTCCTTTCGGGACAGTGGCACCGTGTGACCTCAACTAAGCAGACATTCCGTCAACCAAAGCCTATGATCGAAGACAAATGATTATATGAAAGATAATTTACCAAGAGGGACGATAAAATGCAAGCAGCTAACTCACCTGAAGATTAGAGAGGAATGATGGTAACCCCAAGTTAGGAGGAGCTACATCAAAGCTCGACGAAGGAATATCAGCCGGAATAATTTGAAGAACGTTGTCAGGGCTGAGCTCAGCCCCACCAGCGGATACCAGACTTCTCACATCTGGCTCGCCGACCTCCAAGGCGACTTGTTTGCTCGAAGCCGAAGAAGCATGCATCGCCATCGCCCCATCGGATCATGGTGGAGACGACCCGACATGGACATCCATGGAGGTATGGGAAGGGGAGCTCACCTGAACACCATCGGGGGCTGGGTTGTAGCTCGCGCCACCCACCAGAGCCGGATTACTACCGGCAACACCCTCGGGGGCTGGGTTGCAGCTCGCGCTACCCACCAGAGCCGGATCACTACCGGTGACACCCTCGGGGGCTGGGTAACTGCCAGCACCACCCTCGGGGATTGGGCCTTCTACAGCAGCCACCTCTAAGGCTGAATGATCCTCTATCACCTCCATGTGAGTCGGGCAATCTGGACCAATGCCTCAGCGTTGAAGACTGCCCTCCAAAGTCGATGGCGCACGAGACACTGCTCGGGATACCTCCAATCCCGTGGCTAGAATTTCCGAACAAATAGCCATCATGTCATCAGCAGTCGGCTCCGATAGCATATCCTCAGGGACGACCTCCTCAAGGGCCTGATCAAAATCCGTTATTGACAGTTCCTGAAGGGTGACAAGGGCTGACAGAGCTAGAGAAGGAATGTCACTATCCCCCTTACTACCTCTGTAATGCCGTCTGTTCTTACGAATCAGCGGGACTTCTTCTTCTTTCTCTTCTTCATCTTCATCATATATACGGACAACAGCCGGTGCACAGTCACACCCATTGGGATCAACTTCAAGGCGGCCACACCCATTGGGATCAACTTCAGCATGGGCGCAACCATTGGGATCAACCTCAGGAAGGACCTCTGCCGGCACTTCATCGCAAACCGGCACCGAAGGACCCGCGCCATGATCCAAGCTCGACAGTCGCCGAAGCCGCCTCTTCTTACTTTTCTCTTCAACGGGTGCGGTAGGCCGACTCACTCGGCGTGGACGCTTTGGACGGACCTCTTCGGGTTTCTGGGTCGTCTCCATTCCAACAAGTTCTTGCCCATCCATGATAGCCATTGGCTCGGCATGTGTCGACTCAGATGACTCCCCAGCCAACAAGTTGAGCACAACATCCATCTCCTCGCCGTCCATGCTAGCTGACATCTCGAAATGAGTCTGTCTCTCACCCTTTGGGAGACTCCAGAGTGGGGCAATTAAACCTTCAATGTCCTCAGGGGAGGGTCGCACTCTAAGACCTAGACCACCATCACGGGCAGAAGGATTGGACACAAACTTGAAAAATGACCTATGAGATGGCAGGTTCCAGGCAGAATAAGCAACAGGAGCACTAGCATTCAAAACTCTGCCCCTCAGGATCATATCCAGTCGGCTCAGCAAATTGGTAGTGGGGATTCTCTTGTTTGTCACCCGGATGCTATCATTGATGCCGTTGTACAGATATGCAGGGTGTGCTCTGTCCTTCAAAGGCTGGATATTGTTGAAGACGAAATCGGCAACCACAGCTTCGGCAGTCAGACCTTTTTCCTTGAGGGCTGATTTGGTGACAAGGGGATCACGAGGGGATTGGAGGGGATTGATCGGGAAATGAACTAATTTCCCCCTCAATCCCCTCCAATCCCCCTGTGATCCCTGGTCACCAAATCAGCCCTCAACAGGCAGATCTCAGCAAGCAAAACTCTGGCCTCTATTACCTCCAAAGGAGTAGTAGACTCAACCCAGCTCGGAGTACGTACATCTGGTTGCCTCCCCGACCGAGGGGGGAGGGACTCGCAGTGGTTTTCCACAATAAACCACTCAAGGCGCCACCCTTTAATGCTATCCTTAAGAGGAATATCAAGGTATTCTGTCTTCCTCCCGCGACGCATCTCCAAACTTGCACCACCAACGAGCTGATGCTGCCCCCAGCCATCCCAGGCCGACAATGATACAAATACTTCCAGATACCAAAATGGGGAAGAATCCCAAGGTAGGCCTCACACAGATGCATGAAGATAAAAATTTGCAGGATAGAATTAGGGTTCAAATGGGTCAAATTTAGATTATAGAAATCAAGGAGGCCGTGGAATAAGGGAGAAACAGGAAGAGCAAGGCCACGAATAAGAAAAGGAATATAGATGACGGACTCGTGGGTGTCTTCTGTCGGAAAAGTGAACCCGCGGCAAATCCGCCAAGAGCAGAGCTATTTTGGAAGAAGAACCCCAACATCAACAAGATTAAGAAGATCTGATTCCGAAACAACAGACATGTGGTTACCTGCGAACGACAACTGACTTTTGGGGTCGATGGGAGGAATGACTGCCGCAACGGAGCTCTGGTTCTTCCGTTTCGGCGCCATTGCAATCTCGCCGCTGGGACGAAGGGGAGCGAAATTTCAAAGAAGCAAAAAGTGGTCTGTAGCAGAAATGCGAAGTTAGGGCTTAGAAATCAAAAGCGCATGTCAACATGAGTATAAATGGGGTTTTCCCAGGTTGGGCGCCATTTCTGAAAAGGGCCAAGTAATCACTCGGGAAAACGAGACTTCCGATATAACTCGGCCGCTACCTCTAAGCGCGCCAACAACGTCAAACACCACTTGGCCGTTACCTCTAAAACGCCGACAGCGTCAAACATAACTCGACCGTTATCTCTAAAACGCCGACAACGTCAAACATAACTCGGCCGTTACTTCTAAAACGCCAATAGTACCAAGCATGCCTCAACTGTTACTTCTAAAAAACGCCAGTGTAATCAGTTATCGCTCGGTGATTATTTCAAATATTCATTCGGAATGACCAAGGTTCTTCATTACATAGAGGAGGGAAGTTTTCACAAACTTAAAGACTAACTCATTATGAGTCGGCCTTTTTTTCCTTTATACTACATTATATTACTACATTACTTACATTACACTATACTACTAACTACTACTACATTATTTCACTACTACTACTGCTACTACTAATTATCTATACTAATATTTAAGCCAGTGGCGCTTTGCCACTGGCCTTGCTGCTGCTGCCGCTACCCTTGCCGTCGTCGCTGCCCTTGCCGCTGCTGTCGCCTCCACCACCCTTGCTGCGGTCGTCGCCGCCATCACCGCCGTCACCGCCATCGCCGCTGTCGCCCTCGTTGTCGCTGTCGCCGCCGCTCCCTTCCTCGGACGAGTCGGAAGAGTTCTCCTTGTCCGGAGAGACCTCTGACTCATCCGAACCCTCGAGCCCGGCGCGCTCGACGGTGATGAGGACATCAAATACAACACCAGTACGACTACACCAGCAGCACCTTTTCCAGCACCACCAGATGCACCTTCTCCTCAAGCGCCACCTTCTTCCTCATCTGGGCCAATCACCCGGGCCCATGCAAGAGATCTGAACTTCGTCATGCTACTGAAGAATGAAGGCCCGGAAGAATAGATGCTGGCCCAACTGAGGCCCTTGTGTGGGCGCTTAGGGTTGGCCACCACTAGGGGTTGCGCCCCCTCCCTGGCCGCCCTTCCCTAGGGGTTGTGCCCCCCTCTCTCCCTCTATTTAGATGGAGGCTTCTTTTCTTTTCAGACTTGAGTTTTGTTTTACAATTAGCTTTAGCTACTCTTGAACACGCGCAAATCCTTAGATTGCTCGCATATCTTTCTTGTTTGTCCTTAGATTGCGGACATGAAACGATCTTCATGATCACGCTGATCTTGCATCAACAAGGTTGGTAACCACAGGGAGTTGGTTCAGTGATTGCATTGGCGCTTCGGGCTCGCTCGTCGTAGTCGGATCGTGAGGGTCATTTTCCACCAAGTCGAAATTTTCCCCACTCACCGAAAGATTGGGCACTTCGGCTCTATCAAGTGGTATCAGGATTCCAGGTTGATCGGTGAGTTTATCGAGTGTTTTCAAATTCCTGCAGTCCACAAAACCAATACACAAATATATATTCCTTGTCCCAGCAACCTTTTTAGCCTTGCACTGTCTTTCAATAATTCGCATTGTCGAATTTGTGTGCTTACGCGTTCAATTGTTGCTGGCTATTTTGTGTTCTTTTACCATTTTTTTCTTCGAACCTTAGTGCGCCACCACATCTCTTTCCCTTCTGCATCACACGCACCCCTGGATCGCGTGACGATCAGCTCCCCCTAGATCGTGCCTCCTATTTGCCCCTGCCTTGTGTGTCCTTTGGAAAGTCAGCAAAAAAAGGAAGCAAAGCAAAAAAATATAGTGTATCCTGATTTCCTATTCCTGATCGATAGCAAAAAAAGAAAGGAAAAGATCTCGCCTCCTGATTTCCTAATCCTGATCGCCGGCTCTAGAGAGAGAGAGAGGAATACCCCTACCCTTCCAGAAAAAAGTGTGTGTGGTAACTTGCTTTTGTATTCTTTGCCATATAATCAGTTTGTGAGTTTCTTAGGAAAACAAAAAAAAGAAAAAAAAGAAAAGGGGACACAAACCGGAGTTTACCTTGTGTGGGCGCGTCACGCAGGCCGCCCAGGGGTGCGCACCCGCTGCTACTTGTTCTCCTCTTTTTCTGTTTTCCTTTGCCCCTACCCTTGCTCCACCTTTGCACTTTGTTTCCAGCAGCTTTAATTACGTGTTTGGCACTATAATTCAACCTTGCATTATTGTTTGATTGTGCTAATCCTTGCTTTGAGTGCAGCCTACCTAGAACTCCACATAGTTCTACGACGAGCAGACTTTGTTTCTCCAGGCAATCGCTCCTCCAACCTTTTGCTGGTTCTACCTATTGGTTGCAACTCACCCCTGTGTGCTTGGTAAGAACGGATAAGAATTTGATAACAGCACTACTGTGAGCGCCTTACCCACACCCTTGTTGTAACACCCTGAATTTGGGGGTATAAAAATTTTCTCTAATATCCATCAAATTCAGGTGTTACCCCCACTTTTCCTTGCGTTTCTTTTCTTTTTTCCTAAAGGGTGAAGAATTTTTTTTATATCTATGTGTAAACCAAGTAAAATAAAACCCTAAAAGAGTCCTTGATTGTTGCATAGCATGCTGAGACATTTTATGTTGAATTGTTGTGTTTGTGCATCCATTCAAACTCATTAAATATATTTTTTATATTTTAATTTTAGATTTCAAAAACTATATTTGAATTCGAATAAGAATAGAGAAAATAAAAAACAAGGAAAATGAAAGAAAAGGCCTCCAACGCCCTGCTCCTCGTGGCCCACCTGGCCATTCCAGCAAACCGCGCTAGCAGCCTACCCCACGCGCCCCTCCCTGGCCCACCTCGCGCTCGTGCGCGCGCAGCAGCCGCGCGGACGCGGCCCACCCGGCCAGCGTGCCCCAAACCCTACACCGCGCCCTCCCTAGCGTGCCGCCGCTCTCTGCGCGCTCAGCCGCCGCGCGCTCGCCCAGCCCCAAGGGCGTAGGCCCCACTTCCTTGCGCCACGTTCTTCACGCACACGCATGTCGCGTGCTGTCACACCCGGTTTTATTGAACAAAGTCGGGTGCATCTCATACATGCGCCAAAGAAGACAACATATATAATAACAGAGTGTATAGAGATAAATGTCACAATAATCAGAGTATTTATTATATAGCAGAAGTCTTACAAAATAAAAGATAAATAGAACAGGATCTAAAATCCATCCTTGGCGCCAGAAAGTCAACTTGGAGACGCCACCTAGATCAAGTCGAAAGCCTCAGTGTTAGGCTGCTCCTCTTCTACCACATGTTCTTCTCCTGTGGGGGGTGTGAGACAGCAAGAGTGAGCTCACATACATTCATAGCTTAACAAGTCATGGGGAATAATGTAGCATGAACTCACCAAAGGTGGTAGTTCATGAAGTGTAAGGCTGATCAATTAAATAAAGGCTGAAGCTGAGCATTGCTTTTATAAGTTCGTCAAAATTTTAATACTAATTACTAAGTGTAAGTAAATACCAAACCATAGTAATAATAAGTAAAAGTAATAATAAAATAATCCCAATGCAATGAAATGACAAATTGAATTTAAGTTCCATAGATTAATCATGTGAGTGTTCGAGCCGCTCATGACCGTGAGCACGACTAGTATACCAGTTTTACACTTTGCAGAGGTTGCGCATCTTTACCCACAAGTTGTGTTACCCATTTGCCATAGAGTTGATCAGACTCCATACACCACTACCAAGGAAACGAGGCAGGGTACCACTACGAGGCCTTTACAAAGTTCCACTAGCTTCAGAAAACCCGCTACAGTTTATAGGAAGCTCCAGTGCAGGAATCCCTCGCCTGACCGCCATCGCAGCAAAATCAACCCAAGAACCTCCCTACACTGACCACTCCCCTACTGCCCTTGCCCCTTTCGGGTAAGGTAGTCATCCACTAGCTTTCGTAGTTAATCAACCAAGGGCGTCCCATTAAACCCTTGTGGTAGCACTGTTTTCCCGGGTGGTTCTCCATGTTCCCATTAACATAATGATCTTATCATGAACAGTGATAATAAACAAATAATAAAAAGTGTAAACAATGAGTGATGAATATCTCTATACCCAAAACCACATAAAGCAATAGCATGTAGTACCCAAAAAGTTAGTATTAAACCAGTGGTGAAACAAGGTATAAAGATAGTCACAATCTAGGGTAACCTATTGGGTCCCAGCAAAATTAACCTATGCAGATCATTATGAATAATAAGAACATGAATGGGTAAAAGGATGTGATCAAGGGCACAACTTGCCTTCAACGAGCTCCTGCTCAGCAGTCTCTACCAGCTGAACCTCAGGATCCTCTATAGCTTGCTCGTCTACTCGCAGCAATACAAACATACATAGTATAAAGGGCAAACTAAAATCACACCAAACATGTAAACAAAATGCATAACAATAATCTACACATAAAATAAGATCATAGGAACTGGAATCGTTGAATTTGGAGTTATAGATTTTAAGATATGAATTTCTGAAGGTTTTATGTATTTAACACAAGATTAAGTGATAGATAAATTTTAATGTGTCTTTCATGCCAAAACAGAGGCACGAATGGTTAGACAATAATATTACAAAAATTTAGGAACTGGAATGGATCAATTTAGAGTTCATATGCATTTTCTATGAATTAATCAAGTTTCTAGCTATTATTTATACATTAAAAATACATTTCTATTTTATTTTATCTTGTTTTCGAGTTTTCTGGACTGGGGCTCAAATACAGAGAAGCGCAGGGGCAAAACCAAAGTTTTCCCAAGACACAGACCACTTGCGCTTGGGGTGCGGGTTGATTTCAATATTTGGCGAGGTCTCTTTAAGAAAAACGCACGGCGAAGGGGTATGCTTCAATTCTGGCCATTCATATCAGATCCAGAGGCCAGGATTTGATCGAGCCCTAACAGAAGTCGCACGCTAGTACCACCATCGGATCCAAATCCGATGACTCAGATCTAATTATCCCCAGACCCAGTCCTTACCGAACGATGCACGATCAACGACTCGGATCGAAACGAGGTGAAACGTTATCGCTATTCTAATCCAGGCCGTTATCTCATGATTTAACGGTCCACGACGCTATCTACCTCTACCACTGTGGAGAAGGGGGCACCGGATGAATCACAGCCGTTGGTCCCCTAATCAACAGACGGTGAGTCGTCTTCTTCGTCCAGGCGACCGTGCCTGACGGCGTGGGACTCCCCCCCACGGCACACCATGACTGCCTACACTAGAACCCGAGTATTGCGGACAAAAGAACGATCCTTAGGGTGCTACCCGAACCAGATAGAAGGATGAGACTGGAGCAGAACACCGTAACTCAAGAAATGGCGTGACCTTTCGTGGCTATGGCGACGTGCGGTCCAGCAGTGACGGCGATTAGCCAGTTCACCGCTCTGCGATCCCGGGTACGCGCACCAGAAGTTCTTGACGCGCCCAAACTCCCTGTCGCTCTCCCGACTCGAAGGCGGCGGATGTCCCCGGCCGGCGATGCGCACACTTAATCTCTCTCCTTCGCACACCCCGGGGCACTGGTGGCCATGCTTGTTGACGCAGCCAGGACTTGGTCGCGAGAGGCGGAAAAGGGGGTAGAAAGGAGGTTTTGGCCGTGGCTTCCTAAATAGGCGGGTAGTGGGATCGAGCGCAGTAACAGCTCGCGCGACTCTGTAGCGATTCCGCCATGCATGGCACTCGTTGGAAGAGAGAGCTGCGCATCCGGACCCACGTGTAAGCGTCGATGGAGGGGCTAAGCAGAGGGCCCATGCGGTCAGTCAATCCAACAAGCGCGCCTGCGGACTAGAATTGCTAGCACTAGGCCACGCGAAGTAAAGCCAAGTGGGCCGAGATGAGGGATTGAGCCCAGGCGCCACCATCTCTTCTTTATTCTTTTTTTCTTTTCTTTTTCCCTTTTTGTGTTTGAATTCAAATTTGACTTTTTAATTTTGGTTATGAGATTCCTCAGTGATCAAAGTGTACCAAATTCAAGTTTTGGAGTAAAGAATTACATTCTTATTTATATATTTTATTTTAACTCATTTGTTTAATCTTGTTTCCTCCTTTCTCAATTTCCTAGAAGTCCCCTTTAAATCCTAAATTCCCCCTTTGGGTATTTATATATTAATTCTCATATGATTTTTTTCACAAGATGCAGAGAAAATGAAAACCTCAGCATGATGCATGTATTATTTTTGGGTGTACTTTCTTATTTATTTATTTGTTTTCATGTGATGTTCTCATGAAATGATAAATATAGATAACATACATATATACAAAGGGATATCATTTTCTCCTTTTAGGTTATCTTCCACTAATTACAAGTTGGGTATTACAAATCCTACCCCCCTTAACAAGAATCTCGTCCTTGAGATTTAAGAAGGTCTAGGAAAAAGATGGGGAAAATCTATGCGAAGCTCTTCTTCTCTTTCCCAAGTAGCTTCATCCTATCCATGGTGACTCCATTGTACTTTGCACATTTTTATCATCTTATTTCTTGTAACTCGAGTCAAAGTGTCTAGAATCTTGATAGGGTACTCCGCATAAGTCAAGTCATCTTGAACACTAAGGTCCTCCATTGGTAGCTGCTCCTCAGGAACCCTAAGGCACTTCTTTAGTTGTGAGAAGTGGAAAACATCATGTACATCTTCTAGGTGATCGGGTAGTTCTAACTGATATGCAACTTCTCCCACTCGCTTTAAGATCAAGAAAGGTCCAATGAAGCGAGGGGACAACTTTCCTTTAACTTTAATTCTTCTCATACCCCGGATCGGTGACACCTTCAGATACACGTGATCACCCTCCTTAAATTCCAGTAGTCTTCTTCTATTATCAGCATAGCTCTTCTGCCTTAATTGTGCAATTCTCAAATTCTCTCTTATCATTCGCACTTGTTCTTCTGCCTCTTGTATAAGTTCAGGCCCAAAGAACTGTCTCTCTCCAGTCTGATCCCAACATAGTGGAGTCCTGCACTTTCTGCCATATAGAGCCTCAAATGGTGACATCTTCAGACTGGCCTGGTAACTATTATTATAAGAGAACTCCGCATATGGTAAGCTCTTATCCCAACTTCCACCATGTTTAAGAGCGCAAGCTCTTAACATATCCTCCAGCACTTGGTTAGTCCTCTCTGTCTGTCCATCGATCTAAGGATGGTAGGCCGAACTAAAATTCAATTGTGTATCCAAGCTCTCATGCAACTTCTTCCAAAACCGAGAAGTAAACTGTGATCCTCGATCAGATACGATCTTCTTAGGCACCCCATGTAGACAAACTATCCGAGTCATATACAATTCTGCTAGCTTGGCTCCCGTGTAATTAGTCCTCACCGGTATGAAATGAGCCACTTTTGTCAATCTGTCCACAATCACCCAAATAGAGTCATACCCAGCAGGGGTGCGGGGTAGTCCAACAATGAAGTCCATACCAATTTCTTCCCATTTCCACTCGGGTATCTTTAATGGATGCAATAGTCCAGCAGGTCTTTGATGTTCGGCCTTGACTCTTTGACACACATCACACTTAGCTACATGTGCAGCCACATCTCTTTTCAGTCCATACCACCAGTATTTCTGCTTCAAATCCTGATACATCTTAGTGCTGCTAGGGTGGATAGAGTAATCAGAATCATGGGCTTCTTTCAATATAGTCTCACGAAGGCTATCAATCTCTGGAACACATATCCGATCCTTGAACCATATAGTACCTTGCTCATCCTCCGTGAATTCCGGACCTCTATCTTCCGTAATCAGATCCTTAATCCCTTGAATTTTAGCATCACCGATCTGGCCCTTACGAATTTCTTGCTCCAAGGTAGATTCCACTTCAATAGTGACTCCTTCAGTGTGAGCAACTATCCCAGGTTAAGTCTCCTGAAATCCTCAACAATCTCATTGGGTAGCTGGGCAACAACAGCTGAATGAAAGTGCTCCTTTTAACTCTAGGCATCTGCAACCAAATTTGCCTTGCCCGGGTGATAGTGAATCTCCAAATCATAATCCTTAATGAGCTCCAACCAACGGCGTTGCCTAAGGTTGAGATCCTTCTGAGTAAATATGTACTTCAAACTCTTATGATCCGTGTATACTTGGCACTTAGTTCCCATAATGTAAAGTCTCCAAATCATAAGTGCATGCACAATGGCTGCCAGTTCTAAATCATGAGTGGGGTAGTTCAACTCATGTTTCCGCAACTGACGAGACGCATAGGCAATCACATGTCCTTCTTGCATAAGCACACATCCCAATCCTTGGCCACATGCATCACAATAAATGTCAAATCCCTTCAATAGATCTAGCATAACCAACACTGGTGGTGATATCAATCTTTCCTTTAATTGATCAAAGCTTTCTTGGCACTTCTCATCCCACTTAAATTCTCTTCCTTTCTCGAGAAGCGAGGTCATAGGTTTGGCAATCTTAGAGAATCCTTCAATAAATCTCCGATAGTATCCTGCAAGTCCCAAGAAACTCTATACCTCGGTAACTGTAGTGGGTATGCTCCACGCCATTATCTCCTTCACTTTAGCAGGGTCCACTGCTAATCCTCCATTAGAAATGATATGTCCAAGGAATGGCACCTTGTCAATCTAGAACTCGCATTTACTAAACTTGGCATAGAGTTGATTATCTCGTAGCTTTTGTAGCACCAATCTTAGATGTTCCTCGTGGTCACTTTCACTCTTAGAATAAATAAGAATATCGTCGATGAACACCACAACGAATCTGTCCAAATACTCCATAAACACCTTATTCATCAAATTCATAAAATAAGCTGGTGCATTGGTTAATCCAAACGACATAACAGTAAACTCTTATAATCCATATCGTGTCGAGAAAGCCATCTTGGGAATATCCGATGGTCTAATCTTCATTTGATGGTATCCTGATCGGAAATCAATCTTCAAGAATACCCTAGCACCTCTCATCTGATCAAATAAATCCTCAATGCGGGGTACCAGATACTTGTTCTTCACAGTAACATCATTAAGTGATCTATAATCCACACACATCCGATGTGATCCATCCTTCTTCTGTACAAACAGTACCAGTACTCCCTAGGGTGAGGAACTCGGACGAATGTACCCAGCCTCTTGCAACTTTGTTAACTACTTCTTAAGTTCTTTTAACTCTTCTACAGACATCTCGTATGGCCGTTTGGAAGTAAGAGTAGTCCCAGGAAAGAGATCTATGACAAACTCAACTTCCCTATATGGTGGCATCCCTGGTAACTCTTCTAGAAAGACATCCGGAAAATCCTTATCCACACGGATGTTGTCACCAATAAACTTCCCATCTACTAAGAATGTCGCTAGTCTGGTGGTGGTAGTTACTGCAATTCCAACTTCAAATCTTTCTCCTTTGGAACTGGTGAGTTCTATGGTTCCTTTAGCACAGTGCATAAACTGCCTTTGCCTTTCTTAACATGACATACCAATGATTACGTCTATAATGCTCTCTTCTAACACTATAGGGGTAGCCCATCTGGTTTAGAAACACAGGGTAAGAAAGGAAGAATTGCAGACAAGGCGAGTAATTACGAGGAATGTTACTGCGGAGGATTTATTAGCTAAGGAAATTATTGTTTTACCTACCAAAGCTAATTCATTACCTTATGGTGGTACAAGCTAAGATGCCCGTCTATACTATTTCAATCAATCAAAGAAGCAAATCATACATTTAACATCAGAACAATCAACCAACATTTTAAAATAGAGAAAATAGTTTTGATTTTGTCTTAGGTCTCCTATCTCTTAAAAAGATCATAAATGTAGAAGTCCAAGGTGTCAAATCCATCTTGTCTTAGAGTAGAAAAGATAAGAATGATCAGAGTGGAACAGTAGAAGGTGAGACAAGATCAAGATAAGTATAGAGAGAATCATAATAAGGTAAGTATAGAATGAATCAGAGTAAGATAAGTAGGTAAGGGTTTGTCCATTTCTATCTAGGTTTCATCCTACAGTCAACATTTCCTCTGATACCACTTCTGTCACACTCGGTTTTAAGGAACAAAGCCGGGTGCATCTCATACATGCGCCAAAGAAGACAACATATATAATAACAGAGTGTATAGAGATAAATGTCACAATAATCAGAGTATTTATTATATAGCGGAAGTCTTACAAAATAAAAGATAAATAGAACAGGATCTAAAATCCATCCTTGCGCCAAAAAGTTAACTGGGAGACGCCACCTAGATCAAGTCGAAAGCCTCAGTGTTAGGCTGCTCCTCTTCTACCAGCTGTTCTTCTCCTGTGGGGGGGGGGTGTGAGACAGCAAGAGTGAGCTCACATACGTTCATAGCTCAACAAGTCATGGGGAATAATGTGGCATGAACTCACCAATGGTGGTAGTTCATGAAGTGTAAGGCTGATCAATGAAATAAAGGCTGAAGCTGAGCATTGCTTTTATAAGTTGGTCAAAATTTTAATAGAAATTACTAAGTGTAAGTAAATACCAAATGATGAGGACATCACTATCATTGATACAACCATACCAGTGACCACTTCACCATTCGTAGCTAATCAAGGACCAATGACACGAGCCCGTGCACGTAAACTTAATTATCAGGTGAACTCGTTCCTTGCCATTGAAGCTAATTCTTCTTTAAATGAGGTACTAAAGCCTTGTGATGACTTTATTATGCTCAGGTGTTTGGGAGGTGAACCATCTTGGACTGGAGAAGGCAACAAGGCAATAAAGGCTGCTGCACCTGAGAGGATTTCGTAACAGCATCAAGTACAAGTTTAAATGGGGCATATCTTCCAACTTCCAAGGCCGTTTAATGCAAATATATACTTGTTGGAAAGCTCCCTTCGTCTACTTGCTGGTGGATCAAGAATTAATGGGAGACTACACCCGAGGCGTCCAGGAACTGCCGAGGGAACTTCATGACTCCACCAGAATTCCTTCTTCCTATTTCTCTATTTAAGCAACTAGCAGCCACCAAAGAACTGGGGTTTTGTTTGATGTAAGTTTAGCCTTTGCTACTTCCTTGTAAACGCGTGTGTCGGCTAGACCACCCGAATACTTGAAACGGGACCCCAACTTTATCAGATACGTGCGTGTTTGCTTGTTATCTTGTTCTTGCTTGTTCTCGATTGCTTGCAGGTTCAAGGCTGTTCTTGGCACGGCAAGAGCAGCAACAACATGAGCTGGTGTAACTATCGCTAAGGCGCAGCACCCTTGTGGTTGTTGTAGTCGGATAGCACAATGTCGACCTCCACCCCAAATCGTAGTTATCAGGAGACGGTGTACCTGTCGCTCAAGGCGCCACACCATCTTGGTTGTGGTAGTCGGGCAGCCAACGTCGTTCTCCAACAAGTTTTCCACCTCCATCATCTCTCATCGAAAGATTGGGCACCCTTCTACCCGTTGGGTTCATCAAGTGGTATCAAATTTCAGGTTGCTCGGTGAGAGATCTCCATCTTCCTTATTTTATTTACCTACAGTCCACTTTTGCCAAAGATATATTTAGAGCAGAAAATCACCTAAAAACATTTTGAGCCTTTGCTTTACTACTTAGTTTTCGACTTGTTGAATTCACGGTTGCTGCATTTGTGTCGAGTTGCTGGTCCAAAGTTTCTTGCTGCTAGAGTTTCGAGTTCGTGCCACCTTGTTTAGATCACCATTTTTAGTTCTCTAGCTGTTCTCTAGCTGTAGTTCAAAAAAAACAAGGGAAAGGAAAAGGCAAGTGCACAAAAAAAGCCGCACTGATAAAAAAAGCACGTACAAAAAAGAGAAAAAAATCACAGTAAGAATATTGGTAGATAAAATTCCATGTGCAACAAAACAAAGACAGTTTGTGTGCCACCGTTTCACAATTTTATAAGTCAGCTTGCTGTTTTGAGTATTTGGTGATATCATTTGTGTAACGGCTCGCGTCTCTATTACGGTTTGGACTAGGACCAACACAACACCATTGTGGAACGTTTATTCAACTCTTGTTGTGGCTAACGTGGTACTAGCTATTCCTTGGAACTATTGTTTTAGCAGCCACCTATAAATCCACAAATTTTTCTACAACACCACCAGGTTGTGCTAGCAGCCACTGTTGTTGTTCTTGCTGTTTGCCAGCGCCACTTGCTTTGCGTGGTGAGAACTTGTAAGAGCTTGATTTCTTGCTAGTGAGGCAGTGTTTATCCATCCACATCATAGCAACTACTAGGCTGCATTACTTGTTTTTGTATCTCTTTTGCACTAACCATGATAGAGGATGCAAATGCACGACCTCCACATTCTCCACGAACCGTGGGCATCATTCAACATTTCAAACGTCAAGTAAGGTTCCACACAGATGCCCTCAATGAAGATGTTCAAGTCACCAATGAGCGCATTGGTCAATTAGAAACATCACAAATTGTTACCAACAACACATTGACCACTTTGGAACGAACAGTTGCTGCTACTAACACCTCTCTTGCAGCAATTATTGAGCGCTTAGATAGGATGAACCAAGTTGGGCGTGAAGGTAGGCAACAAGGTGATGATGATGTCCATGGTTCCATTGCTGGTACCGCAAGAGATGATGCTACAGAGTATTCAGCAGACACCGAGCGTGATGACCGATCTATTAGGCACCGACGACACCAACGACGTGATCGCCATGGCTTGGGTGGTCGACCTCCACGACGTGAGGTACATGAAAATGATGATTCTCTAGGAAGAATTAAATTCTCCATACCACCGTTTGATGGAAAATATGATCCTGATGCATATCTAACATGGGAATTGTCAGTAGATCAAAAATTTGCATGCTATGATTTTTCTGATGATAAAAAGGTTAGAGCTGCTACGAATGAATTCACTGATTTTGCTTCTATTTGGTGGCATGAGTACCAAACTACACATCCAGCTACCATACCACAAACTTGGAATGCTTTAAAAAGAATCATGCGTAGTCATTTTGTTCCTTCCTATCATGCTCGTGATTTATTACATAAATTACAACAGCTTAGACAAGGCAACAAATCTGTTGAAGAGTATTATCAACAATTACAAATAGGCATGTTGAGGTGTGGTCTCATAGAAAATGAAGAAGCTGCAATGGCTAGGTTCATGGGTGGTTTGACAAGAGAAATTCAGGATATATTAGCTTACAAGGAATACACTAATGTTACTCGCTTATTTCATCTTGCTTGTAAGGCTGAAAGAGAAGTCCAGGGACGATGCTTGAGAACTAACACTTATGCAGGTCGCAATACATCTTGGCAGCCCCTCACTAGTGCTGCTAGCTCTAACCATGTGTTTCAGGGAGATGCTTCCAATAGATCATCCACAACACCATCGAAATCAGCACCTTCTCGTGCTATTGAGACAGGGAAAGGATCCTCCCAAGCTGTAGCCAAATCTTCTTCTATTGCTTCAACGGGAAGAACAAAGGACATCCAATGCCTCCAATGCAAAGGATTTGGGCACATCCGAAGGGACTGCCCAAGCAAGCGTGTGCTAATTATAAGAGAAAATGGTGAGTACTCATCAGCCAGCGATTTAGATAATGATACATATGCCATGCTTGCTGCCCAAGATGCTAAAAAGGAGAATGATGATGAAGAGCATATTGGGGCTGAACATGCTGAACACTATGAGAGCCTCGTTGTAAGACGTGTCTTGAGTGCCCAAATTATTAAAGCTGAACAAAACGAGCGACACAATTTGTTCCAAACTAAATGTGTAGTTTTGGAACGATCTTGCCGTATTATAATTGATGGAGGAAGCTGCAACAACTTAGCAAGCACCACCATGGTAGAGAAGCATGGGCTGAAAACGCTTCCACATCCACACCCCTACTACATCCAATGGTTCAACGACAGTGGTAAGCTTAAGGTAACACGTATGGTCCGTGTGGAATTTACAATTGGTTCATACCATGATTATATTGATTGTGATGTGGTACCTATGCAAGCTTGCTCTATGTTATTTGGTAGACCATGGCAATTTGATAAGGACACCGTGCATCATGGTAAAACAAATCACTACTCTTTTATGCATAATGAGAAGAAGCTTGTATTGCACCCCATGTCCCCTGATGCTATTTTGATGGATGAAGTTGCTAGAGCTTGCAAAGAGAAAAATAAATCTGTTCATAATAAAAATCTAGGTGCTGCAAAGGAGTTGGTACAACATAAGAGTGACAATTCTAAATCTGCTCAAGTGAGGAAGACAGAAATACAACTGAAAAGTGCTTGTTTTCTTGCTTCCAAATCTGATTTGCTTGAATTAAATGATGTTGCTTCAATCTGCTATGTATTTATTTGCAAGGATGCTTTGTTCTCACTTCACAACATACCATTTACTTTGCCTTCTACTGTCACTAATCTTTTGCAGGAATATGCTGATGTATTTCCAAACGATGTGCCACCTGGCCTGCCACCGATAAGAGGAATTGAGCATTAGATTGACCTCATCCCAGGGGCTTCCTTGCCAAACCGAGCGCCATACAGGACGAACCCGGAAGAAACCAAGGAGATTCAGCGATAAGTACAAGAATTACTCGATAAAGGTTATGTGCGTGAGTCCCTTAGTCCTTGCTCTGTCCCTGTTTTATTAGTCCCAAAGAAAGATGGCTCATGGCGCATGTGTGTAGATTGTCGAGCAATTAATAACATTACCATCAGATATCGTCATCCTATCCCTAGGTTAGATGATATGCTGGATGAACTTAGTGGCTCGATGATTTTCTCTAAAATTGACTTACATAGTGGATATCACCAAATTCGCATGAAGCTAGGGGATGAATGGAAAACGACATTTAAAACCAAGTTTGGTTTGTATGAGTGGTTAGTCATGCCTTTTGGTCTCACTAATGCACCTAGTACTTTCATGAGATTAATGAATGAGGTTTTACGTGCTTTCATTGGAAGATTTGTGGTCGTCTACTTCGATGACATCTTGATTTATAACAAATGTCTAGTAGACCATCTTGATCATCTACGTGCTGTTTTCAATGCTTTACGTGAAGCACACTTATTTGGTAACCTTGACAAGTGCACATTTTGCATAGACCGTGTATCTTTTCTTGGCTATGTTGTGACACCGCAGGGAATTGAAGTTGATCAGGCTAAGGTGGAGGCCATACATAGCTGGCCAGTCCCTACCACGGTCACGCAAGTCCGAAGCTTTCTTAGGCTTGCGGGGTTCTATCGTCGATTTGTGAAAGATTTCAGCACCATCGCTGGGCCATTGCACGAGATTACTAAGAAGGGTGCTCCATTTTCTTGGGGCAAGGCGCAAGAGGTTGCATTTGAAACATTGAAGGATAGGTTAACTCATACACCCCTTCTCCAATTACCTGATTTCAGTAAGATTTTTGAATTGGAATGTGATGCTAGTGGTATTGGTTTGGGTGGTGTCTTGTTGCAAGAAGGGAAGCATGTTGCTTATTTTAGTGAGAAACTGAATGGACCTAGTCTGAACTATTCCACTTATGATAAAGAATTATATGCCTTAGTACGAACTTTGGAAACATGGCAACACTACTTATGGCCTAAAGAATTTGTTATACATTCTGATCATGAATCTTTAAAGCATCTAAGGAGCCAAACAAATCTGAACCGTAGGCATGCCAAGTGGGTCGAATTTATTGAATCTTTTCCCTATGTCATCAAACATAAGAAAGGAAAAGATAATGTCATTGCAGATGCCTTGTCTCGCCGTTATACCATGTTGTCTCAACTTGATTTTAAGATTTTTGGCTTGGAAACAATTAAACAACAATATGTTTTCGATGCTGATTTCAAAGATGTGCTATTACATTGTAAAGAAGGAAGGACATGGAACAAATTTGTTCTCACTGATGGCTTTGTGTTTCGGGCTAACAAATTATGCATTCCAGCTAGTTCCGTGCGTATATTATTATTACAGGAAGCACATGGTGGTGGGTTGATGGGACACTTTGGTGTGAAGAAGACAGAAGACATCCTGGCCAGCCATTTCTTTGGCCGAAGATGAGAAGAGACGTGGAGCGATTTGTTGCTCGATGCACTACATGTCAAAAAGTTAAGGCTCGCCTTAATTCACATGGTTTATACATGCCTCTCCCAGTTCCTAGTGCACCATGGGACGATATTTCTATGGACTTTGTTTTAGGGCTACCTAGAACAAAGAAGGGGAGGGATAGTATTTTTGTTGTTGTGGACAGATTTTCAAAAATGGCACACTTTATACCATGTCACAAAACTGATGACGCTACCTATGTTGCTGATTTGTTCTTTCGTGAAGTTGTTCGTTTGCATGGGGTTCCAAACACTATTGTGTCCGATCGGGATACCAAATTTCTTAGTCATTTTTGGAAAACGTTATGGGCTAAGTTGGGAACTAAATTGCTCTTTTCTGCTACTTGTAATCCCTCAAACTAATGGACAAACCGAAGTCGTAAACCGTAGTTTATCTACCATGCTTAGGGCTGTTCTGAAACATAACATCAAATTGTGGGAAGAATGTTTGCCTCACATTGAATTTGCTTATAATCGTTCTCAGCATTCTACAACTAAACTATGCCCTTTTAAAATTGTGTATGGTTTTGTCCCTCGTGCTCCTATTGATCTTATTGCCATCCCACATTCTGAAATATTGAATTTTGATGCTTCTCGTCGTGCTGAACTGATTATAAAGCTGCATGAACAAACTAAAGCAAATATTAAAGCTATGAATGCTAAGTATGAAGAAGCAGGTAGCAAGGGTAGAAAGCATATTACCTTTGAACCTGGTGATTTAGTATGGGTGCATTTAAGGAAAGATAGATTCCCTGATATGCGCAAATCTAAATTACAACCAAGAGCTGCTGTACCCTTCAAAGTGCTTCACAAAATTAATGATAATGCATATAAAGTTCAGTTGCCTGCAGATTTTGGGGTCAGTTCCTCTTTTAACATTGCAGATTTAACACCATACTTGGGCGAGAATGACACGTTTGAGTCAAGGACGACTTTGTTGCAAGAAGGGGAGGATGATGAGGACATCACTATCATTGATACAACCATACCAGTGACCACTTCACCATTCGTAGCTAATCAAGGACCAATGACACGAGCCCGTGCACGTAAACTTAATTATCAGGTGAACTCGTTCCTTGCCATTGAAGCTAATTCTTCTTTAAATGAGGTACTAAAGCCTTGCGATGACTTTATTATGCTCAGGTGTTTGGGAGGTGAACCATCTTGGACTGGAGAAGGCAACAAGGCAATAAAGGCTGCTGCACCTGAGAGGATTTCGTAACAGCATCAAGTACAAGTTTAAATGGGGCATATCTTCCAACTTCCAAGGCCGTTTAATGCAAATAAATACTTGTAGGAAAGCTTCCTTCGTCTACTTGCTGGTGGATCAAGAATTAATGGGAGACTACACCCGAGGCGTCCAGGAACTGCCGAGGGAACTTCATGACTCCACCAGAATTCCTTCTTCCTATTTCTCTATTTAAGCAACCAGCAGCCACCAAAGAACTGGTGTTTTGTTTGATGTAAGTTTAGACTTCCTTGTAAACGCGTGTGTCGGCTAGACCACCCGAATACTTGAAACGGGACCCCAACTTTATGAGATCCGTGCGTGTTTGCTTGTTATCTTGTTCTCGCTTGTTCTTGATTGCTTGCAGGTTCAAGGCTGTTCTTGGCACGGCAAGAGCAGCAACAACAGGAGCCGGTGTAACTATCGCTAAGGCGCAGCACCCTTGTGGTTGTTGTAGTCGGATAGCACAACATCGACCTCCACCCAAAATCGTAGTTGTCAGGAGACGGTGTACCTATCGCTCAAGGCGCCACACCATCTTGGTTGTGGTAGTCGGGCAGCCAACGTCGTTCTCCAACAAGTTTTCCACCTCCATCATCTCTCATCGAAAGATCGGGCACCCTTCTACCCGTTGGGTTCATCACCAAATCATAGTAATAATAAGTAAAAGTAATAATAAAATAATCCCAATGCACTGAAATGACAAATTGAATTTAAGTTCCATAGATTAATCATGTGAGTGTCTGAGCCGCTCATGACCGTGAGCACGGCTAGTATACCAGTTTTACACTCTACAGAGGTTGCGCATCTTTACCCACAAGTTGTGTTACCCATTTGCCACAGAGTTTATCAGACTCCATACACCTCTACCAAGGAAGCGAGGTAGGGTACCACTACGAGGCCTTTACAAAGTTCCACTAGCTTCAGAAAACCCGCTGTTGGGGACTTGTTCTCAAATGCTATGAGTTAAGAACAAGGCAACACAAAAAATTGTTAAATGTTAAAGTCCTTCGTTCTTCGAAGCATTATTTCCCTTGGGATATAATGATTTTCGGACGAAGGTTATGAAGGACATACCTTCATCAGCACAACAAATAATAATGAAGAAGTAACCATATAAAGTATAAGAGATAACATGAACAATTATGTATTATTGTCAACTCATTTCTATTTCATTATTATGGAAAAATAGAGATGATATTAAATTACAATGTACCTTCGGCTTAAGGGAAGGTAAAAGTACAGGAGTGACACAAAAGCAAATGCCAAGTCAGCGTGAACAGTACGGGATCACTGTTCATCTATTTATAGGCACGGGACACAGCCCATGTAAAATTACACCCATGCCCTTTACATTTGCTAATGATTCTATAGTAACCCATCGAGGTCTGAATAGCCTTTTCCTTTTTAAGTCAGTTTCATTTTCTGCCATTGTGCCGAAGCTTTCCTGCACACAGCTTCGGCTTTGTGCCAACCTTCGTATTCCTTGTGCTTCTTCACACCGTGGTCCTAATCCGAGTCCGAAGGTACCTGTCCATGTATTATACTCCAAAAACATTGTTAAATCATGTTTTTGAGGACCTTCGGAAGCCGAAGGCCCCCAACAGTAGCCCCTCGCAATATTAATTTGATAAATTCAGATTGCGATATGGAAGAAGGCTCTAAGCCGAAGGTCCGAAAAACACCTTCCCTTTGCTAGAATAGCAACAGTCAATGACAAGCGGGGCCCTCCAGTTTTCAACGCACAAGGCGTATAAATAAGAGCACACCACGAGCTCATTTGGCACGCTTTTTTGCCATCTGCTCTTGCTTGCCCAATTTTTAGATCTTGCACACCAACGCTTGCTTGGTTTTTTAAGTTTTTTAAGCTTTGGTTCCAAGAGAACATGTCTCAAGATAAGAAATTTGTTGTTGAAATGAAGCTGAGTGAGGAGGAGAAGCTCTCTGTGGAGAAGAATATTGGCTTTATTGAATCAATAGCAAAGAAAAATACAAAAAAGATTACTAGGGAGATTTTAGAAGGCTTATCCGAAGACACTGGTGACAGTGACAGTTATGATGTGGAAAGTGGCGGGGAGGACTCCGAAGATCGACCCTGGCGACCAAGTCATGCAGTTTTCGGAAAATCAACTATCAAACAAAGTCATCTCGACAATATGAGGGGAAGATATTTTCGAGATGTGTCTATTGTGAGGGCTGATAACGGAGACAAGGCTTCTCCTACTCCCGAAGAAAATGAAGTCGTGATCTTCCGAAGCATCTTCAAGGCTGGGCTTCAGTTCCCCCTAAGCAGCTTTGTGGTTGAGGTTTTAAAGATATACCAGATTTTTCTTCACCAGATTACTCCCGAAGCCATCATAAGAATGGGAATCTTCGTATGGGCTGTGAGGAGTCAAGGCTTGGAGCCAAGTGCAAAAAGTTTCTGCAGTATGCACGAACTTTTATATGAGACGAAGCCCTGGGGTAAAGAGTAGTATCATAACAATTTTGGCTGCTATAGCTTCGTCGCTCGTTTAGGCTCAAGCTGCCCAGTGCCAACCTTTCAGAAGAGGTGGCCTGGAGACTGGATGAAGGAATGGTTCTATGTGAAAAACGATTTAAAGGTACGAGAAGATATTAAAGATATCATCATGTGTCCTATCTGGCAGCGCTTCGGCCTCCGGAAACCTAAGGTAGAAATTGATGAAGCAGCCGAGGAATGCCGAAAGGCCTTTGGCATAGTTTGTTCTTTGATCGGGACGAGGGACTTAGTCCAAGAGCACGTGGCCTACAGGATATGGCCATTGGTAGTCAACTGGGAGATGCCGAAAGAAACCATTAGCAACCCCCACGAAGGTGGTTTGGTTCGACTAAAATATACCTTCAGGTTTGGAGACCAATTTATTGAGCTTGACGACGATTGGCTGAAGTGTGTCGAAGCTACAAGTGATGAACTGCTTGGGCCGTACTCCAAAGCAGAAGATAATGCGTTATCTGCGGCCTTCGGAAGCCGGAAAAAGAAGAGACTAAATAGAGTTTTTGATGCCATCTGATTCATGTACCCTGACTACCGCTACCCGTCACGGGGGCAAAAAAGAAAAAGTGCAACTTCCGGGAAAGATGATGCTTCAGCTGCTCTAAGCGATCCTGCACCAAAGATGAAAAAGGTGAAGGTCCTTACTCACCGACCGCGCTTCATTGAACCAGCCATAGTGCCCGAATTTGGCGGTGAGACCTCCCCGGCTACTAAAGCCAAAGAACCTGCGCTTATGTAGAAGAGTGAAGAGCCGGCTGCAATGCCGAAGGCATCATTGGCCAAATTAGGTGAGCCGAAGGCCGATAGTATTGAAGAGACAGAGGTCGGGAGAACAAAGATATTAGAAGTTATAAGCCCTTAGGTAGAAGTGACAGTGCCGAAGGCACAAAAAGATCTTACAGTTACCCCTAAGAGGAAAAGGATGGTCAACGTATTAGATGTGCTGGAGACAATAAAGACTTCAAGCTCTACTCCAGGGAAAACTGCCGAAGCTTCAAAAACACAAACTGAGACAAAACTCGCCGAGGCCGAAGCTGGAAAGAGCCAGGCCGAGATCGAAGCTGGGCCTTCAGAGCCCGCCAAGAAGAAATCCTTGGAAACCGAAAAGGAAATGGAAAAAGAAGCTATAGAACAAATTATGTCTGAAAAAACTGCCACTCCTACTCCCGAAGCATCTTCCGAAGTACCTGATTATATTGTACGACATGCTTCGGGAAAAAGGTTATCTGAAGAAGAAAAGTGAGAAGCTCAATATTATGCCCAGAAATTAAAGTATCCAAAGGGGGCATTGATATTCAACAGTAGCGGAGAACAAGATTTCTTGTATTATCTCCCAGACAGCAAGGAGATTTCTGTCTGCCGGGACATGGGCAAAAGCTTCGGATTCCCGACACTAGAAGATGGGCTTTTGGTGTTATCGAAAGATGAACTGGCGGACAACTTAGCATATAATAGTTTAAAGGTATGAGAATGAATTTTTTGTATTTAAAAACAAAAATTTGTTTTATATGCTTATACTTAATATCACACTTCTTTTTGTAGGGCCTGATTCTTAGTAATGCCCTCAGGGCTCAGAAAAATGCTGAAGACGAAGGATGTACTATAGCTCTGAACAAACTTTGTTCCGAAGTAATTGAACTAAGGAACGAAGGTCTTGAAAAAGATAAAATCCTAAATTCATTGGTGAACAAAATAAAATAAGATGAAGTTACTTTCAAAACCCAAGCTGAAGCTCAGAAATACGAAATTGGAGATCTTCGGAAACAGCTGGCTGAAGCAAGATTGAAATGTGCTATTACTGAAGCTGACCGAGACGCCAGTGATTACTGGAAGAATTATTGGGAGAAGACAGTTGTAGAACTTCGCTCTTCGAAAGAGAGATGTTATGAGAAATCCGTAGAATGCGTGAGAAAAATAAAAAATAGCTTCGCCAAAGTTGGCGCATACTCCAGCGAGGACAACTTCATAAGAGGCGATCCTGAGGGCCTAATTGAATGGATCAGCGGCGAAGCCGAAGCTTTTGAGGAAGTTTTGAGTGGCCGTGGGGACGTCTGTGCCTTCTCTGGCACGAGGGGAGTTGCAGCTGTCTTGGAGAAGATAGGTTGCGATCATGTGAAATCTTTGGCGCAAACCGAAGCTGCTTTATCTGTTGAAGATACAAAAGACCCCTCGGCCGAAGCAAGCTTAGATGGCGGAAAATTCTTTACTGACATATGGGAAAATGGCGGCCGAGGGATGGCCCACGAGATAATAAAAAAGAGCAAAAAAGATACTCACGATGGAAGAGAAGCAACGAAGGCAGCTGAAAAAGCTGCGGAACTCGAAAGGCGGATAGGTATCGCTTAATAGCTTTTAGCTTGATTTTTTAATTTTGTGCCTTCGAACTTATTTACGTTTTCTATCGCAGCTGAACTATCTCCTCCCCCAGAGCCCTTCAAGTCATTGGACAACCCAGAAGCAAAGAAGGAAGATGAAATTACTAGCATGGGCGAAGCTATTATGGACGAAGCTGTTACTCGACTGCTAAACGAAGCTGCGGAATCAGTTTTAAAAGAAGAATAGTTGTTATTGTAAAAACATTTGGAATATTAATGTAATATTTTCTGAACAAAGTTTGTAATATTTTATAGTTTTTGAATGTAATATATAAGCTATTTGTAATTCGATTCTTTACGATGCATGAAACTTTATGTACATACCGTTTTTGAGCCTTCGGCGAAAAAACACCTTGCCTTCTTTTCATGCTTCGTGAAGAATATCCATATTCTGTAAAATCATCCAATCTCCGTAAAAACATTATGCTTCGTAAGCAATAGATCTTTCATATTAGAGTTGATGAAACTGTACTTCAAAACTTATTTTGTGCCTTGGCACTTCTTCGAAGCAATTTCCGAAGATCAAGATTGTATCCCCTTCTTGTGCCATTGATGCAATATGATGTATGATGTTATGTTATGCGAATGATGTGATGATGTTATGCTATGCAAAATGATATTTGTGCCGAAGATACACACACATTCCCATAGTGGAATACACAATCTCTTTGCCGTTTATTTTTTGGCTTCACCGCTTATTTTTCGGTGTATCAACGTTGACTTTTCGCTGTAAGTTCTGCATTCCCTTAGGAACGTCTTTTGAACTTCTTCGCCTTCTATTTCGGCGGTATTTGCGTTGACTTTTCCCGCTTCGCCTTATATTTCGGCGGAATCAGCGTTGACTTTTCACTGTAAGCTCTGCATTTCCTTTGGAATGACTTTTGAGCAGAAAACTTACGCTGCGCTCCCTTAGGACGACTTCTTGTTGCTTAGGTAAAACTTGTAAAGCGGTTTCAGACCCCGTGTTCCATTGAGAACTTGTGTTTCACTGACTTTTTGGACTCCATAAGTCTATGGAGAAGATATATTTTCACTATGGCAAAAACGAAGCTACTACAAGGAATTAAAAACGCCAAGAAAACTAAATTTTCAACAACTATTCTTTAGTAAGAAAGAGAATGAGAACAAATGTAAAAACTGCTTCCAAGGTAGGATATCTCTTAGTAGATATGCTTCGACTCTGGCACAGTACTGTTGACTGTGCGAGCTTCGGACTCCTCCCTGGAGTCTCTCTGCTGATGGTTCTGTTGACTCCCTTCTGGCTGTTGGCCACGCGAATATGCAGGTTGTAGTGGTGGCGGAGGTGGAGGCTGTGGCCAGGATGCCTGTGACTGACTGGCCGAAGCAACAAACGTTGCAGGATGGTTACCCACATACTCTGGTATGTAGGGCGAGTGATATGAAGCAGTATGCATGACCTGCTTCGGCTGGTTCTGCTGAGCTGCAGCTTCTGCTATTTCCTTCTGTTTCTGAATGGTGACATGGCACAACCTTGTAGTATGGCCCTTGTCCTCACCACAGAATAAGCAATAAATTTTCCTGGGCTGATCCCCAAATCTTCCTCCGAAGCCCCTAGCGCCTCTACCCCTTGGAGCTGGCGGCCGAAGGTAGTTTTGTTGCTGCCCCGAAGCTTGCGAGGAATACTGTGGCCTCTGTTGCTGACTTCCTCTGTCGTCATTCTGGGAGGAGTGGATTGATCTAACGTGCCTTGGGTGGATTCTTCCCCCGAAGCCCCTGGTCATCTCAGAGAACCTGTAGGCTTCCTCCCTTCTTTGACGAAAGTCATTATCAGCGCAGATGTATTCATCCATCTTTTGAAGCAATTTCTCCAGGGTCTGAGGGGGTTTCCTGGCGAAGTATTGGGCCGTAGGTCTCGGCCGAAGCCCCTTGATCATGACCTCAATGACAATCTCATTGGGCACCGTTGGCGCTTGTGCCCTCAGACACAAGAACCTTCGGACATACGCCTGGAGGTATTCTTCGAGATCTTGCGTGCACTGGAACATAGCTTGAGCGGTAACTGGCTTCGTCTGAAACCCTTGGAAACTGGTGATCAACATGTCCTTCAGCTTCTGCCATGATGTGATTGTTCCTGGCCGAAGAGAGGAGTACCAGGTTTGCGCAACATTCTTGACTACCATGACGAAAGATTCGCCATGACTGCAGTATTGCCTCCATATGAGGATATAGTTGCTTCGTAGCTCATCAGAAACTGCTTCAGGTCTGAGTGCCCGTCATACATGGGGAGCTGGGGTGGCTTGTAAGATGGGGGCCAAGGTGTAGCCTGCAATTCTGCTGACAGAGGAGAAGCATCATCAAAAGCAAAATTTCCATGATGGAAATTCTCATACCATTCATCCTCGTTGAGGAAGCCTTCTTGATGAAGCTCCCAATGCTGGGGCCTTCGCTCTTGCTCATCTTGAGCGAGATGGCGTACTTCTTCAGTAGCTTCGTCAATCTGCCTCTGAAGGTCGGCTAGTCTAGCCATCTTCTCCTTCTTCCTTTGTACTTGTTGATGAAGCATCTCCATATTCCTGATTTCTTGGTCCAACTCGTCCTCCTGGAGTGTTGGACTAGTGGCCTTCCTCTTCTGGCTTCGGGCCTCTCAAAGAGAAAGGGTCTCCTGGTTCGGGTCCAGCGGCTACAAAGTGGCAGCCCCTGCGCTGAAGCTTTCTTCGGTGGCATGACGAAGGTTAATGCTTGCCGAAGGTGGTCGAAAAGAGTTCACCGGAGGTGGGCGCCAATGTTGGGGACTTGTTCTCAAATGCTATGAGTTAAGAACAAGGCAACACAAAAAATTGCTAAACTTTAAAGTCCTTTGTCCTTCAAAGCATTATTTCCCTTGGGATATAATGATTTTCAGACGAAGGTTATGAAGGACATACCTTCATCAGCACAACACATAATAATGAAGAAGTAACCATATAAAGTATAAGAGATAACATGAACAATTATGTATTATTGTTAACTCATTTCTATTTCATTATTATGGAAAAATAGAGATGATATTAAATTACAATGTACCTTCGGCTTGAGGGAAGGTAAAAGTACAGGCGTGACGCAAAAGCAAATGCCAAGTCAGCGTGAACAGTATGGGAGCACTGTTCATCTATTTATAGGCACGGGACGCAGCCCATGTAAAATTACACCCATGCCCTTTACATTTGCTAATGATTCTATAGTAACCCATCGAGGTCTGAATAGCCTTTTCCTTTTTAAGTCGGTTTCATTTTCTGCCGTTGTGCCGAAGCTTTCCTGCACATAGCTTCGGCTTTGTGCCAACCTTCGTATTCCTTGTGCTTCTTCACACCATGATCCTAATCCGACTCCGAAGGTACCTGTCCATGTATTATACTCCAGAAACATTGTTAAATCATGTTTTTGAGGACCTTCGGAAGCCGAAGGCCTCCAACACCCGCTACAGTTTATAGGAAGCTCCAGTGCAGGAATCCCTCGCCTGACCGCCATCGCAGCAAAATCAACCCAAGGACCTCCCTACATTGACCACTCCCCTACTGCCCTTGCCCCTTTCGGGTAAGGTAGTCATCCACTAGCTTTCCTAGTTAATCAGCCGAGGGCGTCCCATTAAACCCTTGTGGTAGCACTGTTTTCCCGGGTGGTTCTCCATGTTCCCATTAACATAATGATATTATCATGAACAGTAATAATAAACAAATAATAAAAAGTGTAAACAATGAGTGATGAATATCTCTATACCCAAAACCACATAAAGCAATAGCATGTACTACCCAAAAAGTTAGTAGTAAAACCAGTGGTGAAACAAGGTATAAAGATAGTCACAATCTAGGGTTACCTATCGGGTCCCAGCAAAATTAACCTATGCAGATCATTATGAATAATAAGAACATGAATGGGTAAAAGGATGTGATCAAGGGCACAACTTGCCTTCAACGAGCTCCAGCTCAGCAGTCTCTACTAGCTGAACCTCAAGATCCTCTATAGCTTGCTCGTCTACTCGCATCAATACAAACATACATAGTATAAAGGGAAAATTAACATCACACCAAACATGTAAACAAAATGCATAACAATAATCTACACATTAAAATAAGATCATAGGAACTGGAATCGTTAAATTTGGAGTTATAGAATTTAAGATATGAATTTCTGAAGGTTTTATGTATTTAACACAAGATTAAGTGATAGATAAATTTTAATGTGTCTTTCATGCCAAAACAGAGGCACAAATGGTTAGACAATAATACTACAAAAATTTAGGAACTGGAATGGATCAATTTGGAGTTCATATGCATTTTCTATGAATTAATCAAGTTTCTAGCTATTATTTATACATTAAAAATCCATTTCTATTTCATTTTATCTAGTTTTCGAGTTTTTCGGACTAGGGCTCAAATACAGAGAAGCGCAAGGGCAAAACCGAAGTTTTCCCAAGACACAGACCACTGGCGCTTGGGGTGCGGGTTGATTTCAATATTTGGCGAGGTCTCTTTAACAAAAATGCACGACGAAGGGGTATGCTTCAATTCTGGCCGTTCAGATCAGATCCAGAGGCTAGGATTTGATTGTGCCCTAACAGAAGTCGCACGCTAGTACCACCATCGGATCCAAATCCGATGACTCAGATCTAATTATCCCTAGACCCAGTCCTTACCGAACGATGCGCGATCAACGGCTCGGATCGAAACAAGATGAAACGTTACCGCTATTCTAATCCGGGTCGTTATCTCATGATCTAACGGTCCATGACGCTATCTACCTCTACAACTGTGGAGAAGGGGGCACCGAATGAATCACAGTCGTTGGTCCCCTAATCAACGAACAGTGAGTTGTCTTCTTCGTGCAGGCGGCCGTGCCCGGCGGCGCGGGACTTCCCCCCATGGCACACCATGACTGCCTACACTAGAACCCGAGTATTGCGCACAAAAGAACAATCCTTAGGGTGCTACCCGAAGCAGATAGAAGGACGAGACCGTAGGAGAACAACGTACCTCAAGAAATGGTGTGACCTTTCGTGGCTATGGCGACGCGCGGTCCAGCAGTGACGGCGATTCGCCGGTTCACCGCGCGCACCAGAAGTTCTTGCCACGCCCGAACTCCCTGTCGCTCTCCCGACTCGAAGGCGGCGGATGTCCCCGGCTGGCGATGCGCACACTTAATCTCTCTCCTTCGCACACCCCGGGGCACTGGTGGCCACGCTTGTTGACGCAGCCAGGACTTGGTCACGAGAGGCGAAAAAGGGGGTAGAAAGGAGGTTTTGGCCGTGGCTTCCTAAATAGGCGGGTAGTGGGATCGAGCGCAGTAACAGCTTGTGCGACTCCATAGCGATTCCACCATGCACGACTCTCGTTGGAAGAGAGAGCTGCGCATCAGACCCACGTGTAAGCGTCGATGGAGGGGCTGAGCAGAGGGCCCAAGCAGTCAGCCAATCCGAGGAACAAGCACGCATGTGAACTGGAATTGCTAGCACTGGGCCACGCGAAGTAAAGCCAAGTGGGCCGAGCTGAGGGATTGAGCCCAGGCGCCACCATCTCTTCTTTATTCTCTTTTTTTGTTTTCTTTTTCCCTTTTTGTGTTTGAATTCAAATTTGACTTTTTAATTTTGGTTATGAGATTCCTCAGTGATCAAAGTGTACCAAATTCTAGTTTTGGAGTAAAGAATTACATTCTTATTTATATATTTTATTTTAACTCATTTGTTTAATGTTGTTTCCTCCTTTCTCAATTTCCTAGAATTCCCCTTTAAATCCTAAATTCCCCCTTTGGGTATTTATATATTAATTCTCATATGATTTTTTTTCACAAGATGCACACAATGAAAACCTCGGCATGATGCATGTATTATTTTTGGGTGTCCTTTGTTATTTATTTAATTGTTTTCATGTGATGTTCTCATGAAATGATAAATATAGATAACATACATATATACAAATGGATATCATTTTCTCCTTTTAGGTTATCTTCCACTAATTACAAATTGGGTATTACACGCGCCCAGCCTCGCGCAGCCGCGCTCGCCCGCGCCGCACCACGCCCACGATCTTCCACCCACGACGCCGTCACCCGCGCCCACGTCGCGAGGTCCTCGTCAACCACCCACCGTGGCCTCTGCTAGAACTGCACGCGCCAGGCACCCAGCCGTTCGGTCGTTCCACGTTCTCCTCTTCTCGAGAACTGTTTCTCTCGCCCACGCCAGTCCTAGTTGTGAAGCCTCGACGTCTTCCTTGCCACGCTTCACTCAAAACCGCCCAGCAAGGCTGCGGCCAAGAGCTCCACACACCGCGCGCCATGCCTCGCCCTCGCCTCTATGCCGTCGATGTTCGTCGCGCCCTCGTTGTTGCCGTCGGGCAGTCGCCGCGCATAGCACCCCGCCGTTGTGGTATTCTTGCCCTCGCTGCGCCGCGCCATTGTCGTCGTGCCCCGTCGTCCTGCCTCGCTGGTTCGGTGGTTAACTGGCACCGTCTAGTTTCATTGGCATCCATGGAAGGCAACATTCTGTGAAGGTGTGTCTTGTGCTCTATTTTTCCATCTCTCTCCGTGTAGTCGTTCTGCCCTGGATCCGATGAGTACAGCCCTGCCGGCGCTACCACTCTGGTCGTGCCCGATCAGCGAGCTCGCCCTGCCGTGCCCTATTCGCTGGCGTTGCGCCTTGGCCTCGTCGAGGTCCAGACGTGCTCCCCTGGCCAGCGAGCCACCGATGCTCCCTCCCCACACAAGCCCAGCGCCCCAGGCCCCAGCCATATACGTGCATGTCGAATGTTTGAGTAACATCCCCACATGACTCTGTGTCGCCGTTTGGTTGGCTCACGAGTTAACGATTTCACGTTCTAGCCTCCATACGAGATTATCTGACCCCACACTGGATCCTGAGATTTTCTGCGGCTGAGGTTCCGGGGTACTCTGTGCGGTCCAACATATGGTTAGCCTTCGACCAATGAAATCACGCCATACCATAAATAATTGATGAATTGTAAATATTCAATATATTTTGTGTTAACACGTTTTGACCCATTTTAGTTGCGACAGCTTCGCAATAATGTCGAGAACATGTTTAAAAATATTATTTCATCATGGCGCATGTTTTCGCTAATTAATTACTTATTGATTTAGTCATTGGTTATTAAAATGACTTTCTATTAAAACTAATGTACAAGTTTAATTTATGCTTTTATGAATAAATGGTAAAGTGCTTAATGCCAACACAGATGCTTTGATTCAATACTTGCTTAGTATAAACACGACATCTATTTAATGATTTTCGTGTGTCATTCGCACATGCCACAGTGCTGTCCCACGCTTGTGTCGCGTGCCTTGCCGCGCGCTGTTCGCGTGTATCGTGGGTTATCCGAGTGCGAGATTAAATCGTTTGCTTATAATCAATCATGTTAGTAACATTATTTCGTCACGATACGCGTTTTAATTAATTAGTTGATTATTTATTTATCCAAGTTATTAAAGTAGTAGTTTACTTAAACTATTTTATAGTTTTAGTCGCACTTTATTTATATATGTTAATAGGATTATATCTACACAAATGTTTTTGAATTAATATTTATTGAATATAAACATGTTATCTGATAGCGATTCTCGCGTATTGTTGCGCACTGAATCGCGTGCCTTTCGCGCATCGCGCTGTTTCGCGTGTTGTCGCGTGTGTCGTTCGCGCGCACTGTGTGTGTCGTCCACACGTGTCGACGCGCGTTGTCACGTGCGCCATTTCGCGCATTATTTAATTATTTCCATTATGGTCGCTCGCGCTATTTAGTCAATTCTCGTTTAGTTGACGGTTATTTAAGATAATGATTTAATTAGAACGAGTCTATAGCTTTAATTCGTACTTTTATAATTAAACGTTAATTAACTTGATCAATATCATCTTAAATACTTTTAACTAATTATTTGTTTGTTGTTGTTCGCGCGATGTTGTGCATATTGTTTCGCGTGACGGTCGCGCGCTGTTTCGTACAGCGTTGAGTGTCGTCACACGACATGTGCGTGCGTCGCCGCGTGACGATCACGTGTGTCGCGCGACGTCTGCGCGTGATAATAATTTGTTTTCGCTTGTAAAGACTCATGTTAATAACATTGATTCGTCAGATCACATATTTTAGATAATTGACTTAAGGTGTGCTTGAATAATATTTATTAGCTTAGTTTTTCAATTAGATTAAATATGTAGTGTTCAACTGCGCTTTTATAATAAGTAATAACATGACCAATATTAACTTAACTGCTTTTTAATTGTTTAGGATAAACGTGTCACCTATATAGTTTCCCTCGTCTGTCGCGCGTGCTGTTCCGCACGTGGTGGCGTGCTGCTTCGCGCGTCGTTCACGTGCTGTCTGTGCGTTGTTCGTGCGTGATATGCTCGTGGTCGCGTGCTGATTCGTGCGCGTTCGCGCTTGTCGCGCGCACTGTTTCGTGTGTCGACAGCGTGCTATGTCACGCGTGTCCGCGCGTCGTTTGCACGCTGTAGTGCTGTTTCAGGCATCATAAATTCACCTCGCTTAGGATCTCTTCTTTTAATTAAATTATTTAATTAACTGACATTTGTTAGTATAGCAGATTAATCGAACGGACTGATGTATAATATTTATGTTTGATAATGTCGAATTAAATGTTATAGCTAATATTTGTTTAACGTAAACGCGATATTTACCCCGACCGTCGCTTCGAGTTCGACATTTCTTTTTTCTCGCGTGACCGTAGTAACGCGCTCTATTCTGTTTTGCATGTTTTATTATGTTTTTATTTGAATGATGTAATGTTCTTATGCATATATATGTTTGCTTGTTTGTGCCTGTTTGTATTCGCTGTGCGTCGCGAATAGATTGTGATTTGTTTCCAAGCTTCGAGGGATTGAAGATCAAGAGTTGGCGACCAAGTGATCTGGTTCTTCGAGTTCTACGAGATTGAAGACCCTGAGCATCCGTTTGGTGAAGGCAGGTGTCCTTTAACCCATTATGTCATATTCACTTTTAATTCATTGTCCCGCATTACTTAATTGAAACCTAAGGATTGACTAGATTTATATTTACCTTATCCTTGATTACCTTTTGGGTTATTATGGTTAGCTTTATGTTATTGCTCTACTTTAATCAATGAACATGATGTGAACATTTATGATACTATAATGTTATCCTGATTATGTTGATGATCTTATGATACTCTAGGGGGCTCAGGCCTTTTTCCTGAGTACCTCTCCGTAAGGACCTTTTCGTGGAGTGACCACCCGGGATAACAGTGCAACCATGAGGGTGGAATGGGACGCCCTTAGCTGAATAATTAGATGTACCTGGGGGTGTAGTTGGCTTTGCCGGAAGGGCCATCAATGGGGGCCGGGGCGTAGTGCTCGCTCTGCCAAGGTTGGGGTGCAGAGGTTCATTCGATTTGGTTTTGTTAGTCACCCACCTTAGGGAGGTATACTGCATTTGTACGACTGGCGAAACCTAACGAGCAGCTATGCACCCTGCTAGGCCACCTAGGTAGTGGTCAATGGGGATTAGCTCTCCCCAGGCAGAAAGGGAATCATGACTCGTGGGTAAAGTGTGCGACCTCTGCAGAGGGTTAGAAACTGATATATCAGCCGTGCTCACGGTTAAGAGCGACCTTGGGATCCTCTTTGATTAGAGATACAGATGGTGTGAGACACAATGGTTCTACTTATGGTTTATGGTTCGATGATGATAATGATGTTTCCTCGATGAGGAAATGGTTCATAGGATTGGTTATATGATAAAACTTGGCTTCTACTAATAATAAATACCTGACCAACTAAAAGCAACTGCTTCAGCTTAACCCCACATAAAGCTAGTCCACTTCAGCCAAACGGGATATTTGCTGAGTACGTTGATGTGTACTCACCCTTGCTTTCACAAAACACCAGGTTGCCTTTGGTGCAATCTATGCTCAGGTAAAGAAGAAGGCGTCGAGGCGGATCTCCATGAGCTACAGGACTTCGACGAGTTCGTGGTTTAGGCTAGCGACCTCCCACAGTCAGCTGCCTGTGGTGGGTTAATTTACGTTGGCTACGTTTCTATTATGTGTACTTTGATTATATTATGTCAATGACTCTAGTCTTTCATATTATTACTTACTCTTTATTGTTATTCGAAGCATTGTGCTATGATGAGTCATTTATGTAATCGTCGTGTACGTGAATTTCTGATCCTGGCACGTACATGGTTCGCATTCGGTTTACCTTCCAAAATCGGGTGTGACACTTGTTGTCATAGGCTTTGCTTTGTGTTGCGCTGGAAACGACGACATGACGGATGCACAGCTGTGGGACGTGCGGACACAAGTTGATGGACTTGCCGCGGACGTGAAGACGATGCATGAATGGCTTGATTCATCGATCACTTCATCGAACGAGCGGTTCGACCAGCTAGATCTCGCTCAGACAGCCACTACGACCACGCTCGACGACATCGTGTCACGACTCGATGCGTTGACTACGACGCTCACAGAGTTGCAGAAGGATTATGGCGGTGACACGAAGCAGGAAGATGGAGACCGCCGCGGGCGTGCCCGCCGTATGGTACGTCGACCATCTAATGACTCATTTGCCAAAATTAAATTTAAAATTCCATCTTTTAGTGGAAAATATGATCCTGCTGCATATCTTGATTGGGAATTAGAGGTTGAACAGAAATTTGTATGCCATGATACTTCTGCTTCTTCTCAAGTTAAAGATGCTATTAGTGAATTTACTGATTTTGCTTTAATTTGGTGGCGTGAATATAAACAAAAACATCCCACTGCCACTCCCACCACTTGAACTCAATTAAAAGTTGTTATGCCACACAGATTTGTGCCTTCCTATTATGCCCAAGATTTGCTTAATAAAATGCAGCATTTTCAACAAGGTCAACAATCTGTTGAGGAATATTACCAGGAACTACAAAAGGGTATGATTCGTTGTGGTTTGTTTGAATAGGATGACGCTGCTATGGCACGTTTTCGCGGTGGTTTGCACTGAGAAATTCAGGATATACTTGATTATAAGGAATATTTTGATATGACCACGTTGTTTGAATATGCTTGCAAAGCTGAACGTGAAGTGCAGGGGCGCCGATCCAAGACACATACTAACTCTTTTGCAGGACGGAGCCCGACATCCAGCTTAGCTCCTGCTCTTCCCGTGCCATCCACCATTAGCACTACACCACGCGAGAGGACGGCCAAACCTGCAACGCCCCCAATTACAGGCGCTATTCCTTCCACAGGACATACACGAGATATTCAGTGCCATCATTGCAAAGGATTTGGCACGTAATTTGGGACTGCCCCAGCAAGCGTACCTTACTCATACGTGACAATGGTGAGTATTCTTTCGCTAGTGATTCCAAAGAAACTCGACATGCTATGCTTGCCACTGACCAAGCAGATAATGAGGAGGTACATGTCGCTCCTGGCGATGCCGAGAGGTATGAGAGTCTTGTTGCACAGCGTGTTCTTAGTACACAGGTTGCCCAACCTGAGAACAATCAGCGACACACTCTATTCCATACTAAAGGCGTTGTACAAGAATGATCGATTCACATCATCATCGATAGTGGTAGCTGCAACAATTTGCCGAGTACAACTTTGGTAGAGAAGTTATCCTTGCCCACTCATAAGCACCCGAACCCATATCACATTCAATGGCTTAATGATGGTGGCAAAATCAAAGTTACACGCTCGGTACGTGTTCCCTTTTCGCATCATCATCGATAGTGGCGGCTGCAACAATTATGCTGATTGTGATGTTATTCCTATGGAAGCATGCTCTTTGTTACTTGGTAGACCGTGGCAATATGATAATGATAGTTTACATCATGGTCGTTTGAATCATTATTCTTTCATGTTTAAGGGTCAGAAAATAATTATCCATCCCATGACCCCTGACCAAATTATAAAAGATGATCTTGCTCGGGCTTCAAAAACTGCAAAGCAACATGCACCTATGCCATCCACCCCTAATCAAGTTGCATGCTTCTGTTTTACTTGCTACATGTGCTGATTTTGATGACCTACGTGATACTCACTTGCCCTACTATGCACTTGTATGTTCTAGTATGCTCGTTTCACTTGATGATACCCCGCCTTTGGATATTCCCCCTGCTGTTTCTAACCTTTTGCAGGAGTATGCTGATGTTTTCCCCATGGACTTGCCACCGGGTCTTCCCCCGCTTCGCGGCATTGAACACCAGATCGACCTCATCCCCGGCACCCAGCTCCCAAACCACGCCCCGTACCGTACGAATCCAGATGAGACGAAGGAGATCCAGCGCCAGGTGTAGGTGTTGCTTGATAAAGGTTACATTCGTGAATCTCTTAGTCCTTGCTCAGTTCCTGTTTTACTTGTTCCAAAGAAAGATGGGTCATGGTGTATGTGTGTCGACTGTCGCGCTATTAATAACATCACAATTCGGTATCGATATCCAATACCACGCCTTGATGATATGCTAGATGAGCTTAGTGGTGCCATTATTTTCACTAAGATTGATTTGTGTAGTGGATACCATCAGATTCGAATGAAACTGGGTGATGAATGGAAAACGGCTTTTAAAACAAAGTTTGGGTTATATGAATGGTTGGTTATGCCATTTGAATTGACTAATGCTCCAAGCACCTTTATGCGTTTGATGAACGAAGTTCTAAGGCACTTCATAGGATTGTTTGTCGTTGTCTATTTTGATGATATCCTTATTTACAGCAAGACTATGGAAGAGCATTTTGAACATTTGAGTGCTGTTTTTGATGCATTGCGTGCTGCCCGCTTATTTGGTAACGTGGACAAATGCATCTTTTGCACACAACGTGTCTCGTTTCTTGGTTACGTTGTTACTCCACAGGGCATAGAGGTGGATAGTAGAAAGATTGCTGCCATTTGAGACTGGCCTACACCGACGACAGTCACACAGATTCGGAGTTTTCTTGGACTTGCATGCTTCTACCGCATGTTCGTCCGTGATTTTAGCTCCATTGCAGCCCCTCTACATGAGCTTACAAAGAAGGGTGTGCCGTTTGTTTGGGGCGACGCATAGGAGGTAGCGTTCAACACTTTGAAAGATAAGTTAAAACATGCTCCCCTCTTGCAATTGCATGATTTTAATAAAGTGTTTGAGCTTGAATGTGATGCTAGCGGTATTGTACTAGGTGCTGTTTTGTTGCAAGATGGAAAGCCGGTTGCTTATTTTAGTGAAAACTTAAGCGGTGCTAGCCTGAGATATTCTACTTATGATAAGGAGCTTTATGCTTTAGTTTGCACTATGCAAACATGGCAGCACTATCTTTGGCATCGCGAGTTTATAATTCATTCTGATCCTGAGGCTTTGAAACATATTCGTACCCAAACAAATCTGAACCGTCATCATGCTAACTGGGTCGAATTCATCGAGTCTTTCCCTTACATTATTAAATACAAGAACGAGAAGGAAAATGTCATTGCTGATGCGTTGACTCGTAGATATACCATGCTTTCACAGTTAGATTTTAAAAAATTTGGCTTGCAAACTGTGAAGGATCAATATGTCAACGATGCTAATTTTAAAGATGTTTTAATACATTGCATGCATGGCAGACCATGGGGCCATTTCCACATGCAGGATGGGTTCCTGTTTTGCGATAACAAGTTGTGTATTCTAGCAAGCTCGGTTCGTCTGTTGTTTACAGGAAGCACATGGAGGTGGTCTCATGGGACACTTTGGCGTCTACAAAACGCATGAGGTGCTGGCCACACACTTCTTGATAGAGCTGGAGTGCCCGATCTTTCGGTGAGTGGAGATAATTCCTATTTGGTGGAAGTAGACCCTCACGATCCGACTACGACGAGCGATCCCGAAGCGCCAATGCAATCGCTGAACCAACTTCCAATGGTTACCGACCTTGCTGATGCGAGATCGGCCTGATCACGAAGATCGTTTCCTGTGCCCAATCGAAGAACGAACAAGAAAAAGATGCGAGAAATCTTAATATCACTCGAGGTGGAGTTCTGAATCACAGAGGACAACACGTATTTATGCGTGTTCTAGGGTAGCTAAAGCTAGATGTAAAACAAAACTCGAAGAACAAAGGAGGCGCAGCTCCTATATAAATAGAGAGAGGGGGCGCAGCCCCTAGGGGCGGCCAACCCTAGGTCGTCCACTATAGGCCGCAGTTGGGCTGGTCGTCTATTCTTCTGGGCCCTCATTCTTCAGTAGCATGACGAAGTTAAGATCTCTTGCACGGGCCCGAGTGATTGGCCCAGCTAATGAAGGAAGTGGCGCTTGATGTGGAGGTGCTGCTGGTGTAGTTGTACTCATAGTGATGTCCTCATCATCCTCCCCTTCTTGAAGTGAAGTCGTCCTCGACGGCAACTCCTCATCCTCGGCCATATATGGTTTCAAATCTGCAACACTAAAACTAGTGGAAACACCAAATTCCGCAGGCAGGTCAAGGATATAAGCATTATCATTAATCTTTGTTAGCACCTTAAAAGGACCAGCAGCACGAGGCATTAATTTAGAACGGCGCAAAGTAGGAAACCGATCCTTTCTCAAGTGCAACCAAACCATATCACCTGGCTCAAAAGTAACAAGTTTTCTTCCTTTACTACCAGCAACCTGATTTTTTTGCATTAGTAGCAGCAATGTTTTGTTGAGTTTGTTCATGGAGGTTAATCATTTGTTCAACATGTGTAACAGCATCTATGTGTGGGGCGTCCGCAGCATCAAGCGAAAACAAAGCAATAGGCGCCCTAGGAATGTAACCATAAACAATTTGAAAAGGGCACATCTTTGTAGAAGAATGTGTTTGTAACACCCACTTTGTAATAATATGAATAGAGAAAACAATTTCTCCTTAGGACAATTTAACCTTTGTGCATCATCTTATGAGAACATCATGCCCAAAAACAATTAATAAAAACAAATACTACCAAATTATGCATCATGCTGGATATTTTTTTGTGTGTGCATATTATGACAAAATAAAATAATGTGACAAGAAAAATAGTAAAGTCCAAAGTGGAATTTAAAATCTAAAAGAAAATTCTAGAATTGAGAAAAGAAAAAGGAAAATAAATATCATAAAAATAAATAAATAAAAATATGTTATTCCTACACTAGAGTGTGAATTTTTAAAATAGACTCAAAGGTGAAACTTACTTTGAAATTCAAACTCAATTCAAAATTACTCTAAAAGAAAGCAGGAAATAAAAAAAAAGAGCTTACCTGGGCCCGGTTTCCCCTTTCCGGCCCAACTTCAGGTCACTTCTGCGCGGCCCACCTTCATCACGCGCGCACGCCGACATATTGGGACCAGTTGTCAGCCGCTCCGCGCGCCTCCCTTTCAACTCGGTCACTGACCTGTGGGCCATCTCTGTCAGCATCCTCTTCTCAATCGAACGCAACAAACTTCACCGCGATGGCCGGGAAGGGCGCGTGGTTCCAAGGATTGACTCCGTCTCTGTGCCCCCATACCTCGCCTGTATATAATTGGTCGCACCCTGAAACCCGCATCTAGGCAGCGCAATTAGATTAACCACCGCCGTCAGGTCAGAACGAGAGAAGAGAGTCGGTGAGGGTGTGTGCCGCGGACGTGGGCGCTGGGTTGGGGCGGCGCTTGGTCCTCGACGCCCTTTCATCGGAGCATTTGCTGAGCACGCCCTACCAGTGCGTGGCATCGCTGGGACGGATAACCTGTCTGGCTGGCCGGAATTCATCGTCAGAGCAAGCCTTCCGCCCTGGCGCCGTCCCACGACGAGAACCGAGCTCCACGCATCGTTGTTAACCGGCGAGTTCTCTTTCGCATGTTTCGCTTGAATTCCTACCACGTCTAGGGTAGCTCTAATTTGGCTTAGGTGCGTTAGTTCACAAGACCATGCCGATGGCAATGGCACCGCCGCGGCGCGCCGGGGGCCGGTTGCTGCGTTCGATTTCGGCTGGAATTGGTTGGAGTAAAGAGTTCAGTGAGTCATTAACTTTGCGTGGACCGAACGAATTGGGTTATGGCGCTTGGGGGGGGGGGCGGGTTCACTATCTCCGGCGAACCCACCGCCGTGAGGTGACCTGCGCGCCGTGAACCAACGTCGGAGGAGGGTGACAGTCTTCTGACCATAGATTGAAGAGGGGACGGTTGTGATTATAGGGCTCAGGTCTAATCGTGGGAATGGATTCGGGCCGTCCGATCTAATCGGAAGGGAGCTGAGCGTGTGGGATCGTGGAGCCGTTGATCTCAAATCCAACGGCCGGCATAGCGTACCGGTTCGGGATAAGAGTGGATCTAATCAGAAGCGCTCATCTCAGATCAGACGGTCGGAGTTTACCCGCACCCCATTCGGCCTGTCTGTTTCGCAAAAGAGCCCCTGTTCTTTATTTAAATCAACCCGCCATCCACCTTCACTGCGTTCTGTGTCTGCAGAATCTTACTCAGAGCCCCCTGGGGTTCTCTGAATTGTGCGCCCAGTCCAGAGATCGTTTAAATTGAATAAATGAAATAGAAAATGGATTTTAATAGGAAAATAATTGCTAGAACTTCAATAATTCATAGAAAATACATATGAACTCCAAATTAGTTCATTCCAGTTCCTAAAATTTTGTAATTTTATTCTCTAGCACTTAGTGTCTCTGTTTTATCATGACAACAGCAAGAAAATTAATTCCACACTTAATCCTATTCTAAACACATAAAACCTTTGAAAATCCATAACTTAAAATCTATAACTCGAAAAATTATGATTCCTGTTCCTAGGATTTTATTTTAATGTGTATATTATTACTGTGTATTTTGTTTATATGTTTGGTGTAATGTTAATTTCTCTATATGCACTGTGCTTGTTTGTATTGTGACGAGTAGAAGAGCCCGTTGCTGAGGATCCTGGTGAGCAGCAGGTTGAAGTAGCTGAGCAGGAGCTCATTGAAGGCAAGTTGTGCCCTTGATTCACTTTTGTTACCCAATAATGTTCTTTATAATCATCTACCATGCATAGGTTAATTTTGATGGGACCCGATAGGTCACCCTAGATTGTTTATCTCATTACCTTGTTCACCCCTGAATCACTTGGGTAGTTTTGCTATTGCTTTACATGGTTTTGGGATAATCATTTATTATATCTATGTTCCAATTCTTTTGTTATTCTATTTATGTTCATGTCAAGATCATTAATGTTAATTGGAACATAGAGCTTAACTTGAGAAACACGTGCCACCACAAGGGTTTATGGACGCCCTTGGCTGATTAATTAGGAAAGCTAGTGGAAGACTACCTTACCCGAAAGGGGCAAGGGCAGTAGGGGAGTTGCATGCAAGGAGGTTCTCGGGTTGATTTAGCTGCGATGGCGGTCGGACGGGGGATTCTTGCAAGTGCTCTTCCCATATACTGTAGCGGGTTTTCGGAAGCTAGTGGAACTTTGTAAAGGCCTCGTAGTGGATCCCTAGCCATTCACCTCGGTAGTGTCTAAGGGCCTAGCTAACCCTGGCGACATGGGATACACGACTTGTGGGTAAAGGGTACAACCTCTGCAGAGTGTAAAACTGGTATACTAGCCGAGCTCACGGTCATGAGCGGCTCAGGACTCTCTGATGATTAAATTATGGAACTTAAATTCAATTTTGTCATTTGCATATGCATGGGTTTATTATTAATTTTGTTCTATTATTTTATTTAAGGTTTGGTATTTACTTACACTTAGTACCTGCTAATAAAATTTTGACCAACTTATAAAAGCAATGCTCAGCTTCAGCCTTTATTTCGTTGATCAGCCTTACACTTCATGAACTCCCACCTTTGGTGAGTTCATGCCACATTATTCCCCACGACTTGTTGAGCTATGAACGTATGTGAGCTCACTCTTGCTGTCTCACACCCCCCCACAGGAGAAGAGCAGGTGGTTCAGGAGGAGCCACAAGGCGAGGAGTATGATCTGATCTAGGTGGCGTTTCTCAGTTGACATTGGCGCCGACGATCCTTAGTTCATTTTATCTTTATTATTTTATTTTGTAATAAGTCTTCCGCTATGTAATAAATACTCTGATGTTTTATGACATTTATCTCTATACACTCTGTTATTATATATGTTGTTTTCTTGGCGCATGTATGAGATGCACCTGGCTTTGTTCCTTAAAGCCGGGTGTGACAGAAGTGGTATCAGAGGAAATGTTGACTGTAGGACGAAACCTAGATAGAAATGGACAAGCCCTTTCCTACTTACCTTACTCTGACTCATTCTATACTCATCTCATCTTGATCTTGTCTCACCTTTTGCTGTTCTACTCTGATCATTCTTACCTCCTCTATTCTAAGACAAGATGGGTTTCACACCTTGGAATCCTACCACTATGATCTTTTAAGAGATAGGGAACCCAAGACAAAATTTAAAACTATTTTCTTTATTTAAAAAAAAAGATTGGTTGATTGTGTTGATGATAAATGTCTGATTTGCTTCTTTGATTGATTGAATTATTATAGATGGACATCTTAGCATGTACCACCATAAGGTATTGAATTAGCTATGGTAGGTAAGATATTAATCCGCTTAGCTAATAAAATCCCCCAAAGTAACCTGATTTGTAAATACCTGCATTGTCTACTATTCTCTTACCATATGTATCTAACTCAGATGGTCAATACCAGGCGGGGTGGTGGAATTGATTTACCTCCCAATCGACACACTCGGAGGATATTTAGACAACCCCAGACACAACCAGTAGAGATGGATCCTCCACCACCGCCTCCACCGGCAGGAGTTGACCTACTGGTTGCAGCTCAGATGAGGATGATGCAACAGATGGCGGACACTATGACAGATATGCGTGCTCAGATGCAGCAGGAACGCCAGGAGATGCGCCAAGAGCGGGAGGATATACGTCGAGAGCTGCGCCAAGAACGAGAAGAGATACGTCAGGAAAGGAGGGCGCAACAACAGCAGCTGCAACAACAAATGCAATAGCAACAGCAACAAGTACCACTGCCTGCACAACCACCACCAGTTCCACCCCGTGATAAGCATAGGGAGCTCATGAGTCATAAGCCACCTACATTCGCTAGCTCACCTGATCCACTGGACGCGGATGATTGGCTGAAGTCCGTTGAGAAGATGCTGAATATTGCACAATGTACTGACCGGGAGAAGGTTTTATATGCTTCTGGACGTCTGACAGGTCCTGCTGCTGACTGGTGGGATTCATATACTGCCGCCCACGATGCTGCTGATACTATCACTTGGGCAGAGTTCAGTACACAGTTCAGGAATTATCATATACCAGCTGGATTGATGAAGATTAAGAAGAAGGAATTTCTATCGCTGAAGCAAGGAAGCATGACAGTCAGCGAGTACCGCGACAAGTTTATCCAGTTATCCAGATATGCCCCTCATGAAGTTGCTGAAGATGAGAGGAAGCAGGAGCATTTTATTGAAGGACTTAATGGACCACTGCAGTATGCTCTAGTGGCACATACATTTCCATCATTTCAGAGGCTGCTTGATAAGGCCCTGGCTATTGAACACAAGCGTGTTCAGCTGGGAGATTTGAAGAGAAAGGCTATATCTCAAGGACAAGGAAGCAGCAGTGTTCGACCTCGCTACAGTTCACCCCAGGGTACACCAGCTCGCACTGGCGGAGGCCAGCGCCCAATTCAGCCATCACCTTTGAGGACTCCACCTCCTCGACAGGCTACCCCTACCGGCACCCCGACGAAGTTTTTAGGACAGAGTCCAGGCACTACTTGTTACAAGTGTGGGAAGACTGGTCACTATGCAAATGTCTGCCCACAGAGGATTGCTACTACTCCAGTTCAGAACAGGCAGCAAACTCCAGGATCTCGCAAGGGATATTCTATTGCCAAGGTTAATCAAGTCAGCGTTGATGCTACTCCAGATGGTGCTGACATCGTGCTTGGTATGTTTTATGTTAATGCTATTCCTGCAACCATCTTATTTGATTCTGGTGCTACACATTCATTTATGTCTGCTAGATATGCCAACACAAATGAAATACCACTGCTAAATATGAGAAAACCAATGATAGTAATTACACCTAAAGGGCCTGTTGAGGCGAATCAAATGACACGTAGATTGACATTGACCATTATGGGTAGAGAATTTGGAGCTACTGCTATAATATTAGAGTCAAGCAGTATAGATCTGATCCTTGGTATGTCATGGTTAAGAAAGGCAAAGGCCGTTATAGCATGTGGTAGAGGTACCGTAGAACTCACTACCACTAAAGGAGAAAGATTTCAAGTTAATATTGCAGTAACCTCCTCATCCATGCGTGCAATGTTCTTTATACCTGAGGAGTTTGTTGGTGACAACATCCGGGTGGTTAGAGATTTTCCGGATGTCTTTCCAGAGGAGTTACCAGGGATGCCACCTGATAGAGAAGTTGAGTTTGTTATTGATCTCTTACCTGGAACCGCCCCTATTTCTAAACGGCCATATAGGATGTCCGTAGAGGAGTTGAAGGAACTTAAGAAGCAGTTAACTGAGTTACAAGAGGCTGGGTACATTCGTCCGAGTTCCTCACCTTGGGGAGCGCCGGTTCTGTTTGTACAGAAGAAGGATGGATCACAGCGGATGTGTGTGGATTATAGATCTCTTAATGATGTCACTGTGAAGAACAAGTATTCGTTGCCTCGTATTGAGGATCTATTTGATCAGATGAGAGGTGCTAGAGTATTCTCGAAGATTGATCTCCGATCCGGTTACCATCAGATGAGGATTAGACCATCGGATATTCCCAAGACGGCTTTCTCGACGCGATATGGATTATATGAGTTTACGGTTATGTCGTTTGGATTAACCAATGCACCAGCTTATTTTATGAACTTGATGAATAAGGTGTTTATGGAGTACTTGGATAGATTCGTCGTGGTGTTCATCGACGACATTCTTATTTATTCCCAGAGTGATAGCGATCATGAGGAACATCTGAGATTGGTGCTGCAGAAGCTACGAGATAACCAGCTATATGCCAAGTTTAGCAAGTGTGAGTTTTGGATTGGCGAGGTGCCATTTCTTGGTCATATTATTTCTAATGGAGGAATTTCAGTGGATCCTGCTAAAGTTAAGGAGATAATGGAGTGGAGAGTACCCACTACAGTTACTGAGATTCGGAGTTTCTTGGGATTAGCAGGATATTATCGGAGATTTATTGAAGGATTTTCTAAGATTGCTAAGTGATGAGGACATCACTATGAGTACGACACCAGCAGCACTCGAGCCCATGCCACTTCCTTCATTAGCTGGGCCAATCACTCGGGCCCGTGCCAGAGATCTTAACTTCGTCATGCTACTGAAGAATGAGGGCCCAGAAGAATAGACGACCAGCCCAAATGAGGCCCATAGTGGACGACCTAGGGTTGGCCGCCCCTAGGGGCTGCGCCCCCTCTATTTATCCAGGAGCTGCGCCTCCTTTATTCTCGAGTTTTGTTTTACGTTAGCCTTAGCTACTCTCGAACACGCGCAAATCTGCGCTGTCTTCGTGTATTCAGAACTCCACCCTCGAGTAATAGATTAGATTGCTCGCATCTTGTTCTTGTTCGTTCTTCGATTGCGCACAGGAAACGATCTTCGTGATCAGGCCGATCTCGCATCAGCAAGGTCGGTAACCACAGGGAGTTGGTTCAGCGATTGCATTGGCGCCTCGGGCTTGCTCGTCGTAGTCGGATCGCAAGGGTCATCTTCCGCCAAATCGGAATTATCTCTACTCGCCGAAAGATCGGGCACCTCAGCTTCATCAATTGGTATCAGATTTCCAGGTTGATCGGTGAGTTTATCGAGCGTTTTTTTTCCTACAGTCCACAAAACCACATAAAAATTCAGGTTAGATCTTATCCCAGCACCCTTTTGAGCCTCGCACTTTCTTTCAATAATCTGCATTGTTGAATTTGTGTGCTTTCGCGTCATTTGTTGCTGGTTGCATTGTGTTCTTCCACCATTCAAACCCTAGCGCCGCCACCATCTACCCTTTGATCACGCCACAAACCGAGTCAACATCGTTTCCTTGTTTTTCTCCTTCGGTTACGTAAAAAAAAACAGAAAAAAAAACAAACCGAGTCAACGGCCGTTTCCTTGTTTTTCTCCTTCGGTTACGAAAAAAAACAGAAAAAGAAAAAAACAAACCGAGTCAACATCGTTTCCTTGTTTTTCTCCTTCGGTTACGTCAAAAAAAAACAGAAACAAAAAACAACGAAGGAGAAAGGATACGGTTGTTTCATCCCGGTCGTTTGAAAACATACCTTGAGGTACCTTCCTTAAACCGGGCATAACTTTTCGCTCGGGTGTCCAAAAAATCTGAAATTTTTACAGGAGCTAGTTGACACCATTCTGAGGCCGGCCAAACTCACCTACGGTCTGTTTGGGGTTCGACAAAATTGTCAAAAAAATTCAGGAAAATAAAGAAAAAAATTCATCAAAGTTCTCGCACGCTTTTCAGAGAACTTCCTGATTTTCTATAGACCACATCTGATATCTGTTTTAGGTGAAACTTCGTGTAGCTCCTATCTTGTTGCTTCTTGTGCTGAGAAAAATATCAAAAAAATCATACAAAAAAGAAAAACAAAATCACCTGTGATTTCTACTAGTGCCTTTTTTTTGCATCACTAGTACAATATTTACGGTACCGCCATTCTGCTAGTTCCATCCATCCTTTGCACCTGTGGCCAGCAATATAGTTTCGTGTTTTGCACTATAATTCAACTTTGCATTATTGTTTGATCGTGCTAATCCTTGACTTGAGTGCAGCCTACCCACAACTCCACATATTTCTACGACGAGCAGGTTTCTGTTTCTCCACGCAATCGCTCATCCAATCTTCCACCGGTTCCACCTGTTGATTGCAGTTCACCACTGTGGCTTGGTAAGAACGGATAAGAACTTGATAACAGCACTAGTGTGAGCGCCTTGTGAGCAGTACACCCCTGTTTTTGTCATTGGTTTTTCTCCTTTTGGTGTTTTGGTGTTTGCGCTAACTATGGCAGGAGCACACGACATGGTGGATGCCCAGTTGCAGGAAGTAAGGGGACAAGTTGATGGACTTGCTGCTGACATTAGGACGATGCATGAACGGCTTGATTCAACGATCACTTCGACGACCGAGCGTTTCAACCAACTTGACCTTGCTCAAACGGCGACTCGCACCACACTCGACACCATCCTGGCACGCCTTGATGCATTGACCACAAAGATGGAGCAGGAATACGGCGGTGACACTAAGCAGGACGATGGAGATCGACGTGGTCGTGCACGCCGTGTGGTTCGTCATCCCCCTAATGACTTATTTTCTAAGATTAAATTTAAAATTCCACCTTTTAATGGTAAATATGATCCTGCTGCATATCTTGATTGGGAATTGGAGGTAGAACAGAAATTTTCATGCCATGATATTCCTGCTAATAGCCAAGTGAAGGCTGCCATTAGTGAATTTACTGATTTTGCTTTAATTTGGTGGCGTGAGTATAAACAAAAACTTCCCATTAACAGTGTCATTACTTGGACCCAATTAAAAACTGCCATGCGCCACAGATTTGTTCCTTCCTATTATGCTCGTGATTTGCTTAACAAAATGCAGCGTTTTCAGCAAGGTTCACAATCTGTTGAGGAATATTACCAGGAGTTGCAAAAGGGTATGCTTCGTTGTGGTTTGGTTGAGTCCGATGACGCTGCTATGGCGCGTTTTCGTGGTGGTTTGAACAGGGAAATTCAGGATATACTTGATTATAAGGATTATTTTGATATAACCACATTGTTTGAATATGCTTGCAAAGCTGAACGTGAAGTGCAGGGACGACGATCAAAGACATATACTAACTCTTTTGCAGGCCGAGGTCCAACACACAGCTCAACTCCTTCCAGTCCTGCACCTTCTACGCCTAGCACTACATCGCGCACAGGGACGACCAAGCCAGTGGCGCCCCCTGCCAAAGGCGCCGCTTCTTCCACAGGACGTACACGGGATATTCAGTGCCATCGTTGCAGAGGGTTTGGGCACATGATTCGGGACTGCCCAAACAAGCGTACCTTGCTTATACGTGACAATGGTGAGTACTCTTCAGCCAGTGATTCTGAGGAAACTAGTCATGCTATGATTGCCACTAACCATGCAGAAAATGAGGAAGTCCACGTTGATCCCATCGACGCCGATAGGTATGAGAGTCTTGTTGTGCAGCGTGTTCTCAGCACACAGGTTGCCCAGGCCGAAAAAAATCAGCGACACACTCTATTCCATACCAAGGGCGTCGTGCACGAACGATCGATTCGCATCATCATCGATAGTGGCAGCTGCAACAATTTGGCAAGTACAGCGTTGGTAGAGAAATTATCCTTGCCCACTCGCACACATCCACATCCGTATCACATTCAATGGCTTAATGATGGTGGTAAAATAAAGGTAACACGTTCGGTACGTGTCCCCTTTTCGCTGGGTTCTTATTCTGATTATGCTGATTGCGATGTTATTCCTATGGAAGCATGCTCTTTGTTATTAGGTCGACCTTGGCAATATGATACTGATAGTTTACATCATGGTCGTTCAAATCATTATTCTTTCATGTTTAAAGGCCAGAAAATAATTATACATCCAATGACCCCTGACCAAATTTTGAAAGATGATCTTACTAGGGCTGCTAAAACTGCACAACAAGTCAAATCGACATCAGCCGCACCTATTAAATCTGAAATCAAGTTGCACTCTCCTGTTTTACTTGCTACACGTGCTGATTTTGATGATCTCCATGAAGCTCATATGCCCTGTTATGCACTTGTATGCTCGCGAATGCTTGTTCCGCTTGATGATGCACCGTCTTTGGATATACCCCCTGCTGTTGTTAACCTTTTGCAGGAGTATGCTGATGTTTATCCTACGGACTTACCACCGGGTCTCCCTCCCCTCCGTGGCATTGAGCATCAGATCGATCTCATCCCCGGCGCTTCTCTTCCAAACCGCGCCTCGTACCGTACAAATCCAGATGAGACGAAGGAGATCCAGCGCCAGGTGCAGACGCTGCTTGATAAGGGTTACATTCGTGAGTCTCTTAGCCCTTGCTCGGTTCCTGTTTTACTCGTTCCAAAGAAAGATGGGTCATGGCGTATGTGCGTAGATTGTCATGCTATTAATAACATCACAGTTCGTTATCGATATCCTATTCCACGCCTTGATGATATGCTAGATGAGCTTAGTGGTGCCGTTATTTTCTCTAAGGTTGATTTGCGTAGCGGTTACCATCAGATTAGAATGAAACTCGGTGATGAATGGAAAACGGCTTTTAAAACGAAATTTGGTTTATATGAATGGTTGGTTATGCCATTTGGATTGACTAATGCTCCCAGCACCTTTATGCGTTTAATGAACGAAGTTCTACGGGCCTTCATAGGTTTGTTTGTTGTTGTTTATTTCGATGATATCCTTATTTACAGCAAGTCTATAGAGGAGCATTTAGAACATTTGCGTGCTGTTTTTGACGCTTTGCGTGCTGCTCGCTTGTTTGGTAACATGGAAAAGTGCACATTTTGCACGCAACGTGTCTCGTTTCTTGGTTATGTGGTTACTCCGCAGGGCATTGAGGTGGATAGCAGCAAGATTGCTGCCATTCGGGAGTGGCCTACACCGACGACGGTCACACAAATTCGGAGCTTTCTTGGACTTGCCGGTTTCTACCGCAGATTTGTTCGTGATTTTAGCTCCATTGCAGCGCCTCTACATGAGCTTACAAAGAAAGATGTGCCGTTTGCTTGGAGTGATTCGCAGGAGGTAGCGTTCAGCACTTTGAAAGATAAGTTAACCCAAGCTCCCCTCTTGTAATTGCCTGATTTTAATAAAGTTTTTGAGCTTGAATGTGATGCTAGCGGTATTGGGCTAGGTGCTGTTTTGTTACAAGAAGGAAAACCAGTTGCTTATTTTAGTGAAAAATTAAGCGGTGCTAGTCTGAAATATTCTACTTATGATAAGGAGCTTTACGCTTTAGTGCGCACTTTGCATACTTGGCAGCACTATCTTTGGCATCGTGAGTTCATAATTCATTCTGATCATGAGGCTTTAAAACATATTCGTACCCAAACAAATCTGAACCGTCGTCATGCTAAATGGGTCGAATTCATTGAGTCCTTTCCTTACATTATTAAACACAAGAACGGGAAGGACAATGTTATTGCTGATGCTTTGTCTCGTCGCTATACCATGCTGTCACAATTAGATTTTAAAATCTTTGGTTTGGACACTGTGAAGGATCAATATGTTGACGATGCTGATTTTAAAGATGCTTTCGGCCATTGTATTAATGGGATACCATGGGGCAAATTTCACATACAGGATGGGTTCCTGTTTCGCGCTAACAAGCTGTGTGTTCCAGCTAGCTCGGTTCGTCTTTTGTTGTTACAGGAAGCGCATGGAGGCGGTCTCATGGGGCATTTTGGCGTCTACAAAACGCATGAGGTGTTGGCAGCCCATTTCTTTTGGCCTCGGATGCGCGCTGATGTGGAGCGCCTTGTTGCACGCTGCACTACTTGTCAGAAAGCTAAGTCACGGTTGAACAACCATGGTTTGTATATGCCTTTGCCTGTCCCTTCTTCTCCTTGGCTTGATATCTCTATGGACTTTGTTTTGGGCTTGCCTAGAACTAAGAAGGGGAGGGATAGTATTTTTGTGGTTGTTGATAGATTCTCTAAAATGGCTCACTTTATACCTTGTCATAAAACTGATGATGCTAGCATTGTTGCTGAATTGTTCTTTAGAGAAATTATTCGTTTACATGGTATTCCAAAAACAATAGTCTCTGATCGCGATGCTAAGTTTCTAAGCCATTTTTGGAGATCTCTTTGGAATAAATTGGGAACTAAATTGTTGTTTAGCACTACTTGTCACCCTCAGACTGATGGACAAACTGAGGTAGTAAATAGAACTTTATCTACCATGCTTAGGGCTGTTTTAGACAAGAATTTGAGACGTTGGGAGGATTGCTTGCCTCATGTTGAATTTGCTTACAATCATGCCACGCATTCTTCTACAAAGATGTGCCCTTTCCAGATTGTTTATGGTTACATCCCTAGGGCACCTATTGATTTGATTTCACTTAATGCTGCGAACGCCCCACATGTAGATGCTGCTGCACATGTTGAACAAATGATTACCATACATGAACAAACGAAACAGAACATTGCTGCTACTAATGCTAAAAATCAGGTTGCTGGTAGTAAAGGAAGAAAACATGTTACTTTTGAGCCAGGTGATATGGTTTGGTTGCACTTGAGAAAGGATCGGTTTCCTACTTTGCGTCGTTCTAAATTAATGCCTCGTGCTGCTGGTCCTTTTAAGGTGCTAACAAAGATTAATAATAATGCTTATATCCTTGACCTGCCTGCGGAATTTGGTGTTTCCACTAGTTTTAATGTTGCAGATTTGAAACCATATATGGCCGAGGATGAGGAGTTGTCGTCGAGGACGACTTCACTTCAAGAAGGGGAGGATGATGAGGACATCACTATGAGTACGACACCAGCAGCACTCGAGCCCGTGCCACTTCCTTCATTAGCTGGGCCAATCACTCGGGCCCGTGCCAGAGATCTTAACTTCGTCATGCTACTGAAGAATGAGAGCCCAGAAGAATAGACGACCAGCCCAACTGAGGCCCATAGTGGACGACCTAGGGTTGGCCGCCCCTAGGGGCTGCGCCCCCTCTATTTATCCAGGAGCTGCGCCTCCTTTATTCTCGAGTTTTGTTTTACGTTAGCCTTAGCTACTCTCGAACACGCGCAAATCTGCGCTGTCTTCGTGTATTCAGAACTCCACCCTCGAGTAATAGATTAGATTGCTCGCATCTTGTTCTTGTTCGTTCTTCGATTGCGCACAGGAAACGATCTTCGTGATCAGGCCGATCTCGCATCAGCAAGGTCGGTAACCACAGGGAGTTGGTTCAGCGATTGCATTGGCGCCTCGGGCTTGCTCGTCGTAGTCGGATCGCAAGGGTCATCTTCCGCCAAATCGGAATTATCTCTACTCGCCGAAAGATCGGGCACCTCAGCTTCATCACTAAGCCTATGACTTCGCTTTTGGAGAAAGGAAGAGAATTTAAGTGGGACGAGAAGTGTCAAGACAGCTTTGATCAATTGAAGAAAAGATTGATGTCGCCACCAGTATTGGTTATGCCCGACCTACAGAAAGGATTTGATATCTATTGTGATGCATGTGGCCAAGGCTTAGGATGTGTGCTTATGCAAGAAGGACATGTGATTGCCTATGCGTCTCGTCAGTTACGGAAACATGAATTGAACTACCCCACTCATGACTTGGAATTGGCAGCCGTTGTGCATGCGCTTAAGATTTGGAGACACTATATCATGGGGACCAAGTGCCAAGTATATACGGATCATAAGAGTTTGAAGTATATATTCACTCAGAACGATCTCAACCTTAGGCAACGCCGTTGGTTGGAGCTTATTAAGGATTATGATTTGGAGATTCACTATCACCCGGGCAAGGCAAATTTGGTTGCAGATGCCTTGAGTCGAAAGGAGCATGTTCATTCAGCTATTGTTGCCCAGCTACCTGATGAGATTGTCGAGGACTTCAGGAGACTCAACCTGGGGATAGTTGCTCATACTAAAGGAGTTACGATTGATGTGGAACCTACTTTGGAGCAAGAAATCCGCAAAGGTCAATTTGATGATGCTAAAATAAAAGAAATTAAGGATCTGATTACTGTGGGTCGAGTTCCGGAATTCACGGAAGATGAGCAAGGCACTGTTTGGTTCAAGGACAGGATATGTGTTCCTGATATTGAAATCATTCGAGAGACTATTTTAAAGGAGGCCCATGACTCGGACTATTCTATTCATCCTGGTAGTACTAAGATGTATCAGGATTTGAAACAGAAGTATTGGTGGTATGGATTGAAAAGAGATGTAGCTGCACATGTGGCTATGTGCGACGTATGTCAAAGAGTTAAGGCTGAACACCAGAGGCCAGCCGGACTACTGCATCCACTGAAGATACCCGAGTGGAAATGGGAAGAGATTGGTATGGATTTTATTACTGGATTGCCTCGCACCCAGAAAGGATATGATGCTATATGGGTGATTGTGGATAGATTGACTAAAGTGGCTCACTTTATTCCTGTCAAGACTACTTATAGAGGTTCTCAACTAGCAGAGTTATATATGGCTCGGATTGTGTGTTTGCATGGAGTACCAAAGAAGATCGTGTCTGATCGAGGTTCGCAGTTTACCTCAAGATTTTGGAGAAGCTTTCATGAGAATATGAGTACAAAGTTGAATTTCAGTACAGCTTATCACCCTCAGACTGATGGACAGACTGAAAGGACTAATCAAGTCTTGGAGGATATGTTGAGAGCTTGTGCCCTCCAGCATGGTGGAAGTTGGGATAAGAGTCTACCATATGCTGAGTTCTCATATAATAATAGTTATCAGGCCAGTCTGAAGATGTCACCTTTTGAAGCTTTATATGGGAGGAAGTGCAGGACTCCTCTATATTGGGATCAGACTGGAGAGAGACAGTTCTTTGGGCCTGAATTGATTCAAGAAGCAGAAGAACAAGTCCGTATAATTCGAGAGAATTTGAGGGTGGCTCAAACCAGACAAAAGAGCTATGCTGATAATAGAAGGAGACCACTGGAATTTGAGGAAGGAGATTATGTGTACCTCAAGGTGTCACCACTTCGTGGCATGAGGAGATTCAAAGTCAAGGGCAAATTGTCCCCGCGCTACATTGGACCATTCTTGATCTTTAGGCGAGTTGGGGAGATGGCATACCAACTCGAGTTACCTGCTACTCTATCAGATGTGCATAATGTGTTCCACGTGTCTCAACTAAAGAAGTGTCTCCGTGTTCCCGAGGAACAGTTACCCATGGAAGAGCTCAGTGTTCAAGGTGATTTGACTTACACGGAGTACCCGATTAAGATTTTGGATACTTTGACTCGAGTTACAAGAAATAAGGTGATAAAGATGTGCAAAGTCCAATGGAGTCACCACGGTGAAGATGAAGCGACTTGGGAAAGAGAAGAAGAGCTTCGCATAGATTTCCCCCACCTTTTCCCTAGTTCTTCTTAAATCTCGAGGACGAGATTATTTTTAAGGGGGTAGGATTTGTAACACCCACTTTGTAATAATATGAATAGAGAAAACAATTTCTCCTTAGGACAGTTTAACCTTTGTGCATCATCTTATGAGAACATCATGCCCAAAAACAATTAATAAAAACAAATACTACCAAATTATGCATCATGCTGGATATTTTTTTGTGTGTGCATATTATGACAAAATAAAATAATGTGACAAGAAAAATAGTAAAGTCCAAAGTGGAATTTAAAATCTAAAAGAAAATTCTAGAATTGAGAAAAGAAAAAGGAAAATAAATATCATAAAAATAAATAAATAAAAATATGTTATTCCTACACTAGAGTGTGAATTTTTAAAATAGACTCAAAGGTGAAACTTACTTTGAAATTCAAACTCAATTCAAAATTACTCTAAAAGAAAGCAGGAAATAAAAAAAAGAGCTTACCTGGGCCCGGTTTCCCCTTTCCGGCCCAACTTCAGGTCACTTCTGCGCGGCCCACCTTCGTCACGCGCGCACGCCGACGTATTGGGACCAGTTGTTAGCCGCTCCACGCGCCTCCCTTTCAACTCGGTCACTGACCTGTGGGCCATCTCTGTCAGCATCCTCTTCTCAATCGAACGCAACAAACTTCACCGCGATGGCCGGGAAGGGCGCGTGGTTCCAAGGATTGACTCCGTCTCTGTGCCCCCATACCTCGCCTGTATATAATTGGTCGCACCCTGAAACCCGCATCTAGGCAGCGCAATTAGATTAACCACCGCCGTCAGGTCAGAACGAGAGAAGAGAGTCGGTGAGGGTGTGTGCCGCGGACGTGGGCGCTGGGTTGGGGCGGCGCTTGGTCCTCGACGCCCTTTCATCGGAGCATTTGCTGAGCACGCCCTACCAGTGCGTGGCATCGCTGGGACGGATAACCTGTCTGGCTGGCCGGAATTCATCGTCAGAGCAAGCCTTCCGCCCTGGCGCCGTCCCACGACGAGAACCGAGCTCCACGCATCGTTGTTAACCGGCGAGTTCTCTTTCGCATGTTTCGCTTGAATTCCTACCACGTCTAGGGTAGCTCTAATTTGGCTTAGGTGCGTTAGTTCACAAGACCATGCCGATGGCAATGGCACCGCCGCGGCGCGCCGGGGGCCGGTTGCTGCGTTCGATTTCGGCTGGAATTGGTTGGAGTAAAGAGTTCAGTGAGTCATTAACTTTGCGTGGACCGAACGAATTGGGTTATGGCGCTTGGGGGGCCGGGTTCACTATCTCCGGCGAACCCGCCGCCGTGAGGTGACCTGCGCGCCATGAACCAACGCCGGAGGAGGGTGACAGTCTTCTGACCATAGATTGAAGAGGGGACGGTTGTGATTATAGGGCTCAGGTCTAATCGTGGGAATGGATTCGGGCCGTCCGATCTAATCGGAAGGGAGCTGAGCGTGTGGGATCGTGGAGCCGTTGATCTCAAATCCAACGGCCGGCATAGCGTACCGGTTCGGGATAAGAGTGGATCTAATCAGAAGCGCTCATCTTAGATCAGACGGTCGGAGTTTACCCGCGCCCCCTTCGGCCTGTCTGCTTCGCAAAAGAGCCCCTGTTCTTTATTTAAATCAACCCGCCATCCACCTTCACTGCGTTCTGTGTCTGCAGAATCTTACTCAGAGCCCTCTGGGGTTCTCTGAATTGTGCGCCCAGTCCAGAGATCGTTTAAATTGAATAAATGAAATAGAAAATGGATTTTAATAGAAAAATAATTGCTAGAACTTCAATAATTCATAGAAAATGCATATGAACTCCAAATTAGTTCATTCCAGTTCCTAAAATTTTGTAATTTTATTCTCTAGCACTTAGTGTCTCTGTTTTATCATGACAACAGCAAGAAAATTAATTCCACACTTAATCCTATTCTAAACACATAAAACCTTTGAAAATCCATAACTTAAAATCTATAACTCGAAAAATTATGATTCCTGTTCCTAGGATTTTATTTTAATGTGTATATTATTACTGTGTATTTTGTTTATATGTTTGGTGTAATGTTAATTTCTCTATACGCACTGTGCTTGTTTGTATTGTGGCGAGTAGAAGAGCCCGTTGCTGAGGATCCTGGTGAGAAGCAGGTTGAAGTATCTGAGCAGGAGCTCATTGAAGGCAAGTTGTGCCCTTGATTCACTTTTGTTACCCAATAATGTTCTTTATAATCATCTACCATGCATAGGTTAATTTTGATGGGACCCGATAGGTCACCCTAGATTGTTTATCTCATTACCTTGTTCACCCCTGAATCACTTGGGTAGTTTTGCTATTGCTTTACATGGTTTTGCGATAATCATTTATTATATCTATGTTCCAATTCTTTTGTTATTCTATTTATGTTCATGTCAAGATCATTAATGTTAATTGGAACATAGAGCTTAACTTGAGAAACACGTGCCACCACAAGGGTTTATGGACGCCCTTGGCTAATTAATTAGGAAAGCTAGTGGAAGACTACCTTACCCGAAAGGGGCAAGGGCAGTAGGGGAGTTGCATGCAAGGAGGTTCTCGGGTTGATTTAGCTGCGATGGCGGTCGGACGGGGGATTCTTGCAAGTGCTCTTCCCATATACTGTAGCGGGTTTTCGGAAGCTAGTGGAACTTTGTAAAGGCCTCGTAGTGGATCCCTAGCCATTCACCTCGGTAGTGTCTAAGGGCCTAGCTAACCCTGGCGACATGGGATACACGACTTGTGGGTAAAGGGTACAACCTCTGCAGAGTGTAAAACTGGTATACTAGCCGAGCTCACGGTCATGAGCGGCTCAGGACTCTCTGATGATTAAATTATGGAACTTAAATTCAATTTTGTCATTTGCATATGCATGGGTTTATTATTAATTTTGTTCTATTATTTTATTTAAGGTTTGGTATTTACTTACACTTAGTAACTGCTAATAAAATTTTGACCAACTTATAAAAGCAATGCTCAGCTTCAGCCTTTATTTCGTTGATCAGCCTTACACTTCATGAACTCCCACCTTTGGTGAGTTCATGCCACATTATTCCCCACGACTTGTTGAGCTATGAACGTATGTGAGCTCACTCTTGCTGTCTCACACCCCCCCCACAGGAGAAGAGCAGGTGGTTCAGGAGGAGCCACAAGGCGAGGAGTATGATCTGATCTAGGTGGCGTTTCTCAGTTGACATTGGCGCCGACGATCCTTAGTTCGTTTTATCTTTATTATTTTATTTTGTAATAAGTCTTCCGCTATGTAATAAATACTCTGATGTTTTATGACATTTATCTCTATACACTCTGTTATTATATATGTTGTCTTCTTGGCGCATGTATGAGATGCACCTGGCTTTGTTCCTTAAAGCCGGGTGTGACAGTGTTGCATGATTATAAGCAAACTCAACATGAGGCAAGCAATCCTCCCAACGTTTCAAATTTTTGTCTAAAACAGCCCTAAGCATGGTAGACAAAGTTCGATTAACTACCTCAGTTTGACCATTAGTCCGAGGGTGACAAGTGGTGCTAAACAGCAATTTAGTTCCCAATTTATTCCAAAGAGATCTCCAAAAATGACTGAGAAACTTAGCATCAGGATCCGAGACTATTGTATTGGGAATACCGTGCAGACGAATAATCTCTCTAAAAAATAATTCAGCAACATTGCTAGCATCATCAGTCTTATGACAAGGTATGAAATGAGCCATTTTGGAGAATCTATCAACAACCACAAAAATGCTATCCCTCCCCTTCTTAGTTCTAGGCAATCCCAAAACAAAATCCATCGAAATAACAATCCAAGGGGAAGTAGGAACAGGCAAAGGCATATACAAACCATGGTTGTTCAACCGTGACTTAGCTTTCTGACAAGTAGTGCAGCGTGCAACAAGGCGCTCAACATCAGCACGCATTCGAGGCCAAAAGAAGTGGGCAGCCAACACCTCATGTGTCTTGTAGATGCCAAAGTGCCCCATGAGACCGCCTCCATGCGCTTCCTGTAACAACAAAAGACGAACCGAGCTAGCTGGAACACAAAGCTTGTTAGCGCGAAACAGGAACCCATCCTGTATGTGAAATTTGCCCCATGGTTTCCCATTAATACAATGGCCGAAAGCATCTTTAAAATCAGCACCGTCAACATATTGATCTTTCACAGTGTGCAAACCAAAGATTTTAAAATCTAACTGTGACAGCATGGTATAGCGACGAGACAAAGCATCAGCAATAACATTGTCCTTCCTGTTCTTTTGTTTAATAATGTAAGGAAAAGACTCAATGAATTCTACCCATTTAGCATGACGACGGTTCAGATTTGTTTGGGTACGAATATGTTTTAAAGCCTCATGATCAGAATGAATTATGAACTCACGATGCCAAAGATAGTGCTACCATGTATGCAAAGTGCGCACTAAAGCGTAAAGCTCCTTATCATAAGTAAAATATTTCAGACTAGCACCGCTTAATTTTTCACTAAAATAAGCAACTGGTTTTCCTTCTTGTAACAAAACAGCACCTAGCCTAATACCGCTAGCATCGCATTCAAGCTCAAACACTTTATTAAAATCAGGCAATTGCAATAGGGGAGCTTGGGTTAACTTATCTTTCAAAGTGCTGAACGCTTCCTCCTGCGAATCACTCCAAGCAAACGGCACATCTTTCTTTGTAAGCTCATGTAGAGGTGCTGCAATGGAGCTAAAATCACGAACAAATCTACGGTAGAAACCGGCGAGTCCAAGAAAGCTCCAAATTTGTGTGACCGTCGTCGGTGTAGGCCACTCCCGAATGGCAGCAATCTTGTTGCTATCCACCTCAATGCCCTATGGAGTAACAACATAACCAAGAAACGAGACACGTCGTGTGCAAAAGATGCATTTTTCCATGTTAGCAAATAACTGGGCAGCACGCAATGCATCAAAAATAGCACTTAAATGTTCCAAATGCTCTTTCATAGATTTGCTGTAAATAAGGATATCATCAAAATAAACAACCACAAACAATCCTATGAAGGGCCTCAGAACTTCATTCATCACTCGCATAAAAGTGCTGGGAGCATTAGTCAATCCAAACAGCATAACCAACCATTCATATAAACCAAATTTCGTTTTAAATGTCGTTTTCCATTCATCACCCAGTTTCATTCTAATCTGGTGGTAACCACTACGCAAATCAATCTTAGTGAAAATAATGGCACCACTAAGCTCATCTAGCATATCATCAAGGCGTGGTATAGGATATCGATAAAGAATAGTGATGTTATTAATAGCACGACAGTCTACACACATATGCCATGACCCAACTTTCTTGGGAACAAGTAACACAGGAACAGAGCAAGGGCTAAGAGACTCATGAATGTATACCTTGTCAAGCAACGCCTGTACCTGGCGCTGAATCTCCTTCGTCTCATCCGGATTTGTACGGTACGGTGCGCGGTTCGGAAGCTGTGCGCCGGGGATGAGGTCGATCTGGTGGTCAATGCCACGAAGCGGTGGGAGACCCGGTGGTAAGTCTTTGGGAAAGACATCAGCGTACTCCTGCAAAAGGTTAGCAACCATAGGGGGAATAGCCAAAGATGGTGCATCATCCAGTGAAATGAGGACACTAGAGCATACAAGTGCATAGCATGGCAAATGAGCACCGTGTAGATCATCAAAATCAGCACGTGTAGCAAGTAAAACAGGAGCCTTCAACTTGATTTCAGAAGGAACAGAGGGCGATGGATCAAGTTGTTTAGCAGTTATAGCAGCTCGGGCAAGATCATCTTTAACAATTTGTTCAGGTGTCATTGGATGTATAATTATTTTCTGACCCTTAAAAATGAAAGAATAATGATTCGAACGACCATGATGCAAGCTATCAGTATCATATTGCCAAGGTCGACCAAGTAACAAAGAGCATGCTTCCATGGGAATAACATCACAATCAACAAAATCAGAATAAGCACCCATGGAGAAAGGAACACGCACAGAACGCGTGATTTTTATTTTACCACCATCATTAAGCCATTGAATGTGATATGGGTTTGGATGCTTACGAGTGGGTAACGACAACTTTTCGACCAACATGGTACTCGCCAAATTGTTGCAACTGCCGCTGTCGATAATGATGCGAATTGACCGCTCCTGCACAACACCCTTTGTATGGAACAAAGTGTGTCGCTGATTCTTCTCAGGCAAAGCGACCTGTGTACTAAGAACACGCTGCACAACAAGACTTTCATACCTATCAGCGTCGCCCGGGTTGACATGTACCTCCGCCTGAGCTGCATGGTTAGTGGCAAGTAGTGCATGTTCAATTTCTTCAGAATCACTAGCAGAAGAGTACTCACCATCGTCACGAATGAGCAAAGTGCGCTTGTTTGGGCAGTCTCGAATCACATGGCCAAATCCTCTACAGCGATGACACTGAATATCCCGTGTACGGCCTGTGGGTGGGGCAGTGCTGGCTGGTTTAGTCGTCTTCTCGCGTGGAGTAGTGGTGGATGTGGATGGCGCAGGGGGAACTGGTGCTGAGGTGGATGTCGAGCTTCGTCCTGCAAAAGGGTTAGAATATGTCTTCGAGCGGCGTCCCTGCACTTCACGTTCAGCTTTGCAAGCATATTCAAATAAAGTAGTCATATCATAATATTCCTTATAATCAAGTATATCCTGGATTTCGCGGTTTAAACCACCACGAAAACGTGCCATAGCAGTGTCGTTGTCCTCCAATATCCCACAACGAATCATACCTTTTTGTAACTCCTGGAAATAGTCCTCAACAGATTGAGAACCTTGCTGAAAACGCTGCATTTTATTAAGCAAATCACGAGCATAATACGAAGGCACAAAACGATGTCGCATCGCAGCTTTCAACTGATCCCAAGTGGTTGGAATGGCAGTGGGATGTTTCATTTTATACTCACGCCACCAAATTAAAGCAAAATCAGTAAATTCACTAATAGCAGCTTTAACCTGAGAATGTGCAGCAATATCATGGCATGAAATTTTTTGTTCAACCTCTAACTCCCAATCAAGATATGCAGCAGGATCATATTTGCCATTAAAAGGTGGAATTTTAAATTTAATCTTAGAAAATAATTCATTAGGGGGATGACAAACCACACGGCGTGCACGACCACGGCGATCTCCATCGTCCTGCTTAGTGTCACCGCCGTAGTCCTGCTCCATCTTTGTGGTCAACGCATCAAGGCGTGCCAGGATGGTGTTGAGTGTGGTGCGAGCCACCGTTTGAGAAAGGTCAAGCTGGTTGAAACGCTCGGTCGTCGAAGTGACCGTTGAATCAAGCCGTTCATGCATCGTCCTAATGTCAGCAGCAAGTCCATCAACTTGTCCCCTTACTTCAGCAACTGAGCATCCACCGTGTCGTGTGCTCCTGCCATAGTTAGCGCAAACACCAAAACACCAAAAGGAGAAAAACCGACGACAACAAGTAAATAGTGGTGACAACTCGCTCAATGAAATGTTGTTATCAAATTCTTATCCGTTCTTACCAAGACACAGTGGTGAACTGCAACCAACAGGTGGAATCGGTGAAAGATTGGATGAGTGATTGCCTAGAGAAACAGAAACCTTCTCGTCGTAGAAATATATGGAGTTTTGGGTAGGCTGCACTCAAGTCAAGGATTAGCACGATCAAACAATAATGCAAAGTTGAATTATAGTGCAAAACACGAAACTATATTGCTGGCCACAAGTGCAAAGGACGGATGGAACTAGCAGAATGGCAGTACCATAAATATTGTACTAGCGAGGCCAAAAAGGCACTAGTAGGAATCACAGGTGATTTTGTTTTTCTTTTTTGTATCATTTTTTTGATATTTTTCTCAGCACAAGGAGCAACAAACTAGGAGCTACACGAAATTTCACCTAAAACAGAGTTCAGATGTGGTCTACAGAAAATCAGGAAGTTCTATAAAAAGCGTGCGAGAACTTTGACGAATTTTTTTCTTTATTTTCCTGAATTTTTTTGACAATTTTGTCAAAACCAAACAGACCGTAGGCTAGTTTGGCCAGCCTCAGAATGGTGTCAACAAGCTCCTGTAAAAATTTCAGATTTTTTGAACAACCGAGCGAAAAGTTATGCCCGGTTTAAGGAAGGTATGTTTTAAACGACCAAGATGAGACAACCGCTTTGTATCCTTTCTCCTTCATTTTCTTTTTTTGTTTCTGTTTTTTTTTACGTAACCGAAGGAGAAAAACAAGGAAGCGGCGTTGACTCGGTTTGTTTTTTTCTGTTTTTTTACGTAACCGAAGGAGAGAAATAAGGAAGCGCCGTTGACTCGGTTTGTGGCGTTGACTCGGTTTGATGTAACCGAAGGAGAGAAACAAGGAAGATGGTTGTGGCGTGCTAGGGTTTGATGTAACCAAAGGAGAAAAACAAGGAAGATGGTTGCGGCGCGCTAGGGTTTGATGTAACCGAAGGAGAAAAACAAGGAAGAAAGAAGGATGGTGAGAAAAAACACAATGCGACCAGCAACAAATGACGCGAAAGCACACAAATTCAACAATGCAGATTATTGAAAGAAGGTGCGAGGCTCAAAAGGGTGATGGTATAAGGTCTAACCTGAATTTTTATGTGGTTTTATGGACTGTAGGAGAAAAAAACACTCGATAAACTCACCGATCAACCTGGAAATCTAATACCACTTGATAGAGCTGGAGTGCCCGATCTTTCGGTGAGTGGAGATAATTCCGATTTGGTGGAAGTAGACCCTCACGATCCGACTACGACGAGCGATCCCGAAGCGCCAATGCAATCGCTGAACCAACTTCCAATGGTTACCGACCTTGCTGATGCGAGATCGGCCTGATCACGAAGATTGTTTCCTGTGCGCAATCGAAGAACGAACAAGAAAAAGATGCGAACAATCTTAATATCACTCGAGGTGGAGTTCTGAATCACAGAGGACAGCACGTATTTGTGCGTGTTCTGGGGTAGCTAAAGCTAGATGTAAAACAAAACTCGAAGAACAAAGGAGGCGCAGCTCCTATATAAATATAGAGAGGGGGCGCAGCCCCTAGGGGCGGCCAACCCTAGGTCGTCCACTATGGGCCGCAGTTGGGCTGGTCGTCTATTCTTCTGGGCCCTCATTCTTCAGTAGCATGACGAAGTTAAGATCTCTGGCATGGGCTCGAGTGATTGGCCCAGCTAATGAAGTAAGTGGCGCTTGATGTGGAGGTGCTGCTGGTGTAGTCGTACTCATAGTGATGTCCTCATCACTTCTTTTGGCCCCGGATGTGCCGTGATGTCGAGCGCCTTGTTGCACGCTGCACTACTTGTCAGAAAGCTAAGTCACGATTGAGCAACCATTGTTTGTATATGCCATTGCATGTCCCTATGTTTCCTTGGCTTGATATTTCTATGGACTTTGTTTTGGGTTTTCCTAGAACTAAGAAGGGGACGGATAGCATTTTTGTGGTTGTTGATAGATTCTCCAAAATGGCTCATTTTATACCCTATCATAAAACTGATGATGCTAGCAGTGTTGCTGAATTATTCTTTCGAGAGATTATTCGTTTGCATGGTATTCCAAATACAATAGTCTCTGATCGTGATGATAAGTTTCTCAGTCATTTTTGGAGATCTCTTTGGAATAAATTGGGAACTAAATTGTTGTTTAGTACAACTTGTCACCCTCAAACTGATGGGCAAACTGAGGTGGTGAATAGAACTTTATCAACCATGCTTAGGGCTGTTTTAGACAAAAATTTGAGACGCTGGGAGGATTGCTTGCCACATATTGAATTTGCTTATAATCGTGCAACACATTCTTCTACAAAGATGTGCCCCTTTCAGATTGTTTATGGTTACATTCCTCGCACACCTATTGATTTGTTTTCGCTTGATGCTAAGGACGCCCCACATATCGAGGCTATTGCACATGTTGAACAAATGATTGACCTCCATGAACAAACACACCAAAACATTGCTGCTGCTAATGCTAAGTATCAGGTTGCTGGTAGTAAAGGAAGAAAACATGTTACTTTTGCACTTGGTGATATGGTTTGGTTGCATTTGCGCAAGGATCGTTTTCCTACTTTGCGCCGTTCTAAATTGATGCCTCGTGCCGCTGGTCCTTTTTAAGGTGCTAACCAAGATTAATGGTAATGCTTATATCCTTGACCTACCTGCGGAATTTGGTGTTTCCCCTAGTTTTAATGTTGTAGATTTGAAACCATATGTGGGTGAGAATGAGGAGTTGCTGTCGAGGACGACTCCAGTTCTAGAAGGGGAGGATGATGAGGACATCAAATACAACACCAGTACGACTACACCCGCAACACCTTTTCCAGCACCACCAGATGCACCTTCTCCTCAGGCGCCACCTTCTTCCTCATCTGGGCCAATCACCCGAGCCCGTGCAAGAGATCTAAACTTCGTCAAACTACTGAAGAATGAAGGCCCAGAAGAATAGACCCTGGCCCAACTGAGGCCCTTGTGTGGGCGCGTAGGGCTGGCCACCACTAGGGGCTATGCCCCCTCCCTGGCCGCCCTTCCCTAGGGGTTGTGCCCCCCCTCTCTCCCTCTATTTAGATGGAGGCTTCTTTTCTTTTCAGACTCGAGTTTTGTTTTACAATTAGCTTTAGCTACTCTTGAACACACACAAATCTGCGTTGTCCTCGTGTATTTCAGAACTGCACCTTCGAGTGATAATTAGATTGCTCGCATCTCTTTCTTGTTCGTTCTTCGATTGAGGACAGGAAACAATCTTCGTGACCACGCTGATCTTGCATCAACAAGGTTTGTAACCACAAGGAGTTAATTCAGCGATTGCATTGGCGCTTCGGGCTCTCTTGTCATAGTCGGATCCTGAGGGTCATCTTCCACGAAGTCGAAATTTTCCCCACTCACCAAAAGATCGGGCACTTCGGCTCTATCAGACGGACCGGATGTACATCCACACTTCGGTGGCTATCCCTTGGGAGTCATCCGAGTCATCGGACGACGCCGGAGGGGAAGTGTAGACCGGGGACCCCTCGGACTCGGCGGAGAACTCCTCCTCCGAGTACTCGGAGTCACCGAAGTCCTCCGACGAAGGACTCGGTTCAGGCTTCTGTTTGTCGCTGGAGCGACGCGGCGAGCCCTAACCTTTTTTGTCCTTGCCCATGGCTAGATGGAAGAGAAGACAACCATTGGGTGGTGGACGGCTAGGAAATTTCAATAGATTTTCTGAAGCGGTCACATCCATACAGTATACACAATGAATGTATTGAGACAGAAGGAAGATATCGATAGAGATCAAAGGAAAGCCAAATATAGCTACTGAACTGCAAGTCTAGTCAGCTGAAGCATTGAAGCATAGAGCGAAGTGAAGACCAGCCAAGAGCCATCTACCAGACGTCCAATTGTCGCCGATCAAATAAATTTCAAACCTAACAAGACATGGGCAGACCACGCTGTTGGTTTCTAAAGCATGAGATGAAGACAACATGTTGATCTCTAAAGCATGAGTTGGTGATATAATGCTAATTTCTAAAGCATGAACCGATGGTAAAATGCTGGTTTCTAAAGCATGAGACGAAGATAAAATGATGATTTCTAAAGCATGAGATGAAGATCTTTGAGTGGATTATTTTCAATAATCCACTCAAAGCTCGGGGGCTACACCCATTGGGTGCACCTCCAGTGAGGTGCACCTAGGTGCACCCAATGAAACTTTAACCCCAAAGGACAGAACGCTGATCTCTAAAGCATAAGTTGATGATAGAGTGTCGATTCCTGAAGCATAAGGCGAAGATCGTCGAATGTACCAAAAGAGGACAACGAATTTTTTTTTACTAAAGTCATTCAGAGTTCATAAGGAACATTCAACAGATGCACTTCCCAAGCGCTCATCACCAAGATGGAAATTAAAACCGCAAGCTGGACCTAGAATCTTTGGGCTGATTATTTCAAAATCAACTCAAAGATTGGGGGCTTGTGGGGGACATATATCCCCTGGGTCCACTAGAAGGTTAGAAGGCCTCGTAGACGGTCTTGGGCTTACTGTCTCGCAAGGCCATTCCTTCGTGGGCCAGGGGAGAAATGCTAGAAGAATGGGCCAGCGTAGGGAATGAGCAAACGTGGACCAAGGCGGCTCGTGGGGTTTTGAGCGTTACCCACAACTCCGATCCGATTCTCCCGCACGACCACCTTAGACATCGAAACCAAATGAGGATAAGTCGGTAGGATTATAGGAAGATAAGTTCAGTCGGTTCACTATTATTTAGGAATACATCATTATCATACACGCATGTATTGCCCCACGGTCGGATATATAAGGCGTAGGGGCACCCCATCAAAGACAGGTCATTCATCAGCCATCTCCTCCATTCTCTAGCATTCTTCACACTAGAGAATCCCCCTGTAACCCACCACATAAAGATCCACACCAGGAAGTAGGGTATTACGCCTCTCCAAGCAGCTCGAACCTATAGAAAATTGTCCCTCGTCTCTCGTGCGCCTAGCACGAACCATCGAGCTACAGTCAGCAACACCGTCCTACCCAAAAGCACCACGAGGGGTAACCCCGGGTGCACGGTCGGGTCCCAAACACCGACAGGTAGCCTTATTTTTTCCATGCTATTTATACTTGTATTCATTCATGATCATCTCGCATATCATATAGGTACACTAATGATCATGATGCGAAGGCTAGGATCTGAGGTGACCCCAAGGTGATGCAAAAGGGTGGATTACTCCGAGAGATGATGTTGGCAGACCATGTTCAAGATGGATGGATTGATCGAGTACCCGGATGGGAGATGATCGACAAGCAAATCTTGTCTAACAAACACTAACTTAATAGTGTTTTATCCTAGGAAAGCCCCGGTGCATTTACCCCTTTCCTTGTTGTTTTAAAATCTTTATCACCTTATATGATGTATTAGGTGATAGGATTTGTGTGCTAAACAAATGATGCATTACCATTCCTTGATACCTGTTGGTCACTTGTTCTCAAATACTGAGTTAAGAACAAGGCAACACAAATGTTAATGGTTAAAGACCTTCGTCCTTCGAAGCATTATCTCCCTTATGATATAATGATTTTCAGACAAAGGTCATGAAGCACATACCTTTGGCTTGACAGAAGGTAAAAGTCCGAGAGTGATGTGCGAGCGATTACAAGTCAGCGTGAATAGTACGTTGTTACTATTCATCTATTTATAGACACATGACCCAACCTGGGTAAAATTACATTCATGTCCCTGACATTTACTATTAGCCAAAAGGTAATCTGTTGAGGACTGAGCAGTGTTTTCCTTTTAAGTCAGTTTCATCCTCCATCATCATCCTTGTGCTAAGCCGAAGCTTCTCCAGCCACAACTTTGGAACTGGTTCATCCTTCTTCCAGATCGCGCCTTTCATACCATGTACACCTTCATCTCAAAGCCGAAGCCTCATGTGACAGTATACTATACTGGAAAACATATTAGTCATGTTTTTGAGGACCTTCGGAAGACGAAGGCCCCCAATAGTAGCCCCTCGTAGTATTAATTTGTTCTTGTATCTAATAAATTTAGACTGCGACGTGAACGAAGACCTTTAGCCGAAGGTCCAAAAAACACCTTCCCTTCGCTAGAATAACGAAAGTCAATGACAAACGGGGCCCGTCAAGTTGCAATACACTAAGCATATAAATAGAAACCCACAGCGACAGCATCTGCTGTGCCATTTCAATTGCTTGTGCTCTTTTCTCAAGTTTTAATTTTCTTGCTGTCAGATTTCACTTGTTTTGTGAGCTTCGGCATTTCGTTCAATTTCCCACCAAATGGCTGACGAGAAGAAGGTTGCTGATCCTGCCCTGGCTGGTTTTTACGAAGCCATGGAAAAAACAAACACAGAGAAGATTACAAACGAGATACTAGCTGATTTGTCTGAATTTTCTGATGATAGTGGGAGCTTTGATATGGAAAGTGAAGGCGAAGATGCAGAAAATCGGCCCTGGCAACCAAGCCACACTAACTTCGGAAAATCATCCATTAAGCAAAGTCAAATTGACGCTATGAAAGGGAGATATTTCCTGTGACACCCTAGGTGTCTATTTCTTGTTATATGGGGAGATTTATCCTAACCTCGGATGCTCAGTAAAAATTTCTATTCTCGCTCGCGTATGTCTCTGATTATCCAGATTATTCATCCACATTTCATCGAATTTGGAGTTATTCAGTCGCACAGAAGGCCGAATTTGGAGCCTGTTAAAAACTTTTATGATGAATACATCCACACTACTGATACATCTATGCCAATACAAGTACCAATTTCTGGTCCCATTACTCGCGCTTGTGCTCGTCAACTCAACCATCAAGTGATTACACTCTTGAGTTCATGTCCATCATATTTAGACCATGGAGACCCATGCACTCTTGTTTTGCTTAGGAGCCAGGGAGAAGACCGAAAGGGAAAAGGATTTGAACATGCTGGATTCGGACTGCAGAAGAACACCAACTTGTGACGGTCACCACGGTCACATGCGGGCTCGGATTGGAATGTTCAAACACAACATAGAAAGCTTATCAAGTCTACTTTCATATGGATCCGGAATTATAGTCATATCTATTCTGAGGCCGCCGTAATCATTGTTTCCTTACTAAGATATTTTCTGCCTTTTCTGCCCATTGTGCTGCGTCACCCTATTTTGGCCCAATGGGTCGTGTATCAAGTTGGGTCCATTAGGGACGCATCCTAGGGTTGCAGCATGACCCCAATACCCTTGTGGTCGTCCTCCCATGTTTATAAACCCCCTAGCCGCCACCAAGAACAGCGGGTTTTGTTTAGATCAAGTTTAGCTCTCGCTACTTGCTTGTAAGCTCGCTTGTTGGTTCAGCCGCCCGTCTTCTTGTCTTCGGAAGCCCACCATATTTGAGTTTGATTTTGAAACCTACAATTTACATCGAGTAATTCAGTACTTGTTCTACTTGTTCTTTCTAGTTCTTCGATTGCTTGCAGGACGAGAGCCCTAGTGGCCAGGGTGTCACGGTCCACAAGATCGTGACAGCCATAGGAGGTGGTGTATCGGTTGCTAAGGCGCAATGTCTTTGGAAGGCTGTAGTCAGGCCGTGTACGTAATCTCCTCCACCAATCGAGTTATTCCACACCCTCTCATCGAAAGAATGGGCATTCACCCAACGGGTGCACATCAGTTGGTAATCAGAGGATGGTTTATCGGTGAGAGATTTACTTTTCTTCGCTGTTTTCTTTTCTCCTATAGTCCAGAAAAAGCCAAAAAAATAGTAGATTAGTTTTACCGTAATCCTATAAACCATTGCACATTTACTAGTACTACTTAGCTAGGGCTTGTTGAGTTTTCGGTTGAATCGGTTGTGTCGAGTTGCTGGTCTTAGTTTATTCCTTTAGAGTTTTGAGTTCTACCACGTTTTGGTCACCACGAGATCCACCATCACCATAAACTTCTCTGGTTCGTTTTTGCCGCCACGGATACATCTCATGTCGGATTTGGAAGTTTAAATACAATCTGGAAAGCTTATCTTATCTTCTTTCCAACGGATCTAACCTTGTCTCAAAATTCATTCTGAGCGCTCCGCAATCATCGTAGAAATTTCTGGACTTTCTATATTAACAAGATTTGTTAAATCTGATTTAAAGGGGTTGTTAGCAATATCCTTATTGTTTGGGTTGTCATAGTAAAAAAAGGGTTTAGACCCCTGCAAAAAAAAGAAGAAGAAAAAAAAGAAAAGAAAAGAAAAAAAGGAAAAGAAGAAGAAAGAAGGGGGCTGAATCTCTAAATTTGTTGTTTCTCTTTGTGCTATGCTAGTTGTTCTTTTTGAGTGACTATCTTTGTGCCTAGGCTCACGTCTCTAGCATGGTTTTGCCTAGGACCAGCAAAGTACCACCGTTGAACGATTATTCATCTTGCTTTTGTAACTAACGTGGTACTAGTGTATTCCTTGCTTCAGCCCACCTACAACTCTACATATTTCGACTACAGTTTGACAGGTTGTGTTGCTGCGGCACCGATACACTTATTCCACGGTTGCAGACTTGTTGGTTGTTGACCCCTCCTGTTGAGCAAGGTAAGAATTGGTAAGAGCCAGTGTGGCAGGTTGAGAGTGAGCACCTTGCAGTAGCTACATCCTAATAGTTGGAGTCTTTATTCCTTCACTTTTTTTATCTTGTTGCCTCTGTTCGTCTAACCATGGCAGGATTGGAGGTTGATGATGCTTCTCGTAATATGCCACACTCTCCTCGCACCAAGGGCATCATGCAACACTTTGCAAGGCTGGTGAAGATGCACACGGAAGGTCTTGATAATGACTTGCACGTGACGAATGAAAAGATGGGGCAATTGGAGGCCACACAGATCGACACTAACACCAAACTTGCAAATGTGGAAATGACAGTTGCTCATATTGACAAGAGCCTTGTCGCACTCTTGAGGCGATTTGATGAGATGCATGCTAATACCAATGGTGGGCATGATGAGGGCGTCGAAGGTAACTGGGATGACTATGTTGCTGATACTGAACAAGATGACCAAGAAGCACCTAATCGCCGGCGACTACGTACTAACCGCAGAGGTATGGGTGGTTTTCGCCGACGTGAGGTACATGGTAATGATGATGCTTTTGGTAAGGTTAAATTTAAAATACCTCCTTTTGATGGTAAATATGACCTGATGCTTACATTACTTGGGAGATTGCGGTTGATCAAAAGTTCACATGTCATGAATTTCCTGAGAATGAGCGGGTTAGAGCTGCTACTAGTGAGTTTACTGAATTAGCTTCTGTTTGGTGGATAGAACATGGTAAGAAGAATCCTAATAACATGCCACAAACTTGGGATGCGTTGAAACGGGTCATGCGGGCTAGATTTGTTCCTTCTTATTATGCACATGATATGTTAAACAAGTTGCAACAATTGAGACAGGGTACTAAAAGTGTAGAAGATTATTATCAGGAATTACAAATGGGTATGTTGCGTTGTAACATAGAGGAGGGTGAGGAATCTGCTGTGGCTAGATTTTTGGGCGGGTTAAATAGGGAAATTCAGGACATCCTTGCTTATAAAGATTATGCTAACGTAACCCGATTGTTTCATCTTGCTTGCAAAGCTGAAAGGGAAGTGCAGGGACGACGTGCTAATGCAAGGTCTAATGTTTCTGCAGGAAAATCTACACCATGGCAGCAGCGCACGACTACGTCCATGACCCGCCGTACACCAACACCAACTCCCTCGCTGAGTCGACCAGCACCACCACCTTCCTCCGGCGACAAACCACGTGCATCTTCCACAAATTCAGCAACCAAATCTGCCCAGAAACCAGCAGGTAGTGGCTCTTCAGTAGCCTCCACAGGTAGAACAAGAGATGTTCTATGTTATCGATGCAAGGGCTATGGACACATGCAGCGTGATTGTCCTAACAGCATGTTTTGGTGGTAAAAGACGATGGTGGGTATTCCTCTGCTAGTGATTTGGATGAAGCTACACTTGCTTTGCTTGCGGCTGATGATGCAGGCACTAAGGAACCAACTGAAGAACAGATTGGTGAAGATGATGCAGAGCATTATGAGAGCCTCATTGTACAGCGTGTGCTTAGTGCACAAATGGAGAAGGCAAAGCAGAATCAGGACATACGTTGTTTCAAACAAAGTGTGTCATTAAGGAGTGTTCTTGTCGTTTGATCATTAATGGAGGTAGCTGCAACAACTTGGCTAGCAGCGACATGGTTGGGAAGCTTGCACTTACGACCAAACTGCATCCGCATCCATATCACATTCAATGGCTTAACAATAGTGGTAAGGTCAAGGTAACCAAGCTGGTACGAATTAGTTTTGCTATTGGTTCATATTGTAACACCCGAGGTGTTACTTAGGGTTTTCACTCAAGACTACACAAGCCAAGCCCATCATCACATGTGGCTTAACTGGAGCAAAGTACACCAAACTTGGAACTCAAGACCCTAAGTAAGTGCAACCCATCTTAGATGTAATGCCTTAACTTATCATGCACATATAATGGGGAGAATTGCCCAAACCCTAATTCAAACCCCTTTGGACAAGTGGAGCACTAGAAGTAAGCATGAACAAAAGGGTATGAAAACCACATGATCATGACTTGGGCCAATTATAAAAGATGTAGTACACTTAATACCCTACAAATGATAGTAAGAAAGTGACCCCAAAAAGAATTCAGAAAAACCCCAAAAGGTTCACCAAAGGGTTGAGCACAAAAGAAAAATCAGAATTCTTCTAATTCCAAAACCACCCCTTTTTCCAAAGATCAAACATGTTCACCTTGATCCCAAACTTAAAACCATTTGTCCCAATTGACAAAGTGGCGCCAAAATACCTCTAGAACACCGTGGAAAAGTTTGAACCCAAACCTAAGTCGTTTGACACGACTTGGGAAAAGTTTTGTCTCGGTTTGGACAGCTAGGACAAAGACAACTTCCCACCCCCATATCTCTCTAACCCGACCACATCTCCCCTTGGAACTCACATGAACTAGGTAGCCCTAGGTGCAGGGAAGAAATCTCTCACAGGTCTTAGGGCAAGATTCGCACGTTTTGGCCGCTCAGCAGAGGGTAGAACACGAACAGAAGCAAAGAGCCATGTGTTCGACGCGCTCTGAGCTCGCTAGAGCACGCCCGACGCGCGCCCCTGCGTGCCCCGCTTCGCGCCAAAGCCGAGCCGGCGCCGTTGCCCGCGCCTATAAAGCCCCCAGAGACGTCGACCGTACTCCTCCGCGCGCGCTCGACCTCACCGGAGCCAGAGATCACCGACGTTTGCCCTGCAAATGGCGTGCCCACGGCCACCCGATCCCCCGCACCATAGACCGGCCAGCAGAGCCTTCCCCAGCCGCGTCCGACCCTCGGAGTAGACCGTGCATGCCTCGGTGAAGCTCCTCGAGCAAGGAATCAGACTTTGCCTCACCGGAGAAGCCAGTCCACGGTCACCGGACTTCACCCGATCGCTGGTGAACGTAGACCGGGTAAGTCTCTACACCATTCTCCGATTCCATGCGCACATAGCTTCTACGTCACCCCGTGGAGCTCATCGTGCCGTTTAATTAAACTAGATCGCCGTGGTTAGGCCGGAGCCCTCGCCGCCGACGAGTTCGCCCGCCTGCCCACGTGGACCGGTCGATTCCGACCACCACCGTCGTCGAGCCGTACCTCGCTGTGACCGCCAGGACCTCCCGAAGCCAACCCCGCCCCTCGCCGAACCTCTCTCACCGCCGGTAAGCCACGCCACCCTTTTCCTTTCCACTGTCACTGTTTACATAAGGGGAGGGACCTCGGGGGAGAAGAAGAAAAGGCCAGGGGGTTTTGTGCGCTATTAGAGACTCAGGGGAATAGTAGCGCAGGGGTATAACTGAAGGAAATGATTTAGAAAGAACCCAGGGTCTTCGATGCAAAGTAGTTTTCCAGGAAACCTTTTAAATATTCTGATTTAAATCCAAACAGAACTTGAAAAATTCATAACTTCAGTTTGGTTTACCCAAATCGAGTCAAACCAATTTTGCCAGATCCTAAATAATGTGAACTACTTAGGAAAAATATAAAACCCCTAAGTGTTACAGAAAACTTTAAAGTTGTGATTTAAATAATTAACTGGTCAAAAGCTAAAAGAAATAAGGAAAAATAGCTACACTATTTGACTGGGGTTAAGAAAATTTAGAGAGGTACTTAATCAATTCCTAACCTGTTTAAAAATAATAAACCCCTCTGTATACCCCATTAAGGTAGAGTTTGCCATTTAAATCACTTTTTGCTTAAAGTTGAAGAAAATATAAAAGGTGGTTTAAAATAAGAACCAGGGAGCACCCACATTTTTGTTAGCTCCCTTATTTAGTGTAGTTCACTAGAAAATTTTATTATACCCTTGTTTAGTGCAAAAGAAAGGAGATACCTTTTAATTTAGAAAAATAAGGAAACCTTAGAAAAAACCCTAGAAAAATAACCCTGAAGAGAAAACACCTCAAACCTTTGGATAACTAATGTTTTGTTATTATGAACATAGGAAAAATGTGGAATCTGTTGTTTGATATTTTTCAAATAACAAGTTAGTTATAAGCACCTTTTTGGCATAAAACTTTAGAAATTCACAACTAAATATCCAGTAGGCCTTTTTCTGTGATTTTTAACACAGAGGCCTAATATCCCCTATGTATCTGGACAAAAATAATATTTGGTACAGAAAACTCAATTAAATCATAGCTATAGTGTAAAGTGCCCTTTTAAAACTTATCTTTGTTAAGTTTGCATAAGTAGTATCTGAATCAGTATCCACCTCAAATTTATAGGACAGATTACAGTGACAACTAGTAACCCACTGTAATTTTTACAGAATTTTTGGAAAGAGTTAAAGCACTGTTGTAGTTCAAACCCACACTAAACCAGCAAAACCCCTTGAGTACCCACTAAAAATGGGCATTCCAAGTCTCAATCCATTTATGCTTAGGCAAGAAACTCAAAACCTAAATTGATAAGCCTAAAACCCCATGAGCCTTTTATAACAAGAAAAACCTAAATGATTAACCAACTTAGTTTTTCTGCACTAAGGTGTAATTGCTATTAAATTCTGCATAATCATGGCATACATATTCTTATTCATTGCATTCGATAGAGTGCAACTTCGCCGATGGAGAGTATGTCCTCGTGCCGGAGCAAGGAGTTGCTCAGGAGGTAGCCTCGAATCCAGCACCAGAGCCTGCCCCAGCTTTGGAAGGCTAGCCCCAGTTTTATGCATAACCTATTTATTATGCTATTTTACTACACTTAATGTTTGTAGGCTTGTACTGTGCACTTAAGTGTAGGAGTTGACTGAAACCTTAGTTGCATGAACTCAGGATACCTTTTGAGATGGATACTAGTATGCTAGGTCGAGTAGCTGCTTTATTAATTAGGGATCTCGATAGAAGTCGAGTGATTTTTTAGCACTCGCGCGAGGTTAGGAAATTGGTTGTATCCATTTTTGATATCGTAATGATGGTGGTCTGTGGACAACGGTCCATGGGGATGCGTTGTCTACGAGACGGAAATTAGAATAAGGATCAAGGTGTGGTACCGTGTGTCAAGTGTTTGAACGTACTAAACACATGCCGAGAAATATGGTAAATCGGTAAGCCTAGTACCTGAGTGAACCTGCCCGCAGACATATCCCCTCACGCGACCTAAGACGTGGTCTCCCATTCCGGTTATGGTGGGTACGAGTGCGGCCACTGCACGATGGCAGTCAGGGTCAGTGGGGCATTGTACGCCAAGGCGGTGAGCCCTGATCTGTTGCCAGGGAATCGATGGGGACGGTTGATGTGTGTGGGGATGGAGTGCCTCACCACGTCGTGTGTTTAGGTTTACCTTGCAAGGTTTAAAAACTCGATTCAGATCGTCTGCTTCTCGCAGCTAATGAGACTGCTTGATCCATGCTGCTACATTGAGTAACAAGTGGAAATGAGATGACTTGGCAAAAGTTGTTGATTGCTAAATGTTTGATACCATGTATGATTAGAAAGGTATACATTTAGTCTTAAGAGAGTCACACTAAAACTTGACAAAGCTAAAACTTGATTTATAAACTCAGCTAGTGCTTTTGGCAACCAAACCCCTCAGCCAAACAGCTGCATGTCTAGAGGTAGAGGAGTAGACTCCTCACACCGGGTAAGTCTAGCTGAGTATTAGTATACTCAGCCTTGCTTGTGGCATAATTTTATAGGTTCTCTGGAGGACATGGTTGCTGGAGTGACTTGGCCGTCCATCTTGCCACCGGGTTGGACAGTCGAGTGGGACCCTACCTCGGCTGAGGAGGAGCATGAGGAGTGATGGGACAGGCTTCCCCATCTCTCGGTTTATTTACCATTAGTTTTATTCCGCTGCACTTCGAACAATGATGACTACTTTTGCTAAAACTCCGATGATGATGTAATAAGTTTAATACTCCTTAATGTTTGGTTTTATGCTTTATTGTATTTGCTCTGTGACTCACCATCGAGTGAGATCGTGGTACATGATCCTGTCAGTGGCCTCGTCGGACTAGATCCGAGGGATTGACGGGTTATTCCCAATTAAGTGTGGTCTAGCCTCTAAGGCGGGACTTAGGCACTTAAGTTGGAATAATTCGGGCAGTTCCGCCACACATATCATGATGTTGTTGACTGTGACGTTGTGCCTATGGATGCTTGTAATATTCTGCTAGGTAGACCATGGCAATTTGATTCAGATTGTATGCATCATGGTAGATCAAATCAATATTCTCTCATACACCATGATAAGAAAATTATTTTGCTTCCCATGTCCCCTGAGGCTATTATGCGTGATGATGTTGCTAAAGCTACCAAAGCTAAAACTGAGAACAACAAGAATATTAAAGCTGTTGGTAATAACAAAGATGAGATAAAATTGAAAGGACATTGCTTGCTTGTGACGAAATTTGATGTTAATGAATTATTTGCTTCCACTTCTGTTGCCTACGCCTTGGTATGCAAGGATGGTTTGATTTCAATTCAAGATATGCAGCATTCTTTGCCTCCTGTTGTTGCTAACAATTTGCAGGAGTATTCTGATGTATTTCCAAGTGAGATACCAGAGGGGCTGCCACCTATACGAGGGATTGAGCACCAAATTGATCTTCACTTTTTTTATCTTGTTGCCTCTGTTCGTCTAACCATGGCAGGATTGGAGGTTGATGATGCTTCTCGTAATATGCCACACTCTCCTCGCACCAAGGGCATCATACAACACTTTGCAAGGCTGGTGAAGATGCACACGGAAGGTCTTGATAATGACTTGCACGTGACGAATGAAAAGATGGGGCAATTGGAGGCCACACAGATCGACACTAACACCAAACTTGCAAATGTGGAAATGACAGTTGCTCATATTGACAAGAGCCTTGTCGCACTCTTGAGGCGATTTGATGAGATGCATGCTAATACCAATGGTGGGCATGATGAGGGCGTCGAAGGTAACTGGGATGACTATGTTGCTGATACTGAACAAGATGACCAAGAAGCACCTAATCGCCGGCGACTACGTACTAACCGCAGAGGTATGGGTGGTTTTCGCCGACGTGAGGTACATGGTAATGATGATGCTTTTGGTAAGGTTAAATTTAAAATACCTCCTTTTGATGGTAAATATGACCTGATGCTTACATTACTTGGGAGATTGCGGTTGATCAAAAGTTCACATGTCATGAATTTCCTGAGAATGAGCGGGTTAGAGCTGCTACTAGTGAGTTTACTGAATTAGCTTCTGTTTGGTGGATAGAACATGGTAAGAAGAATCCTAATAACATGCCACAAACTTGGGATGCGTTGAAACGGGTCATGCGGGCTAGATTTGTTCCTTCTTATTATGCACATGATATGTTAAACAAGTTGCAACAATTGAGACAGGGTACTAAAAGTGTAGAAGATTATTATCAGGAATTACAAATGGGTATGTTGCGTTGTAACATAGAGGAGGGTGAGGAATCTGCTGTGGCTAGATTTTTGGGCGGGTTAAATAGGGAAATTCAGGACATCCTTGCTTATAAAGATTATGCTAACGTAACCCGATTGTTTCATCTTGCTTGCAAAGCTGAAAGGGAAGTGCAGGGACGACGTGCTAATGCAAGGTCTAATGTTTCTACAGGAAAATCTACACCATGGCAGCAGCGCACGACTACGTCCATGACCCGCCGTACACCAACACCAACTCCCTCGCTGAGTCGACCAGCACCACCACCTTCCTCCGGCGACAAACCACGTGCATCTTCCACAAATTCAGCAACCAAATCTGCCCAGAAACCAGCAGGTAGTGGCTCTTCAGTAGCCTCCACAGGTAGAACAAGAGATGTTCTATGTTATCGATGCAAGGGCTATGGACACGTGCAGCGTGATTGTCCTAACAGCATGTTTTGGTGGTAAAAGACGATGGTGGGTATTCCTCTGCTAGTGATTTGGATGAAGCTACACTTGCTTTGCTTGCGGCTGATGATGCAGGCACTAAGGAACCAACTGAAGAACAGATTGGTGAAGATGATGCAGAGCATTATGAGAGCCTCATTGTACAGCGTGTGCTTAGTGCACAAATGGAGAAGGCAAAGCAGAATCAGGACATACGTTGTTTCAAACAAAGTGTGTCATTAAGGAGTGTTCTTGTCGTTTGATCATTAATGGAGGTAGCTGCAACAACTTGGCTAGCAGCGTCATGGTTGGGAAGCTTGCACTTATGACCAAACTGCATCCGCATCCATATCACATTCAATGGCTTAACAATAGTGGTAAGGTCAAGGTAACCAAGCTGGTACGAATTAGTTTTGCTATTGGTTCATATTGTAACACCCGAGGTGTTACTTAGGGTTTTCACTCAAGACTACACAAGCCAAGCCCATCATCACATGTGGCTTAACTGGAGCAAAGTACACCAAACTTGGAACTCAAGACCCTAAGTAAGTGCAACCCATCTTAGATGTAATGCCTTAACTTATCATGCACATATAATGGGGAGAATTGCCCAAACCCTAATTCAAACCCCTTTGGACAAGTGGAGCACTAGAAGTAAGCATGAACAAAAGGGTATGAAAACCACATGATCATGACTTGGGCCAATTATAAAAGATGTAGTACACTTAATACCCTACAAATGATAGTAAGAAAGTGACCCCAAAAAGAATTTAGAAAAACCCCAAAAGGTTCACCAAAGGGTTGAGCACAAAAGAAAAAACAGAATTCTTCTAAGTCCAAAACCACCCCTTTTTCCAAAGATCAAACATGTTCACCTTGATCCCAAACTTAAAACCATTTGTCCCAATTGACAAAGTGGCGCCAAAATACCTCTAGAACACCGTGGAAAAGTTTGAACCCAAACCTAAGTCGTTTGACACGACTTGGGAAAAGTTTTGTCTCGGTTTGGACAGCTAGGACAAAGACAACTTCCCACCCCCATATCTCTCTAACCCGACCACATCTCCCCTTGGAACTCACATGAACTAGGTAGCCCTAGGTGCAGGGAAGAAATCTCTCACAGGTCTTAGGGCAAGATTCGCACGTTTTGGCCGCTCAGCAGAGGGTAGAACACGAACAGAAGCAAAGAGCCATGTGTTCGACGCGCTCTGAGCTCGCTAGAGCACGCCCGACGCGCGCCCCCGCGTGCCCCGCTTCGCGCCAAAGCCGAGCCGGCACCGTTGCCCGCGCCTATAAAGCCCCCAGAGACGTCGACCGTACTCCTCCGCGCGCGCTCGACCTCACCGGAGCCAGAGATCACCGACGTTTGCCCTGCAAATGGCGTGCCCACGGCCACCCGATCCCCCGCACCATAGACCGGCCAGCAGAGCCTTCCCCAGCCGCGTCCGACCCTCGGAGTAGACCGTGCATGCCTCGGTGAAGCTCCTCGAGCAAGGAATCAGACTTTGCCTCACCGGAGAAGCCAGTCCACGGTCGCCGGACTTCACCCGATCGCTGGTGAACGTAGACCGGGTAAGTCTCTACACCATTCTCCGATTCCATGCGCACATAGCTTCTACGTCACCCCGTGGAGCTCATCGTGCCGTTTAATTAAACTAGATCGCCGTGGTTAGGCCGGAGCCCTCGCCGCCGACGAGTTCGCCCGCCTGCCCACGTGGACCGGTCGATTCCGACCACCACCGTCGTCGAGCCGTACCTCGCTGTGACCGCCAGGACCTCTCGAAGCCAACCCCGCCCCTCGCCGAACCTCTCTCACCGCCGGTAAGCCACGCCACCCTTTTCCTTTCCACTGTCACTGTTTACATAAGGGGAGGGACCTCGGGGGAGAGGAAGAAAAGGCCAGGGGGTTTTGTGCGCTATCAGAGACTCAGGGGAATAGTAGCGCAGGGGTATAACTGAAGGAAATGATTTAGAAAGAACCCAGGGTCTTCGATGCAAAGTAGTTTTCCAGGAAACCTTTTAAATATTCTGATTTAAATCCAAACAGAACTTGAAAAATTCATAACTTCAGTTTGGTTTACCCAAATCGAGTCAAACCAATTTTGCCAGATCCTAAATAATGTGAACTACTTAGGAAAAATATAAAACCCCTAAGTGTTACAGAAAACTTTAAAGTTGTGATTTAAATAATTAACTGGTCAAAAGCTAAAAGAAATAAGGAAAAATAGCTACACTATTTGACTGGGGTTAAGAAAATTTAGAGAGGTACTTAATCAATTCCTAACCTGTTTAAAAATAATAAACCCCTCTGTATACCCCATTAAGGTAGAGTTTGCCATTTAAATCACTTTTTGCTTAAAGTTGAAGAAAATATAAAAGGTGGTTTAAAATAAGAACCAGGGAGCACCCACATTTTTGTTAGCTCCCTTATTTAGTGTAGTTCACTAGAAAATTTTATTATACCCTTGTTTAGTGCAAAAGAAAGGAGATACCTTTTAATTTAGAAAAATAAGGAAACCTTAGAAAAAACCCTAGAAAAATAACCCTGAAGAGAAAACACCTCAAACCTTTGGATAACTAATGTTTTGTTATTATGAACATAGGAAAAATGTGGAATCTGTTGTTTGATATTTTTCAAATAACAAGTTAGTTATAAGCACCTTTTTGGCATAAAACTTTAGAAATTCACAACTAAATATCCAGTAGGCCTTTTTCTGTGATTTTTAACACAGAGACCTAATATCCCCTATGTATCTGGACAAAAATAATATTTGGTACAGAAAACTCAATTAAATCATAGCTATAGTGTAAAGTGCCCTTTTAAAACTTATCTTTGTTAAGTTTGCATAAGTAGTATCTGAATCAGTATCCACCTCAAATTTATAGGACAGATTACAGTGACAACTAGTAACCCACTGTAATTTTTACAGAATTTTTGGAAAGAGTTAAAGCACTGTTGTAGTTCAAACCCACACTAAACCAGCAAAACCCCTTGAGTACCCACTAAAAATGGGCATTCCAAGTCTCAATCCATTTATGCTTAGGCAAGAAACTCAAAACCTAAATTGATAAGCCTAAAACCCCATGAGCCTCTTATAACAAGAAAAACCTAAATGATTAACCAACTTAGTTTTTCTGCACTAAGGTGTAATTGCTATTAAATTCTGCATAATCATGGCATACATATTCTTATTCATTGCATTCGATAGAGTGCAACTTCACCGACGGAGAGTATGTCCTCGTGCCGGAGCAAGGAGTTGCTCAGGAGGTAGCCCCGAATCCAGCACCAGAGCCTGCCCTAGCTTTGGAAGGCAAGCCCCAGTTTTATGCATAACCTATTTATTATGCTATTTTACTACACTTAATGTTTGTAGGCTCGTACTGTGCACTTAAGTGTAGGAGTTGACTGAAACCTTAGTTGCATGAACTCAGGATACCTTTTGAGATGGATACTAGTATGCTAGGTCGAGTAGCTGCTTTATTAATTAGGGATCTCGATAGAAGTCGAGTGATTTTTTAGCACTCGCACGAGGTTAGGAAATTGGTTGTATCCATTTTTGATATCGTAATGATGGTGGTCTGTGGACAACGGTCCATGGGGATGCGTTGTCTACGAGACGGAAATTAGAATAAGGATCAAGGTGTGGTACCGTGTGTCAAGTGTTTGAACGTACTAAACACATGCCGAGAAATATGGTAAATCGGTAAGCCTAGTACCTGAGTGAACCTGCCCGCAGACATATCCCCTCACGCGACCTAAGACGTGGTCTCCCATTCCAGTTATGGTGGGTACGAGTGCGGCCACTGCACGATGGCAGTCAGGGTCAGTGGGGCATTGTACGCCAAGGCGGTGAGCCCTGATCTGTTGCCAGGGAATCGATGTGGACGGTTGATGTGTGTGGGGACGGAGTGCCTCACCACGTCGTGTGTTTAGGTTTACCTTGCAAGGTTTAAAAACTCGATTCAGATCGTATGCTTCTCGCAGCTAATGAGACTGCTTGATCCATGCTGCTACATTGAGTAACAAGTGGAAATGAGATGACTTGGCAAAAGTTGTTGATTGCTAAATGTTTGATACCATGTATGATTAGAAAGGTATACATTTAGTCTTAAGAGAGTCACACTAAAACTTGACAAAGCTAAAACTTGATTTATAAACTCAGCTAGTGCTTTTGGCAACCAAACCCCTCAGCCAAACAGCTGCATGTCTAGAGGTAGAGGAGTAGACTCCTCACACCGGGTAAGTCTAGCTGAGTATTAGTATACTCAGCCTTGCTTGTGGCATAATTTTATAGGTTCTCTGGAGGACATGGTTGCTGGAGTGACTTGGCCGTCCATCTTGCCACCGGGTTGGACAGTCGAGTGGGACCCTACCTCGGCTGAGGAGGAGCATGAGGAGTGATGGGACAGGCTTCCCCATCTCTCGGTTTATTTACCATTAGTTTTATTCCGCTGCACTTCGAACAATGATGACTACTTTTGCTAAAACTCCGATGATGATGTAATAAGTTTAATACTCCTTAATGTTTGGTTTTATGCTTTATTGTATTTGCTCTGTGACTCACCATCGAGTGAGATCGTGGTACATGATCCTGTCAGTGGCCTCGTCGGACTAGATCCGAGGGAACATGGCGTATGTGTGTTGATTGAAGGGCTATTAATAATATCACGATACGATATCGACACCCTATTCCACTTTTAGATGATATGCTTGATGAATTGAGTGGTGCCATCATCTTTTCTAAAGTTGACTGGAATTGGGAGATGAATGGAAAACTGCTTTCAAAACTAAGTTCGGATTGTATGAGTGGTTAGTCATGCCTTTCGGGTTAACTAATGCACCTTCATGAGATTAATGAACGAGGTTTTGTGTGCCTTCATTGGAAAAGTTATGGTAGTATACTTTGATGACATATTGATCTACAGCAAATCTATGGATGAACATGTTGATCACATGCGTGCTGTTTTTTATGCTTTACGAGATGCACGTTTATTTGGTAACCTTGAGAAGTGCACATTTTGCACCGATCGAGTGTCATTTCTTGGCTATGTTGTGACTCCATAGGGAATTGAGGTTGATCAAGCCAAGGTAGAAGCGATACATGGATGTCCTATGCCAAAGACTATCACACAGGTGCGGAGTTTCCTAGGACTTGCCGGCTTCTATCGCCGTTTCGTGAAGGACTTTAGTACCATTGCTGCACCTTTGAATGAGCTTAAGAAGAAGGGAGTGCATTTTAGTTGGGGCAAAGTACAAGAGCACTCTTTCAACGTGCTGAAAGATAAGTTGACACATGCACCTCTCCTCCAACTTCCTGATTTTAATAAGACTTTTGAGCTTGAATGTGATGCTAGTGGAATTGGATTGGGTGGTGTTTTGTTACAAGAAGGCAAACCTGGTGCATATTTTAGTGAAAAATTGAGTGGGTCTGTTCTAAATTATTCTACTTATGATAAGGAATTATATGCTCTTGTGCGAACATTAGAAACATGGCAGCATTATTTGTGGCCCAAAGAGTTTGTTATTCATTCTGATCATGAATCTTTGAAACATATTCGTAGTCAAGGAAAACTGAACTGTAGACATGCTAAGTGGGTTGAATTTATCGAATCTTTTCCTTATGTTATTAAGCACAAGAAAAGAAAAGAGAATATCATTGCTGACGCTTTGTCTAGGAGATATACTTTGTTGAATCAACTTGACTACAAAATCTTTGGATTAGAGACGATTAAAGACCAATATGTTCATGATGCTGATTTTAAAGATGTGTTGTTGCATTGTAAGGATGGAAAAGGATGGAACAAATATATTGTAAAGATGGAAAAGGATGTGTTGTTGCATTCCAGCTAGCTCCGTTCGTTTGTTGTTATTATAGGAAGCACATGGAGGTAGCTTAATGGGACATTTTGGAGCAAAGAAAACAGAGGACATACTTGCTGGTCATTTCTTTTGGCCCAAGGTAAGAAGATATGTGGCAAGATTGGTTGCTCGTTGCATGACATGTCAAAAGGCGAAATCATGGTTAAATCCACACGGTTTGTATTTGCCTCTACCCGTTCCTAGTGCTCCTTGGGAAGATATTTCTATGGATTTTGTGCTGGGATTGCCTAGGACTAGAAAGGGACGTGATAGTGTGTTTGTGGTTGTTGATAGATTTTCTAAGATGGCACATTTCATACCATGTCATAAAACTGACGATGCTACTCATATTGCTGATTTGTTCTTTCGTGAAATTGTTCGCTTGCATGGTGTGCCCAACACAATCGTTTCTGATCGTGATGCTAAATTTCTTAGTCATTTTTGGAGGACTTTGTGGGCAAAATTGGGGACTAAGCTTTTATTTTCTACTACATGTCATCCCCAAACTGATGGTCGAACTGAAGTTGTGAATAGAACTTTGTCTACTATGTTAAGGGATGTTCTAAAGAAAAATATTAAGATGTGGGAGGACTGTTTCCCTCATGTTGAATTTGCTTAAAATCAATCATTGCATTCTACTACAAAGATGTGCCCATTTCAGATTGTATATGGTTTGTTGCCTTGTGCTCCTATTGATTTAATGCCTTTGCCATCTCCTGAAAAACTAAATTTTGATGATACTAGGCGTGCTGAATTGATGTTAAAACTGCATGAAACTACTAAAGAAAACATAGAGCTTATGACTGCTAGATTTAAGTTTGCTAGTGATAAAGGTAGAAAGGAATTAAATTTTGAACCTGGAGATTTAGTTTGGTTGCATTTGAGAAAGGAAAGGTTTCCTGAATTGCGAAAATCTAAATAGTTGCCTCGAGCCGATGGACCGTTTAAAGTGTTAGAGAAAATTAACGACAATGCATATAGGCTAGATCTGCCTACAGACTTTGGGGTTAGCCCCACATTTAACATTACAGATTTAAAGCCCTACATGGGAGAGGAAGTTGTGCTTGAGTCAAGGACGACTCAAATGCAAGAAGGGGGGAATGAGGAAGACATCCACACTACTGATACATCTATGCCAATATAAGTACCAATTTCTGGCCCCATTACTCGCGCTCGTGCTCATCAACTCAACCATCAGGTGATTACACTCTTGAGTTCATGTCCATCATATTTAGACCATGGAGACCCGTGCACTCTTGTTTTTCTTAGGAACCAGGGAGAAGATCGAAAGGGAAAAGGATCTGAACATGCTGGATTCGGACTGCAGAAGAACACCAACTTGTGACGGTCACCACGGTCACATGCGGGCTCGGATTGAAATGTTCAAGCACAACATGGAAAGCTTATCAAGTATACTTTCATATGGATCTGGAATTATAGTCATCTCTGTTATGAGGCCGCCGTAATCATTGTTTCCTTACCGAGATATTTACGGCCTTTTCTGCCCATGGTGTTGCGTCACCCTATTTTGGCCCAATGGGCCGTGTATCAAGTTGGGTCCATTAGGGTCGCATCCTAGGGTTGCATCACAACCTTAATACCCTTGTGGTCGTCCTCCCATGTTTATAAACCCCCTACCCGCCACCAAGAACAACGGGTTTTGTTTAGATCAAGTTTAGCTCTCGCTACTTGCTTGTAAGGGCGTGTGCTGGTTCAGCCGCCCGTCTTCTTGTCTTCAAAACCCCACCATATTGGAGTTTGGTTTTGAAACCTACAATTTACATCGGGTAATTTAGTACTTGTTCTACTTGTTCTTGCTAGTTCTTCGATTGCTTGCAGGACGAGTGCCCTAGTGGCCAGGGTGTCACGCTCCACAAGATCATGACAGCCATAGGAGGTGGTGTATCGGTTGCTAAGGCGTAGCGTCTTTGGAAGGCTGTAGTCGGGCCATGAACGTCGTCTCCTCCACCAATCGAGTTATTCCACACCCTCTCATCGAAAGATCGGGCATTCACCCAACGGGTGCACATCATTTTATTTCTCAGCACGAATGCAAACTCGATTATAAATCTCGTTCAAAGCTCATTTACTCAAGCGCTCAACAGTTGCTAGTCGAGCTATGTCCGAATCCAAATTCTTGATGTTAGATCTATGTCCAAAAATTAATCCGAGTCCGTATTCTCAAGCGGAATCTCCAATGTGTCGTCCTCTAATAAATTTTTATCCAACTCGGCTTAAAATCTCTGTGTCCAATCTAAATACGAAAGTCAACATCGGCAATGATTTTTATTAATCTCACTCGTTTTATTTCGATACCGAATCCGAAGCCGATCAATCTCAATTCATTTTATTCCTACTTATGCGCAAGAATTTAATTTCCAAGCGATACCCAAATAAAATGTTTCGGTTCATTTTATTCTGTAGCCTCTCATTCGTCCGGATGTCAGCTCGCTCCGTTCCCTGCGTCAGTCTCACCCAATGATTGAGCGCTACGCAAATCGGCTAACAGCTGACCACCTCCCTCCTAACCCTCAGCGTCGCCACCATCCTCAGCAAGTCGTTGGACGCCATTCTCTTGGCCAATGCCTAGCACCAGCCAACCAGCATCAGCCGACCAAAGCGTCCAATGCCGCACGCGGACGTCGCCTTTAACAGCAGAAGCGCTCACCCCTCCTGCTCGGCTCCATCTCCCAGAGCGCAGAAGCTCCCTGGCAGCCGCTCATCTCCCTGTCTTCTTCCCCAGCCGACGCCTTCCCTGGGCATGCGACCTCACAACAGCTGATGCCCCCAACTTGAGCACCACCCTCGTCGACGGCCAGCACTTCCCCGTGGTGCCCCTCTCCTATCTCCAGCTCCCTCCTCTCTGTCCCTTGCGCAGAGCCATTCTTCCCTAAGGCGCGGGTGCCAATTCTCTCACGTCTGAGCTCACCACCTGCCAGGACAAGCCGCGGACCCCTCTGCTCCTCCATGGTTGTGAGCTCTGACGTCCCCTCCTTCCTCCCTCTGATGGGCCGCTCGGCGCCCTCTACTCCTTCCCCTGGGCACCAGATGCGCACCCCTTCCCCATCACTCTTCTCCATTTGCGCAGAAATGGTGGCGAGCCCTTTTTCCCTCTCCTCCGCGACATCGCTCCTTCCCAACACCGATGCCCCTCCCTGTGCAGGCGCCCCTTTCCCCCAGCAGGATCCATCCTCTTCTCCCTAAGGCGCCTGATCTCCTCCCCCCACTTAGCACTCCTCTTCCCTTTCCTCTGTCATGGGCGCATGCAGCCATAAGCTCCATGGTCAGATCCCCGTCTCCCCCATCGACGCTAGGCTACTACTATTAATAAGGATGTTGTAGAAGCACCCGAAAAGTAGTTAGGTCTAAGAAGATGTCTAGAATGAGCATGCATCATGATTATCGCATCATTGTCTCTTGTTGATGTGCACCTGTTGGGTGAATGCTCGATCTTTCGATGAGAGGGTGTGGGATAACTCGATTGGTGGAGGAGATGATGTTCACGGCCCGACTACATCCTTCCAAAGACGCTGAGCCTTAGCAATCGATACACCACCTCCTATGGCTGTCACGATCTTGTGCAGCGTGACACCCCGGCCACTAGGGCACTCGTCCTACAATCAATCAAAGAACTAGCAAGAACAAGTAGAACAAGTACTGCATTACTAGATGTAAATGTAGGTTTAACAATCAAACTCCAATATGGTGGGGTTCCGAAGACAAGAAGACGGGCGGCTGAACCAGCACGCGCGCTTACAAGCAAGTAGCGAGAGCTAAACTTGATCTATACAAAACCCGTTGTTCTTGGTGGCGGCTAGGAGGTTTATAAACATGGGAGAACGACCACAAGGGTATTGGGGTCGTGCTGCAACCCTAGGATGGACCCAACTCGATACACAACCCATTGGGCCAAAATAGGGTGACGCAGCACCATGGTCAGAAAAGGCAGGAAATGTCTTGTTAAGGAAACAATGATTACAGCGGCCTCAGAATAGATATGACTATAATTCCGGATCCATTTGAAACTAGACTTGATATGTTTTCCATGTTGTGCTTGAACATTCCAATCCGAGCCCGCATGTGACTGTGGTGACCGTCACAAGTTGGTGTACTTCTACAGTCCGAATCCAGCATGTTCAAATCCTTTTCCCTTTCGTTCTTCTCCCTGGTTCCTAAGCAAAACAAGAGTGCACGGGTCTCCATAGTCTAAATATGATGGACATGAACTCAAGAGTGTAATCACCTGATGGTTGAGTTGACGAGCATGAGCACGAGTAATGGGACCAGAAATTGGTACTTGTATTAGCATAGATGTATCAGTAGTGTGGATGTCTTCATCACTTGTGCACCAACATGCTTCTCTCACCTTTATTCCAATAATAAGAAATTGTGAAAATGTGTTGTATTGCTATGAACTGCAAAAAAATGTCTTATCATGTGTGTCATGATAGTCTTGACTAGGTTGTGTTATGTGCTTCTCTTGTCTTGCTATCTAGGAAATGTTTTAGTTGTTCAACCCTTTTTGCCAAAAAAAATTGTTGCTTGTTTTGCCCATAAAAAGAACCCCTTCTCCAAATAATCTAGTGGTTCCCTAGTGAAATCTTAAAAAATCATATGCTTATGTCAGTGTTTTCTAGCCCTTGTGTGTTTTACCCTTGAAGTTAAACCTGCACAACTTATAGACCCCCACAACTTGACCGCTAGACCAACCCAAGTCTCCTTGTGCACTTGTTGTGTCAAAAAAAATGTGTTGGTGTCTAGTAGTGCAAACCATATGCAAGCCATGTTTCTTTCCGTAAATCCTTAATCCAAAACTTTATAGCATTTATGCTGCTCATCCTAGCAGATCTTGTTCTCCTACCTCTCCTTCGTCCGAATCTGGTAATCATTTTCCTTGTGAATCATGTTGTGGCCTATCATCTGAATCTTCAGATCCTTCATTGATTTTGCCCCGTTATCTGGTTATCTGCTATAACCCGTTCTCAAGTATCAGATGTTGATCTGCCTAAATCTCTCATTTCTGGTCAGTCTCATACCCCGTTCTCCGATGATCATGACGTTGTTTTATCAATTTTATCTTTAAATAGTGTATCCATTTAGTTCAATGGATGTTGTTGTTGTCTTTGGTTCTCTGATGTCTTTAAAAGCTCATCAATCCTGATCTCATGGTTGGTTCCTCCTCATTTCAAATATCATACTAGTCTCTTGCCTGATAATCTCCATGTTGATCATAAAATAGTTCTCTGAGTTGAAGAAAATTCTCATGTAATGCTCTTTTGCCAACAATCTCTGCTTCAACTCCGGTCACATTCTTATTTTCTGAGCCATACTCTCATGGGCTCCATCTATCTGTGCTTTGTGGATTTCTCATTGGTTGCGTTTGGTAATGGTATTATGACTAACGACTGATGGTGCCGCGACGAAACCGAGAGCCTTCTATGGTGCACACATGGTCGAGCTGCTCGGCACGCGTTGGTATCACGGTTAATAGTTGTGATCCATTATGGGACTACGCCAAGGAGCCATCTTTTGTGGACATTCTCTCAAAGTGATCGCCGCATTTTGTCTCAATATGTCGCGATGTTCTGTCCAAATCTATCTCCTGTATCTTGTCAGATACCCTCTCATGAATTTGCATCTATCATCGGTCTGGGAGTTACATGCTTCTCCACCCTTGAAGATCCTCATTCGAATCTTGGGACGAGATTCCTTTAAGGGGGGAAGGCTGTGACACCCCAGGTGTCTATTTCTTGTTATATCGGGAGATTTATCCTAACCTCGGATGCTTAGTAAAAATTTATATTCTCGCTCGTGTATGTCTCTGATTATCCGGATTATTCATCCACATTTCACTGAATTTGGAGTTATTCAGTCGCGCAGAAGGCCGAATTTGGAGCCTGTTAAAAACTTTTATTTCTCAGCACGAATGCAAACTCGATAATCAATCTCGATTATAAATCTCGTTCAAAGCTCATTTAATCAAGCACTCGATAGTTGCTAGTCAAGTTGTGTCCGAATCCAAATTTTTGATGTTCGATCCATGTCCAAAAATTAATCCGAGTCCGTATTCTCAAGTGGAATCTCCAATGTGTGGTCCTCTAATAAATTTTTATCCAACTCGGCTTAAAATCTCTGTGTCCAATCTAAATTCAAAAGTCAACATCGACAATGATTTTTATTAATCTGACTCGTTTTATTTCGATACTGAATCTGAAGCTGATCGATCTCAATTCATTTTATTCCAACTTATGCGCGAGAATTTAATTTCCAAGCGATACTGAAATAAAATGTTTCGGTTCATTTTATTCCGTAGCCTCTCGTTCGTCCGGACGTCAGCTCGCTCCGTTCCCTGCGCCAGTCTCAGCCAATGATTGAGTGCTACGCAAATCGGCTAACAGCTGACCACCTCCGTCCTAACCCATCGGCGTCGCCACCCTCCTCAGCCAGTCGTTGGAAGCCATTCTCTTGGCCAATGCCTGGCACCAGCCGGCCAAAGCATCCAATGCCGCACGCGGACGTCGCCTTTAACAGTAGAAGCGCTCACCCCTCTTGCTCGGCTCCATCTCCTAGAGCGCAGAAGCTCCCTGGCAGCCGCTCATCTCCCTATCTTCTTCCCCAGCCGATGCCTTCCGTGGGCATGCGACCTCACAGCAGCCGATGCCCCCAACTTGAGCACCACCCTCGTCGACGGCCAGCACTTCCCCATGGTGCCCCTCTCCTATCTCCAGCTCCCTCCTCTCTGTCCCTTGCGCAGAGCCATTCTTCCCCAAGGAGCGGGTGCCATTTCTCTCACGTTCGAGCTCACCACCTGCCAGGACAAGCCGTGGACCCCTCTGCTCCTCCATGGCTGTGAGCTCTGACGTCCCCTCCTTCCTCCCTCTGATGGGCCGCTCGGTGCCCTCTACTCCTTCCCCTTGGCACCGGATGCGCACCACTTCCCCAGCACTCTTCTCCATTTGCGCAGAAATGGTGGCGAGCCCTTTTTCCCTCTCCTCCGCAGCACCGCTCCTCCCCAATGCCAGTGCCCCTCCCTGTGCAGGCACCCCTTTCCCCCAGGAAAAATTCCTAGTATGCCATTAGATTTTATACTCATTCCTCGTGTGCCACTAAGTGGCATATAAGTATATTTGTGTGTGTGTGTGTGTATGACATGTGGGGCCAGTGGCACACAAGTAACGAGTATATTTTCCGATGGCATACAGAGAATTGGCCCTTTCCCCCAGCGGGATCCCTCCTCTTCTCCCCAAGGCGCCTGATCTCCACCCCCCACTCAGCACTCCTCTTCCCTTTCCTCTGTCATGGGCGCATGCAGCCGTAAGCTCCATGGTCAGATCCCCGTCTCCCCCATCAATGCTAGGTATTCAAACCTACACCCTATCGATTTCCCCAGGGCAAAGACTCGGCGCCAGTCAGGGTCGCCTCCCTCTGCTCCCTGCGCTACATGCTCTGCTCGGGCTGGAGATCCCTGGCCGAGCGCCCTCTCTGTTTCCCCTGGACACGCACAAGTGCCGGCCGGTGACCGCTGTCTCCCCTACAGCCGTCCCCGTCCGACGTCGTGCATGTCCTGGCTCCATGGTCGCGCGCATCAGAGCCGCACAAACAGTCATCCTCGACGCTCGAGCTTTGTCGACATCCTCCATCCAACGCTCCTGCATAGAATCTCCTCCATTCGACAGTATGAAGCACACCTCCGTCTCATGCTCGACGGGATGTCGCAGCAGACTCCAACTCGACCTGCACATTCCCAACCCATGTTGATCTGCGCAGTGCTTGCGCGACGTCGTCAACCCATGGTGAGACCCCGCTATCCTTCGTTTCCCGTGTTCAATAAAATAACCAAACTAATAAATCGTGTATTAAACTATGATGTGCTCGCAGCCCTCGTCGTCACGCCTCACGCATTCCATGCTCGACGAAAGTCCCAAGCTGTGGACAGCATGCAGAGATGCGTGACACGAGTCGACCAGGTTGTTCGCATTGAGTGATTCACGATTTGTTTTATTTACATATTTGGTCGATGATGTGCCTGCGTGTTTATATGTATGTGAAAATATATTTGTATGAATGGACGCGTCTAGATAAGAAAATGAAGTAGAAAAGAACTCGGATGTTTTTATATTTTGATAGGAAAATTATGTGATGAGTTGTTTGATGCGAAAAAAACTAAGTTACAAAAATGCGGATTATGTTTTGGGAAATGCATTGATATGTGTTTATGTGAAAAGTGTATTTTTTTTATGCAATGTGATGGGATTCGTGATTATATCGGGGGTATATTTATTGAAATGATGAGTAGTTTAGAAAATGCTAGTTCGCGTGGAGGATGTATTGTCAAGACATGAGTGTCAGAGTTAATATATTAGTGGTCGCGCCACATTGGTTGAAGTGTCTCGAGTGCACGCCACAATATGGTTGTATGCGAGACAGGGTTATGCGCATGATAAGTTAAGTAAAAATCCATCGGTGTCACTGGTGTTAAGTTGAGGATTATTTGCGCGTGGAAAGTAATAATGTGTTTAATACTTAGAACTCTTAGTCGATAGTAGAAATTGTTTTGACTTATATAGAGAGGTGGTGACATGCCAAAGTAGTCGTCGCCTTCTCTATATTTATAAGTCGAGTCGTGACGATGTGTAGTATGCGTTCGTTAAATTATGCTTCGCATATGGTGTATGATTGTGCTCACAATTTCGAGTAGACGCTTCAAGTAAGTCAAGTAGATTTGTGATACAAGTGTGTAATGGAGTTAGATGTTTTAGGATAATTATTGAAGTACTCGGCTTGTATGATAAATATGTATGTGTTCGTGATTTGGGAAGTAAATGCATGGTGATTGCGATTTGGAGATTAGTGGTTTACGATTCGTATAGATTGGTCGATGTGCGAAATTACTTGTGAATATGTGTGTTTATAAAGATGTTGTAATGTATGTAGTGACAGGCAAACCGACGTGTATGTTATTTAGTGGGCTATGTCGTTGCTCTAGTTAGCCGAATTGTTAGATGGTTCGGTTAAGCTCGTAATCATGATGAATTGCTTGTTGTGGTCTAAATGCGTATGGTTATGTTCGCGGGTAAAATTAGTGGTGCTCATGTGATGTCTAATTTAAAATGCAAATTATTGTGTGAAGAGCGCATCGATAAACACATTTATACCGAGTTTGATTATTGTGGTGAATACATTGTTGATGGTGTATGGTAATTCTAGCGCACGAAATAACTTGTATAAAATTAGTAAGTGTACTTATTGGTCCTAAATTGATTTTTCAACTCCAACAAATGGTAAAGTGTTAAAATAATTCAAGTCTCTAGAACGCGGCTGTTGGGGGCCTTCGTCTTCCGAAGGTCCTCAAAAACATGATTTAACAATGTTTCTGGAGTATAATACATGAATAGGTACCTTCGAACTCAGATCAGAACCACAATGTGAAGAAGTACAAAGAATACGAAGGTTGGCGCAGAGCTGAAGCTATGCGCAGGGGACCTTCGGCATGATAGCAGAAAGGAGAACCGACTTAAAATGGAAAAGGCTATTTAGACCTCGATGGATTACTATAGAGTCATTAGCAAATGTAAAGGACATGAGTGTAATTTTACATGGGCTGCGTCCCGTGCCTATAAATAGATGAACAGTGCTCCCGTACTGTTCACGCTGACTTGACATTTGCTTTTGCGTCACGCTTGTACCCTTACCTTCTTTCGAGCCGAAGGTACATTTGTAACTTGATATCATTTCTATTTTTCCATAATAATAAAATAGAAATGAGCTGATAATAATACATAATTGTTCATGCTATCTTTTATATTTCATATGATTCTCTTTTCATTATTATATGTTACACTGATGAAGGTATGTCCTTCATAACCTTCGTCTGAAGATCATTATATCCTAAGGGAAATAATGCCTCGAAGGACGAAGGGCTTTAACGTTTAACATTTTTTGTGTTGCCTTGTTCTTAACTCATAGCATTTGAGAACAAGTCCCCAACATTGGCGCCCACCTCCGGTGAACTCTTTTCGACCACCTTCGGCAACATTGACCTTCGTCATGCCACCGAAGAAAGTTTCAGTGCTAGGGGCTGCCGCTCTGCAGCCACTGGACCCAAATCAAGAGACCCTTTCTCTTCAAGAGGCCCGAAGCCAGAAGAGGAAGGCCACCAGTCCAACACCCCAAGAGGACGAGTTGGACCAAGAAATCAGAAATATGGAGATGTTTCATCAGCAAGTGCAAAAGAAGGAGAAGATGGCTCGACTAGCTGACCTTCAAAGGCAAATTGACGAAGCTACTGAAGAAGTACGTCACCTTGCTCAAGACGAGCAAGACCGAAGGCCCCAGCATAGGGAGCTTCATCAAGAGGGCGTGTTCAACGACGATGGATGGTATGATGGTTTTAATCATGATACCTTTACTTTTGATGATGCTTCTCCCTTGGCAGCGGAACTGCAGGCTATCCCGTGGCCTCCATCATACAAGTCACCTCAGCTTCCAATGTATGATAGGCATTTAGACCCGAAGCAGTTTTTGATGAGTTATGAAGCAACCATATCTTCATATGGAGGCAATGCAGCTGTCATGGCCAAATCCTTCGTAATGGCAGTTAAGAATGTGGCCCAGACATGGTATTCTTCTCTTCGGCCAGGAACTATCACTTCATGGCAGAAGCTCAAGGACATGATGGTGACAAGCTTCCAGGGCTTCCAGGCGAAGCCAGTTACAGCTCAGGCTCTGTTTCAATGCACGCAAGATCATGAGGAGTATCTCCAGGCATACGTCCGAAGGTTCTTGCGTCTGAGAGCACAAGCGCCTACAGTGCCCAATGAAATTGTCATTGAGGCCATGATCAAGGGGCTTCGTCCAGGACCTACTACCCAATATTTTGCTAGAAAGCCTCCAGAGACTTTGGAGAAGCTGCTTCAAAAGATGGATGAATATATCCGCGCTGACAATGACTTTGGTCAAAGAAGGGAGGAAGCCTATAGGTTCTCTGAGATGACCAGGGGCTTCAGAGAGAGAATCCACCCAAGGCATGTCAGGTCAATCCACTCCACTCAGAATGACGACCGAGTAAGTCAACAGCAGAGGCCACAATATTCCTCGCAAGCTTCGAGGCAGCAACAAAGCTATCTTCGGCCGCCAGCTCCAAGAGGCAGAAGCACCAAGGGCTTTGGAGGAAGGTTTGGGGATCAGCCTAGAAAAATTTATTGCCTATTCTATGGTGAGGACAAGGGCCATACTACAAGGATGTGCCATGTCACCATTCAGAAACAGAAGGAAATAGCAGAAGCTACATCTCAACAGAACCAGCCGAAGCAGGTCATGCACACTGCTTCGTATCACTCACCCTACATACCAGAGTGTGTGGGTAATCATCCTGTAGTTTCTGTTGCTTCAGCTAGCCAGCCACAGGCATCATGGCAACAGCCTCCACCTCCGCCACCACTATAATCTGTGTATTCACGAAGCCAGCAGCCAGAAGGGAGCCAACAGACCCATCAACAGCGAGACTTCAGGGAGGAGTCCGAAGCTCGTACAGTCAACAGTACTGTGCCAGAATCGAAGCATATCTACTGAGAGATATCCTACCCCTGAAGCAGTTTTTAAATTCATTGCCATTTCCTTTTTTAATAAGGAACAATTATTGAAAACTTAATTCTCTTGTCATTTCCCATTTCTTGTAATATCTTCGTTCTTGCCATAGTGAAATATGTCACACCCAGTTTTAGAAGGCAAACCGAATGCGAACCATGTACGTGCCAGGATCAGTTATTCACGTACACAGCAGTTACATAACATGGACATCATCACACAGTGCTCAAAATAGTATTAAAAGGGAATAATAGTTGATTACATCATGCGTCTGAGACGTCCATATAGTTCTTACAATAAATCAAAGTGCGGAAAAGAAACGTAGATAACTGCGGCCTTCACAGGCAGCCGACTAGGGGTTGCCGCTAACCCACACCTAGAACTCGTCGTAGTCTTGGAACTCCTGGAAGTCTCCTTCCACAGCTTCATCTTCGCCTGAGCAGTGGTTGCAATGCTGACAACCTGGGGGGGTTTGGTGTGTAGAGCAAGGGTGAGTACACATCAACATACTCAGCAAGTATCCTGTTTGGATGTAGTGGACTAGCTTTATGTGGGGATAAGTCAAGCAGTTGCTTTTAGTTGGTCAGATTATTAATTACTAGTAGAAAGCCAAGTTTTAGCATTAACCCAAGTTATTAACCCGATGTACCCTTTCCAAACGGAAAGAATACCACTTACCAGCACCATAGTCATAACCAAAACCATCAATCTCATAACCACCTGTACCAAAGTATCTCTGATCAAGTACCACTAATCACTGGAGCTCCCTTGGCCGCTCATAACCGTAAGCACGGCTGATATATCAGTTTTCAAACACTCTGCAGAGGTTGTGCACTTTACCCACAAGCCGTGATTCCCATTCTGCCCGGAGATCATGACTCTCCATTGATCACTACCAAGGTGACCCAGCAGGGCATCACTATGTAGCCTTTACAAAGATTCCCCGGGGTTGTAGCCACCCGTTAGGTTTCCTAAATGTACCGCACTCCTCCCCAAGGGACAAATCAACCTTGGCAGAGCGAGCCGCATACACCGAGCCCCATTGACGGCACGACGGCTAAGTGAACTACATCCCGGATCCTCTAATTATTCAGCTAAGGGCACCCCATTCTACCCTCATGGTTGCACTGTTTTCCCGGGCGGTCATCCATAGAACAGGTCCTTACGGAGAGGCACTCGAGAAACCGCTCGAGCCCCCTTGAAGGTCACAAGTACAACATCATAATAAGAGAAGGGAAAACAGCGTATCATAGATAATCTCATCATGTTCATTGATTAGAGTTTGAGCAATAGCATAGAGCTAAACAGTAATAATCCAACCCAAATAGGTAATCAAGGACAGGGATAACAAAAGCTAGTCAAACCTTAGGTATAAATATGTAAAGCGGGAGGTGAATTAAAGAATGAATAGGACAGAGATAGGTCAAGGGACACTTGCCTCCACCAACCGACTGCTGCTCAGGGGCTTCTCCTGCGAGTTCCTCGGGCTCTTCAACCGGATCGTTCTCTATGCGAGCGCAAACATACATACATCCACATATTTAATACAAAAGAACAGTACACCATACAATAGAATGCAATAAGTAAACAGACGTTCTACGCGGGCTCGCGAGTACGGTTAAGAGAGAAAGAGGAAAAGACAGTCGAGAAACGATCACGTTACATGATTATAAATTAACTACTCGCTTAATGGAAGGAAATTTAATGTAGACACTATGTTTAGCGTAAAGTAAAGTCATGTTTCATGTCTAATTATTATAAGCAGGTGGAGATAAACAAAAAGATGGTCGCGTGGCGAGACGCGCGACAAAGCTCTCTAAAACAAATTAAGAAGTTAACGACTCGTCGCGCGACCGAGCACGCAACGAGACACTTCGCCTTAGTTACGAGGAGACGTTAAGCGTCGCGCGACGAAGTGCACGACGGCATACGTCGACTAAACTGAGTCCAAAGTGGAACGTCGCGTGAATACACACGCGGCGTTACACCTTAAACAACCTGAAACAAAAAAATGGATCGTCGCGCGACGAAGCGCACGACGCAACACAAGATAGAATCTGAATTTAGACAAATCCGTCGCGCGGCGAAGCGCGCGACGCAACACGCTAATTAACGAATAATCACCGCGAGCGCGGGCGAGCGAAGATACGATCGGTCGAGGCCGGGACGGGGGAACGGGCGGGCGAGCTGGGCCAGGGCGGTTGAACCGGCCAGGGGGGCGGTTGAACCGGCCAGGGGCGGCCGAGGCCGGGCGGGCACGGGGGCGGCCGAGCCGGGCGGGCACGGGGTAGGGTGCGGGGGCGGCCGAGCCGGCCATGGCGGCCGAGCTGGGTGGCGGGATCGCCACCGCGCGCGGGGGAGGGGCGGGGAGCGCCGCCGGGCGGGCAGGGGCGAGCGGGCGCCGCCGCGGGCGAGCAGGGGCGGGCGAGCGCCGCCGCGGGCCAGGGGAGGGCGGGCGCCGCCACGCGGGGCCGGGCAGGGGGCGGGCGGGATCGCCGCCGCGGGGAGGGGCAGGGGGCGGGCGCCGTCGCGCCGGGGAGGGGTCGAGCGGGGGGGAAGGCCGGGGACGGGGAGCCGAGCGCCGCCGCGGGAGGGAGGCCGGGCGGGCGAGCCGGGGGCGGGCGCCGAGCGCCGCCGCGGGAGGGGCCGAGCGGGCGGGCAGGGGCGCCGCCGCGGGGAGGGGCCGAGCGGGGGGGGGGGGGGGGGGGGGGAAGGCCGGGGACGGGGAGCCGAGCGCCGCCGCGGGAGGGAGGCCGGGCGGGCGAGCAGGGGCGCCGCCGCGGGGAGGGGCCGAGCGGGCGGGCAGGGGCGCCGCCGCGCCGGGCAGGGACGGGGTCGGGCGCGGGCAGGGGGAAGAGGGAGGGTGCGCGCGCGGGGGAGAAGAGGAGGGAGAGAGAGAGAGAGAGGAGAAGGGGAGGGGAGGGGAGCTCACCTCAGGGTCCAAAATCCGGTGATCGCCGTCTCCAAATCCTAGGGCACCACGGGGAGAGAGAGGTGGAAGAGGGAGAGGAGAGGTTGTTGCGCGGGAGATCCAAATGAGAGAGAGAGAGGAGGGGGCGCAGGGGGGGGTTTGGGCGCCAGGGGCGCGCAGGCCGGGGCGGGCCGGGCCGGCTGGGCTGGACTAGATTGGGCTGGGCCGGGCCACTTCGCGGATCGAAAACCCACGACGAGCGCGACCACTAAACGGAATTAAATCGCGAACCGAAATCCGGAACGGAACGAGACGAACACTCATCATCAGACAAAGAAATGTGCTTCGGCATGATGCAACACCCATGACACTTAGGTTTTGGTTTATACATGACACGGACACATGCCGCTATACTGGTTTGAAATTGGGAAGAAGGAGCAAACGGGGAAAGAGAAAAGAGAGTAACGCCCGAATTTGGTGAGAGAAAAGAAGAAAAAATTCTACCCCCAAATTCAGGGCGTTACAAACCTATCCCCCTTAAAAGAATCTCGCCCTCGAGATTCAGGGTTGGCTAGCAAAGAGCTCAGGGTATTTAGCCATCAGATCATCTTCACGCTCCCAGGTTGCTTCTTCTTCAGAGTGATGATTCCATTTGACCTTGCACATTCTGATGGTCTTCCTTCGGGTGACTCTGTCTGCAACTTCAAGGATTTGCACTGGCTTCTCAACGTAGGTCAAGTCCTCCTGGACTTCAAGACCTTCCACTGGCAACTGCTCTTCTGGCACACGCAAGCACTTCTTCAACTGAGACACATGAAAGACATCATGCACAGCAGACAAATTCTCGGGCAAACTGAGCTGATATGCCACTTCTCCACGTCTTGCAAGAATCTGATACGGACCAATGTAGCGGGGTGCTAGCTTGCCTTTCACTCCGAATCTTCTGACTCCTCTGATCGGTGACACTTTCAGATAGACAAAGTCTCCGACTTCAAAACTCAGCTCCCTTCTTCTTATGTCTGCATAGCTTCGCTGCCTCGATTGTGCTATCTTCAGATTCTCTCGAACCATCTTGATGTTCTCTTCGGCTTCAAGCAAAATGTCTGGCCCAAACACTTGCTTTTCTCCGGGCTGATCCCATTGCAACGGAGTTCTACAACTCCTTCCATAGAGCGCCTGAAATGGTGACATCTTCAAACTGGCCTGGTAACTGTTGTTATAGGAAAACTCTGCATAAGGCAAGCTCTTATCCCATCCGGACTGATCTTGCAACGCACAGGCTCTCAACATGTCTTCAAGAATTTGATTGGTCCTTTCGGTCTGACCATCCGTCTGCGGATGATAAGCTGAACTGAAATTCAGATGCGTGCCCAAGGCTTCATGCAACTGCTGCCAGAAATGAGAGGTGAACTGCGTTCCTCTGTCTGACACTATCTTCTTTGGCACACCATGAAGACAAACGATCCGAGACATATACAATTCTGCCAATACGGCACTGCTATAGTTGGTCTTGACAGGTATGAAGTGGGCTGACTTGGTCAAGCGGTCCACTACTACCCAAATGGAATCGTAGCCGGCTCGAGTGCGAGGCAATCCGACTATGAAATCCATACCAATTTCATCCCATTTCCACTGAGGGATCTGCAACGGTTGCAACAATCCAGCAGGTCTCTGGTGCTCTGCCTTAATTCTTCGACAACTATCGCACATAGCCACATGCTCTGCGATTTCCCTCTTCATTCCGTACCACCAGAATTTCTTCTTCAGATCCTGATACATCTTCTCACTGCCAGGGTGAATCGAATAGGCTGTCTCATGAGCTTCCTTAAGGATCAACTCCCGAATGGACTGGACATTGGGAACACACAAGCGGTCTTTGAACCATATCACGCTTTCTGCATCTTCTCGAAAATCTTTGCCTCTGCCATCTAGAATCAGTCGCCGAATCTCATTGATCTTCTCATCATTCTTCTGCGCTTCTTTGATTTCGCGCTCCAAGGTAGGTTCCAACTCAACTGTGACTCCTCGAGAATTGTTCAGAAATCCGAGACTCAACCTGTCAAACTCCTTGGCCAACTCATAAGGCATCGGACGAGCAACCATCAGATTGACTTGACTCTTTCTGCTCAAAGCATCTGCCACTACGTTTGCTTTGCCTGGATGGTAATGAATCTCCAACTCATAATCTTTGATCAACTCTAACCATCTTCGTTGCCTCATGTTCAACTCTGACTGAGTGAATATATACTTCAGACTCTTATGATCTGTGTAAACATCACATTTCTGTCCATACAGATAGTGCCTCCATGACTTCAGTGCATGAACCACTGCTGCCAACTCTAGGTCATGGATTGGGTAGTTCTTCTCATGAACCTTCAACTGTCGGGACGAGTAAGCCACAACTCTTCCCTCTTGCATCAACACGCATCCCAAACCTGTGTAACAAGCATCACAATACACCGAAAAGGGCTTGTGCTCATCAGGCAAGACTAGGACAGGCGCTGTAGTCAACTTCTCTTTTAGCGCTTCAAAGGCCTCTTGGCATTTCTGGGTCCACTTGAACTCAACTTTGTTGCCTAGCAACGCTGTCATTGGTTTCGCAATCTTTGAAAACCCTTCAATGAATCGCCGATAATATCCGGCCATTCCAATGAAGCTCTTGATTCCTCGAGCATCTGTTGGCGCTTTCCAGTTCAAAATGTCTGCCACTTTCTTCGGATCCACAGCCAATCCTTCTTTGTTGATTATGTGACCCAAGAACAGGACCTCACTGATCCAGAACTCACACTTGCTCAACTTTGCATACAACTGATGCTCTCGCAATCTCTTCAATACCATCTTCAAATGATCTGCATGCTCTTCTTCGCTTTGAGAATAAACCAGAATGTCATCAATGAATACCACCACAAACTTATCGAGATAATCCATGAATACACTGTTCATCAAGTTCATGAAGAATGCTGGCGCATTGGTCAAACCAAAAGACATCACTGTGAACTCATACAAACCATACTTGGAAATGAATGCCGTCTTCGGAATGTCCGAAGGTCGGATCCTGAGCTGATGATAACCTGACCTCAGATCAATCTTGGAGAACACACTGGCTCCTCTCAACTGGTCGAACAGATCTTCTATTCTGGGCAAAGGATACTTGTTCTTGATCGTGACCTCATTCAAAGCTCGATAATCAATACACATCCTCTTGGTGCCATCTTTCTTCTCCACAAATAGGACAGGGGCGGCCCAAGGCGAGGTGCTTGGCCGAATGTAACCTTTCTCTGACAGCTCATCAATTTGCTTCTTAAGCTCATCCAACTCTGGTCCAGATATTCTGTAAGCTCTCTTAAAGATAGGGGCGGTTCCAGGAAGAAGCTCTATGGCAAACTCAACTTTCCGCTCTGGTGGCATACCCGGTAAGTCCTTTGGAAACACATCTGGGAACTCGGACACAACCTTGATCCTCTCGATTGGGTCTGCTTTACTGCTATCAACAGCTATCTGATAACAACTTCCTTTCTTTGGCTCAGGCGGGACTAACTCGGTCACCACTTCCTCTCCTAGTGGGGACACCAACTTGATGGTCCTTTTATCACAACTGATAACTGCCTGATACTTATCTAGCCAATTCATCCCTAGGATGACATCTATTCCCTGAGTACCCATTACTATAAGGTTGGCGGGAAATGCTATCCCCCTTATTTCCACACTTATATTCAAACAAATGCTATCGGCTCGAATTCTACCACCGGCTGAGTCAATTTGAATGGGGGTTGACATGGTAGTAATTGGAAGATTATGTGCTTCTACCCATAATGCAGTAATGAAAGAATGCGTTGCTCCAGTATCAAATAACACTTGTGCAATATGGGAGTCGACTGGGAACATACCTACTATCATGCCGGGGGTCTCCTGAACTGCTTCAGCCTCCAAGTGGTTCAGTCTTCCATGATTATAGCGCGGCTGAGGGCGATTGCCTGCTCCAGGCTGAGGCACATTCTGCTTTGCTGGGGCATTGGGGCCTGACTGCTGCTGGGCTGCCTTCTTCGGACATTGCATCACCCAGTGGCCTTGCTCTCCACAGTGGAAACATGCCCTGTTTCCAACTTGAGCTGGTGCTGCCTGACTGTTCTGCTGGTTTGCTGGGGCAGGAAGGCGAGGTGCCTGCTGATTCTGCCTCGGAAACTGACCTCCTGACTGATTGTTCTGACGGTTCTGGTACTGATGCTGAGGGTACTGCCTTTGGAACTGCTGATGCTGAGGTGGACGCTGGTTTTGCCTGAACTGCTGAGGTTGATTGCCTGAGAAACGAGGACGATTGCTGCTTCCAGGCTGGGGTCCACTGATCTTGCGCTTACGATCCTCCATCTCCTTACGCTTCCTCTCTGTCATGATTGCTCTGTCAATCAGGTGCTGGAATGTCGGGAAAGTGTGATTCATCAGTTGGTACTGCAGAGGGTCAACCAAGCCTCTCAGGAAACGGTATTGTCGCTTGGCGTCGGTGTTGACATCTTCAGGAGCATAGCGAGACAATTGCAGAAATTTGTCTCGGTATTCACTGACAGACGATGACCCTTGCTTGAGAGCTAGGAACTCCTCTTTCTTCACTGTCATCAGACCTGCAGGAACATCGTACTGACGAAAGCTACCTCTGAACTCTTCCCAAGTGATGGCGTCAGGGTGGGCATGGGTGGCGAGGTAAGACTCCCACCATGACTGGGCTGCTCCTCTCAACAGACGGGGACCATACAAGACTTTCTCCCTGTCATCGCACTGAGCGGTATGCAACTCCCGCTCCACAGTGCGCAGCCAATCTTCAGCATCCATGGGGTCAGAAGAGTGAGCGAACGTTGGTGGATGACCTCTCATGAATTCAGCACGCTTGTCTCTAGGCATCTGAGGCATCTGAGGCTGAGGTGGGGCCTGTTGTTGTTGTTGCTGCTGCTGCTGAATGGCGGCCAAAGTCTGACCGATGGCTTGAACTGCCTGAGTCTGCATCAGAAACATCTGCTCGATGGACATCGGGGGCGGGGCGGCAGGTGCTGCTGCTGGGGCACCTCATCCTGCGGAGCGGCTCGCTCCTGTTGAGCACGCCTTCCTCCTCTGCGCCTGTTCTCTGACATCTGCAGAATGCAACCACACATCAGAACTGATCTGGCAAATCTTGCAGCATAAGGAAAGAGAATAGAATTCTTCAACAGCACTGAACAGATGAGCATCTTCACTGATCTCCAACACAGACCACACAGCTTCTCAGATAAAGAGGAAAGTGGAATAAAAAGGTTTCCCAACTATATAGCTAACTCCATTAACATAATAGATAAACCAAAATGCAGGGGATACCCACACTCTGGTGACAGTCATTACAAAGATCCAAACCAAACATAGTTCATCATGACAAACATAAATGCACAGGATATAGCAAACTACCCTGTCTAACTAAGACTAACTAAGACCGAGACTAACGCTAAGACTGAAGCTTCTATGTATATATTTCGTATTAATTACAAGATCCAACTCTAACGATCTATGGTTCTAGAGTTATCTTGGTCTTGCAGTCGGGGTTGCCATAAGACTGGTGTCCACGCTGAGGTGAGCGGTACGGGTGCTGAGTCCCGACGGGAGCGGGGGAACCATCGTCCAGGTGACGACGTTCCGCGCGCTCAGCCCGCAGAAGGGCGATCTCAGCACGAGCCCTACTCAGCTCGTCTAATGCATGGTCCAGCTCCGTGTTTAGCACGGCGGCTAGGTTGACTGTGCTGCTCAACCTAGGATTGCCCTCACCGACAGGTGAGACAATCACGCCTCCTGTGCTGCCGGATGGACGGCGGGGGTAATACTTCAGGTCAAGACCGTCAGCTGCCCCACCGAAAACCGAGCAGTAGTGCGAAAGCGCACGCCGTGCAGCATCTTGCATGGCTGCCTCAGCTGAGTCCCGCTCAGAGATAGAATAGTGCTCTGAGCAGACCTCAGCACCCTGGAGACTGTTCTCCGGGCAGCGCACCAAGCAGGTTGCCTCCCAGCGGTCCGGGTAGACCCCGCGACTGTGCTGGTAGACCACACAGCGATACTCGACGGACCAAGTATGCCGGTCAAATGCCCGACGTAGCAGGGTGTCGAGCGCATCGTGGAAGTGACACCCGCGAGCAGCGTCGCGAGTGATGGGTCGAGCAACCCATCCTTCCGGCTCAAGGTTAGCAGAGAAGTCGGTGTCGTGGCTTGAGCTGTCGTCGCCTCCTCCGTCGTCTGGGTCTCCTCCAGCAGCTACTCCAGAAGCTGGGACGCCCAGTGGTGGTGCAGGGGGCGGCTCCAGAGGAAGCACAGGGGAGCAGCTCCTCACAGACTCTATCTCCTGGTGGAGCGAGAAAGAAGAGCCCCGCTGCTCCTGTCGTCGACGCTCCTGCTCCTCACGCAGGCGGTGGTGAAGTCTCTCCAAGTGGCTGGACTGTCCGGCCACGGGACGGCGAAGCGGACGCTCAGCAAGGCGGGAGGGTAAGAAGGGGATGACTGACTTTTGTGCAGTGTGTCTAAGTCGAGCCATCTACAAAAGACATCGCAAGCAAAAGGGTGAGAACAGAATTAATAGGACCAGCAAATAATGAATCATGAGTGAATGAAGGATTAGAATAAAACATGATTTTCAGCAAGGTATAATGTATAGTAGAACATAGGTTTGGTCGGTATGACCAACTTTTGAAGGGATATCAAAGTCAAGGCAGAGACAGAGGTCTATAGTCCTTAGAACGACCATTCTACTCTAGGTTAGCGGTCCTACAGTCAGCACGGCTCTGATACCACTTATGTCACACCCGGTTTTAGAAGGCAAACCGAATGCGAACCATGTACGTGCCAGGATCAGTTATTCACGTACACAGCAGTTACATAACATGGACATCATCACACAGTGCTCAAAATAGTATTAAAAGGGAATAATAGTTGATTACATCATGCGTCTGAGACGTCCATATAGTTCTTACAATAAATCAAAGTGCGGAAAAGAAACGTAGATAACTGCGGCCTTCACAGGCAGCCGACTGGGGGTTGCCGCTAACCCACACCTAGAACTCGTCGTAGTCTTGGAACTCCTGGAAGTCTCCTTCCACAGCTTCATCTTCGCCTGAGCAGTGGTTGCAATGCTGACAACCTAGGGGGGGGGTTTGGTGTGTAGAGCAAGGGTGAGTACACATCAACATACTCAGCAAGTATCCTGTTTGGCTGTAGTGGACTAGCTTTATGTGGGGATAAGTCAAGCAGTTGCTTTTAGTTGGTCAGATTATTACTTACTAGTAGAAAGCCAAGTTTTAGCATTAACCCAAGTTATTAACCCGATGTACCCTTTCCAAACGGAAAGAATACCACTTACCAGCACCATAGTCATAACCAAAACCATCAATCTCATAACCACCTGTACCAAAGTATCTCTGATCAAGTACCACTAATCACTGGAGCTCCCTTGGCCGCTCATAACCGTGAGCACGGCTGATATATCAGTTTTCAAACACTCTGTAGAGGTTGTGCACTTTACCTACAAGCCGTGATTCCCATTCTGCCCGGAGATCATGACTCTCCATTGATCACTACCAAGGTGACCCAGCAGGGCATCACTACGTAGCCTTTACAAAGATTCCCCGGGGCTGTAGCCACCCGTTAGGTTTCCTAAATGTACCGCACTCCTCCCCAAGGGACAAATCAACCTTGGCAGAGCGAGCCGCATACACTGAGCCCCATTGACGGCACGATGGCTAAGTGAACTACATCCCGGATCCTCTAATTATTCAGCTAAGGGCACCCCATTCTACCCTCATGGTTGCACTGTTTTCCTGGGCGGTCATCCATAGAACAGGTCCTTACGGAGAGGCACTCGAGAAACCGCTCGAGCCCCCTTGAAGGTCACAAGTACAACATCATAATAAGAGAAGGGAAAACAGCGTATCATAGATAATCTCATCATGTTCATTGATTAGAGTTTGAGCAATAGCATAGAGCTAAACAGTAATAATCCAACCCAAATAGGTAATCAAGGACAGGGATAACAAAAGCTAGTCAAACCTTTGGTATAAATATGTAAAGCGGGAGGTGAATTAAAGAATGAATAGGACAGAGATAGGTCAAGGGACACTTGCCTCCACCAACCGACTGCTGCTCAGGGGCTTCTCCTGCGAGTTCCTCGGGCTCTTCAACCGGATCGTTCTCTATGTGAGCGTAAACATACATACATCCACATATTTAATACAAAAGAACAGTACACCATACAATAGAATGCAATAAGTAAACAGACGTTCTACGCGGGCTCGCGAGTACGGTTAAGAGAGAAAGAGGAAAAGACAGTCGAGAAACGATCACGTTACATGATTATAAATTAACTACTCGCTTAATGGAAGGAAATTTAATGTAGACACTATGTTTAGCGTAAAGTAAAGTCATGTTTCATGTCTAATTATTATAAGCAGGTGGAGATAAACAAAAAGATGGTCGCGTGGCGAGACGCGCGACAAAGCTCTCTAAAACAAATTAAGAAGTTAACGACTCGTCGTGCGACCGAGCACGCAACGAGACACTTCGCCTTAGTTACGAGGAGACGTTAAGCGTCGCGCGACGAAGCGCACGACGGCATACGTCGACTAAACTGAGTCCAAAGTGGAACGTCGCGTGAATACACACGCGGCGTTACACCTTAAACAACCTGAAACAAAAAAATGGATCGTCGCGCGACGAAGCGCACGACGCAACACAAGATAGAATCTGAATTTAGACAAATCCGTCGCGCGGCGAAGCGCGCGACGCAACACGCTAATTAACGAATAATCACCGCGAGCGCGGGCGAGCGAAGATACGATCGGGCGAGGCCGGGACGGGGGAACGGGCGGGCGAGCTGGGGCCAGGGCGGTTGAACCGGCCAGGGGGGCGGTTGAACCGGCCAGGGGCGGCCGAGGCCGGGCAGGCACGGGGGCGGCCGAGCCGGGCGGGCACGGGGCAGGGTGCGGGGGCGGCCGAGCCGGCCATGGCGGCCGAGCTGGGTGGCGGGATCGCCACCGCGCGCGGGGGAGGGGCGGGGAGCGCCGCCGGGCGGGCAGGGGCGAGCGGGCGCCGCAGCGGGCGAGCAGGGGCGGGCGAGCGCCACCGCGGGCCAGGGGAGGGGGGGCGCCGCCACGCGGGGCCGGGCAGGGGGCGGGCGGGATCGCCGCCGCGGGGAGGGGCAGGGGGCGGGCGCCGCCGCGCCGGGGAGGGGTCGAGCGGGGGGGAGGCCGGGGACGGGGAGCCGAGCGCCGTCGTGGGAGGGAGGCCAGGCGGGCGAGCCGGGGGCGGGCGCCGAGCGCCGCCGCGGGGAGGGCGAGAGGGCGGGCCGAGCGCCGCCGCGGGAGGGGCCGAGCGGGCGGGCAGGGGCGCCGCCGCGGGGAGGGGCCGAGCGGGGGGGGGGAAGGCCGGGGACGGGGAGCCGAGCGCCGCCGCGGGAGGGAGGCCGGGCGGGCGAGCAGGGGCGCCGCCGCGGGGAGGGGCCGAGCGGGCGGGCAGGGGCGCCGCCGCGCCGGGCAGGGACGGGGTCGGGCGCGGGCAGGGGGAAGAGGGAGGGTGCGCGCGCGGGGGAGAAGAGGAGGGAGAGAGAGAGAGAGAGGAGAAGGGGAGGGGAGGGGAGCTCACCTCGGGGTCCAAAATCCGGTGATCGCCGTCTCCAAATCCTAGGGCACCACGGGGAGAGAGAGGTGGAAGAGGGAGAGGAGAGGTTGTTGCGCGGGAGATCCAAATGAGAGAGAGAGAGGAGGGGGCGTAGGGGGGGGGTTTGGGCGCCAGGGGCGCGCAGGCCGGGGCGGGCCGGGCCGGCTGGGCTGGACTAGATTGGGCTGGGCCGGGCCACTTCGCGGATCGAAAACCCACGACGAGTGCGACCACTAAACGGAATTAAATCGCGAACCGAAATCCGGAACGGAACGAGACGAACACTCATCATCAGACAAAGAAATGTGCTTCGGCATGATGCAACACCCATGACACTTAGGTTTTGGTTTATACATGACACGGACACATGCCGCTATACTGGTTTGAAATTGGGAAGAAGGAGCAAACGGGGAAAGAGAAAAGAGAGTAACGCCCGAATTTGGTGAGAGAAAAGAAGAAAAAATTCTACCCCCAAATTCAGGGCGTTACAAAATATATCTTCTCCATAGACTCACGAAGTTCAAAAAGTCGCCGAGGCTATAAAATGTCATTCTAAGGCACGCGTCGTAAGTTGCCGAAGCTACAAAAAGTCGTTCTAAGGAACGCAGCGTAAGTTGCCGAAGCTACAAAAAGTCGTTCTAAGGAACGCAGCGTAAGTTGCCGAAGCTACAAAAAGTCGTTCCTAAGGGAGCACAGTGTAAGTTTTCTACTCAAAAGTCGTTCCAAAGGGAATGCAGAGCCAAATACCGCTGAAATATAAGGCGAAGCGCGAAAAGTCAACGCGAATACTGCCGAAATAGAAGGCGAAGAAGTTCAAAAGACGTTCCTAAGGGAATGCAGAACTTACAGCGAAAAGTCAGCGTTGATACACCGAAAAATAAGCGGTGAAGCTGAAAAATAAACGGCAAAGAGATTGTGTATTCCACCATGGGGATGTGTGTGTGTCTTCGACACAAATATCATTTTGCATAGCATAACATCATCACATCATTTTGCATAACATAACATCATACATCATGTTGCATCAATGGCACAAGAAGGGGATACAATGTTGATCTTCGGAGAATGCTTCGAAAGAGTGAAATTGTGCTAAGGCACAAAATAAGTTTTAAAGAAATACAACTTCATCAGCTCTGATGTGGAGGAAAAATCTATTGTTGACGAAGCATTAATGTTTTGGCGACGTTTGGAGGATTTTTTACGAAGCACTCTGATATGGAGGAAAAAACTCATTGTTGACGAAGAATTAATGTTTTTGCGACGATTGGAGGATTTTTCACGAAGCATAAGAGCTCTTCTTTACGAAGCATGAAAAGAAGGGAAGGTGTTTTTTCGCCGAAGGCTCAAAAACGATATGTACATAAAAATTTCATGCATCGCAAAGAAATGAATTACAAAACCATTTATATATTACATTCAAAACCCATGGGCACCAAATATTACAAGCTTAGTCCAGCAAATGTTACATTCATATTCTGGCAATGTTTTTACAAATAGCTATTCTTCTTTCAAAACTTTATCTGCAGCCTCGGTCAACAGTTAGGTAACAACTTCGTCCATAATAGTTTCGGCCATGCTAATAATTTCTGCTGATTCCTTTGCCTCTAGGTCGGCCAATGACTCGAAGGGCTCAGGGAGAGGAGACAATTCAGCTGCGGTAGAAAACGTAAATCAGTTCGAAGTAACAAAAATAAACGATAAAATTAAAACTCATTAAGCAATACATATTCGCCTTTCGAGTTCTGCAGCTTTTTCAGCTGCCTTCGTTGCTTCCCTAGCGTCATGAGTATCTTTTTCGCTCTTCTTTATAATCTCATGAGCCATCCCTCGGCCACCATTTTCCTAGATGTCAGTAAAAAAATTTCCGTCTACTAAGCTTGCTTCGGCCGAGGGGTCCTTCGTATCGTCAACCGATAAAGCGGCTTCGACTTGGGCCAAAGTTTTCACATGATCGCAACCTGACTTCTCCAAAATAGATGCAATTCCCCTCGCGCCAGAGAAGGCACAGACGTCCCCACGGTCATTCAAAATCTCCTCAAAGGCTTCGGCCTCGCTGCTGATCCATTCAATTGGGCCTTCGGGATCGCCTCGTACGAAGTTGTCTTCACTTGAATATGCGCCATCATTGGCGAAGCTAGTTTTTATCTTTTTCACACATTCTACATATTTTTCATAACAACTTTCTTTTAAGGAGCGAAGTTCTACAACTGTTTTTTCCCAATAATTTTTCCAGTAATCACTGGTGTCTCGGTCAGCTTCGGCAATAGCACATTTCAATTTAGCTTCGGCTAGTTCCTTTTGAAGGTCTCCAATTTTACATTTCTGGGCTTCAGCTTGGGCTTTGGAAGTAACTTCGTCTTCTTTTATTTTGTTCACCAATGAATTTAATATTTTATCTTTTTCAAGACCTTCGTTCCTTAGTTCAATTACTTTGGAACGAAGGTTGTTCACAGCTATAGTGCATCCTTCGTCTTCGACATTTTTCTGCGCCCTGAGGGCATTGCTAAGAATCAAGCCCTGCAAAAGAAGTGCGGTATTAAGTATAAGCAAATAAAAAAACGATCGTTTTTAAGTACAAAAAATTCATTTTCACACCTTTAAACTATTATATGCTAAATTGTCGGCCAATTCATCTTTCGATAGCACCGAAAGCCCGTCTTCTAGTGTCGAGAATCCGAAGCTTCTGCTCATCTCCCGGCAGACAGAAATCTCCTTGCTGTCTGGGAGACAATACAAGAAATCTTCTTCTCCGCTGCCGTTGAATACCAAAGCCCCCTTTGGATATTTCAGTTTCTGGGCATAGTATTGAGCTTCTCGCTTTTCTTCTTTAGAGAGATTTTTTCCCAAAGCATGACGGATAATATATTCAGTATTCTCTTTCAAAGCTTCGGGAGTAGGAGCGGCAGATTTTTCAGGCAAAATTTGTTCTATAGCTTCTTCCTTCGCTATCTTTTCTCCAATTTCCGAGGATTTCTCTTTGGTGGGCTCTGAAGGCCTAGTTTCAGCATCGACCCCGCTCATTGTAGCTTTGGCTTCGGTAAGCTTTGTCTCGGTTTCAACCTGTGCTTTCGAAGCCTTGGCAATTTTTCCTGGAGTAGAACTTGAAGTTTTTATCGTCTCCAGCACATCTAACACACTAGCCATCCTTTTTCTCTTTGGGGTTGCTGCCAGATCTTTTTGTATCTTCGGCGCCTCCACTCCTACCGAAGGGCTTAGAATTTCTGATGTTTTTGTCTCTTCGGGTTTTGGTTCTTCAATTTTGTCAGCCTTCGGCATTGCAGCCGGCTCTTCAGTCCTCTGCGTAAGGGCAGGTCCTTCGGCTTCAGTAGCCGAAGAGGTCTCACCACCGAAGTCAGGCACTGTGGCCGGTTCAATATAGCGCGGTCAGTGAGTAAGAACCTTCACCTTTTTCTTCTTCGGCGCGGGCTCGCTTGAGGCGGCTGAAGCAACATCCTTCCCAGAAGTTCCACTCTTTCTCTTCTGCCCCCGTGGCGGGTAGCGGTAGTCAGGATACATAAATCCAATAGCATCAAAAACTCTATTTAGCCTCTTCTTTTTTTGGCTCCCGAAGGCCGCAGATAGTGTGTTATCTTCAGACTTGGAGTAGGCCCCAAGTAGTTCATCACTGGTATTTTTAACACACTTCAGCCAGTCGTCGTCTGGTTCGATAAATTGGTCTCTAAACCTGAAGATATATTTCAATCGAACCAAACCATCTTCGTTAGGGTTGCTGATGGTCTCTTTTGGCATCTCCCAGTTGTCTACCAATGGCCATATCCTGTAGGCCACATGTTCTTGGACTAAATCCCTTGTCCCGATGAAAGAGCAAACTATGCCGAAGGCCCTTCGGCATCCTTCGGCTGCTTCATCAATTTCTACCTTCGGTTTCCGAAGGCCAAAGCGAGACCAAATAGGGCGCATGATGATCTCTGTAATGTCTTCCCTCGCCTTTAAATCATTTTTCACATAGAACCATTCTTTCATCCAGTCTCCAGGCCATCTCTTCTGAAAGGTTGGCACTGGGCAGCTTGAGCCTGAACGAGCAACGAAGCTGTAGCAACCAAAATTGTTATGATACTGTTCCTTACCCCAGGGCTTCGTCTCATATAAAAGTTCGTGCATGCTGCAGAAACATTTTGCACTTGGCTCCAAACCTTGACTCCTTACGGCCCAGACGAAGATCCCCATTCTGATAATTTCTTCGGGGGTAATTTGGTGAAGGAAAATCTCATATATCTTTAGAACTTCAACCACAAATCTGCTTAAGGGGAACCGAAGCCCAGCCTTGAAGAAGCTTTGGTAGATTGCGACTTCATTCTCTTCAGGAACATGAACAATCTTGTCTCCTTTGTCAGCCCTCACAATAGATATGTCTCGAAAATACCTTCCTCTCATGTTATCAAGATGACTCTGTCTGATAGTCGATTTCCAGAAGACTGTGACTTGGTCGCCAGGGCCGATCTTCGGAGTCTTCGCCCCCACTTTCCGCATCATAACTATCGCTGTCATCGGTATCTTCAGATAAGCCTTCTAGAACTTCTTTTGTAATTTTTCTGTATTAGTCTTTGCAATTGACTCAATGAATCCAGCAGTCTTTTCCTCAAGAAGCTTCTCCTCTTCGGTTAGCTTCGCTTCAACAACTGTCTTCTTGTCTTGAGACATCTTATCTTCGGAACTGACGAAAATATGTCCTTAAATCCGAAGCTTAGAAAATTTAAGAAACTAAGCAACTGTTGGAAAGCAAGAGCTAAGAAATCAAGCAAATCAAAGCAGACATACCAAATGTGCTCGGGGTACGTTCTTATTTATACGCCCAGCGCGCTCCAAGTTGGAGGGCCCCGTTTGTCATTGACTGTTGCTATTCTAGCAAAAGAAAGGTGTTTTTTCGGACCTTCAGCTTAGGGCCTTCGTCCATATCGCAATCAGAATTCGTTATTCAAACAAATTAACCTTGCGAGGGGCTACTGTTGGGGGCCTTCGTCTTCCGAAGGTCCTCAAAAACATGATTTAACAATGTTTCTGGAGTATAATACATGAACAGGTACCTTCGGACTCGGATCAGAACCACAATGTAAAGAAGTACAAAGAATACGAAGGTTGGCGCAGAGCCGAAGCTATGCGTAGGGGACCTTCGGCATGATAGCAGAAAGGAGAACCGACTTAAAAGGGAAAAGGCTATTTAGACCTCGATGGATTACTATAGAGTCATTAGCAAATGTAAAGGACATGAGTGTAATTTTACATGGGCTGCGTCCCGTGCCTATAAATAGATGAACAGTGCTCCCGTACTGTTCACGCTGACTTGACATTTGCTTTTGCGTCACGCTTGTACCCTTACCTTTTTTCGAGCCGAAGGTACATTTATAACTTGATATCATTTCTATTTTTTCATAATAATAAAATAGAAATGAGCTGATAATAATACATAATTTTTCATGCTATCTTTTATATTTCATATGATTCTCTTTTCATTATTATATGTTTCACTGATGAAGGTATGTCCTTCATAACCTTCGTCTGAAGATCATTATATCCTAAGGAAAATAATGCCTCAAAGGACGAAGGGCTTTAACGTTTAACATTTTTTGTGTTTTCTTGTTCTTAACTCATAGCATTTGAGAACAAGTCCCCAACAACGGCAATTCTTGAAGTAATTAGGAGCTGAATTTTATTAATTGCTGTTTTGGGCTGCACACACTGTTTTCGACGTGCTATTTGTTTAATTAAGCAAATCATGTTTTCTGTAGACAAGCTATATAGAAAAGTTGTATATAACTTTATTATCTTACTTGTGTTAAAATTTGACAGTCATACATCTGATTTTTAGAAGTTATGTTTTTCACAAATTCAGTAACTGAATCTGTCCAGTTTCTGTACAGATTTCAGAGATTGAATTGTTTTCTTAAGTTAATGTTACAATCTGTTCATGGTCATTATAAGAAAGTTGTAGATGATTTTCTTATCTTGCTTGTTTTAAAATTTCATAGCCATAGGCCTGCTATATTAAGGGTTATGAATTTTACAAAATGGTTGCTGTGTTCTGTCCACTGTTAGAACAGATTTCAAAAACTGTAATGTTTGATTTGATTAAACCGGGAATCACTTCTTGGTGATTATAAAGGTTATGTAGTGCTTTTTCTAAGATTTCCAAAAAGTCTTGGATCACTCTTTTTGGTGGTATGAAGTTTAAGTTATGGATGTTTAAAGTGTGAAGACTGAATCTTCCCAGTTCTGGACAGCAAAGCCTTCATAGTGTATTTTACCCTTTATACATATTAAACCAGCCAGGGATGTTTATAAATGATTTGTAGAAAATTGTATTAACTTTCCAGAAAGTCTAAGATCACTTTGTTTGGATGTTTGAATCTTTAGTTGTGAATTTTTGAAGTTGTAAGTCTGAATCTGTCCAAATCTGGACAGAGCTGCTGTGTTAGCACTTTTTGACCTTGCTAAGTGTTGAATCTTGTTGAGGTAAAAATACCAAAGTTGTAGTTCACTTTTTAAGCTTTTCAGAAAGTCCTAGTTTGCTATTTTTGGATTAATATTTGAATATTTATGATTAAAACGAGTGACTACTGTGCTGCTGTCCTAAAAATCTGCATGTGCTCATTGAATTGTTAGTTCACCCTTTTAGCTAAAAATGGTTGGTTAGCACTAAATTAATATAGACTTGCCATGACTAAGCTTAATAATGCATGTGTGTCATGTTTTATATGTTTCCTCTCTAGTTGATTGTGATATAGGTGTTTCATAGACATTGATGCATAGGTCCTCTGTTAAACTTGTGTTTAGGATGCTTTTGTGTGATTAATATAAGAACTAATGAAAAGCCGTAGCAATTAAATAAATACTTGTACGTGTGATGTCTTGTTGCGTTGGTTAATTATAGGTATTAATCAACGTCCTTCCAGTGGTGTTGATGTTGTGCGCTCGATGAAGTGTAGATAGTTAATGCCAACATGTGGTTGTCTACGGTGTCTTCCAATTTAATGTTTAGTTCGCCACTGTGTCTTTGTATATCCTATGCTACTTTTGTGCTACTTTCATTATATTCATACATATGCATCTTGCATCTCATTTAGGACCGAGAGATGATGATCGTGCAAGTGAGTGGTGCCAACCGCAAGATGCAGTTGGTGGACGACCCAAAGAAAGATGGACTTAACCAGTAGATGCTCGCCAAGCGGGTGTCATCTAGCAAACACTATCTAGTGTTGAATTCCAGGCAAGCCCGGTTTTATGCATAACCGTTTATATATGCTATTTTACTACACTTAATGTTTGTAGGCTTGTACCGTGCACTTAAGTGTAGGAGTTGCCTGAAACCCTAATTACATGAACTCAAGATTCCTTTTGAGATGGATACTAGTATGCTAGGTCGAGTAGCTTCTATGCTAAATCAGGATCTAGATACAAGTCGAGTGATTTTTCTAGCACTCGCGTGAGGTCAGGAATTGGTTGTATCCATTTTGATAATAGAATGGTGATGGTCTGTGGACACGGATCCATGGGGATGTGTTGTCTATGAGACGAAATTGGAATAAGGATTAACGTGCGGATACCTGTGTCAAGTGTTTGAACGTGCGTTTGAACGTACTAAACACATGTCGGGAAATATGGTAACTGGTAAGCCTAGTACCTGAGTGAAGCCAGGCACGGACTTTACCCCTCACTTGTCCTAAGACTAGGTCTCCCATTCTAGATATGGTGGGTACAAGTGCGGTCACTGCACGGCGGCGGCCGGGGTTAGTGGAGCATTGTATGCCAAGACGGTGAGGCCTGGCCGCGAACGGGGAATCGATGGGGACGGTTGACATGTGTGGGGACGGAGTGCCCCTACATGTCATCTGTTTAGGTTTACCTTGCAAGGTTAAAACTCGATTCGAATCGTCTGCTTCTTGCAGCTAATGAGACTCCTTGATCCATTGTACTGCATTGAGTAATAAGTGGAAATGAGATGACTGGCAAAAGATGTTGATTGATATAATGTTTGATATCATGTATGAATAGCTAGGTACTCATCTAGTTTAAATTATTATTCTAGAACTTGAAAAGATAAAACTTGATTTTAGACTTAGCTAGTGCTTTTGGCAAACCAAACCCTTCAGCCAAACAGCTGCATGTCTAGAGGTAGAGGAGTAGACTCCTCACACTGGGTAAGTCTAGCTGAGTATTAGTATACTCAGCCTTGCTTGTGGCACAATTTTTGCAGGTACTCCTAAGGAGGATTGGTTGATGGTGTGACTTGGCCTCCATCCCTGCCACCGGGATAGACGGTCGAGTGGGTTACTGCTTCGCAGGAGAGGACCAGGAGGAGTAGCGTGGCCAGGCTTCGCCATGTTACTCGGTTTTCTCCGTTAGTTATTTCCGCTGCATTAAAACTTATTGTTATTATTTCTAAAACTCCGATAATGTAATCACTAATGATACTTTCTTAATTTATGGTATCATGCTTTATTGTATTTCTCTGTGCCTCACCTTCGAGTGAGCTAGTGGTATTCGATCCTGGATAAGTGGCTTTATCGGACTAGATCTAAGGGACTGACGGGTTATTCCGATTTAAGTGTGTTGCCGCCACTAAGGGTGCGACTTGGGCACTTAAGCTGGAATAATTTGGGCAGTTCTGCCACATTTCCGAGATATTTCAATTGTGAGGGCTGGAGGAGATAGCGCTACACCTGCTCCCGAAGAGGATGAGGTGGTTGTTTATAGGAGTTTTATGAAAGCAGGGCTTCGTTTCCCATTAAGCAGATTCCTAGTCGAAGGGCTGAAGACCTTCAAAATTTTCCTACATCAAATTACCCCCGAAGCCATTATTAGGATGGGGGTTTTTATTTGGGCCGTGAGAAGCCAGGGGCTGGAGCCAAGCACAAAATGCTTCTGCAACATGCACGAGCTGTTGTACGAGACGAAGGCTACTAGCAAGGAGTAGTATCTCTCAACAACTTTGGTTGTTATGGCTTCATGCCCCGCACCGATTTAAGTTACCCAGTGCCAACATTCCGAAAAAGATGGCCCAGGGCCTGGATGGAGGAATGGTTCTATGTTAAGAATAATTTAATTGAGAGAGAAGATATAAAAGGAATTATTCAACGTCCCATTTGGTCGCGTTCAGCATCAGGAGGCCAGCCACCGCTCTTGGGAACGATATAGAGGCATGCCAGAGAAGCTTCAACGCTGTGTGTACTTTTAATGGCACTAGAGACCTAGTTCAAGAACACATCGCCTATAGAGTATGGCCGCTTGTGAATGAATGGGAGATGCCGAAGGAAGCTGCTGTCGGGTCTAGCCAGGGCAGCTTGGTCTATTTAAAATACACTTTCAGATATAGAGGCGAATTTGATGAGCCAAATGATGAATGGTTAAGCAGTATTGAGGCAACCAGTGACGAATTGCTTGAGGCCTACACAAGGGCCGAAGATGATGCCATGACATTGGCCTTCGAAGGCCGAGGCAAGAAAAGATTGAATAGAGTTTTTGACGTCATTGGTTTCATATACCCTGATTATTGCTATCTCTCATGAAAGCAGGGAAGGAAAAGGAAAATTGTCGCTTCTACCATCTTCCATTGCCGAGGCAGGACATATTGAATTGCCGAAGGTGCCTATAGCCGAGCCAGCCGAAGCCAAAGAAAAGGCGGCCAAAAAGCTAGAGCTAAAAAAGCAATAGTGCTGCCAGAAATCTTGAGCCCACCGGCAGAAGCAGAATTGCCGAAGGTTGCAAAGGCACCGGCAACAACTCCCAAGAGGAGGGAAATGGCTAGCGTGCTAGACGCTGTTATGGAGTCAACGAAGGCATTAACTCCTACCCCTGTGAAGAAGGTTGCTGAAAGTGTCAAAGCTCGTGCTGAAGCCGAAGCTAGGCCCTCAGTGCCTGCGGAGGCAGAGCCTGTCGCAACTGAGCAAAGAGCTGAGCAAGAATCTCCAGATACTAGCATGGCTCTGGAGAAGGATGTGGCCAAAAAAGCTAAATCTCCTACTTCCGAAGCACCGTCCGAGGATCTTGACTTTATTATTCGACATGCTTCAGGGAAAAGACTATCTGAAGAAGAAATTGCAGAAGCCAAACACTACGCCCGAGAACTGAAATACCCGAACGGGGCTTTGGTGTATAATGGCACAGACAAAGATGACTTCCTATACTGTCTCCCAGATAACAAGGAAATGTCCGTCTGCCGGGAGATGGTCAAAAATATGGGATTTCCGAAGCTTGAAGTTGGCCTCTCCGCCATGTCAAAGAATGACCTTGCAGACAGCCTTGCATACAACAGTCTGAAGGTACGAAAGTGATGAACTTAAAAATGGATTATCTTGTCTTGTACTCTCGTGCTGATCTTATCTTTTTGCAGGGCTTAATTCTTAGCAACGCTTTGAGGGCGCAAAAGAATGCTGAAGATGAAAGCTGCGTGATAGCCCTTGGCAACTTTCGATCATAAGTTATCAAGCTAAGAAATGAAGCCTTGGAGAAGGATAAAATTCTACTTTCATTGGTGGATAAAGTGAAGAAAGACGAAGCAAAATTTAACGCTCAATCTGAAGCTCAGAAAGCCGAAGTTGAAGACCTTCGGAAAAAACTTGTCGAAGCTAGAGAAAATTTTGAACTTGCAAAGGTGAAGCAAGAAATAAGTGAATGGTCAAACATAGCTGGAGAAAAATGTTGCAGAGCTTCGTGATTCCAAAGAGAAATGTTTTGAGAAATCTTTGGAATGTGTGAGGTAATTGAAAACCAGCTTTGCCTAGGTGGGTGCATATTCTTCCGAAAAGAATTTCATTTGAGGCGACCCCGAAGGTTTTATTGATTGGATAAGCGGGAAAGCCGAAGCTTTTGAAGAGATCCTCAGTGATCGTAGGGACATTTGTGCCTTCGCCAGCACTCGGGGGGTTGCGGCAATTCTAGAGAAGGCTGGTTGTGACCATGTTAAGGCTACAGCCCAGACCGAAGCCGCCTTCTCCACAGACGACACGAAAAACCCTTCGGCCGAAGCTACCTTAGTGGGTGGAAAGTTTTACTCCAATGATTGGGTGAATGGTGGCCGAGAATTGACTAACGAAATCACAAAGATAAATGAAAAAGAAACCCATGATGCCCGAGAAAAAGCTAAGCGAGCCGAAGAAGCTGCCGAGCGTGCAAGGCGCATAGGTATTGTTTTTGAATTCTAGCTTCGGTGTTTATTTTCTGGCTTTGAACTAACAGTTTGTCCATTATAGCTGAACTCTCACCACTGCCCAAGCCATACGACCCCCTAGCCGATCCCGTCATGAAAGAAGCGCTGGATGTAATGAGCATTGCTAACTCCATCATCGACAAAGTTGTCGATAGGCTACTGAATGAAGCCGCCGAGAAGATCCTTAAGGAAAATTAGACTTTTATTGTAATGATACGATGTAACATTTGGTGTACAAAACAATTAATCAGACATGTAAATTGTTGTAATATATTTCTTTGCGATGCATGAAGTTTACGCTCATACCGTTTTTGAGCCTTCGGCGAAAAAACACCTTCCCTTCTTTTCATGCTTCGTAAAGAAAGAAGCCCCTTTGGCGCCTTTGGCTAATCTGATAAAATTGTATTTTCTGAAGGTTTCCTTCATGCCTCAGCACATTTTCATCCGAGTTATTGTCGAAGACTTGCTTCGTAGCCAATCTGTGTTGTTGATGCAATATTATGTATGATGTAATGTTATGCGGAATGATGCAATATGATGGTTATGCCGAACACACACACGCCCACACTGGAAGACCCAAGACTCTGCATCCCCTTGGTGACGTCTTTGGAGTCTTTAAGCTCTGCATCCCCTTAGGAACGAGTTTGGAGCTTCTTCACCTTATATTTCGGTGGTATCTAAGCTCTGCATCCCCTTAGGAACGACTTTAGAGCTTCTTCACCTTCTATTTCGGTGGTATTTAAGCTCTGCATCCCCTTAGGAACGACTTTGGAGCTTCTTCACCTTATATTTTGGTGGAATTTTTGGCTCTATGATCCCTTAGGAACGACTTCTGAGCTTCGGAACTTACTCTGTGCTCCCTTAGAAATGACTTTTGTAGCTTCGGAACTTACTCTGTGCACCCTTAGGAACAACTTTTGTAGCTTCAAAACTTACTCCGCTCCCTTGGGAACGACTTTTGAAGCTTCGAAAGTTTGTTGGGAAGGCACATCTTACTCATTGATAATGGCACAATTATTACATGAAATGAAAATTTAATCTTTCGTGGCTTATTTTTCATACAAAAAATAAAATGGCAGAAAAGATAAAGATACACCAAGAGTAGGATATTCTTTTAGTAGATGTGCTTAGATTCAGGCACATTGTTGTTAAATGTGCGAGCTTCGGACTCCTCCCGGAAGTCACGCTGCTGTTGAGCGTGCTAGTGCCCTTCTGGCTGCTGGCTTCGGATTAGAGTAGGTGGTAGCGGTGGTGGTGGAAGCTGAGCCCAGGAAGCTTGAGAATGGCTCGCCGAAGCAATAGAGGTTGTAAGATGTTGATTACCTACATACTCTGGGACATAGGGAGAATAGCATGAGGCAGTATGTAGTACCTACTTTGGCTGATTCTACTGTGCCTCAGCTTCGGCAATCTCCTTTTGCTTTTGAATTGTGACTTGGCATGTTCTTGTGGTGTGGCCCTTGTCTTCACTGCAAAATAAGCAGTATAGTCTTCTAGGCTGATCTCCGTATCTTCCTCCGAAGCTTCTGCCACCTCTACCCCTTGGGACTGGTAGCCTAAAGGAGCTTTGCTGTAGCCCTGAAGACTAGGAGCTATGTTGCTGCCTTTGAGGTTGACTTCCTCTGTCATCACTTGGGTTGGAATTATGAATCGATCTGACATGCCTGGGGTGAATTCTTTCTCCGAAGCCCCTAGTCATCTCAAAAAACTTGTATGCTTCTTCCCTTCTATGGCAGAACCGCCCGAATTATTCCAGCTTAAGTGCCTTAGTTACGCCTTAGAGGCCGCAACACACTTAAATCGGAATATCCCGTCAGTCCCTCAAATCTAGTCTGATAAAGCCACTCATCCAGGATCAAATACCACAAACCCACTCGAAGGTGAGTCACAGAATAAATACAATAAAACAGGAAAACCTCAAATTAAAGTACTGGAGTTATTACATAAATCGGAGTTTTTCAAGCAAACTGAAATAAGTTCATAAGGTAAACTTCAGAGGATAATCGATATCGTCGAAAGATGAGGAATAGGGCAAAGCCTAGCACACTACTCCTCCTGCTCCTCTCCTGCTGGAGCAGCATCCCACTCGACCGTCCAACCAGGTGGTAGGGTGGTAGGCCAAGTCACACCATCAGCCATATCCTGAAGTGTACCTACAAAAATTATGCCACAAGCAAGGCTGAGTAAACTAATACTTAGCTAGACTTACCCGGTGTGAGAAATCTACTCCTCTACCTCGAGACCATGCGGCTGTTTGGCTGAGGGGTTTGGTTTGCCAAAAGCACTAACTGAGTCTAAAATCAATTTTTAGTTTTTCCGATTCTAGTATCATTAATTTAGCGAAATTTGCTCTTTCTAAGCATACATGGTAACATTCATTTAATACAATCAACATGTTATCTCATGTAATCCTCATTTCACTTCTTACTCAATGTAGTACAAGGGGTCAAGTAGTCTCATTAGCTTCGAGAAGCAGACGATTCAAATCGAGTTTTTAAACCTTGAAAGGTAAACCTAAACACACGACATGTAGGGGCACTCCGTCCCCATCGATTCCCCATTCGCGGCCAGGGCTCACCACCTTGGCGTACAAGGCTCCACTAACCCCGGCTGCCGCCGTGCAGTGACCTCACTTGTACCCACCATAGCTAGCATGGGAGACCCAGTCTCAGGACAAGTGAGGAGAAAAGATCACGCCCGGCTTCACTCAGGTACTAGGTTTAACGGTTACCATATTTCTCGACATGTGTTTAGTACGTTCAAACGTGTGACTCAGGTATCCACACATTAATCCTTAATTCCTCTTCCCGTCTCATGGACAAGGCATCCTCCCTGGATCCAAGTCCATAGACCATCATAGATCCCATTATCAAGATGAATACAATCAATTCCTGACCTCGCGCGAGTGCTAGAAAAATCACCCGACTTCTACCGAGATCCTGATTTAGCATAGCAACTACTCGACCTAGCATACTAGTATCCATCTCAAAAGGAATCTTGAGTTCATGCAACTAGGGTTTCAACCAACTCCTACACTTAAGTGCACATTACAAACCTACAAACATTAAGTGTAGTAAAATAGCATATATATAAACGGTTATGCATAAACCGGGGCTTGCCTTCAATTGCTGGGGCTGCAGGGAGATCCTTGATGGCTGGGTCGGGAGCTGGCTCCTGATCTTCCTCGTGGATAGCTCCTTGCTCAGGGATGAGCACGTACTCTCCATCAGCGAGGTTGCAATCTAATGAATGCAATGAGTAAGATGTATGTATGGCATGATATGCAATTTAGTACTGAGGTTGCATGGTGAAAGATTAATCAAAAGGAATTAGGGCTAAGTCTTGCCATTAGAGACCTTTGGGGTGTACTTAGTAAGTTTGGGTCAAGTTTGATTACTGAATGGTTAAACCATTTTAAATGTTCTATTTATTTCCCCTTTTATATCTTAGGGATATTTTTAACAGGATTCTTAGCTGCAATTATTGGGGTGATACTTGGTTAATCTTTCTACTAATCAATCTTAGTATTTCTATTTCCTTTATGCCTTTAAGGTGGGTTTGAACTACAAGATAGTTTTACAAATTTCCAAAATTTCTGCAAAAATTACAGTGGCTTCTCACTGGTCTACAACTCTCTGTCTTAAAATTTGGAGTTTAAAAAGTGAGGGGTTCTCTCTGTACAAAATTATCAAGTGTTACGCCAAAGGGGTGTTTTGAATTACAACTTCCTTTTAATTGTGGGTTATTCTCTAAGACTTATTTTTGCTAGCATTTAGATGTAATAACATGGTTTTGTACAAATTTTCAGCCACTAATACTTAGTAGTTATTTTACTATGATTTTCTTAAGTTGCTAGCCAAAGGGGTCCTTTCTACTACCACTATACTTGAAAAATACCAAACAACAGATTTCTAATTTTTTCTATCTTCTTCTTTGAGCAAGAGCAATCATTCCAGAATTTGGTAACTTTTTGCTTAAGGGAAAGGGTGGTAGGAATTTCTTGAATTAAATGGCCTTTTTCATGAAGTAGGGGTAATGGGTGTTGTTTTGTAGTTTTGAGTAGGTTTTGCATTTTTCTCTGCTAGTCTACTTCATGAATAATCTGGTAAAATTTTATTTGCCCATTGTTGCACACTTTTTGGCTTACTTATGATTTAATTGGAATATGTCTAAATAGCAAGTTTTATTTGTTCAACCCACTTAAGATGATGGGTTGGGGTGTTTATCATTTTTGTAGGGATGTTCTAGTAGTTAGGAGTCTACTGAATTTTTCTTACCATTTTGAAATTGTTCTTATATTTTTAATAAGGAACAATTGGATCTATACCATTAAAAGATCCAAACTTTAGATATATACCATGGACCCCACATGTCATTGACTCATGTGGACCCACATGTAAGTGAGATAGTAATGGTATGGATCCAAAGTGGTGATCTTTTAATGGTATGGATCCAAATTTCCCTTTTAATAATGGTCTTCCTAATTTTATTAGTGCCTAATAAAAAATTTCACCTTGAATTTATTCTGGACTAGGGTTCTTTATATTTTTCCTAGGTTCTTTATTACTTAGTGGATCAGGAAAAATATATATATCCTCTATTCATAAATTTTTATTTCCTTTCCTGATTTCCTAAGTTTAGGGCAGATATGGCTTTTAATGGGTAACCCTGTGTTAATTCTTTATACTAGGGTGCTCAATTTTTTTAAACAGTGTCTAAGTGGGGTTTGGACTTCTACATTTTTTTCCTAAGTCCAGCACACAAGCATAACTATTTTTCTTCATTTTCATAAGGTTTTGGCAGTTTCCTTATTTAATTTCGAACTCTAAAATTTAAAACAGAAAGCATAGGGTTCAGTATTTTTATTTGATAGTTCATAATAATTTGAATCCAGTAAAATTGGTTTGACTAAATTTGATTGAATATTTCTCGAGATACAAATTTCCTAAGTTCTCTACCTATTTTAAAAAGAATAAACAGAAATGGTTTAAAGGAAAAAGGTTTTGCATCTAGGTCCCTGGCAAAAGATTCTAAATACATTACAGATAGGTCCTTGGTTTACTATTCACCTGAGTCTATGACTATGCAGAAAACCCCATAGGTTTATGATAAATCAAACCCGTGATCCTTCCCCTAATGGAACAGTGACGGCGGCAGAGGAAAGAGCGGAGGGGCTTACCAGCGGCGAGACTGCTCCAGTGAAGTAGTCAAGGGTGTAGGGGAGGTCTTGACGGTCACGTCAATGTGCGGATCGTCTCCGGCGATGGTCGGTCCACGTGCACAGGCGGGCGAACTCGTCGGCGGCGAGGATTCCGGCCTGCTCACGGCGCAATAGTCCAATTGAACGGGTCAGAGAGCTTCACTGGATGCTAGGGAAGACGTGGGTGCGAGGAATTGGAAAATGGCTTACCAGATAGCTCGGTTCACGCGCGGTGGCGGGTGACCGAAGTCCGGCGAGGGTGATTCGGGGTCTCCGGCGAGGCTCTGCCGGGTCCGAGGACTTGGGAAGCTTCACGGGCTTCTTGCGAAGCTAACCGAGCGGCTGGCGCAGCCTGTAAGTGGCTGGAGTGAGCTTGCCGCGGTGGCTGAGGCTCGAGTGGCTGGGCGGGCGGTGGAGCGGCGTGTTCAAGGCAAAGTCCGGTGAGCTCTGGCTTGGGTAGGACCGAGAGCGCGCGGGGGAGTACGGTCGAGGCATTGGGGCTGCTTTATAGGCACGGCGCGGTGCACGGGCGGGCGTGGACCGGCGTGGGCGCGCGGGCGTGCACGGCTGGGCGCGGTTGCGCGCACTGGCATGAACCGGGCGTGTCAGCCGCGATCGAACACGTGGCTCCATTGTTTCTGCCCGAGTTCTAATGCTGATAGGGCGTAGATCTTTGCGAATATTGGCAAGATCGTTGTGTAGGATTTGTTCTCCCGACTACACTCTGTCGTTTGCGTGTGGAGCCAAGCGATTTCGGGTCAAGGGCAGAGAGTTGTCGCCTCGGCAATGTGGCAGTGTCACAAGGTGGAGTCCCGAGGCAAATCCTTGCCAAGATCATGTCAAACGGCCGAATTTTGCTCCCAAATTTCTTCAGGGTGTGTTCAAGGTAATTTGGCGACTCTTTCATATTTGGGTTTTGTAGATTTGAGTTTTGGAAAATAGAGAACACGGCTGAACTTTACAAAGGGCTGAAAATTCAGTTCTGAATTTTCTGAATTTCCCTTTTGAAGTTTAGCTTGAAGGGTCCTTTTGAGAATTTTGCAAAACCTTTGCCGATCAAACTTTCTTACTATGTTTTGTAGTTCATTTAGTGCACTTTAACTTTGTTATTTGGTTCTCATCATGATTTTGTGTTTTTCAACGTCTTTTTACAAGTTTATCCCTGTTGCACTAAAATGGCCTATTTAGGGTTATTTAGGGTTTGTGAATTCTTCTCACCCTGAGGTGCACGACATGGTTAAGGCATAATTCTTAAGATGAAAAAGACTTAAATAAACCTTTGTTCCTAACTTTTGAAGTCCTTTACTCAATTTGGCCCACATATGATAATGGTTATGAGTTAGCTCTGAGAAGAAACCCTAGGTGACACTAGGGTGTCACAGCCTTCCCCCCTTAAAGGAATCTCGTCCCAAGATTTGGGTCGGAGTCCTCCCGGGGTGAAGCGAAGGTTAAGGCTTGCTTGAAGTGGGTGGTTTATTCATTAAGGTTCTTCTCGGCAAACTGCTCTTCGAATGTCATCTTCTTTGCAACTTTAGAAGGAAGTCCTTTTAACTTTAGTCTTACAATTAACTCTTCCTATATTAAGATCGTTTTTCTTATGTTTTGATTTAAAGGGCAAGGGGAGGGGTTGGGCATGGTTACGTACCAATTCCCTAAGGTAGAAAATCGGGGAAGTTGGAACATAGAAATTCCTCAGTCTCCCAAGTAGCCTCTTCTTCTGAGTGATTACTCCATTGGATCTTATACATCTTGATCGATTTTGCCCGAGTTGATCTTTCTTTGGAATCCAGAACCTTGGAAGGGTACTCTTGGTATGATAGATCTGGCTCTATCTCCACTTCTAGTTCTGCGATGACCTCGGTCTACAATCGAATACATTTCTTCAGTTGGGATACATGGAATACATCGTGAATGGCAGACATTTTCGGAAGTACTTCAATTTGTATGCCACAGGTCCACATGCTTCTATGATCTCATAAGGTCCAATGTAACGAGGGGCTAACTTGCCTTTGATCCCAAACCTCTGCACTCCTTTGGTGGGTGATACCATCAAATATATGAAATCTCCCACATCGAATTGGAGAGGTTTCCTTCTCTTATCATCGTAACTCTTCTGCCTTGCCTGAGCAGCTTCTAGATTTTTCCTGATTAGCTTGACTTTCCTTTCGGCTTCAGTCACTAAGTCAGGTCCAAACTTTTCTCTTTCTCCAGGCTGAGACCAATTGAGGGGTGTTCAACACCTTCTTCCATATGAGGCTTCGAAAGGTGCCATCTTTAGGCTGGATTGATAACTGTTGTTATAAGCAAACTCTGCCAAGAAGAGATACTTATCCCAATTCTTGCCACAATCGATCGCACAAGCTCTAAGCATATCTTCAAGAATTTGATTTACCCTTTCGGTCTGACCATCAGTCTGCGGGTGGTAAGCTGAACTTCTTATTAGCTTGGTTCCCAAGGACTCTTGCAGTTGTTCCAAGAATCTAGCAACAAATTGGGCTCCTCAGTCAGAAACAATGGTCCGGGGCAATCCGTGCAAACACACGATTCAGTCAATGTATAGCTCTGCATACTTCTAAGTCTTATCAGTGGTGTGCACTGGAAGAAAATGTGCCACTTTTGTCAATTGGTCCACAATGACCCAAATTGAATCATGACAACGAGAGGTGTTGGGCAGACCCACAATAAAACCCATGTTGATGTCATCCCATTTCCACGAAGGTATAGATAGGGGTTGCAAGGCTCTAGCTGATTTTAGGTGGCTTGCCTTTATCTTCTAACATGTGTCACATTCTGCTACATATTGGGCTATCTCCCCCTTCATTCCGGTCCACCAATACAACGGCTTCAGATCATGGTACATTTTGGTGCTTCCTGGATGCATGAATAATTTGGAGAGATGGGCCTCATCCAAAATTTTCTTCTTGAGATCCTTATTTTTAGGAACTACTAATCTGCTTTCAAACCACAATATACCCTTTCCATCTTGGTGGAAACATTTATACTTCTCTGTCTTCTGATGGAGGTTCTCTTTAATAATTCGCACTCCCTTGTCACTGAGTTGGGCCATAATGATCTGGTCTTGCAAAGTTGGCTCAAGGGAAATGTGAGATAAAGCACCAGAAGGAATCACTTCAATCTTCATTTTACTCAACTCATCACATAGGGTATTGAAGCGAGAATCCATCATAACATAGTTGCATTGCGATTTTCGACTCAAGGCATCTGCTACCACATTGGCTTTCCCTGGGTGATAATGTACCTCCAGGTCATAGTCCTTGATTAGCTCTAGCCATCTTCTCTGCCTCATGTTGAGATCAGCCTGAGTAAAGATATACTTAAGGCTCTTATGATCTGTGAAGATGTTGCAGTGGGTTCCCATCAAATAGTGTCTCCACATCTTCAATGCATGGACCACGACTGCTAACTCCAAGTCATGAGTGCGATAATTTTGCTCATGAGGCTTGAGTACTCTTGATGCGTAAGCAATGACTCGGTTGTCTTGCATCAAAACACAACCCAGTCCTGATGAGGACATCCCTCCCAACGATACACCCATACCTACTACGCAGCAAGGACCAATGACAAGAGCTCGTGCACGAGAGCTAAATTATCAGGTAAACTCGTTCCTCGCTGTCCATAAAGCATCATCTATGAATGGGGTACTACTAAATTCTTGTGATACTTTTATTATTCATAGGAACTTAGGACGTGAACCAGATTGGAGGGAGAGAAATCACGACAAGAAAGCGAGTGTGGATGATCTGATCGGACCATACCAGTTCAGACCTCCAGGAGGGGGCAACTTTGGAAAGCCATAACTCTTAGCTCCAAATATTGCTTGAAGCCCATGAGTACTTGTTGGAAAGCTCCTGAAGTCTACTTTTAGATGGATTCAACCTCAAGATGAAATTCCAAAGGAGCTAAACAGAATTGCCAAAATGACGTTCAGTCTTCCAGTCTTGGGCTGAGGCCCTTGTATCTAGTTCATACCAATAGGGGCCCATTCTAAGTTAGGGTTTACACCCCTCCACGCCTCTCCCCCACCTATATAAACCACCACCAGCCACCATTTGAGACTTGGGTTTTGTTTGGTTGTAAGTTTAGCTGCTGCTACTTCCTTGCAAACGTGTGTGTCGATTAGACCACCCGAATTGCTCGATTCAGAACCCCAATTTCCTGTGTATTAGATTTCTCCTTTGGGCAAGGTCTGTGTGCTGTTTGCTTGTCCACTTGTTCTTGCTTGTTCTTTGATTTGCTTGCAGGTTCAAGGCTGTTCTTGGCACAGCAAGAACAACACAAATTTGAGGCGGTGTAACTGTCGCTAAGGCGTAGCGCAGCCCTTGTGGTGTTGTAGTCGGGCAGCACAACGTCGATCCACCTCAAATCATGTTATCCCCCACTCTCATCGAAAGGTTGGGAGCAAACCCCAGTGGGTTCTATCATGTGGTAATCAGAGCAAGGATTTTTCGGTGAGGGATTCTACCCATCCCTTTACCTACAGTCCAGAAAACTACACAAAATAGGTTAGATCTAAAAATCCCAACAACAAGTTTGAGCTTTGGCTGTTTTGCTTAGTTCTTTGCTTGTTGAATTTTCAGTTGCATTGTTTGGGCTAGTTGATGGTTCTTAGTGGTTCAATCTTTAGAGTTTGGAGTTTTGGTAACGTTTTAGTCACCACGAAATCCACCAAATCTTTTCATATTTCTGTTGTCATTTCTGCCTCCACGAATCCATCTTCCCAGATCTGAGCACTGGAAGAAAATAGTCCTATATCTTGTGTTACATGTCCGATTCAAATGTTTAAATACAATCTGGAAAGCTTATCTCATGTTCTTTCCAACGGATCTAAATTTACTCTCTAATGTCTTCTGAGCGCGTCGTAATAGCACTTGAGATTCGTGCTGCTGTCTGGAAGTTGAGATGTTGGAGTTGTTTTCAAAGGAGTTGTGTGCAGTAATTCCTTTGTTTGGGTTGTTCGGTTTTTCAAAAGAGTTTTTAGCCCAAAAAAAGAAAGAGCAAAAAAAAAGAAAAGGAGAAAAAAGAGAAGAAAAAAAGTGAAGGGAATAGAGTTGTTGTTTTCTTGCATTCCTTGTTGTCTTAGTGTCTGACAATATTTGTGTTCAGGCTCACGTCTCTAGCTTGATTTGGCACTAGGACCAGCATAGGACCATCAATGAATGTCTATTCAACTTGCTTTGACTAATGTGATTCTAGATGTACCTTGATTTGTTTTGTTTACAGCCACCTATAGCTCCACAAATTATCTACTACATCACGGGGTTGTGCTTGTGTAACCATTTGTGTTGTTCTTGCTGGCTACCGACACCTCCTGCATTGCTTGGTAAGAACATGTAAGAACTTGAATGGACAAGTGTGAGTAAACATATAGTGTGCCACCACCTATTTCCTTTAGTTGGTACGAAACTTCTTGTGACTTTGTTTGCTGCAAGCTAACCATGACAGGTACAGGGAGTGAGGATGAGGATGGTGGAGGTCTGCTTACACCTCGCACCAAAGGCATCGTACAACATTTTCAAAGGCAAGTGAGGGAGTACACCTTTGGAATTGATAATGATTTGTAGGCGAGAAATGAGAAGATTGGGCAAATGGAGGCCGCACAGATTTCCAACAACACCAAGCTTGCAGGTTTGGAGACGAATGTTGCTCACGTGGACAAGAGTCTCGCTGCTCTTCTAAGGCGCTTTGATGAGCTCCACGCGAAGACAAATGATCAGCATAGAGGACGAGGCGAAGGGGATGAGGACGGCGTAGAAAATACAGGTGCTGATTATGCTGCTGACACCGAAGTTGAGGATCGAGGCCAGCGACGTCTACGTCGTAACCGTCAAGGTATGGGTGGACAGCGTCCACATGAGGTACATAACAATGACATTGCTTTCAATAAGATAAAATTTAAGATTCCCTCTTTAGATGGTAAATATGATCCGGATGCTTAACTTACTTGGAAGATGGCTGTTGAACAAAAGTTTACTTGTCATGATTTTCCTAAAAATGCATGTGTTAGGGCTTCAACTAGTGAATTCACTGATTTTTCTTCCGTTTGGTGGATAGAACATGGCAAAAAAATCCTCATAACATGCCACAAACTTGGGATGTTTTGAAACGGATCATGAGGGCTAGATTTGTTCCATCTTACTATGCACGTGATCTTTTAAACCAACTGCAGCAGTTAAAGCAAGGTACTAAAAGTGTAGAAGAATACTATCAAGAGCTGCAAATGGGCATGCTACGTTGCAATTTAGAGGAGGCTGTGGAATCTGCTACGGCTAGATTTTTGGGCGGGATAAACTGGGAAATTCAGGACATCCTTGCTTATAAAGAGTACAATAACATAACCTGTTTGTTCCATCTAGCTTGCAAAGTTGAAAGGGAAGTACAAGGACGACGTGCAAGTACCAGGACTAACATTTCTGCAGGGAGGAATATTTCCATGTAGCCCCGCTCAAGTATTCCATCAACTGGGCGTGCTGCTGCACGTTATTCATCGTCAGCTCGAACAGCAGCCCCACCATCTAGCGACAAGCCTCGTGACAACCCTGCAAATTCAGCAGCAAAGACAACGCAAAAACCTGCTGCAACCACTTCATCGGTGGCATCCACAGGTAGAACAAGAGATGTTCAGTGCCACCGCTGCAAGGGATTTTGACATGTTATGCATGACTACCCAAGCAAGCGTGTTTTGGTGGTCAAAGCTGATGGTGAGTACTCATCTAGTAGTGAACTAGATGAAGATATACTTGCATTGCTTGTGGCCGACCATGCACGAAGTGAGGGCTGCTCGGAAGAACATATTAATGCAGATGAAGCCGACCGCTATGAGAGCCTAATTGTGCAGCGTGTGCTGAGCGCACAAATGGAGAAAGCGGAGCAAAATCAGCGGCACACATTGTTCCAAACAAAGTGTGTCATCAAAGAGCGTTCATGTCGAGTGATCATCGATGGAGGTAGCTGCAACAACTTGGCCAGCAGCGACATGGTGGAGAAGCTTGCACTTACCACCCAGCCACACCCGCATCCATATTGCATTCAAGGTTGAATAACACTGGTAAGGCAAAGGTAACAAAACTTGTGCGAATTAATCTTGCCATCGGATCCTATAAAGATGTTGTTGAATGTGATGTTGTGCCAATGCAAGCATGTAGTATTCTGCTAGGAAGACCATGGAAATTTGATAAAGATTATATGCATCATGGTAGATCAAATCAGTATTCCTTCCAATACCATGATAAAAGGATTGTGTTGCATCCAATATCTCCTGAAGCAATTTTAAAAGATGAACTTACTAGAGTTAGTAAAATGAAGAATCAGGAAGAGGCTAAAAGTGAAAATCAGATTGTGGCAGATGAACTTGAGAAGCACAAATAGAGAAGTGCCAAATCTGTTCATGATAATAGAAATGAGATCAAGCTAAAAGCGGCATGTTTCATTGCTACTAAATCTGATTTGGATGAGATTGATGCTACCACTGTTGTTTGCTATGCCTTGATTTGCAAACAAACCTTGTTTTCACTTCAAGACATACCTCTTTCCTTGCCCCCTGTTGTCACTAACCTTTTGCAGGAGTATTCGGATGTTTTTTCCAAAGGAGGTGTCACCGGGGCTACCACCAATTCGTGGGATTGAGCACCAGATTGACCTTATTCCCGGGGCCTCCTTGCCCAATCGTGCACCATAGCGGACCAACCCTGAAGAAACTAAAGAAATTCAGCGCCAAGTGCAAGAATTGCTCGACAAAGTTTACGTGCGTAAGTCTCTAAGCCCCTGCGTTGTTCCTGTCCTTTTAGTTCCTAAGAAAGATGGATCTTGGTGCATGTGTGTAGATTGCCAAGCGATTAATAACATAACAATCAGATATCATCATCCTATCCCTAGGCTAGATGATATGCTTGATGAATTGAGTGGCTCAATTGTATTCTCAAAAATTGATTTTCGTAGTGGTTACCACTAGATTCGCATGAAGTTAGGAGATGAATGGAAAACAGCGTTTAAAACTAAATTCGGTCTATATGAGTGGTTAGTCATGCCTTTTGGTCTCACTAATGCACCCAGCACTTTCATGAGATTAATGAATGAGGTTTTATGCGCTTTCATTGGCAGATTTGTTGTAGTATATTTTGATGACATTCTGATCTATAGCAAATCACTAGAAGACCATCTTGATCATTTGCGTGCTGTTTTGGAAGCTCTCCGTGATGCATGTTTGTTTGGTAACCTTGAGAAGTGCACCTTTTGCACAGATCAAGTCTCTTTTCTTGGCTATGTTGTGACACCATAGGGAATTCAAGTCGATCAAGCCAAGGTTGAAGCCATTCACAGCTGGTCGGTTCCCACAACGGTCACCCAAGTGCGAAGCTTTCTAGGACTTGCTGGATTTTATCGTCACTTTGTGAAGGACTTTAGCACCATTGCAGACCCATTGCATGAACTCACTAAGAAGGGTACAACCTTCACTTGGGCTGCTGCTCAACAGGATGCTTTCAGCGTGCTCAAAGATAAGTTAACTCATGCACCCTTGCTCCAACTTCCAGATTTCAATAAAACATTTGAACTTGAATGTGATGCTAGTGGAATTGGGTTGGGTGGTGTGCTGCTGCAAGATTACCTGTAGCATATTTCAGTGAGAAATTGAGTGGACCTAGCTTGAACTATTCTACTTACGATAAGGAATTGCTTGCTTTAGTTCAAACATTGGAAACTTGGCAGCACTATTTGTGGCCCAAAGAGTTTGTTATACATTCTGATCATGAGTCCTTAAAACATATCCGAAGTCAAGCAAAACTGAATCGTAGGCATGCTAAATTGGTTGAATTCATTGAATCTTTCCCTTATGTCATCAAACATAAGAAAGGGAAGGAGAATGTCATTGCTGATGCTTTGTCTAGACGTTACACTATGCTTTCCCAACTTGATTGCAAAATTTTCGTGTTGGAAACGATTAAGGCACAATATGCTCATGATGATGATTTTAAGGATGTGTTGCTAAACTATTCTTAGTCATTTTTGGAGAACTTTGTGGTCTAAATTAGGAACTAAGCTGCTATTTTCTACTACATGTCATCCCCAAACTGATGGACAAATTGAGGTTGTGAATAGAACTTTATCTACCATGCTTAGGGCTATTTTGAAAAAGAACATAAAAATGTGGGAATAATGTTTGCCTCATGTTGAGTTTGCTTACAACCGTTCACAACATTCTACTACTAAAAAGAGCCCTTTTGAGATTGTTTATGGATTTGTACCTCGAGCCCCTATTGATTTGTTGCCTCTACCAACTTCTGAGAGATTGAATTTTGATGCTAAACAACGTGCTGAGTTGATGTTAAAAATGCATGAGACCACAAAGGAGAACATAGAAAGAATGAATGCTAAATATCAACTTGCTGGTAGTAGAGGAAAGAAGCATGTCACCTTTGAACCAGGTGATTTGGTTTGCTGCACTTGAGAAAGGATCGGTTTCCTAATTTGAGGAAGTCAAACTTGCTTCCGAGAGCCGATGGCCCTTTTAAAGTTGTAGCTAAGATCAATGATAATGCATACAAACTTAAGTTGCCTACAGATTTTGGGGTTAGCCCCACATTTAACATTGCAGATTTGAAACCATACTTGGGCGAGGAAGATGAACTTGAGTCGAGGATGACTCAAATGCAGGGGAGGATGATGATGACATCCCTCCCAATGATACACCCATACCTACTACGCGGCAAGGATCAATGACAAGATCTCGTGCACGAGAGCTAAATTATCAGGTAAACTCGTTCCTCGCTGTCCATAAACCATCATCTATGAATGGGGTACTACTAAATTCTTGTGATACTTTTATTATTCATAGGAACTTAGGAACATAGGAACTCAGGCGCCGGATTGGGGTGTGTCTTGATGCAAGACAACATAGTTATTGCCTAGGCATCTAGAGCACTCAAGCCTGATGAGCAGAACTACCCCACTCATGATCTAGAGTTAGCAACCGTAGTTCATGCTCTGAAGATTTGGAGACATTACTTAATGGGAGCTCATTGTAATATCTATACTGATCACAAGAGTCTCAAATATATTTTCACTCAGGCTGATCTTAATATGAGACAGAGGAGATGGTTGGAATTAATCAAGGACTACGATTTGGAGGTGCATTACCATCCTGGTAAAGCCAATGTTGTGGCACATGCCTTAAGCCGGAAAGCCCAGTGCAACTGTGTGATCATGGACTCTAAGATCGCCACTCTGTGTGACGAGTTGTACAAGCTAAACTTAGAAGTCATTCCCCCAGGTGCCTTGAGTTATATTTTAGTGGAGCCCACTTTGCAGGAGCAAATAGTCATGGCACAGATCGGTGACAAGGGTGTTCAAGTCATTAAGGAAATGATCGGACAAAAGGTGGAAAAATACAAATGCTTCCGTCAGGACAGCAAAGGAATTCTATGGTGTTGGGGGCCTTCGGCTTCTGAAGGTCCTCAAAAACATGATTTAACAATGTTTCTGGAGTATGATACATGAACAGGTACCTTCGGACTTAGGTCAAAACCACAGTGTGAAGAAGCACAAAGAATATGAAGGATGGCGTAGAAGCCGAAGCTATGCGTAGGGGAGCTTCGGCGTGATAGCAGAAAAGGAAACCGACTTAAAGGGGAAAAGGCTATTTAGACCCCGATGGATTACTATAGAGTTATTAGCAAATATAAAGAGCATGGGTGTAATTTTACATGGGCTACGTCTCGTGCCTATAAATAGATGAACAGTGCTCTCGTACTGTTCACACTGACTTGGCATTTGCTTTTGTGTCACGCTTGTACTTTTGCCTTCTTTCAAGCCGAAGGTACATTTGTAATTTGTTATCATTTCTATTTTTCCATAATAATAAAATAGAAATGAGTTAATAATAATATTTAGTTGTTTATGTTATTTCTCATACTTTATATGAATCTTTCTTCATTATTTGTTGTGCTGATGAAGGTATGTCCTTCATAACCTTCGTCCGAAACTCATTATATCCCAAGGGAAATAATGCTTTGAAGGACGAAGGACTTTAACGTTTAACAATTTCTGTGTTGCCTTGTTCTTAATTCATAGCATTTAAGGACAAGTCCCCAACATTGGCGCCCACCTTCGGTGAACCCTTTTCGACCACCTTCGGCAAGCATCGACCTTCGTCATGCCGCCAAAGAAAGCTTCAGCGACAGGGACTGCCGCTCTGCAGCTGCTGGACCCGAACCAGGAGACCCTTTCTCTTCAAGAGGCCCGAAGCTAGAAAAGGAAGGCCACCAGTCCAACACCCCAAGAGGATGAGTTGGACCAAGAGATCAGGAACATGGAGATGCTTCATCAGCAAGTGCAAAAGAAGAAGGAAAAAATGGCTCGGCTAGCTGACCTACAAAGGCAGATTGACGAAGCCACTGAAGAAGTACGTCATCTTACTCAAGATGAGCAAAACCGAAGGCCCCAACACAGAGAGCTTCACCAAGAGGGCTTCTTCAACGAGGATGATTGGTATGAGGATTTCCATCATGGAAATATTGCTTTTGATGATGCTTCTCCTCTGTCAGCAGAACTGCAGGCTACACCTTGGCCCACGTCTTACAAGCCACCCCAGCTCCCCATGTATGACGGACACTCAGATCCAAAGCAGTTTCTGATGAGCTACGAAGCTACCATATCTTCATATGGAGGCAATACTGCAGTCATGGCGAAGTCTTTCGTCATGGCAGTCAATAATGTTGCACAAACCTGGTACTCCTCTCTTCGGCCAGGAACAATCACATCATGGCAGAAGCTGAAGGACATGCTGATCACCAGTTTCCAAGGGTTTCAGATGAAGCCGGTTACTGCTCAAGCTTTGTTCCAGTGCACGCAAGATCACGAAGAATACCTTCAGTCGTATGTCCGAAGGTTCTTGCGTCTGAGGGCACAAGCGCCAACAGTGCCCAATGAAATTGTCATTGAGGCCATGATCAAGGGGCTTCAGCCAGGACCTACGACCCAATACTTCGCCAGGAAGCCCCCTCAGACCCTGGAGAAATTGCTTCAGAAGATGCACTACAGGAATCCAGTTAATTCCCGTCGGCCAGAAACCGACGGGAATAAGCCTAAACCGACGGGAATTACTTATTCCCGTCGGTTTTCAGCCGCTAGGCGTCCCCTGTCGGGGATAAGTTTATCCCCGTCGGCGGCTGACGGGAATTATTAATTCCCGTCGGCCACTAACTAGCCGATGGGAATTAAGGCTAACTCCCGTCGGTTCCCCAGGCCGACGGGAGTTATTAATTAATTCCCGTCGGTTCCCCAGGCCGACGAGAGTTATTTATTAATTCCCGTCGGTACCCCAGGTCGACGAGAGTTATTAATTAATTCCCGTCGGCCCTACGTGGCCGACGGGAATTAACTAGGCCGACGTGCGTTATTAGTTAATTCCCGTCGGTTCGACCATAGCCGACGGGAATTAACTGGGCCGACGAGAATTACCCTATACTACTACAAAAATAGCACTAAATTAGGTGACTATTTCTGCACACATAACATATATCACACATAACATAAATCACAGATAACAGCCACATTACAAACACATGCTTTCATAATAAAATCACGCATTACAAACATAACATCCACCAACATTTCAAATATAAGTTCAACCACCACATCGAGTCAACGAGTACGACATAGTATTGAAATATAAGTACGACATATGTTCAAGTACGACCAAGGGTCAATGAGTTAAGAAACATGTTCAAGTGTTTAGAGATAACCACCACTTGGGTGGTTAGAGCTTTGACCGCTGCCGCCACCACCACCAGGAGGAGGGAACGCAAAGAGCGAGTCAACAAATCTAGTGCCTGCTGCGGGATCAGACCCACTACCACCCGCTTCGGGCGTAACCTATGCAAGTTAGCAAATATCATCACGTTAAATGCAAATATCAAAAAAGTATACAAGTATATAAATTAATGGAGAGTTATCAAACGTACTCTATCTCCAGGTGCAGGTATATGTGTCGGAGGGGTGGTGAACTGTGGTGGTGGAACTGGTGTGTTTGCAAATTGGCTCCATTGTGGTGGCGGTGGAAAATTTGATGTCATGCCCTGTTGCTGCATTAACTGTTAAACACATATGTGTTACTACCGAAGATGTTGTATTGAAATATAATAATTTAGAGTTCAGATTATGTGTACTCACTTGATACATCGCTTGGTTATGTGCATTGCAAGCCTCCATAAATTCGCGTTGTTGTCTCATCTCTTCACGCATCCTCATAATCTCCAACTCCTGATCGTTCGGTCGACGAGAGCATGAGCTACGGGAAGATGAACCCATCCTCTGAGATCTCACCGACGACGAGTCAATAAATTCGTCGAAGAGTGCGTATCTATAAGTTATTCAAAAAATGTGATTACTGTATAATCAATTTAGTGTCCACCATATAATTTCATAAGTTAGAGCTTACCGTCCATGCGCTTTGCCACCACCACTTGCGTACACCACCGAGGGATCCACCGGTTCATGGCGCCAGTCGAAGTCAGGGCCATGGCGACGAACCATCTCCTCCCCATATGCCGCCTATACATCATTCACAACCTTACAAGTGCAGGAATTTATATACTTTGAACGTTTGAACTTTTGAGCCAAAACTCACCAAGCGATCCGTGGCTGTCTGGCTGCAGAGCTGGTCAGGGTTGTTCGGGTCTGGTCCTTTGTGGCCCTCCTGGTAGACCTCAATGTCACTAGGCTTTTGGCCACTCGTAGCTTCCTGTATAAACAAAAAACATTCATAAGCAATCGTATTATTTGTTGATCGACATAGAAAGATCAAACTTACCTCATCTCCATGTACCGCGCTCAACAGCTCTCGACGTCTGCTGCTGCTCGAAGAACTGCCCTGAAAAAGGCCCAGGCCCTTGAACAACCCCTTCACTGACTTCTTTGATTTTGGCGGCATCCTGCATAAAAAATAAGAAATTATTCATTAGTGCATCAAAAATGAAATAATACTTAAAATATAAATAAATGAAATAACAAAACAACTTTACTTGTTAAATATCATCAAAATCAGGATCTATTTGTTCTCTTCTATGCAGAGGTCGCCATGTAACTTTTCTCCTAACAGGTTGTCTTCTCCGTCTCTCGGGAAAAGTTAAGTCGTTAACGTCTGCAACTAGTGAATCTAATGCCGGTGCAGGATCAATATGAAAACTAGTTGGCAACTCTTCTTCTTGAAACACCTCATCAACCTGCTCAAGGTGACCAATTTGATATTCATCCTCACTAGGAGTGTATAGGTGTTCGCGGGGATTTACATTGTACACAACCCTCCATTTAGACAACTTTTTGCATGGATATGTCGAGAAATAAACTTGGTCTGCTTGATGGGCAAGGATATACGTGTCGTGTCCTTGAAGCAATTTCTCAGGTTGGATCTGTGTCATCCCAAATTCGGTCCTATAATACTTCGGGTCATACCATTTACACTCAAAGAAAACTAGCGCTAAAGGCTTATTTCCAGCAAATGTAATCTCGATTATATTTTTGATTTTCCCGTAATAGCAGGCTTCGTGTCCTTCCATGTCGGTTGCCCTAGTAACGACTCCACTATTTTGAGTGGCGGCCATAGGATGACTTGATTCGAAAATGCTTGAACGAAAGCGATATCCATTGACGTCGTAACGTCCATAGCTTTTGGCAGTTACGCTTCCAATAGATAACTGACGTAAGTCATCATTCAAATTCATTTCCTCCCCAAACTGTTAATCATGCCACAAAGCATTAGCAAATTCTGTAATATTAGTTAAATGAAATTAGCTCTCGGAGCCACATAATTAAGACTTACACGGTCCCGAAGCCACATAATGAAATTAGGTCGCCCATGCATACCATCGCGTCGCAATTTGTCTATGTCTCTCGCTGTTGGCCTACCGAGACACCTCATGTTTTGTTCATCAAACTCGCTGTCAAATATTATTATATGACATGAGATATTTGATAACATAAACTAATTCACATATGAACAGTTTAAGAAAACAAGTCTTACACAAAGTATTTCTCCACCTCAGGCATATTCATGAACATGTACAGTAAAGCAGACTTCCGTTCTTCCATACTGAGGTGATATGCCCTGGGTGGACCAACGACTTTGTCGTTTGTCTGAAAAATCGAAAGATCACTACACGGAGGCATCTCTCGTTCATCATCATGGTACCTTTTCTTTCGAGAAAATACATTATGTTCTTCTGCAAAGTAATAACTTGTGAAGTGTGCTACCTCCTTTAGTTTAAATTGTTCCGCAATACATCCTTCAACTCTTGCCTTATTGCCCACCATTGCTCTAAGCTTCTTTAATGCTCTTTCTATATGGAACATCCACCTATACTGAACAGGACCACCGACCTTAGCCTCATATGGAAGATGTATAAAGAGATGCTGCATAGGATTGAAGAAACCCGGTGGAAATATTTTTTCCAATTTGCACAAAAGCACCGGTGCCTCTTTCTCCAGCTGTTCCATCACATCTCTTCTGATTTCTTTAGCACACAACTGTCTGTAGAAATAGCTAACTTCAGCTAACGTTTTCCACACAGCTTCGGAAATGTACCCACGAAACATTACAGGCATGAGCCTCTCCATAATTATGTGGAAGTCATGGCTCTTCAGTCCATTCATCTTCATTGTCTTCAAGTTCACTGTGGCAGAACCTCCCAAGTTATTGGGCCCACATGCACATGTCCTTGTCTCAAAGACCTCAGACAGCTATGCATGTGCACCAGATAACTTAACAGGATCCGTCCGATTGCCCCAAGGACATCGGATAAACCACGAACAACCAGAACCGCGGGATTAAGTAACACAAATCACACACACCAATATTGTTGCAGCGGAAATCTTACTACCAAATTTACAGGTTACAAAAATTGTACATTAGTTTATCGGAGTGATTACAAAAGTATAAGTTTGAAATATATGCTAGCTCAAGGGATCATCCTCAATAAGAAGTATAGAAGGGTTACTTAGACTTATAAGAAGGCCGAGCCCACCGACACTTAACACCATCAACAACAGCACAAAGTTAGAACCTGAAAAACAACAGGGAATAAAACCCTGAGTATGGAATTACTCAGCAAGTCTTACCCGACTAAGGAAAAGACTCTCAAGGGTATGCTGGATAAATAGGAATCAAAGAGAGGCTTTAGCAAGAATCAACTTAGATACTTTTGCAGAAATAGCTTACTAAAGTGAATCCTTACTTTCAATGTTTTAACGCCAGATTAAATATTAATAGACTCTGTTTGCATCTAGTCTAATTTCACCATCTCATCAATACAACAACATTTTTATTCATGAGGTTCACATCCTGACTTAGGTTGTAGAAAAGTGACCAAGTCTTCATAACCGCGAAGGTACGGCGATCCGAATCGATTATACTCAGCTGAGGATCTCCAATCACACGACAAATGTAGCACTTAACCCTTGCATATGTCAACCCACCACCGAGGTTCTTAAGACCAGATCAGGTTCACGCAAACCGAGAGCACAGATACACCACCGTCCAGCCTCTTGCCACGGAGGGTACACGCTACTCTCGCCACCGCTCCACGCCCATTTCGTGTTATCTTATTCTGGCCTTAGTCTGCCCGAGGCAAGGCTTACCCATGACGAGGCATGTGACCAGTTAAAGGGTCCTCGGTCAGCACGCCTACATACGCATTAATCCTTAACCAACCTGGGTAGAACATCACCTGTTCCTAACCCAAGTCTCAATTTAAGTATTTCCATCCTTAGGATTGTGTCTGTTCCTTAGGATGAAAGAGCATCACAGGGAACTTTACAGTAAGATCCCACTATTGCTCCAAATGAAAATATTCTTGCAGGTAGAAGCCATCCTCTCCCGGGTTAGACTGAGGACAACCTCTATCCACAAGATCTAAGCAAGGCTAAGCATTTTTGTAAATCATAATTTTGATACTTCACAGAAGTATCTATAAAGGTATGGATATCAAGGAAAGCAATGCATCAAAGGGTTCCAAGCAACTCCTATGAACCTAATGCACATTTCACTAGACTTAAAGTGTGTGAAAAGTATTTAAAAACACAAGGAAAGGGGTTGCATGCACCGGGGCTTGCCTGGAATAAACACTATGTTAGTGTTTGTTAGATGACGTCCACTTGACGAGTATCCCTCAACCGAACATTCGCTTGATTTAACCATCTTCAGGTTGGTCCATCAGCTTGACCATGCGGAGCAGTCCACGCTTGGGGTCGACTTGACTCAAGCTCTCCGCATCTCGTGGTTAATCAACGTACCTAAATGATTTGCATAATGCACATGAATGCATATAAACAACAATATCACAAACCTAAATAAGGCTACACGATGGTGAATTAAACACCTAGCGCCGAGGCGTTGTACAATTTTATACGGAAACACTAGTTATTAATATATGACTACGCGCAATAATTACGCTTCTCGAACCTAACGCAAACATCACGAACATCAAACTATACACAAGAAATACAATTAGCCTAATCACACTTATCAGTTAATTAATTAAATTCTGAACTAATCCCTTGCCTTATAAATTATACTACATCTTTATAGGTGATTAAAATATTTTATCATCACACATGCCTATCAAAATTTTACTCGGTCCACTAATTCAGCTAAGTGACCGGAATAGCGACATAACTCGCTATAACTGAATCTGGCTCGATACTCGCAAAAACCGCGAAGTCGACGAGAGTTTCGTGACTCACGCAATTTATCGAGCACCTTAATGAGCATCGCACTAGCACATTAATTTATTTATCGATCGAACTATTCTGAATAATTTATCAGCTTACCGTTTCCACAGCTGACATAAATCCACGAGATCGGTAGCGCTTTTCCGATTCAGGCAATTTGTCGAGCGCTTAGGGAATATCGCGCTGCTAACTTCGTCTTCACCCGATTCTTGAGATTGCTTGATGACACACGGATTGACGACGACCTTCGATTGTAGTCTTGAGCGAGCTGGTGAGGTGGGGTTGAGCAGGAGATGACGGGTTTGACGACTGGACTGTGAATGACACAACGACGAGCTGGGACAGGATCCGAGCTAATAGGCACAATATGGAATAGTGACCAGCACGACGGACGAACTAAGTCGTGGCGAGGTCGACGACGAGATAGGGATTTTAAAGCCGAGCGAGCCGAGAGGGCACGCTGGCGAGCAGGAAACAGGACGCGCGGCGAGACTCGACCAGAAAACTCGAGAGAACCTCACGCGCGCAATAGAGGAGCTCGACGACGACCGGTTAAAGGGAGCTTGACACGCGCAGCAGGAACGAGCAGCAGGCGCCGAGCTGAGGAACAACGGCGAGGTCGCGGTCAAGCCGGGCGAGGAACACGCGACCAGCACCAAGGGCGATTCACCTGCGCAGGGGCGAGCTGCGCGCGACAGTAGAGCTGGAGCAGGGAACGTAGGAAGTGGAGGCGAGCTGGACTGCTGGCCAGTGACTCACGACACGGCGAGCACGAGCACAGAGAAAGGGAAAGCGCAGGGCCGAGCAGTGAGCCGGCGCGGGCCAGGGAAGAACAACGCTTGCGCGGGAGCCTGGCAAGGGCACGGCAGAGAGCTTCGACGGCGGCCATGGAGGGGCTCCGAGCTGTGGTCGAGAAACGGGAGCGCGACACCAGGAAGTTTCACGGCGCCGGAGCTGGAGGAGGAAGGAGAGCGGGTGGGCTGGGCGCTGGCTAAGGGAGAAGGAGCTCCGGCCGGCTGGAAGTTGGAGGCGGGCTGGGGCAGAGAGGAGCGGCCGGCGCTGGAGAAGATGGGCGCTGAACAGGGAACCTGCGTGCAGCACATGGAGGAAGCAGAAGGAGCAGAGGCCGGATGAGCTCGGAGAGGAGTTCGGCTGGAGATAAAATAGCAGTGTTCAGCGGTGAGATTTTTCCGAGCGGCGTGATTTTTCTAGGAAGCCGATGAAGCCAGTACGGTTAGCGGCAAAAAAATCTGACGACACCGTGAATTATCAGAGGAGAGGGGATAAGAAGAGGCATCCGGTGAAAAAAATCTTCAGGAGATGGACACCAGCGCGCGGCGGTGGAAAAAATCAGACGCTCGCTGGGCATCGAGCTAGGCGATGGAAGAGTCTGGCGCGTACGATGGTTGGGCTGGATGCCGACGTGAAGAGATTTTTTTGTGCTGGAGATCGAGCGTGGATGGATTAGGCCAGAGAAAAGACACGTTGAGGAGTAATGTGACGTGAAGAATAATCCTGCTTCATGAACGGTGGGTTAAAGGATAAGAAAAAGGAGGATTTATCCACATTTTCGTTTTTTACCAACTATATATACACGTATATATATTGCCCATAATGTAACGTTTATTACCTCTAATGATTCTTATCTAAGACACTAAATGAGAGCTTGATTCAACTTGAGTATGCGTCACCAAAATTTTTGAATTATCGATTCAAACTTAAATTTAAATCCAGATTAAATCAAATTTGTGTTGATCCAAATTAATGATAGACGAAGGTAATTAGGACATAGAGACCATTATCCTCACCGATAATTCTTACTTACATCCATACTCTGTGTTTGATTTAATTGAAACCAGATAAATCTCATCTGCTAATATACACTTGACTTCGTCGCCAAAATAGTGTGCTGAAGGATAAATTGGATCATAACCTCGCGCACGATTTCACTCGGACGATGCACGATTTGGATTATTTTACCCCAAACATTTTAGTCGTCGAGTTCAAACTAATTTGCTCGGCATAAAATCGTCCGAGTGGGTCGTGCTTTCGAATTCGTATTCGCGCGAGCGATGAATTTTAAATAATCACCGGACGCACCGATTTTCGGAACGACGATGTTCCGAACATCACGAGAATTTAGGAAGAGCCCAGATAAAATAAAAACGATGTCGAACTTGCGACAGACAAAACAGATGCGATATAAAAATCGCGATAGACGAAGATAATTAAAAATTAATATCTGTTTTATCCACTGATCTTACATGCTTAAATCCATACTCATTGTCGAGCAGAATATAAACACCAGGGGTGTTACAACCCTCCCCCCTTAAAAGAATCTCGTCCCGAGATTCGGAGCGAAAGACTTTCAAGAGTAGAGAAGCATGTAACCCACGTCCATATCAGCGGGAATCATAAGGCAGTTATGAGTGAAGGCAAGTGTCTCAGGATGTCGTTTCTCTAGTGGACATAACATGTATTGCCTTAGGCTAATTTAGAAATGTCCACCAATAGAGATGATGTCTGCCAGAGGAACACATAAGGTTCCATGTGTGCAGTTTGCTTTTTCTGATGGCACTGTACTATCTGAGTCTGTTGAGCAAGCGCCAGATATGCGATTTTACCCAAACAGAACCAGATGCAACCTCTTGGGTAAAACATACAGAAAGAGGTTTACCAACAAGTGGTTACAGGAAATTCATAGTACAGGGGACGGGTGTGGATGTCGAATACTATCGCGGTTAACATGTGGCTAACCCGAGAATTCAAGTCCACAAAAGATGGTATAGATTCGAGAGAATCACCAGCGGATGGATCTGTAGGTCCGGACTTTACAACCAGTCCATTTTATCCAGCACTAGTCACGGCTTGACTTGATCACACATGCTGGAAAAGCACACGTGAGGCGATCAAGGCACGACTAGAGCGATGACTAGGTGGTTACTAATCGACTTAATCTCGATTCTTGTAAGTACTTTCTTTAGAGTGAGTTGAACCAAAGTGAGTTTAGACAACTCGACAAAACGATCTCTAAACTCAACCTTCGTTCATTAGGCAGTTACAAGTTAGTAAAAACCAGCTTGTTGAACTACTTTTGACATTGAGCAAGTTCTCTCAGTACCTTCGGTAAGCCAAGGGTTGAGAGTTCACATTTACTCGCAAAGGTCATGCATTTGGGTAGAAGTCCATTTGGTCAGGTCGTTCATCCGTTTCTTCATGTGAGATGAACGGACTGGGTTCAAAAATACATGGAAAATAGGAGAGCGAATGAACAAACTCCTGCATCTCAACAGCAGGGAAAGTCAATCTCCAATTTGAGAGCTAATCAGTTGTTTCTCCAACACTAAAAAGCTCCAAAGGCTTCACCTTTACACAAAGGATGTAAAGGGAACATGTATAAGTAGTCACTACCAAGACCAAAAGAAATAAGACCACACATGAAAGTGGTGTGCCCTTTTGATCCAATTGAGATGATAGATGTTGCTTGATCACTTCACAAACAACATAGAAATTGTTTCAAGGAAGGAGTCCATGAAAGATCATACATAAGTGTAGTTCCACAATGGATCATGACCAGAGACCTCGATACCAGCATGCGCCAAGCAGCATAACCTTGCGTGTACATTCACAAGGGGCTCTCAGTTTCGCTGCGGCACCATAAGTCCTTAATCATGACACCATCACCGAACTGGCACCAATAATGAATCTCACGTAGCAAAAACAGATTGTATCAAGATAACACATTGACATAGTCTCATAATGGATTACAACTACTAACAGTGATACCAGCGCGTGCCGAGCAGCACGACCATGTGTGTACATTCACAGGAGGCCCTCGGTTTCGTCACGGCACCATCGGTTTTAGTCATAACACCATTACTAGACGTAACCAATAAGAAATCCCGTGCCACACAAATAGACTGAGTCTGGATGACAATATTCAAAAGAGACTCCACTTGTAAGAATGGTTACAAGTAGAGAGCTAAATAGATTATGGCCCGATGAAATGAATACGACATGGCCATAACCTAAACTGGGTGGTGAGGGAGTACGATGGGAGACTGATACTTCAGCCCCAAGTATATTTCTATGCCCATCGCAGAGAGTACAAGGGTCAAGGATTAGTATCTGATTAGATACAGAGGGGAAACAATCATAAGATTAAGTTGGTATGCCTTCGATAGGTATGGGGGAAATCAAAGGCATCAAATTCAAGAAAATGGTCGGACATACTTTTCCTAGGTTGGGTTGATAATTCAACATGGCGATCCTTAAGAACAGGCGAACTAGTTAAGGTACATCAGCTTGCACCAATAAACAAGGGAATGGTTTTAGAAGGAAACATGACTCGAGATTCTTGTTTAAGCCTAGGCACAATTTATGTCCAACAAAGAAATTATCTACGCATTTATTTGCATGGGTTTAGTCATGGAGTGATAATGGAGAATTCAACTCTGGGGTCATGGTTCACTAAATAAGAACATGGCCTAATTTTGGGTTTAAGCAACCAACTACCAACCTTCTATCAGCACATCAAGCACGAGAGCAAACACCATATAAGACCTGAATAGGTTACCTAAAGAATGGAGGACACCTATTTCATCGAAGTTCATAATTCAGCATTACACCATATTATCTACAATCAATGGTTACTGGAATAAAGATGAGAGAAGCATCTTGGGTGTATAGGTGACAAACATGATGCAACAATCAGGATGCATGCTCGTCCTACACGTCCTCACTGATTTTGCCAACCAAATGTGGCAATAACGTTCTATATCGGTGGCATTCTTACGACTCTCACGGTATTTTTCTAGTCGTCAGCTACACATACGTTTTCGAGGTTAGTGTACCTGCAGAAAAATCCATCACAGCCCAATTTCCAATGATGCAGTTCACACATGACAGTTTATCACAGTTTATACTCCATATATTGCTATATGGAGGCCAGCTCTTCATTAAGCGCCGAGCCACGCATAGGTGCTGTTGCCACACTTTAACCATAGGGCAACTCATTATGGTAACTCACCTTCTTACCTGAGCGTAGGTGCGTCGTTACAAGTACATTACACTTCTCAGTATTCCCATGTCTGTATGCCCATACACATCCATGGGGTACTGAATTCCCAGAAAAGTAATTACTCCACATCGCAGCTTTCATATATACAAATATAGAACATGTATATAATCAAGCGCCACAATTAAGCATTCCCCTAGACCGACGGTTGTTCGGTCATGCTCTCACAACTCACCTTACCTTGGGCATCGATCCATTCCAAACGGAATGGTTTTCAAAAATAACAATACACATGTATGCAATACCCACCCGGTTGTGGGTTAGTGGTTTTCAACTAAGCCACCTAATAGTCCTTAGTTTAGGGCTTAACAGAGGATGTCGCTAGCATTATAGTTTTTCAAAACTATTTTTCAAAGCCAAACAATATGTTTAGTTGAAAATAGGTTTTTCGAAACCAAAACTTTTGTTTTGAAAATATGTATGTGACTGTATATACTTAATCCAGCTCCGATACCAGCTGTGGCAGAACCTCCCAAGTTATTGGGCCCACATGCACATGTCCTTGTCTCAAAGACCTCAGACAGCTATGCATGTGCACCAGATAACTTAACAGGATCCGTCCGATTGCCCCAAGGACATCGGATAAACCACGAACAACCAGAACCGCGGGATTAAGTAACACAAATCACACACACCAATATTGTTGCAGCGGAAATCTTACTACCAAATTTTACAGGTTACAAAAATTTTACATTAGTTTATCGGAGTGATTACAAAAGTATAAGTTTGAAATATATGCTAGCTCAAGGGATCATCCTCAATAAGAAGTATAGAAGGGTTACTTAGACTTATAAGAAGGCCGAGCCCACCGGCACTTAACACCATCAACAACAGCACAAAGTTAGAACCTGAAAAACAACAGGGAATAAAACCCTGAGTATGGAATTACTCAGCAAGTCTTACCCGACTAAGGAAAAGACTCTCAAGGATATGCTGGATAAATAGGAATCAAGGAGAGGCTTTAGTAAGAATCAACTTAGATACTTTTGCAGAAATAGCTTACTAAAGTGAATCCTTACTTTCAATGTTTTAACGCCAGATTAAATATTAATAGACTATGTTTGCATCTAGTCTAATTTCACCATCTCATCAATACAACATCATTTTTATTCATGAGGTTCACATCCTGACTTAGGTTGTAGAAAAGTGACCAAGTCTTCATAACCGCGAAGGTACGGCGATCCGAATCGATTATACTCAGCTGAGGATCTCCAATCACACGACATATGTAGCACTTAACCCTTGCATATGTCAACCCACCACCGGGGTTCTTAAGACCAGATCAGGTTCACGCAAACCGAGAGCACAGATACACCACCGTCCAGCCTCTTGCCACGGAGGGTACACGCTACTCTCGCCACCGCTCCACGCCCATTTCGTGTTATCTTATTCTGGCCTTAGTCTGCCCGAGGCAAGGCTTACCCATGACGAGGCATGTGACCAGTTAAAGGGTCCTCGGTCAGCACGCCTACATACGCATTAATCCTTAACCAACCTGGGTAGAACATCACCTGTTCCTAACCCAAGTCTCAATTTAAGTATTTCCATCCTTAGGATTGTGTCTGTTCCTTAGGATGAAAGAGCATCACAGGGAACTTTACAGTAAGATCCCACTATTGCTCCAAATGAAAATATTCTTGCAGGTAGAAGCCATCCTCTCCCGGGTTAGACTGAGGACAACCTCTATCCACAAGATCTAAGCAAGGCTAAGCATTTTTGTAAATCATAATTTTGATACTTCACAGAAGTATCTATAAAGGTATGGATATCAAGGAAAGCAATGCATCAAAGGGTTCCAAGCAACTCCTATGAACCTAATGCACATTTCACTAGACTTAAAGTGTGCGAAAAGTATTTAAAAACACAAGGAAAGGGGTTGCATGCACCGGGGCTTGCCTGGAATAAACACTATGTTAGTGTTTGTTAGATGACGTCCGCTTGACGAGTATCCCTCAACCGAACATTCGCTTGATTTAACCATCTTCAGGTTGGTCCATCAGCTTGACCATGCGGAGTAGTCCACGCTTGGGGTCGACTTGACTCAAGCTCTCCGCATCTCGTGGTTAATCAACGTACCTAAATGATTTGCATAATGCACATGAATGCATATAAACAACAATATCACAAACCTAAATAAGGCTACACGACGGTGAATTAAACACCTAGCGCCGAGGCGTTGTACAATTTTATACGGAAACACTAGTTATTAATATATGACTACGCGCAATAATTACGCTTCTCGAACCTAACGCAAACATCACGAACATCAAACTGTACACAAGAAATACAATTAGCCTAATCACAGTTATCAGTTAATTAATTAAATTCTGAACTAATCCCTTGCCTTATAAATTATACTACATCTTTATAGGTGATTAAAATATTTTATCATCACACATGCCTATCAAAATTTTACTCGGTCCACTAATTCAGCTAAGTGACCGGAATAGCGACATAACTCGCTATAACTGAATCTGGCTCGATACTCGCAAAAACCGCGAAGTCGACGAGAGTTTCGTGACTCGCGCAATTTATCGAGCACCTTAATGAGCATCGCACTAGCACATTAATTTATTTATCGATCGAACTATTCTGAATAATTTATCAGCTTACCGTTTCCACAGCTGACATAAATCCACGAGATCGGTAGCGCTTTTCCGATTCAGGCAATTTGTCGAGCGCTTAGGAAATATCGCGCTGCTAACTTCGTCTTCACCCGATTCTTGAGATTGCTTGATGACACACGGATTGACGACGACCTTCGATTGTAGTCTTGAGCGAGCTGGTGAGGTGGGGTTGAGCAGGAGATGACGGGTTTGACGACTGGACTGTGAATGACACAACGACGAGCTGGGACAGGATCCGAGCTAATAGGCACAATATGGAATAGTGACCAGCACGACGGACGAACTAAGTCGTGGCGAGCTCGACGACGAGATAGGGATTTTAAAGCCGAGCGAGCCGAGAGGGCACGCTGGCGAGCAGGAAACAGGACGCGCGGCGAGACTCGACCAGAAAACTCGAGAGAACCTCACGCGCGCAATAGAGGAGCTCGACGACGACCGGTTAAAGGGAGCTTGACACGCGCAGCAGGAACGAGCAGCAGGCGCCGAGCTGAGGAACAACGGCGAGGTCGCGGCCAAGCCGGGCGAGGAACACGCGACCAGCACCAAGGGCGATTCACCTGCGCAGGGGCGAGCTGCGCGCGACAGTAGAGCTGGAGCAGGGAACGTAGGAAGTGGAGGCGAGCTGGACTGCTGGCCAGTGACTCACGGCACGGCGAGCACGAGCACAGAGAAAGGGAAAGCGCAGGGCCGAGCAGTGAGCCGGCGCGCGCCAGGGAAGAACAACGCTTGCGCGGGAGCCTGGCAAGGGCACGGCAGAGAGCTTCGACGGCGGCCATGGAGGGGCTCCGAGCTGTGGTCGAGAAACGGGAGCGCGACACCAGGAAGTTTCACGGCGCCGGAGCTGGAGGAGGAAGGAGAGCGGGTGGGCTGGGCGCTGGCTAAGGGAGAAGGAGCTCCGGCCGGCTGGAAGTTGGAGGCGGGCTGGGGCAGAGAGGAGCGGCCGGCGCTAGAGAAGATGGGCGCTGAACAGGGAACCTGCGTGCAGCACATGGAGGAAGCGGAAGGAGCAGAGGCCGGATGAGCTCGGAGAGGAGTTCGGCTGGAGATAAAATAGCAGTGTTCAGCGGTGAGATTTTTCCGAGCGGCGTGATTTTTCTAGGAAGCCGATGAAGCCAGTACGGTTAGCGGCAAAAAAAATCTGACGACACCGTGAATTATCAGAGGAGAGGGGATAAGAAGAGGCATCCGGTGGAAAAAATCTTCAGGAGATGGACACCAGCGCGCGGCGGTGGAAAAAATCAGACGCTCGCTGGGCATCGAGCTGGGCGATGGAAGAGTCTGGCGCGTACGATGGCTGGGCTGGATGCCGACGTGAAGAGATTTTTTTGTGCTGGAGATCGAGCGTGGATGGATTAGGCCAGAGAAAAGACACGTTGAGGAGTAATGTGACGTGAAGAATAATCCTGCTTCATGAACGGTGGGTTAAAGGATAAGAAAAAGGAGGATTTATCCACATTTTCGTTTTTTACCAACTATATATACACGTATATATATTGCCCATAATGTAACGTTTATTACCTCTAATGATTCTTATCTAAGACACTAAATGAGAGCTTGATTCAACTTGAGTATGCGTCACCAAAATTTTTGAATTATCGATTCAGACTTAAATTTAAATCCAGATTAAATCAAATTTGTGTTGATCCAAATTAATGATAGACGAAGGTAATTAGGACATAGAGACCATTATCCTCACCGATAATTCTTACTTACATCCATACTCTGTGTTTGATTTAATTGAAACCAGATAAATCTCATCTGCTAATATACACTTGACTTCGTCGCCAAAACAGTGTGCTGAAGGATAAATTGGATCATAACCTCGCGCACGATTTCACTCGGACGATGCACAATTTGGATTATTTTACCCCAAACATTTTAGTCGTCGAGTTCAAACTAATTTGCTCGGGATAAAATCGTCCGAGTGGGTCGGGCTTTCGAATTCGTATTCTCGCGAGCGATGAATTTTAAATAATCACCGGACGCACCGATTTTCGGAACGACGATGTTCCGAACATCACGAGAATTTAGGAAGAGCCCGGATAAAATAAAAACGATGTCGAACTTGCGACAGACAAAACAGATGCGATATAAAAATCGCGATAGACGAAGATAATTAAAAATTAATATCTGTTTTATCCACTGATCTTATATGCTTAAATCCATACTCATTGTCGAGCAGAATATAAACACCAGGGCTGTTACATTCACAGATCTTCTAAAACCAGCGGCATAACCATCGGGGAATTTAATATCCTTCATCCACTTCATCACTTCTTTCCGTTGCTTAGATTTCAGACAATAGTCAGCTTTTGGTTTGCCTCCGTTTTCTCTAAGCACTTGGGTTGGACGATCACATATCACTGCTAAGTCCATGCGTGCCTTGTCATTGTCTTTCGTTTTATCAGGGAAATCCATGCATGTATTTATGAGGGCTTGGCAAAAGTTACTCTCTTGATGCATGACGTCGATGTTGTGCATCAAAATCAATGACTTAGCATAAGGAAGCTCCCACAAGCCACATATGTGAGTCCAGTTATGCTCCTCACCAAAACCTTGATACCTTTTCCCACTCTCGTCTAGGACAAGTTTCATATGCTCTTCTGTAATTTCTATCCCACTACGTCGCTTGGGCGGTCCCTTCGTGACAATGGTGCCCTTCCTAAATTCCTTTCTCTGCCTTCTAAAGGGGTGATTGAAGGGTAGAAAACATCTATGGCAATCAAAGTAACATATCTTGCCACCAGCACTAAGACGAAAACAATCTGTATCTTTAGCACAATAAGGACACGTCAATCTACCATGCACGCTCCATCCAGAGAAAATACCATACGCCATAAAATCATGAACCGAGAACAGATATGCAACACGAAGATTGAATTTCTGCTTCTTGAAGCAGTCATAGGCTTCCACACCTTGCCATAGCTTCTTTAACTCTTCAATCAGTGGTTGAAGCATCACATTGAGGCGTACGCCAGGATGCTCAGGCCCAGGTATAACAAGACATAGGAACATAAACTCATATTTCATGCAAAGAGCAGGTGGAAGGTTGTACGGTATGGCAATGACAGGCCAACATGAATACGACACAGCGGTCATATTGAACGGTGTAAAACCATCAGTTGCCAAGCCGATACGAACGTTTCTTGCATCGCTGGCAAAATCTGGATCAAATTTGTCAAGAGCCTTCCATGCATCACCATCTGACGGGTGCACCATTAACCCATCTTGTCTGTCCGTACAATCTTTATGCCACCTCATGTGCATAGCGGTCTTCCTCGAGAGAAACAAACGTTTCACTCTAGGAGTGAGAGGCATGTACCGAAGCTGTTTATGTGCAACCTTTGTCACCACCTTCTCCCCATCTTCATTTACAAGCTCCATGTACCTCGACTTCCCACATTTTAAGCATTTCTGTTCTCTGCCATGTTCCTTCCAAAAAAGCATACAGTTGTCTTGGCAAACATCAATCTTCTCATACTCCATACCAAGACCTTCAAGCAATTTCTTGGACTGGTACATGTCTTTGGGCATCTTGTGACCCGTAGGAAGAACCTCGCTAATCAAATCCACAAGCTCCTTGTAACAATTAATTGAGAATGCAAACTTGGACTTGATTGACATCAGCCGGGTCACGAATTCCAGTACGGTCACGTCAGTGTGCCCGTGAAGAGGCTCTTCTAACGCTTTGAGTAGGTCGAAGAACTTCTGAACCTCCAGTGTAGGTGAATCATGATGATCTGGTGCCAGTTCAGGCTGCAGATCCTCAAGCATCTGGTCCATCCTATCAACATCATCTTCACCGTCATCAACTTCTACTTCTGCTGCTCATTCAACATCTTCACCATGGAGATACCAGACCTTATAGATTGGCACGAAACCATGCGAACACAGGTGTAGTGTGACCTGCCTCTTGGTGTGGCTCGTCATATTTCTACATTTATTGCATGGACACCTAATATTATCTATTTGTGACAAAGCAGCTGCATGGTCCAGAAACATCTGCGTCTTGGCAAACCATTCACTTGTGTGACACCCACCCTTCTTGAAACCTTCATACATCCAATCACGTCTATCACCCATTATTGCGGCTGTGTGTACGAGTAAAGAGTGCGTGTGAGACATTCATGTTTCTACACGCGTCACACATACATCTATAAGTAAGTAGTAAAACTATATATATATATAACATAACATTCAACACAATAACATGATATTCATTAATTAACAATAATGCAACATCCAAATTTAAATAAACAATATTTGCAACATTTTCAGAACATCAAATTTGCAACAAATAACAATATTAAATAAAGTGTAATCGCATTACAGTTAACTCCCGTCGGCCATAAAAACCGACGAAAATAAACAATATTTGCAACATTAAATCCATTAAATTAAATAATATTTTCAGAACATCAAATTTATTAACAATAACATCAAATTTATCAATATCGAAACCTTCAAACATCCTAATATTATAAGTTAAATCTAATCAATAAACAATTAACAATTTTAAACTAACTCTAATCACATGAAAGTTAACTCCCGTCGGCCATAAAAAAACCGACGAAAATAAACATCTACACACATATTTAACTATTATAATCACACTCGTATTCACAATTAAGGATGTATACCTCAACGACAAGGCGGCAACGGCGCTCGGGGAGGCGGTCGGGACCGGCAGCGGCACTCGGGGAGGCGATCGGAGGCGACGGCGCACTTGGGGCTGCGGCGGTGCTCGGAGAGCCGGTCGGGGCGATGGGCGGCGGTGGAGGAGGCCGATGGGGGAGGCGTCGGCCGGGCGGCGGGGTCCGGCAGGGGCGGCGCGGTGGCCGGCCGGCCGTTTGGGGCGGCGTGGGGCCGGTAGGGGAGGCGCGACGGCGGGCGGTGGATGGGGCAGGGGCGACGGCGCACGAGGCAGGGGCGGCGGCGGACGAGGCAGGAACGGCGGCAGTGCTTGGGGCAGGGGCGGCGGCGCACGGGGCAGGGGCGGCGGCGGACGAGGCAGGAACGGCGGCGGTGCTTGGGGCAGGGGCGGCGACGCACGGGGCAGGGGCGGCGACGCACGGGGCAGGGACGGCGGCGGTGCTTGGCGCAGCGCGGCAGCGGTTGAGGAAGAAGCGACGGTGGCGGCTCGGGTTGAAGACAGGGAAAATGAGTCCGCACGGGTGAGCGCGCGCTCATAAAAGGCTAATCCCCGTCGGCCTGCGCTCTGGCCGACGGGAGTTACATAATCCATGTCGGCCTACGCTCTGGCCGACGGGAGTTAACTTAACTCCCGTCGGCCTACTCTCTGGCCGATGGGAGTTACGTTAACTCCCGTCGGCTGAGTTTTAGCCGACGGGAGTTAAGTTATCCTCATCGGCTTTGTCCCTGGCCGACGGGAATCATTAGGATTCCTGTAGTGATGGATGAATACATCCGCGCTGATAATGACTTTCGGCAGAGAAGGGAGGAAGCTTACAGGTTCTCCGAAATGACCAGGGGCTTCGGAGGGAGAGTTCACCCAAGGCACGTCAGATCAATCCACTCTACTCAGAATGACGACAGAGGAGGTCAGCAGCAGAGGCTGCAATATTCCTCCCAGACTTCGGGGCAGCAACAAAACTATCCTCGACCTCTAGCTCCAAGGGGCAGAGGCGCCAGGGGCTTCGGTGGAAGGTTTGGGGATCAGCCCAGGAAAATTTATTGCATATTCTGCGGTGAAGACAAGGGTCATACTACAAGGATGTGCCATGTCACCATCCAGAAACAGAAGGAGATAGCAGAAGCTGCAGCCCAACAGAACCAGCTGAAGCAAGTTATGCATACTGATTCGTATCATTCACCATACATACCAGAGTATGTGGGTAACCATCCTGCAGCTTCTGTTGCTTCGGCAAGCCAACCTCAGGCATCTTGGCAACAACCTCCACCTCCACCACCAATGCAACCCGCATATCCCCAAGGCCAGCAGCCAGAAGGGAGCCAGCACACTCACCAGCAGCGAGACTTCAGGGAGAAGTCCGAAGCTCGCACAGTCAACAGTATTGTGCCAGAATCGAAGCACATCTACTAAGAGATATCCTACCTCTAAAACAGTTTTTGCATTCGTCATCATTTTCTTTTTTTAATAAAGAACAATCATTGAAAGCCTAGTTCTTTTGTTGTTTTCAATTTCTTGTAATAGCTTCATAATTGTCATGATATAATAAACCTTCTTGATAGACTCACGAAGTTCCAAAAGTCAGCGAACCACGAAAGTTGTTTTCAAGAGAACGTGGGGTTCACAATCATATTACAAGTTTTGCCGAAGCAACAAAAAGTCGTTTTAAGGAACGCAGCCTAAGTCATGACGAAGCAACAAAAAGTCGTTCTAAGGAACGCAGCGTAAGTTTGCCGAAGCAACAAAAAGTCGTTCCTAAGGGAGCGCATCGTAAGTTTTCTGCTCAAAAGACGTTCCAAAGGGAATGCAGAGATTACAGCGAAAAATAAACGCTGATTCCGCCGAAATATAAGGCGAAGTGCGAAAAGTCAACATGAATACCGCCGAAATAGAAGGCAAAGAAGTTCAAAAGACATTCCTAAGGGAATGCAGAACTTACAGCGAAAAGTCAACACTGATACACCGAAAAATAAGCGGTGAAGCCGAAAAATAAACGACAAAGAGATTGTGTATTCTACTGTGGGAATGTGTGTGTATCTTCGGCACAAATATCATTCTGCATAGCATAACATCATTACACCATTCGCATAACATAACATCATACATCATATTGCATCAATGGCACAAGAAGGGGATACAATGTTAATTTTCGGAAATTGCTTCGAAGAAGTTGTGCCAAGGCACAAAAATAAGTTTTGAAGAAGTACAGCTTCATCAACTCTAATATGAAATGAGATCTATTGCTTACAAAGTATAATGTTTTTACGGAGATTGGATGTTTTTACGGAATATGGATGTTCTTCACGAAGCATGAAAAGAAGGGAAGGTGTTTTTTGCCGAAGGCTCAAAAACGGTATGTACGTAAAGTTTCATGCATCTTAAAGAATTGAATTGCAAACAGCTTATATATTACATTCAAAACTATAAAATGTTACACACTTTGTTCAACAAATATTACATTCCAAATGTTTTTACAATAACAGTTATTCCTCTTTTAAAACTGTTTCCGCAGCTTCGTTTAGCAGTCGAGAAACAGCTTCGTCCATAATAGCTTCGGCCACTTTAGTAATTTCATCTTCTTTCTCTGCTTCTGGGTCGGCCATTGACTCGAAGGGCTCTGGAGGAGGAGATAGTTCAGCTGCGATACAAAACGTAAATAAGTTTGAAGTCACAAAAATAAAACATAAAGTTAAAAACAATTAAGCAATACATATCCGTCTTTCGAGTTCCGCAGCTTTCTCAGCTGCCTTCGTTGCTTCTCTTGTATCGTGAGTATCTTTTTCGCTCTTTTTTATTATCTCATGGGCTATCCCTCGGCCGCCATTTTCCCAAATGTCGATAAAGAATTTTCTGCCAACTAAGCTTGCTTCGGCCGAGGGATCCTTCGTGTCATCAATAGAGAAAGCAGCTTCGACTTGGGCCAGAATCTTCACGTGTTCGCATCCTGCCTTCTCCAAAATAGCCGTAATTCCCCTGGCACCTAAGAAGGCGCAGACATCTCCACGGCCACTCAAAACTTTCTCAAAGGCTTCGGCTTCGCCGTTGATCCATTCGATTGGACCTTCGGGATTGCCCAGTACGAAGTTGTCTTCATTCGAATATGCGCCAATATTGGCGAACCTGGTTTTTATCTTTTGTACACATGCTACAGATTTTTCATAGCATCTTCCTTTTGAAGAACGAAGCTCCACAACTATTTTTTCCCAGTAATTTTTCCAGTAGTCACTGGCGTCTCGGTCAGCTTCGGCGATAGCACATTTTAACTTCGCTTCAGCCAGCTGTTTCCGAAGATCTTCAATTTCGCACTTCTGGGCTTCAGCTTGGGCTTTGGAAGTAGCTTCATCTTCTTTTATTTTATTCACCAATGAGTTTAATATTTTATCTTTTTCAAGACCTTCGTTCCTTAATTCAATTACTTCATAACTAAGGTTGTTCAAAGCTATAGTGCATCCTTCGTCTTCAGCACTTTTTTGCGCCCTGAGGGCGTTGCTAAGAATCAGGCCCTACAAAAAGAAGTGTGGTATTAAGTATAAGCAAATAAAACAAATCTTGGTTTTTTAATACAAAAAATTCATTCTCATACCTTTAAGCTATTATATGCTAAGTTGTCAGCCAGTTCATCTTTCGATAGCACCGAAAGCCCATCTTCTAGCGTCGGGAATCCGAAGCTTTTGCTCATCTCCCAGCAGACAGAAATTTTCTTGCTGTCTCGGAGACAATACAAGAAATCTTCTTCTCCGCTGCCATTGAATATTAATGCCCTCTTTGGATATTTTAATTTCTGGGCATAATATTGAGCTTCTCGCTTTTCCTCTTCGGATAGCCTTTTGCCCGAAGCATGTCGTACAATATAATCAGGTACTCCGGAAGATGCTTCGGGAGTTGAAGAGACAGTTTTTTCAGGCAGAATTTGCCTTGTAGCCTCTTTTTTCGTTTCTTCTTCTCCGGTTTCCAAGGATTTCTCCTTGGCGGGCTCTGAAGGCCCAGCTTCGGCCTCGGTCTGGCTCTTTGCAACTTCGGCTTCGGATGGTTTTGTCTCAATTTGCGTTTTTGACGCTTCGGCAGTTTTCCTCGGAGTGGTGCTTGAAGACTTTATTGTCTCCAACACATCTAGTACATTGACCATCCTTTTTCTCTTGGGAGTCGCCGTGAGATCTTTTTGTGCCTTCGGCACTGTCATTCCTGCCGAAGGGCTTATAACTTCTAATATCTTTGTTTTCTCGGCCTCTATCTCTTCAATATTATCGGCCTTCGGCATCATAGCCGGCTCTTCATTCTTCTATGTAAGAGCAGGTCCTTTGGCTTCATTAGCCGAAGAGGTCTCACCACCAAATTCGGGCACTATGGTCGGTTCAATGAAGCGCGGTCGGTGAGTAAGGACCTTCAACTTTTTCCTCTTTGGCGCGGGCTCGCTTAGAGCAGATGAAGCATCACCTTTCCCAGAAGTTGCACTTTTTCTCTTTTGCCCTTTCGGCGGGTAGCGGTAATTAGGGTACATAAACCCAATAGCATCGAAAACTCTATTCAGCCTCTTCTTTCGGCCTCCGAAGGCCGCAGATAACGCGTTATCTTCTGCCTTTGAATATGTCCCAAGGAGTTCATCGCTTGTAGCTTCGATACATTTCAGCCAATCATCATCTGGCTCAACAAACTTACCTTCATATCTAAAGGTGTATTTCGACCTAACCAGCCCACCTTCGTTAGACTTGCTGATAGTCTCCTTTGGCATTTCCCATTTCTCTACAAGTGGCCACACTCTGAAGGCTATGTGCTCCTGCACTAAATCCCTTGTCCCGATGAAAGAGCAAACTATGTCAAAGGCCTTTCGGCATTCTTCGGCTGCTTCATCAATTTCCACCTTCGGTTTCCGGAGGCCGAAATGCTGCTAGATAGGGTGCATGATGATCTCCTTAATATCCGCTCGTGCTTTTAAATCATTTTTCACATAGAACCATTCCTTCATCCAATCTCCGGGCCAACTCTTCCGACAAGTCGGCACGGGGCAGCTTGACCCAGAGCGAGCAACGAAGCTATAGTAGCCAAAATTGTTATGGTATTGCTCTTTGCCCCAAGGTTTCGTCTCATATAATAGTTCGTGCATACTGCAGAAACTTTTTGCATTTGGCTCCAAACCCTGGCTCCTCACGGCCTAGACGAAGATTCCCATTCTTATGATTGCTTTGGGAGTAATTTGATGAAGGTAAACCTGATATATTTTTAAAACTTCAACCACAAAATTGCTTAGGGGGAACCGAAGCCCAGCCTTGAAGAAGCTTCGGAAGATCACGACTTCATTCTCTTCGGGAGCAGGAGAAGTCCTGCCTCCGTTGTCAGCCCTCACGATAGACACATCTCGAAAATATCTTCCCCTCATATTGTCGAGATGACTCTGTTTAATAGTTGATTTTTCGAAAACTGTATGACTTGGTCGCCAAGGTCGATCTTCGGAGTCTTCGCCACCGCTTTCCACATCATAACTGTCACTATCAGCGGTGTCTTCAGATAAACCTTCTAAAATCTCTCTAGTAATCTTCTCTGTATTTGTCTTCGCTATTGATTCAAGAAAGCCAAGATTCTTCTCCTTAGAAAGGCTCAGCTTCGTTTCAACAACAACTTTCTTGTCTTGAGACATCTCTTCGAAAATGTTGAAAATGTGCTCTTAGGGCCGAAGCTAAAAATCTAAAAAGCCAGGCAAAGCATTTGTAGGCAAGAGCTAAAAATTGAGCAGGCAGAGCAGATGGCAAAAAGCGTGCCAAATGAGCTCACGGTGTGCTCTTATTTATGCTCTTAGTGTGTTGCAAGTGGGAGGGCCCCGCTTGTCATTGACTGTTGCTATTCTAGCAAAGGGAAGGTGTTTTTTCGGACCTTCGGCTTAAGGCCTTCGTCCATATCGCAATCTGAATTTATCATTCTAACAAATTAATATTGCGAGGGGCTATTGTTGGGGGCCTTCGGCTTCCGAAGGTCCTCAAAAACATGATTTAACAATGTTTCTGGAGTATGATACATGAACAGGTACCTTTGGACTTAGGTCAAAACCACAGTGTGAAGAAGCACAAAGAATACGAAGGATGGCGTAGAAGCTGAAGCTATGCGTAGGGGAGCTTCGACGTGATAACAGAAAAGGAAACCGACTTAAAGGGGAAAAGGCTATTTAGACCCCGATGAATTACTATAGAGTTATTAGCAAATGTAAAGGGCATGGGTGTAATTTTACATGGGCTGCGTCCCGTGCCTATAAATAGATGAACAATGCTCCCGTACTGTTCACGCTGACTTGACATTTGCTTTTGCGTCACGTTTGTACTTTTGCCTTCTTTCAAGTCGAAGGTACATTTGTAATTTGTTATCGTTTCTATTTTTCCATAATAATAAAATAGAAATGAGTTAATAATAATATTTAGGTGTTTATGTTATTTCTCATACTTTATATGAATCTTTCTTCATTATTTGTTGTGCTGATGAAGGTATGTCCTTCATAACCTTCGTCCGAAACTCATTATATCCCAAGGGAAATAATGCTTCGAAGGACGAAGGACTTTAACGTTTAACAATTTCTGTGTTGCCTTGTTCTTAATTCATAGTATTTAAGGACAAGTCCCCAGCATATGGTTTGGAGACCGATTGGTTGTTCCTAAGAGCCCCGAGCTCAGAAAGAAAATATTGGATGAAGCTCACCTTTCCAAATTCTCCATGCACCCCGACAGTAACAAGATGTATCATGATCTTAGATCCTTATACTGGTGGACCAGAATGAAGAGGGAAATTGCTAAGTATATATCTGAATACGACACTTGCCAAAGAGTCAAGGCCAGTCATTTGAAGGTGACAGGCACCCTACAGCCCCTCCCCATACCATCTTGGAAATGGGAGGATATTTGCATGGATTTTATTGTAGGATTGCCCAATACCTCCCGGCACCACGATTCTATTTGGGTCATTGTGGATAGGTTGACTAAAACAGCTCATTTCTTGCCAGTGCATACCACCCACAAGACAGAGAAATATGCAGAAATCTTTGTTGATCAAATAGTGCGTTTGTATGGAATTCCGAAGATTATTGTATCCGACAAAGGAGCACTGTTTGTGGCACGCTTTTGGGAGCAGCTCCAAAAGTCACATGGAACCACTGTGATTAGGAGCTCAGCCTACCATCCTCAGACAGATGGTCAGATAGAGAGAGTGAATCAAATTCCTGAAGACATGTTGAGGGCATGTGTGTTGCACTATGGAAAGAATTGGGACAAGTGTCTTTCATTGGCAGAGTTCTCTTATAATAACATCTACCAGTCTAGCCTAAAGATGGCACCTTTTGAGGCCTTGTATGGGAGAAGGTGTATTGAGTCAATGGCAAAATCAAATATAGAGAAGATTATTTGGTAAAGAAGAGTGATCAAGGGCACAACTTGCCTTAGACTTGAGATTCCAGGTACTTCACCAAGTTGGTCTTCAGATTTCTCGTGACCCCACCGTTACTCGTAGCAATACATACAAATAGATAGGGAGTACATAAAAATAACATTACACCACCCATGAGAACAAACTACAGAGGAATATTCTACACGTCGCTACGAGATCGTAGGTTTGAGACCGACTAAAATCAGAGTTTCAATTAAAAAGATATTATTTTCTGAAGTTGTTAGGTGATTAAACAATAAAACTATATTCTACATTGATTAATATAAATCATGTGAGAAAATATAACTAACTTTATTCAACTTTCAATCTAAGGTATGACTAAATCATATTTTCGTCAAATTATAGATGATCCAAATTAAAATGTTACATTAGATTAGGAGAGTTACTTTAATAACATAGGTTAAAAAATTAGTTATTTTATTTTTGAAAACATGTCATATAATAAAATAATATTGTTAATGCATAGACAATTTAATTACGAAGCTAACGTAACTAGAACGGGTTAAAACAGAGTAAAAATGAGTGAGTTATGCAATAAACAAGATCTAGGTTTTCTAATCATTTATTTTATACCTGAAATGACTTCTAGGGGTCAATTTGAAAAGTCCATGGACCCTAGTGTAAGGTTTTTTTTCTACGGACGAGGACGGTGGGTTTATTTGGTAAAAGTATAAGGTCTCTTTTGCAAGTCCTCCTGGTCGAAGGGGTATCTGTGAATTCTGGTCGTCCGATCAAAACCGAGGGCTATGATTAGATCGCGAATGGGTATGGTACCCCAACGTGGTATCCAGGATCTATGGTTTAGATTTGAAATAGCCAGGATCTGATCGATTCATTATCAACGGTCACCATCTAACATAGTGAAGGGGTATGGGTCGATTTAATCTAGATCATCCATATCAGATCAACGGTTGTGTGATCTTCTTCCTCCCAATGACCCACTGGATGGTGGCATTGCCTGGCACACGACGGAGTCTCCCCGGAGTTGTTCCCCCTGACGCACAGGTGCACTATCCTCTATACAGGAAGGCGTAAATCGAAGGGGAGGATAATGCGAGTCAATGAGCATAGAACTTACCGGTGATTAGGTAGCACCGAACTCCGCCCACGGCGGAGCGCGGGTCTGTGGCGGAGCGGAACGACAGCGAGGAATTCATGCAAGCCCGATGACTCCTGCGCCATGATACCACCCTGGACATGATCCACACACCATGGTTGATCCCTTGAGCCCAATGTTCGTCCGCGAATGACGGTCGTCGACGAGGTTAACAATGGAGGCCACCACCCATTTCTTCTCTCAATGGCGTTCTTACTGTGCGGTTCCTAGAGTTGATCTCGTCGGCGCGGCCCACCACGTGGATGGGGGGTCATTGGTTGCGGCTGGTTTTATACCCGGGCCAAAGTCCGATCACAGAAACAACGACAAACCCCAATCCCAACGGCTCGACGAGCTTCAGACAAAGTTCATTGGGAAGGGGATAAGCCTGACAGGTGGGGACCACCTATTAATGACTCTGGTGGCACCGTCACACAGGCGCAAGACCACATGGGTCTGTCCTGTGGGGCCCATTCGTCAGTAGCATGTGTGCGCGGGCGCGAGAGAGCTAGGCTGTGCAGGGTGAGGTGAGAGTGGGCCGAGCTAGGAAGATTCAGCCCAGGTAAGCTCTTTTTTTCCTTTTTACTTTCTATTTATGTTTTCTATTGGTTTTAACTATTTTAAATTTAAATGAGTTACTAATTAAAATGTAGATGCAACAATAAGGAAACCTAGCATGTGACTAGACATATTCATATTATTATTATCCATTTAGGCAGATATTTTAAAGATGTAATGCACACACATATACAATATTTGTTTTAATAGCTCATTCAAAAATTTAATAATTATTATGTATTTTACTCAATATAAAATAATTTTACACCTATTTAGAATATAATATAATTCCTAAAGAATAGTGTCATCAATTAGTTAGTTTTGAGAACATTTATGATTATATAATTAGGTTTTATTCTATGAGATGTGATTTCGAAGATAAAAAATTATTATTATTTTACTAAAATTCTTTGGAGAATTTTCCTAAATCCCAAAAATAGAATTTTGGGTTGTTACAGAAACCACTCGAGTGGATCCCGCACCTGGCCCGAGACCGACCCGTCATAAATAACCACCCGCATTAACTGTGCGGGTGTCAAGCCACAACGGAGGCATTGATCTGCCTCCCACTCATGACCTACAAACCCTTCAGGCCGCAGAGCACTCATGACCTATGAGCCCCTCAGACTACGGCACATTTACGGCATGCACGTCCTATCGGGACTAGGTCTCAGCATGCATGCCACTAGTAGGGCGCAACACGACAAGCTGTGCCGAGCCCCAGGCTACGAAGGCCAGGGGTCGGCATAGCCCAAATGATGGCGCTTGGGCCCACGTTGCCCGCGTCGTCCATAATAAAGAATACGGGACAACTAAGCGGTCGCGAGCATGCGAGGCTTTAACACATGGTAAGATGCCCAGTTTTACCACCGCTTGGTGGCTCCTTCCCCAGGAAGCTACCACGGACCGACCCCCTCCTCAGCCTATAAAAGGAGGGAGTGACCCTCGAAAGCGAGAGAGACTTCTTGGAACACACACCCAAAAGGACAGACGTCGAGGCGAGACAATGCCCAGAAGACCGACGAACACGAGGAGGAGCCAGAGGTCGGAGCCCCACCACCAAGCCAAGACTTAGCTTGGACTCCACTTTGTAACCACCTCCACCACAAACAGGCAACTTGGGAGCCTCTTCTCCCTCTCTCGCCTAATTGTAACCCCTATTATGAGCTTTGATCATCAATGGTGCCGGTAGCTCAAGCCGCCGATGAGTAGATGTAGGGATGTTCTGCCCGAACCAATATAAATCTTGCGCCCATCGCGTACATCCTATGGAGCCCGGAAGGCGCACAATAAATTTGCTTGTTGGAGCGAGGTTCGAAACACCAACAAGGAGGCAATCAACTATGCTGCATACCATTAATAATTTATGTTCTAGTATCCCACAAGTAGAGGTGGTCAAGATAGGAAAGGTTGTTGGCCAACTAGACCATGTCTACAAGATGCTCGAGAATACTTCAATTATTTGCCAACAATATTTGAATAATAAGTATCCTAGTTGGAACCTTTATGATCACCCTTCTGATGTTGATGACCACCCTCTTGATGTTGATGACCTACTAGAAGGATACAACTCAGAAGATCCTAAGCTGTGGGAAATGGTGTTTGAGGACCAGAAGTGGGAGGAGAATAAAGTGGTAGTCTCCTTGTCTGAGCATTGTCGTATTATGGGTTACAATTTTGAAGAAATTTATGATTGTACTATTTGAGTTGGCAACAGACAGGGATTGGATGAAGCGTTTTGTTTGCAAGGGTCTAAATCAAATATGTATGGGTTATGTTGTAAGGATATGTTGTCAAGACATTTAGTTCTAGGCTTTTGTCATCTGGGTGCCATCTGTTTCTGTTTAGACATTTTTCTAAGCTTTTGTCAAGATAATTGTAATGTGCTTGTTTCTATCATAACAAGTGTAATGTGCAGATTATGCTTGTTTGTCAATGTGCTTCCAATTCTACTCTCCTTGGTTCTCCAGACTCTACCAATCCCTGTGCATTTTTGTAGACTGTAAGCAAAAATAAGACTCGAGTGCTGCTTGTTTCTATTGTGCTTGTTTCTGGCAGCATAGGACTCGAGTAAACAAACATAAGACTCTAGTCGTGCTGGTTCTTATACCAACATAAGATTTCCTAAATTTTTCAACAGAATAATAGTCATCAACAAAGTTCTCCATACCAGCATTCTTTAGCACATGTAAAATTATTAGTGCTAAACCGCGATAGCAAGCTTTCCCTATGTGCTGCCACTCCTCACACGAACATTGTCTCAAATCTGCCTTCACCACATGTTTCAACATACAATTTGTGTTGTCTCTTACCTCTGCCATGTAATTGTCACTTTTGACAATTGTCAAGTGCCCCAATCCCCTAGTCCGAGCCTTCAATGTAGCCATAATAGATGTCAAAATCATTCCCCTGGAGCCTTTGACCTATCCTTCTCCAGTTATGAAACATCTCCATGGTCATCTCTAATCTTGTTAGCTAAGTCACAAACATGCATGTCCTTGTGGTCCTTTATCCAGTTGTTGAAGACCTCTGCCATGTTGTTTGTTATGTAGTCACATTTAATAGATGGGTCCAAACCACTCCTGTACCAAATGAATTTGTGATGTTGGTCTAAATACTCAGTAATCTTAGTAACACTTCTGACTTGGCTCACATGGTGCTCAAAAACTTACCTCCTATATGCCCTCGCAGTTGGGTACATGTGCTCCAAACCTGCGTGGCTTTTGACATAGTTACCCATTAGATGTCGGAAGCACTCTCTCTTCTCCAGCATTAGGGAAACAGTCTCTAACTGCATGCATTAAGCCTTTTTGAGCATCCGAACATATAGCAAGTACTATAAGATCTCCAATGACCTTCTTCAACTGTGCCATGAACCAAGTCCAACTCTCGATAGTCTCAGATTGGAAAAAGCCAAAAGCTAAATGAAACATCTAGTTATGCCCATCCACACCAGTTCCTGAAGTAAGCTACCCATTCCATCTACCATTAAGTGTGGTCGAGTCAACATTTATGTAAGGTCTACAACCGTCCCAAAAACATGAGATGCATGGTCCTAGGGCACCAAAGAAATGGTTGAAATAGTACTTCCCATCCTCTAAAACCACATCAATCTCGACAATATTGCCATGCACCTTAGCAAGTATCGCCTCGCTCCAAGAAAAAGTAGCTTGAAACTCTCATCCCAACTGCCAAATAACTCTTTTAATGCCTTCTCCTATCCCTTCCAAACAATGTCGTATCAAATAGTGACATTATGAACTCCTTGTTGTGTTTCTTGCAACTCCTTAGCACCCATTTGGGGTTTCTTCATAAGTAGTGGTATAGTGTGAAAAGCTACCCATGCACTACTTGGTGTGGTCGTCTTCCTCCTTTCACTAGATGTGCAAGTATGCATGTCATGCAGTACAACAACCTACAAATTGTCGGTTCATGATTTACTAAACCAACAAACATAGGGCGTGTTTGGTTCGGCTTTTTTCTGAATAGCTTTTCTGAAAAGTTGACTGTGGGAAAAAGCTGGCTGTTGAGAAAAGCTGGTGGTTAGAATTTAGGTGTTTGGTTCGCCAGCTGTGCAGAAAAGTTGTTCGTTAGAATCTAGGTGTTTGGATACACAGATTCTCAGATTGCAGATTCTGTTTGAATAAACTATACACAATGACACCGAAGCAACAAAAGGTCATTACATATAATTAGTGGAGTTCATTACAACATAACTACCGTTACATTTATATATTTAACTACGGCAGTAAAGCATTAGCAATTGCATCTCGAAATACACTCATGTTTAACTCGTTACATATAATTATCTTGCATTAGCTTTGTTGTACTCCTCCATAATTGAACCGATAAGTATTCAACTGCTTGAACTCATTCAGCATGGTCTCCAGAGGCCTATCACTGATGAGTTCAATGTTCTGCCAGCCAATGATGCGCCCCATGGCAGCCCCATTTGGTTCTGCCCGAAGCTTTGCATAACGAGGAGTAACGTTGATAACTTTTTCAGCATCCAATGACACCTAAACATCATGGCAATGCAACAGTAATTAGCCACAATTTTAAGGGGGCAAAATAACCTACTGGGGTTGAAGTGATGACTGTTAGGGTGTCCTCCACGTTATCAGGAGCTAGGACAAAAGGATGGAGGGAAGAGTGATCAGGAGTTAGGGACAAAAGGATGTAGGGCACCTTCTACTCAGGATGTCAACCAATTGACTAATCTTGCCCTTAATCAAGGACAAAAAGGTATGGTGTTTTATCTGTTTGTATATTAATCTTACTCAAGAAAAGATAAGTGCATTATCTGTAGTTGTTAGAACTTGGATTACTAAGTGTGATGCAGTTTATATCCAGAATTCTCTTCATTAGTCTGTTATTTCTATCAACGACAACTGAAAGTCTAGTGCAGAGTGGGACCAACAAAATTAAAGTTATTACTGAGAAGGTCCAGTGCAGTATTGCAGACTCTTTTTTGTGCAACTAGTGAGAATACAAACGCTCATATGAAAAACTGGGCTATCCAACTCTATGAGCAGATCAACAAATTATCTGAAATTCTGAACAATGTAATTTGCCAATAATGTACAAAATGGTCAAACAGTCGGTTGCCAGTTCTTACTTGGGTACCCACATAGGATCTGTCCCGGAACCAAGATCTGATTTCATTAACCAAACACATTGAAAGGGAATTAGGCTTACACCTAGTCCCTAATTAATTTTGGTGGTTGAATTACCCAACACAAACATTCGGACTAACTAAGTTTGCCCGAGTGTATGGATTACACAGGTGTAAAAGGTTCACACTCAGCCAATAAAAAGACCAAGTTTTGGATTCAACAATGGAGCTAAGTGGGAACCGAAGGCCCTCTGGTCTGGGATCACCGGACTGTCCGGTGTACACCGGACAGTGTCCGGTGCACCACCGGACAGTGTCCGGTGCACCAGAGGACTCCAGCTCAAACTCGCCACCTTCGGGAATTTCCAGAGGCGACTCCGCTATAATTCACCGGACTGTCCGGTATACACCGGACAGTGTCCGGTGCGCCAAGGGAGGTCGGCCTTAGGAACTCGCCAGCTTCGGGAAACTCCAACGGCTAGTCCACTATAATTCACCGGACTGTCCGGTGTGCACCGGACTGTCCGGTGCGACTCCGGTGCAACGGCTATCTCCGCGCCAACGGCTCTCTGCCGCGCAATAAATGCGCGCTCTGCGCGCGCAGATGGCAGGCGTGCCCATACTGGCACACCGGACAAGGAACAGTACCTGTCCGGTGTGCACCGGACACCCAGGCGGGCCCACAAGTCAGAAGCTCCAACGGCTAGAATCCAACGGCAGTGATGACGTGGCAGGGGCACCGGACTGTCCGGTGTGCACCGGACTGTCCGGTGCACCATCGAACAGACAACCCAGCCAACGGTCAAGTTTGGTGGTTGGGGCTATAAATACCCCAACCACCCCACCATTCATTGCATCCAAGTTTTCCCACTTCTCAACCACTTACAAGAGCTAGGCATTCAATTCTAGACACATTCAAAGAGATCATATCCTCTCCAATTCCACACAAGGCTTTAGTAATTAGCGAGAGAGATTTGTCGTGTTCTTTTGAGCTATTGCGCTTGGATTGCTCCTTTTCTTTCTCACTTGTTCTTGTGATCAAAACTCCATTGTAATCAAGGCAAGAGGCACCAATTGTGTGGTGGCCCTTGCGGGGAAGTTTTGTTCCCGGCTTTGATTTGAGAAGAGAAGCTCACTCGGTCCGAGGGACCGTTTGAGAGAGGGAAGGGTTGAAAGAGACCCGGCCTTTGTGGCCTCCTCAACGGGGAGTAGGTTTGAAAGAACCGAACCTCGGTAAAACAAATCCACGTGTCACACACTTCATTATTCGCTTGCGATTTGTTTTGCGCCCTCTCTCGCGGACTCGTTTATATTTCTAACGCTAACCCGGCTTGTAGTTGTGTTTATATTTGTAATTTTCAGTTTCGCCCTATTCACCCCCCCCCCCTCTAGGCGACTATCAATTGGTATCAAAGCCCGGTGCTTCATTAGAGCCTAACCGCTCGAAGTGATGTCGGGAGATCACGCCAAGAAGGAGATGGAGACCGGCGAAAAGCCCACTACAAGCCACGGGAGCACTTCATCGGAAGAGTCCCGCACCAAGAGGAAGGAGAAGAAGAAGGACTCCTCCAAACGGAAGGAGAAAAAGTCTTCCTCTTCTCACCACAAAGAGAAGAAGGAAAAATCTTCTTCCCACAAGCAGCATCGGAAAGGCGACAAGCACAAAAGGATGAGGAAAGTGGTCTACTACGAGACCGACACTTCATCAACATCGACCTCCGACTCCGATGCGCCCTCCATCACTTCTAAGCGCCAAGAGCGCAAGAAGTATAGTAAGATCCCCCTACACTACGCTCGCATTTCCAAACATACACCTTTACTTTCCGTCCCATTAGGCAAACCACCAACTTTTGATGGTGAAGATTACGCTAGGTGGAGCGATTTAATGCGATTTCATCTAACCTCGCTCCACAAAAGTATATGGGATGTTGTTGAGTTTGGTGCACAGGTACCGTCGGTAGGGGATGAGGACTATGATGAGGATGAGGTGGCCCAAATCGAGCACTTCAACTCTCAGGCGACAACAATACTCCTCGCCTCTCTAAGTAGAGAGGAGTATAACAAAGTACAAGGGTTGAAGAGCGCCAAGGAGATTTGGGATGTGCTCAAAACCGCGCACGAAGGAGATGAGCTCACCAAGATCACCAAGCGGGAAACGATCGAGGGGGAGCTCGGTCGGTTTCGGCTTCGCAAAGGGGAGGAGCCACAACACATGTACAATCGGCTCAAGACCTTGGTGAATCAAGTGCGCAACCTCGGGAGCGTAAAGTGGGATGACCACGAGATGGTTAAGGTTATTCTAAGATCTCTTATTTTCCTTAACCCTACTCAAGTTCAATTAATCCGTGGTAATCCTAGATATACTAAAATGACCCCCGAGGAAGTTATCGGGAATTTTGTGAGTTTTGAGTGCATGATCGAAGGCTCGAGGAAGATCAACGAGCTTGATGATGCCACCACATCCGAAGCTCAACCCGTTGCATTCAAGGCAACGGAGGAGAAGAAGGAGGAGTCTACACCAAGTCGACAACCAATAGACGCCTCCAAGCTCGACAATGAGGAAATGGCGCTCGTCATCAAGAGTTTCCGCCAAATCCTCAAACAAAGGAGGGGGAAAGACTACAAGTCCCGCTCCAAGAAGGTTTGCTACAAGTGTGGTAAGCCCGGTCACTTTATTGCTAAATGTCCATTATCAAGTGATAGTGACAGGGGCGACGACAAGAAGGGGAGAAGAAAGGAGAAGAAGAGGTACTACAAGAAGAAGGGCGGCGATGCCCATGTTTGTCGGGAGTGGGACTCCGACGAAAGCTCTAGCGACTCCTCCGACGACGAGGACGCCGCCAACATCGCCGTCACCAAGGGACTCCTCTTCCCCAACGTCGGCCACAAGTGCCTCATGGCAAAGGACGGCAAACGGAAGAAGGTTAAATCTAACTCCTCCACTAAATATGAATCTTCTAGTGATGATAATGTTAGTGATGAGGAGGATAACTTGCGTGTCCTTTTTGCCAATCTTAACATGGAGCAAAAAGAAAAATTAAATGAATTGATTAGTGCTATTCATGAAAAGGATGACCTTTTGGACTCCCAAGAGGATTGTCTAATTAAAGAAAACAAGAAACATGTTAAGGTTAAAAATGCTTATGCTCTAGAAGTAGAAAAATGTCAAAAACTATCTAGTGAGCTAAGCACTTGCCGTGAGATGATTGACAACCTTAGAAATGAAAATGCAAGTTTAAATGCTAAGGTTGATTCACATGTTTGTAATATTTCAATTCCCAATCCTAGAGATAATAATGATGATTTGCTTGCTAGGATTGAAGAATTGAACATTTCTCTTGCTAGCCTTAGAAATGAAAATGAAAAATTGCTTGCCAAGGCTAAAGATTTTGATGTTTGCAATACTACTATTTCCGATCTTAGAGATAAGAATGATATTCTACATGCTAAGATTGTTGAACTTAATTCTTGCAAACCCTCTACATCTACCATTGAGCATGTCACTATTTGTGCTAGATGTAGAGATATTAATGTTGATGCTATTCATGATCACATGATCTTAATTAAGAAACAAAATGATCATATAGCTAAACTTGATGCTAAAATTGCCGAGCACAACTTAGAAAATGAGAAATTTAAATTTGCTCGTAGCATGCTTTATAATGGGAGACGTCCTTGTTGGGGACCTTCGGCATCCGAAGGTCCTCAAAAACAGGATTTAACAGTATTTCTGGAGTACAATGTGTGAACAGGTATCCTCGGACTAAGGTCAGCATCGCTGTAGACCGGAATAATACGAAGGTTGATACAGAGCCGAAGGTGCGAGCAGGAAAGCTTCGGCGTGACAGCAAAGAGTGGAACCGACTTAAAGATGAAAAGGCTATTCAGACCTCGATAGACTACTATAGAATTATTATCAAATGTAAAGGGCATGAGTGTAATTTTGTAAGGGCTGTGTCCCGTGCCTATAAATAGGTGAACAGTATCCCCGTACTGTTCACGCTGACTTGGCATTTGCTTCTTGCGTCACGCTTGTACTGTCATTCCCTTCCGATTGAAGGTACACTTGTAATTCAACAATGTTTCTGTTTATGCCCGATAATAATATATGATTGTTTATATCGTCTTTAACATTCTCTATATTTCATTCCTCGCCATTATTTAATGAATGTATGAAGGTATGTCCTTCGTAACCTTCGTCCGCAAGCCATTACATCCTAAGGGAAATAATGCTTCGGAGGACGAAGGACTTTAACAATTGACATTTTCTATGTTGCCTTGTTCTCAACTCATAGCACTTGAGGACAAGTCCCCAACATTGGCGCCCACCTCCGGTGAACTCACTTCCATTTCTTGAGCTTTTTCAACACCTTCGGCAAGCATCACCTTCGTCATGCCGCCGAAGAAGGCTTCAGCAGCAGGGGTTGGCACGCTGCAGCCGCTGGATCCCAATCAAGACGTCCTTTCTCTTAGAGAGGCACGAAGCCAGAAGAGGAAGGCTGCCAGTCCAACACCTCCGGAGGATGATCTAGATCAGGAAATTCAGAATCTGGAAATCCTTCAGCAGCAGGTTCAACGCAAGAAGGAGAAGATGGCCCGTCTAGCTGATCTTCAGAGGCAAATAGATGAAGCTTCCGAAGAGGTTCGTCATCTTGTTCAAGATGATCAAAACCGGAGGCCTCCACGCAGAGAGTTTCACCAGGAAGACTTCCGTAATGAGGATGACTGGTATGACGATTTCCATCATGGAAACTTTGCTTTTGATGATGCTTCTCCTCTCTCAACAGAATTGCAGGCTACACCTTGGCCACAAACTTACAAGCCACCCCAACTTCCTATATATGACGGTCACTCAGACCCCAAGCAATTCCTAATGAGCTATGAAGCAACTATATCTTCGTATGGTGGCAATACGGCAGTCATGGCAAAATCCTTTGTTATGGCCGTCAGAAGCGTTGCTCAGACTTGGTACTCTTCTCTTCGGCCAGGGACAATCACTTCTTGGCAGAAATTGAAGGATATGCGGATAACTAGCTTTCAAGGGTTTCAGACGAAGCCGGTCACTGCTCAGGCTCTCTTCCAGTGTACCCAGGACCATGAAGAGTACCTTCAGGCATATGTCCGAAGGTTTCTGCGATTGAGGGCACAGGCGCCAACAGTGCCCAATGAGATTGTCATTGAGGCTATGATCAAGGGGCTTCGGCCAGGGCCGTCAGCACAGTATTTTGCCAGAAAGCCACCACAAACGCTGGAAAAGTTGCTCCAGAAGATGGACGAATACATTCGAGCTGACAATGATTTTCGTCAAAGAAGGGAGGAGGCTTTCAGGTTTTCTGAGATGACCAGGGGCTTCGGAGGAAGGTTCTACCCGAGGCATGTCAGGTCAATTCACAATTCTACTCAAAATGATGATAAAGGGAGTCAGCAGTAAAGGCCACAATACTCCTCGCAGGCTTCGGGGCAACAGCAAAGCTCTTTCCGACCACCAGCACCAAGAGGCAGGGTGCCAGGGGCTTCGGAGGAAGATTTGGTGATCAACCGAGAAGAATCTTTTGTTTATTCTGCGGTGAGAACAAAGGCCATACTACCAGGATGTGCCATGTTACTATTCAGAAGCAAAAGGAAATAGCTGAAGCAGCAGCACAACAAGCCCAGCCGAAGCAGGTCATGCATACAGCTTCGTATCATTCGCCCTACATCCCAGAATATGTGGGCAACCATCCTGCAGTCTCTGTTGCTTCGGCGAGTCAGCCTCAAGCTTCCTGGCAACAGCCTCCGCCTCCACCTCCGTTGCAACAAGGCCAGCAGCCAGAAGGGAGCCAATATGCTCCGCATCAAAGGGACTTCAGAGAACAGTCCGAAGCTCGCACGGTCAACAGCACTGTGCCAGAATCAAAGCACATCTATTGACAAATATCCTACTTTGATAGTAATCTTTTTCATTCAGTCTTATTTTTTGTGTAATAAAGGACATTGTTTAGATTCCATGGAAATAGTTCCCACAAGGAAAATATATTTTCTTCACAGGCTTCAGTTGTTGAAGTTTAACGATTTGTCATAACAAAGAGGACCTTCGAATTATCGAAAAAATTCTTCGAAGCAACAAAAAGTCGTTCCAAGGAACGCAGAGTAAGTTTGACGAAGTCACAAAAAGTCGTTCCGAAGGGAGCGCAGTGTAAGTTTTCTGCTCCAAAGTCGTTCCAAAAGGAATGCAGAGCATACAGCGAAAAAGTCAACGCTGATACCGCCTAAGTAAAAGGCGAAGAAGCTCCAAAGTCGTTCCTAAGGGAATGCAGAGCTTACAGCGAAAAGTCAACGCTGATTCCGCTGAAGTAAAAGGCGAAGAAGCTCCTAAGGGAGGCTTATAGCGAAAAGTCAACGCTGATTCACAAAAAGATTATGTGTTTTATCGCGCAGATATGCGTGTACCTTCGGAATATTACCTTACACAGCATAACATCATCACATCATTTTGCATAACATAAGCATCATACATCATACTGCATGTGGCATAAGAAAGAGATATGATATCAATCTTCGGGAAAATGCTTTGAAAAAGGGGCAAATCATGCTAAGTCACAAGGAGAAACAATATTGATCTCTGAAGTATAGCCTTGAGGAATGTTTCTACGAAGCTTCAACACTTTTCGGGATACTTCGGATATTGTTGTGATAAATGGTAATTCTTCTTCACGAAGCATGAAAAGAAGGGAAGGTGTTTTTTCGCCAGAACTCAAAAACGGTACGTATGTAAAGTTTCATGCATCGTAAAGAATTGAACCATAAAGAAAAATAAAACAAATATATTACATACAGGATTACAAGATATTACACATGTTACATTTAAAATGTTTTTACAATAGCATTTAGTCTTCTCTAAGTACCACTTCTGCAGCTTCGTTCAACAGTCGATCGACAACTTCATCCATAATAGCTTCAGCCATCTTTTTAATCTCATCGTCACCCCTAGGCCGTGCACCCGGAGATACTTCAGTAGGATCTGGGGAAGGACAGAACACGGCTACATTGCTATTACAAATCGCAAACAAATTTTAAAGCCTAAGATTACAACACGATAAAAACTATTATTTAATACCTAATTGACCTTCGGCCCCTGCGTTTTTTTCAGCAGCCTCAGCTACTTCTCTAGCATCGTGAATGCCCTTTTCACTTCTTCGAATAATTTCTCCGGCCATTTCTCGGCCACCATTATCCCAGATATCGGTAAAAAACTTTCCACCAATTATGCTAGCTTCGGCCGAAGGATCTCTTGTATCTTCAAAGGACAAGGCAGCTTCGGACTGTGCTAAAATTTTTATATGTTCGCAGCCCTTTTTCTCTAAGATGGTGGCAATCCCTCTGGCGCCAGAGAAGGCACATATATCTCCTCGACTATTTAAAATTTCTTCAAAGGCTTCAGCTTCGTGGCCAATCCATTCAATAACACCTTCGGGATTGCCTCTCGAAAAGTTTTCCTCACTTGAGAACGCGCCAACCTTGGCGAAGCTAGCCTTTAATTTCTTAACACAATCTATAGATTTGTTGTAGCATCGCTTTTTGGACGAACGAAGCTCTTCAACAGTCACTTCTAGGTGATCTGCCCATTGATCGCTGAGTTCACGTTTTGTTTCTTCAAGAATGCGTTCTTCCTTGGCTCTGGCCAGTTGTTTCCGAAGGTCTTCAATTTCGCGTTTCTGAACTTCAGCTTGACTTTTAAAAGCAGCTTCGTCTTCCTTTATTTTATTTATCAATGAGTATAATATTTTATCTTTTTCGAGACCTTCGTTCCTCAGTTCAATTACTTCGGAACGAAGGTTGCTCAGGGCTATAGTACATCCTTTGTCCTCAGCATCTTTCTGCGCCCTGAGGGCATTGCTGAGTATCAGGCCCTGCAAAGAGGAATATGTCTGTGTCAATAGGTTTAAACAAACGAAAAATTTTGAAAAAATACAAGAATTTCATTTGTCGCACCTTTAAGCTATTGTAAGCTAGGCTGTCAGCCAGATCGTTCTTTGACAGCACCGAAAGTCCGTCTTCTAAAGTTGGAAATCCGAAGCTCCTGCTCATCTCCCGACAGACAGAAATTTCCTTGCTGTCGGGAAGACAATACAAGAAGTCTTCTTCTCCACTGCCATTGAATATTAATGCCCCCTTTGGATATTTCAGTTTTTGGGCATAGTGCTGGGCCTCTTGTTCTTCTTTTTCTGATAGTTTTTTCCCCGAAGCATGACGAATAATATAGTCACGAATTTTGGAGGATGCTTCGGGGGCAATAACACCGGTTTCTTCAACAAAGGTTGGCTTTGTTATTTTTTCTGCCTCACTTTCCAAGGGTTTTATCTTTGCGGGCTCTGAAGGCCCAGCTTCGTTTTCAGTCTCTTGACTTGGAGCTTTAGAATCAGAAATTTCAGTTGTTGTTTCAGGAGTAACAGCAGCCTTCTTCGGAGGTGTGCTTGAAGATTTAATCGTTTCCAGTACATCTAGCACATTGGCCATTCTCTTTCTTTTCGGAGTTACGACTGGCACTTTTTCATTTTTTGCTCTCCCAATGCTTGCTGCAGGACTCAAAACTTCTGATGTTTTGGAGCCCCCAGTTGCTTCCTTTACCTCTTCCATTTTTTCTGTGGATGGCGCTTCGGCCTTCTCTTTCGTTTCTGATATCAAAATCTTTGATTGCTCCAATTTTGTCTCTGTTGGCACTTCGGCCGCTTCTGCGACTTCTGGCAGCAAAGTTGGTTCGGTTGGTTTTTCAGCTTCGGTGGCCGAAGGAATTTCTCCAGTAAACTCAGGCACCGAAGCTGGTTCAATATAGCGCGGCCGATGTGTGAGAACCTTTATTTTCTTTCTTTTTGGTTCTGGCTCGTCAAAAGCAATTGAAGCTTCTTCTTTTGCAGAGGTTGTGTTTTTTCTCTTCTGCCTTTGAATGGGATAGCAATAGTCAGGGTAGACAAACCCGATTGCATCGAATACCCGATTCAGCCTCTTCTTCTTTCGGCCTCCGAAGGCTGCCGACATTGCAGTATCTTCGGCCTTCGAATAAGCCCCAAGCAGTTCATCACTTAAATTTTCAATACTTTTCAACCAGTCGTCATCTGGCTCGACGAATTTATCTCCAAATTTAAAAGTGTACTTCAACCTGATAAGTCCACCTTCGTCGGCTTCTTTTACGGTCTCTTGTGGCATTTCCCATTTCTCCGCAAGTGGCCATACCCTGAAGGCAATATGCTCTTGAACTAAGTCTCTTGTTCCAATGAAAGAGCACACTGCGCCGAAGACCCTCTGGCATTCTTCGGCAGCTTCATTCATTTCAACCTTTGGCCTCCGAAGGCCGAAGCTTTGCCAAATAGGGCGCATAATTATGCCTTTGATATCTTCTCGCGCTGTCAGATCATTTTTCACATAGAACCATTCTGTCATCCAGTCTCCGGGCCATCTTTTCCGAAAGGTTGGCACGGGGCAGCTTGACCCAGACCGAGAAACAAAACTGTAGCAGCCAAAATTGTTGTGATATTGTTCCTTACCCCAAGGTTTTGTTTCATATGATAATTCATGTATATTGCAGAAGCTTTTTGCGTCAGGCTTCAGACCTTGGCTTCTCACGGCCCACACGAAGATATTCAGTTTTATAATTGCCTCGGGCGTAAGTTGATGGAGATAAACTTCGAATATTTTCAGTACCTCCACAACGAAGCTGCTCAAGGGAAATCGCAATCCAGCTTTCAAAAAGCTTCGGTACACTACAACTTCATTCTCTTCAGGGTGTGGGCAAGTTTTTTCACCTTCATCGGCCCTCACAATGGACAAATCCCGGAAATACCTTCCTCTCATGTTGACAAGATGATTCTTTTTGATAGTTGATTTACCATAAACTGAATGGCTTGGTCGCCATGGACGATCTTCGGAGTCCTCGCCACCACTGTCCACATCATAACTGTCACTGTCACCAGTATCTTCGGACAAACCTTCCAGAATCTCCTTAGTAATCTTTTCTGTATTGGTCTTTGACATCGCTATAAGAAACCCCAAGTTTTTCTCTTCGTCAAGGCTCAGCTTCATCTCAGCAACAGCCTTCTTATCTTCAGACATCTTCGGAGACGCTAAAAACTATTTTCAAAGCCGAAGCTTCAAAACCGAAAGCCTAGCAAATCGCAGTGCACAGGAGCTAAAAATTGAGTAAGCGGGAACAGTTGGCCAGAAAGCGTGTCAAATGAGTTTGCGGTATGCCCGTATTTATACGCCAAGAGCGTTGAAAATTCAAAGACCCCGCTTGTCAGTGAATGTTGCTATTCTAGCAAAGGGAAGGTGTTTTTTCGGACCTTCGGCGTAAAGCCTTCGTCCAAGTCGCAATCTGAATTCGTTATTATAAACAAATTAATATTGCGAGGGGCTACTGTTGGGGATCTTCGGCATCCGAAGGTCCTCAAAAACAGGATTTAACAGTATTTCTGGAGTACAATGTGTGAACAGGTATCCTCGGACTAAGGTCAGCATCGCTGTAGACCGGAATAATACGAAGGTTGATACAGAGCCGAAGGTGCGAGCAGGAAAGCTTCGGCGTGACAGCAAAGAGTGGAACCGACTTAAAGATGAAAAGGCTATTCAGACCTCGATAGACTACTATAGAATTATTATCAAATGTAAAGGGCATGAGTGTAATTTTGTAAGGGCTGTGTCCCGTGCCTATAAATAGGTGAACAGTATCCCTGTACTGTTCACGCTGACTTGGCATTTGCTTCTTGCGTCACGCTTGTACTGTCATTCCCTTCCGATTGAAGGTACACTTGTAATTCAACAATGTTTCTGTTTATGCCCGATAATAATATATGATTGTTTATATCGTCTTTAACATTCTCTATATTTCATTCCTCGCCATTATTTAATGAATGTATGAAGGTATGTCCTTCGTAACCTTCGTCCGCAAGCCATTACATCCTAAGGGAAATAATGCTTCGGAGGACGAAGGACTTTAACAATTGACATTTTCTATGTTGCCTTGTTCTCAACTCATAGCACTTGAGGACAAGTCCCCAACAGTCCTGGCATTAAGGATGGCATTGGCTTCCAAAGGGGAGACAATGTCAAAATTAGTGCCCCTCCTAAAAGATTGTCAAATTTTGTTAAGGGCAAGGCTCCCATGCCTCAGGATAACGAGGGTTACATTTTATACCCTGCCGGTTATCCCGAGGATAAAATTAGGAAAATTCATTCTAGGAAGTCTCGCTCTGGCCCTAATCATGCTTTTATGTATAAGGGTGAGACATCTAGTTCTAGGCAACCAACCCGTGCCAAGTTGCCTAAGAAGAAAATTCCTAATGCATCAAATGATCATGCTATTTCATTCAAAACTTTTGATGCATCATATGTGCTTACTAACAAATCCGGCAAGATAGTTGCCAAGTTTGTTGGGGGCAAACACAAGGGCTCTAAGACTTGTGTTTGGGTACCCAAAGTTCTTGTTTCTAATGCCAAAGGACCCAAAACAGTTTGGGTACCTAAAGTCAAGAACTAAAATTGTTTTGTAGGTTTATGCATCCGGGGGCTCAAGTTGGATACTCGACAGCGGGTGCACAAACCACATGACCGGGGAGAAAAGGATGTTCTCCTCATAGGAGAAAAACCAAGATCCCCAACGAGCTATCACATTCGGGGATGGAAATCAAGGTTTGGTCAGAGGACTTGGTAAAATTGCTATATCTCCTAACCATTCTATTTCCAATGTTTTTCTTGTTGATTCTTTAGACTACAACTTGCTTTCTGTTTCCCAATTATGTCAAATGGGCTACAACTGTCTCTTTACTGATGTAGGTGTCACTGTCTTTAGAAGAAGTGATGATTCAATAGCATTTAAGGGTGTGTTAGAGGGTTAGCTATACTTAGTAGATTTTGATAGAGCTGAACTCGACACATGCTTAATTGCTAAGACCAACATGGGTTGGCTCTGGCACCGCCGACTAGCCCATGTTGGGATGAAGAATCTTCACAAGCTTCTAAAGGGAGAGCACATTTTAGGATTAACAAATGTTTATTTTGAGAAAGACAGGATTTGTAGCGCATGCCAGGCAGGGAAGCAAGTTGGAGCCCATCATCCACACAAGAACATCATGACGACCGACAGGCCACTGGAGCTCCTACACATGGATCTATTCGGCCCGATTGCTTACATAAGCATCGGCGGGAGTAAGTACTGTCTAGTTATTGTGGATGATTATTCTCGCTTCACTTGGGTATTCTTTTTACAGGAAAAATCTCAAACCCAAGAGACCTTAAAGGGATTCTTGAGACGGGCTCAAAATGAGTTCGGCTTAAGGATCAAGAAAATAAGAAGCGACAATGGGACGGAGTTCAAAAACTCTCAAATTGAAGGCTTCCTTGAGGAGGAGGGCATCAAGCATGAGTTTTCTTCTCCCTACACTCCACAACAAAATGGTGTAGTGGAGAGGAAGAATCGAACCCTATTGGACATGGCTAGAACCATGCTTGATGAGTACAAGACACCGGACCGGTTTTGGGCCGAGGCGGTCAACACCGCCTGCTACGCCATCAATCGGTTATATCTTCACCGAATCCTCAAGAAGACATCATATGAACTCCTAACCGGTAAAAAGCCCAACATTTCATACTTTAGAGTTTTTGGTAGCAAATGCTTTATTCTTGTTAAGAGAGGTAGAAAATCTAAATTTGCTCCTAAAACTGTAGAAGGCTTTTTACTAGGATATGACTCAAACACAAGGGCATATAGAGTCTTTAACAAGTCCTCAGGACTTGTTGAAGTTTCTTGTGACGTTGTGTTTGACGAAACTAACGGCTCTCAAGTAGAGCAAGTTGATTTTGATGAGATAGGTGAAGAACAGGCTCCATGCATAGCGCTAAGGAACATGTCCATTGGGGATGTGTGTCCTAAGGAATCCGAAGAGCCTCCACATGCACAAGATCAACCATCCTCCTCCACGCTAGCATCTCCACCAACTCAAAATGAGAATGAAGCTCAAGTTGATGAAGTAGAAGATCAAGCAAATGAGCCACCTCAAGATGACGGCAATGATCAAGGGGGAGATGCAAATGATCAAGACAAGGAGGATGAAGAGCAAAGACTGCCACACCCAAGAGTCCACCAAGCAATCCAACGAGATCACCCCGTCGACACCATTCTCGGCGACATTCATAAGGGGGTAACCACTCGATCTCGTGTTGCACATTTTTGTGAACATTACTCTTTTGTTTCCTCTATTGAGCCACACAGGGTGGAGGAAGCACTTCAAGATTCAGATTGGGTGGTGGCAATGCAAGAGGAGCTCAACAACTTCACTAGGAATGAGGTATGGCATTTAGTTCCACGTCCTAACCAAAATGTTGTAGGAACCAAATGGGTCTTCCGCAACAAGCAAGATGAGCATGGTGTGGTGACAAGGAACAAGGCTCGACTTGTGGCCAAGGGATACTCCCAAGTCGAAGGTTTGGATTTCAGTGAAACCTATGCACCCGTAGCTAGGCTTGAGTCAATTCGCATATTATTAGCCTATGCTACTTACCATGGCTTTAAGCTTTATCAAATGGACGTGAAAAGTGCTTTCCTCAATGGACCAATCAAGGAAGAGGTCTATGTTGAGCAACCTCCCGGCTTTGAAGACAGTAAGTATCCTAATCATGTCTATAAGCTCTCTAAGGCGCTTTATGGGCTCAAGCAAGCCCCAAGAGCATGGTATGAATGCCTTAGAGATTTTCTTATTGCAAATGGATTCAAAGTCGGTAAAGCCGATCCTACACTCTTTACTAAAACTCTTGAAAAAGACTTGTTTGTATGCCAAATTTATGTTGATGATATTATATTTGGGTCTACTAACGAGTCTACATGTGAAGAGTTTAGTAGGATCATGACACAGAAATTCGAGATGTCTATGATGGGGGAGTTGAAGTATTTTTTAGGATTCCAAGTAAAGCAACTCCAAGAGGGCACCTTCATCAGCCAAACAAAGTACACTCAAGACATTCTAACCAAGTTTGGGATGAAGGATGCCAAACCCATCAAGACACCCATGGGAACAAATGGGCATCTCGACCTCGACACGGGAGGTAAGTCCGTGGATCAAAAGGTATACCGGTCGATGATAGGTTCTTTACTCTATTTATGTGCATCTCGACCGGATATTATGCTTTCCGTATGCATGTGTGCAAGATTCCAAGCCGACCCTAAGGAAGCTCACCTTACGGCCGTGAAACGAATCTTGAGATATTTGGCTTATACTCCTAAGTTTGGGCTTTGGTATCCTAAGGGATCCACATTTGATTTAATTGGTTATTCCGATGCCGATTGGGCGGGGTGCAAAATCAATAGAAAGAGCACATCAGGGACTTGCCAGTTCTTGGGAAGATCCTTGGTGTCTTGGGCTTCAAAGAAGCAAAATTCGGTCGCTCTTTCCACCGCCGAAGCCGAGTACATTGCCGCAGGTCATTGTTGCGCGCAATTGCTTTGGATGAGGCAAACCCTGCGGGACTACGGTTACAAATTAACCAAAGTCCCTTTGCTATGTGATAATGAGAGTGCAATCAAAATGGCCGACAATCCCGTCGAGCATAGCCGCACTAAACACATAGCCATTCGGTATCATTTTCTTAGGGATCACCAACAAAAGGGAGATATCGAGATTTCTTACATTAACACTAAAGATCAATTAGCCGATATCTTTACCAAGCCTCTTGATGAACAATCTTTTAACAAACTTAGGCATGAGCTCAATATTCTTGATTCGCGCAATTTCTTTTGTTAGATTGCACACATAGATCATTTATATATCTTTGATCGTATCCCCTTCCTATGCTATGACTAATGTGTTTTTAAGTCTATTTCAAACCAAGTCATAGGTATATTGAAAGGGAATTGGAGTCTTCGGCGAAGACAAAAAGGCTTCCACTCCGTAACTCAACCTTCGCCGTCGCTACATACCACTCTCCATCCTTGGGGGAGAAAGCAAAAGGACTTCGTCTTTGGTATAATCTTAACTCATTTGTTTATGACCAAAGGGGAAGAAACTACTTCGCGGGCTCTAATGATTCCGTTTTTGGCGATTCATGCCAAAAAGGGGGAGAAAGGAGCCCAAAGCAAAAGGACCGCACCACCACTTTCAAAAACTTAGTGCTTTCCAAGAGTATTTATCAAATGGTATCCTATTATGTTCAAGAAGGGGGAGAAAGTAGTATTTCAAAATGATATATCAAAACCCTCTTGAACACTAAGAGGAGGATCTCCTTTAGGGGGAGTTTTGTTTAGTCAAAAGAAAAGCTTTTGAAACAGGGGGAGAAAATTTCAAATCTTGAAAATGCTTTGCAAAATCTTATTCATTTACCTTTGACTATTTGCAAAAGAACTTTGAAAATAATTTACAAAAGAGTTTGCAAAAACAAAACATGTGGTGCAAGCGTGGTCCAAAATGTTATAAATAAGAAACAATCCATGCATATCTTGTAAGTAATAATATTGGCTAAATTCCAAGCAACCTTTACACTTATATTATGCAAACTAGTTCAATTATGCACTTCTATATTTGCTTTGGTTTGTGTTGGCATCAATCACCAAAAAGGGGGAGATTGAAAGGGAATTAGGCTTACACCTAGTCCCTAATTAATTTTGGTGGTTGAATTACCCAACACAAACATTTGGACTAACTAAGTTTGCCCGAGTGTATAGATTACACAGGTGTAAAAGGTTCACACTCAGCCAATAAAAAGACCAAGTTTTGGATTCAACAATGGAGCTAAGTGGGAACCGAAGGCCCTCTGGTCTGGGATCACCGGACTGTCCGGTGTACACCGGACAGTGTCCGGTGCACCACCGGACAGTGTCCGGTGCACCAGAGGACTCCAGCTCAAACTCGCCACCTTCGGGAATTTCCAGAGGCGACTCCGCTATAATTCACCGGACTGTCCGGTGTACACCGGACAGTGTCCGGTGCGCCAAGGGAGGTCGGCCTCAGGAACTCGCCAGCTTCGGGAAACTCCAACGGCTAGTCCACTATAATTCACGGGACTGTCCGGTGTGCACCGGACTGTCCGGTGCGACTCCGGTGCAACGGCTATCTCCGCGCCAACGGCTCTCTGTCGCGCAATAAATGCGCGCTCTGCGCGCGCAGATGGCAGGCGTGCCCATACTGGCACACCGGACAAGGAACAGTACCTGTCCGGTGTGCACCGGACACCCAGGCGGGCCCACAAGTCAGAAGCTCCAACGGCTAGAATCCAACGGCAGTGATGACGTGGCAGGGGCACCGGACTGTCCGGTGTGCACCGGACTGTCCGGTGCACCATCGAACAGACAACCCAGCCAACGGTCAAGTTTGGTGGTTGGGGCTATAAATACCCCAACCACCCCACCATTCATTGCATCCAAGTTTTCCCACTTCTCAACCACTTACAAGAGCTAGGCATTCAATTCTAGACACATTCAAAGAGATCAAATCCTCTCCAATTCCACACAAGGCTTTAGTAATTAGCGAGAGAGATTTGCCGTGTTCTTTTGAGCTCTTGCGCTTGGATTGCTCCTTTTCTTTCTCACTTGTTCTTGTGATCAAAACTCCATTGTAATCAAGGCAAGAGGCACCAATTGTGTGGTGGCCCTTGCGGGGAAGTTTTGTTCCCGGCTCTGATTTGAGAAGAGAAGCTCACTCGGTCCGAGAGACCGTTTGAGAGAGGGAAGGGTTGAAAGAGACCCGGCCTTTGTGGCCTCCTCAACGGGGAGTAGGTTTGAAAGAACCGAACCTCGGTAAAACAAATCCACGTGTCACACACTTCATTATTCGCTTGCGATTTATTTTGCGCCCTCTCTCGCGGACTCGTTTATATTTCTAACGCTAACCCGGCTTGTAGTTGTGTTTATATTTGTAATTTTCAGTTTCGCCCTATTCACCCCCCCTCTAGGCGACTATCACACATACCGCAACAGCCGCTTGCTGGACATCAGCATAAGAGCTACAAGTTCTCAACGACCTGAAATCGGTCCCCCCACGGCCCCACTGCATCTGCAGCCCGTTCACGCGCACGGAGAGGTCTGGCTCGCCGGCGGAGGCCGTGGCGCGGACGTACGTCGCGCGCTGCCGCCCGGGGAGCAGCCGACGTCGCTGCATCTTTGAGGCGGCCGTCGAAGCGCGAAGCGTCAGCGATTCCATGGTGCGATGGTCCTTGTTTTTTTGCGACGGCCGACGGGCTCCTCTGTTTTGGTAAGAATCTGAGGGAGTATCACGGATGAGGAGATCGCGGCGGTGTTCGTCCGTACCTGCGAAGCCGCCGGTGTGGGGAGGAGAGGGAGCGACGGCGGCGCGGTGGGTGCGCGAGAACCCTAGCGACGGAACCGAAGCGTTCGCAAGAAGCCAACTGATGGCCGCTTCTCGAGCACCGTAGACGGCTCGCTTCTATTCGAAGCGCTGCGAGGAAAAGCCGCCCGAGAAGCTGGCCGTTTGGTTACAGCTTCAGCTTCTGGCGGCCAGAAGTCGTCCAGAAGCTGAACCAAACAGGGACATAAATTTACAAAATGATTGGTTGCAAATGAGGACATAACATACCACGATGGTCGGTAATCCTTTCTTTTCCTCCCATGCATAAATCCTCCAAGGGCAATCACCACCTTTAAAATAGCCAACATATCTAGTTGTCGAAGTAACATAGGTTCCAAGCTCAAACTCATGCTTTATGACATACTGCCTCATAGCAATTCAAAATTCCTTCATGTTGGGAAACAAACTGCCTGGTTGCATTAACGGATTTATTTTACCATACATAACCCTCTTCTCATCTGGTAGGTAGTCTTCACATGGTTGGTCTATATTGTGGTCTCCTAAATCAATATGGCTGATTGATCCAAATTACGTGTACCACCTCTTAATTCTTCATCTCTTCTATTTCCCTCATCCTTGTCATCTTCATTAAGTCCAAGTTGAGAATACATTTGCATCTCACATGGAACATCACGTCTCCCTTCCTCCTCCCAAAAACCACAGAGAACCATAGAATTCCAATCAAACATAGATTTTTCTTGTACAATCTCATTGTCCTATACGACAAAGATCAACTAAATGAAATCACATACAAAGCAGAGCTCGCTTTACTAAAAACAAAGAGCAGTCACAACTTACCTTGTGAGGGGAAGACACGCCGAGGCCTAGCACTGGTACATGCATCAATGTACAGAGATCGATGGTTACACTGTTGATGATAGAAGCAACACTAAATGTGGACAATATATAACAACCAACAGAAGAGATATGCCTAGGGGGTCGAAGCGTCAACCTCGGTGTCAGTATTCGGGGCTGATGCATCCATGGCAGCGACGACGAGACTGCAGTCTAGCCAGCCGACCGTGCTCCACTGTAGGAATTGGGGAATGGGAAGAGATTGTGACATCGACTTATACTGCTTGTTGTGTGGATCTTCAATGCAATCGGGCACATCTAGGGGAGAGAATGGGAAGGGAGAAAAGAGAAGGAGAGAGAAGGTCACAGGAGGAATTCACGAGGGACGACGAGACGAGCTGTGAGAAGGCCGAGGGCGACATCCGTGTGACCAAGCAGACTAATCCTCATGGTAGAGAATTAAGGTGTGTTTGATTGTGGGACAGCTATGACAGAGACGTCCCCTGGCATCTTCTCTCGTCCCTTCAATTTTAAGGGACAACTGGAGATAACACTGAGATAATCTTGTCTTAACCATTGACTCTAAACCAAACAAGCTTATTTAAGGAATCGTCTCATCCCGCCCTGTCATGTCATTACACCAAACGCCTCTTCGACGCGAGTCTATACTGGCGTTTGCGTGTTGCGTGGGTTTTCTGTTTCGTGGAAGCCAACCATGTTTCATAATGATAAACTGATAATGGTAAAAAATGTCCGCGGAGTCAGGCCACGCCATGGGGAAGCGCCGCGGAGAGTCGGAGACGCGCTGCCCAGGTGCTCGTCTAGCTGGGCCTAATGAAACGAAACGTTGGGCCGGCCGAGCGAGGAGGACCGCATGATGATTTGCTAAGGGGTTAAGCGAAGAAGATTCCGAGGGGATAACGAAGAGTGGCGCAGTGGCCATCGAGACTCGAGAGGGAGTGGCAGACGCGAGGTTGCAAGGAGATGGCGGACGGCAAGGGAAGGGAGAATTCGGCCGTGGCATTGAAGACCTCGCCGTCAGTGCCGATGGCTCGGGGATTGCGCGGCGGTAGTAACCCTCTGGAGGAGTGGAGCGGCCGCGTAAAAGCGATTGAGGCCGGGTTCCGTGCGTGGATGGCGAAGCAGCCCATCCACATCGAGGCCGCGGTGTCCACGGCCGTTGGGGCGGTGCAGGGCGGGGCTCTGGGTGGGCTCATGGGCTCGCTCACAGCCGACGGAGGGTCGCCGTTCCCCATCCCGCAGCCGCCGTCCAACGCCAACTCGGATGCCATGGCGTCGTTCAAGCAGGCCCAGGTTGTCAATCAATCTTGTCCTGGGTGATTTACGTATTTTTGATATGTAAAATTCGACCATTTATCCCGTAATTGCAATAGCGGATGTATTAATCTAATCCGTATAGAGTGTTTATCTGTGAAAGGAAGCAATTTACCATTAGTTTCAGCTGCCTGTTCCACTGTTTGAAGGTGATAGCATGAATGTGATTACTGATTACAGTGACTTGTATAGGGTGAAGTCTGTCTTCAGTGTTTGATATATTGGGTAGTGTGTATGAGTCTGGGACAACATTTGATGTAGTTAAATGTAGCAATATGGTTTGGAGAAAATTAACAATTGATTATGAATTGCATAAAGTATTATATACTGTATGAATCATCCATTGTGTTCAATGACTACTGCCAAATCAAATTTGAGGAAGTGCCCACTTATTTGTAACGATCAGTCCTGTGCCTTGTAGTGATAATTATCGTTGAGTTAATTTGCATATCGAGGTTAACAGGGTGATGTGTAGGCTCTAGCTGCTGGACCCTTGGTGCAAGCCCGAAACTTTGCAGTCATGACTGGCGCAAATGCAGGCATATCTTGTGTCATGAGAAGGCTACGAGGACAAGAGGACATCCAGGGCAGGTGAGGGTTCATAGTTTTATTTTATCTTTGTGTACACTTCAAGTTCAAGGAGTGTTTGATTTAATCTCACTAATGTTAAGATGTACTCATTTTAACATCTTCATACATCTGAATCAAAGCTGGTAATTCTTATATTTCTTTTGCCTATTAGGTGCATAGACTGATATCTTGATGCAATGCTTGAATCCTGGCTAATGATTGTTTTAGAAAATCCTAGTTAATTAATTAGATATTATTAATTTATGTTTGACAATGTCTTGTTTGTATAGCATGACAGCTGCTTTTGGTTCTGGTGCTCTTTTCTCCATAGTGAGCGGAATGGGAACTCCTAATCCAGTTTTAAATGCAATTACAACTGGTGTTGCTTTTGCAGTATTTCAAGGTGGCTTTTTCATGGTAAGTACCTAGCTATATTTGTCAATTAATGAAATATGGAGTCACTTTACAGCTATAGTTCCTTGGTATCAATAGATTTTATGTATTTAGTTGAATAAGTGCTCCTTTCTGCTGAGTTCTGTTATCTTGCAGAATTATTTGAACAAGTTTCTAGAAGCTAAAATATATTTTGGTAGTGCGGTATTTTGATTTTTGTTGAAATCACTACTTGAATGATCTTACCACAAAGACAACCGACTATTTGCTAATCAATATTGTTATGTGGTATTATTTCCGTTCACAAATATATGGCACTGTTGACTTTTTTCGAAAACTTTGACCACTCGACTTATTCAAAATATTTATTCAAAAATATAAAATTTGAAGTCAAGCACAAACTACTTATGTGATACAACAAATAAAAAAAATTGATAACTTATTATTTTTTGAATAAGATAAGTGGTCAATTTTTTTTAAAAGTTAACTGTGTCATATATTTATGAACGGAAGGAGTATACTAATTCTCCATTTGGATCTACTGGATGTAGATTGGGCAGAAATTCTCAAAGCCATCAAGTGAAGATACATACTACTCTCTGACAAGAAGCATGCTGCACAAACTGGGTCTTGAAAAATATGAAAAGAATTTCAGGAAGGGTCTCCTCAACGATCAAACATTACCACTCCTTACGGACAGGTAAACAATTCTTCTCTTTAGTCAAATAGACCCATAAGGATGGGAAACATTTGTATATATTGATATTCCCTTTTCTGTTGCGCTAGTGCTCTGAGAGATGTGAAGATCCCTCCTGGACCCAGACTTCTCATTCTCGACCAAATTAAAAGGTTTGGGATCATTGCACTGCACTAGCCTTTCATGATAACATCTATGTTTTTCTCGACATGATCTCGTTATGTTTGGATTTGTTAGGGACCCTGGCCTGGTTCGAGCAAAGTGAAGTCACAATTGTCAACAATTGGTCCTTTCTGAGCTGCATAGGGTTTGAAAGCAATGCCACCTCTTTTTTTTAAATAAGCTTTCTAGGAAAGTAAGCAATAATTTAGCTGTGCTGTTGTTAATTGTTTTTGGCCGATCAATTTGCATCACTCATTAAATTTTGAACATGTGTTTACATGCATCTTATTCAAATTTAAATTGGCATTCCGAACGATATGCAAATCTGTGGAAAACAGGGTTCGCCATGTCCATCACCTCGATTAATTTGGAGTGGTCTCGATTAATTTGGAGTGGTCGCTGTCGTGTATACGAGTGAAGCAACGAGGAAATAAAATATTGCTTTCTAGATGCTGACAAGTTCCGACGAGGCGATAGGATGATCTGGGGACTTGGGTTAGAACCGATCACCAGTGGTGAAATCGGGACGGATATGAATGTATAGCAGCGCATACTGTATTCTATTCTAATGTATTTTAATTGAATTCATGATCGGATACGTATAATTAAAAAGGGACAAATATGAATATAAGGACCGGATATTTATTTGGTCGGATAAGTGACGGATATGGATATTATTTGGTCGGATATCGGATACTTGTCGTATAATACAAGAATTGCTTATCATAAAATATTCAATATTCATGTTCGACTAGAAAATTGCAAAAAAAATCAAGACTAATTAACATTTGAATAGAAGATAACCTCAAGTCCTCACATATAAGTGATAAAATAAAGTATTGATTATGTTAAAACTTAGATACTTAGAGTGATTTTATGTGTAACTCACAAGATAAGTGAAAATAAAATAAAAAACACTGGCATCTTGTGGATTTTATGGATCCATTGTTGGTTAGGACTATATATGGCCATGTGTTGTGCCTCCATAAAATTTTATAAATTTCTGAACCTACTTGTGCATTATTAATTTCTTTCTATAGAAAATCATCAAAATGTAATTAAATTCATGAAATATTCTAGTTTCGACCGAAAATTGCAAATAAGTTGTCAAAACTAATAAATATTCTATACAAAGATAACCTCAAGTCCCTACATAAAAATGATAAGTTAAGTATTGATTATATTAAAACTACGATACATAGAGTGATTTCACATAACTCATGTAACTCACATAATAAATGCAAGTGAAATGAAATAAATGTTGTCATCTTGTAGATTTTATGGCCCATTATTTTTTATGACTATATGTGGCCATATGTTTTGTCTCCTAAAATTTCATGAATTTCTATGGTTATTTGTGTATTATTATTATTTCTGTAGAAAATCATCAAAATGTAATTAAATTCATAAGATATTTTAGTTTTGATCGAAAATTATAAACAAATTAAAAAAAACTAATAAACATTCTATACGAAGATAACCTCAAGTCCCCACATGAAAATGGTAAAGTAAAATATTTATTATGTTGAAACTTAGATACTTAGAGTGATTTCACAACTCACGTAATAATTGAAAGTGAATTGGAAGAAACGCTGACATCTTGTAGATTTTATGATCCAAACATTTTTTATGATTATATATGGACATATGTTGCGCCTTCGTAAAAAGTCATCAAAATACAATTAAAATCATAAAATATTTTAATGTTGACCAAAAATTACAAATAAGTTACTAATTAGGGGGTGTTTGGTTTGCCCCTGCTAAAATTTAGCCCCTATCACATCGAATGTTTCAACCTCCGTTCGGGGTATTAAATGTAGTCGGATTATAAAACTAATTTCTCAGCCGAAGATTAAAAAGTGAGACGAATCTAGTACAGTTGGTTGGGTCTATATTTCATACTCCTATTTGAAAGTCAAACGCTTGATGTGACCCGGGCTAAACTTTAGTCCACAGAACCAAACACCCCCTAAGACTAATAAATAATCTATAAGAAGATAATCTTAAGTCCCCACATAAAGATAACCTTAAATCCCCACATGAAAAAGGTAGTATATTAATTTAATATAAATTTGAACATTATTTCAATAATTTTGACCTAAAATGTGTTCAAACAAAAATGTGTACTACAAAGTTATAGATATCTTCGAGATGTACAATTTTTTTATAAACTTAATCTTCATCTGATTTCATATGTAAAAGTTATAATTTTATAACTATATTATGCAGAAAAGAGAAACGGGTACCCATATCCGCCCCCGAATATCTAGGTATTTATCGGGTAGTCATCGCTCCGTATCCGACATGAATTCGAAGTTGTACTATCCGGATACTACCCGTATCTGTCCTGGATATAAAAATATTGAATTCGTATCCAAAAAACATATATTTACACTATATGTATCTGGTACCCGGCGGGTATACCTGACTAATTTTCAACCCTATCACCGGTTGTGTGGGCATGTGACACTGGTTGCCCGTGTTCGCAGGGCTTCTCACTAAAAAAGTGGAGCTCCAGTCTGGAGGAGATGAGCCCTATTAGGGCTGATTTGGTGACCAGGGATCACGGGAGGATTGGAGGGGATTGAGGGGGAAAGTTCATTTCCCGCTCAATCCCCTCCAATCCCCATGTGATCCCCTTGTCACCAAATCAACTCTTAAAGATGAGCAGATCCTCTGCAGTACTTCTCGGGATGTAGCTCCTCCGGCTACGTGGGGGCCTAGTCGTGCCTCCTTACCCACACGATAGTGGCTGAGACGTACTATAGAGGATCTGGTTACTATTAAAAGGCGGTGCAGGTCGAGTGAACTCTTGATATTCACTAGTTAGCAGCTCGTGTGTCACACCAGATTTAGAGGGTCAAACCCAGGCGCGACTCACATGTGTGCTAGGATCAAGTCTCACACATATGATGACTCATGGTACAGAAATGAATGTCACATCTTTAATATATAGTGGATTTTTGTACAAAATAGTTAAATAATTACATCAGACGAAGACAACGATCCAGCAACCATAGTGGACTGGGGGACGACGACATAAACCTCTCACGAACTCATCACGCTATCCTTCATGCTCCTTATCTTGTGGTACCTGGTCTTGATCTGGGGGATGTGAGTACAACAAGGTTAAGCTCACATACGTTCATCGCTCAACAAGTTGTGGGGAATAATGTTCATGAGCTCACTAACAGTGGCGCTCATGTGAAGTGTAAGGCTTACCAAAGTAGATGGTTAAAGCTGGGCATTGCTTTTAAAGTTGGTCAAAATTGTATTAGTAGTTACTAAATATAAGTAGATACCAACTCAAATAAATAAGAGATCAAATTAATAACAACACCCACTATGGAATGCAAATGACAAATTAAGTTTAGTTCCATAAATTACTCATGTGAGGATGCGAGCTGCTCATGACCGTGAGCACGACTGATATACCAGTTTTACACTCTGTAGAGGTTGCACATCTTTACCCACAACTCGTATTACCCATTTGCTAAGGGATCACGACTTCCTATTCATCTCTGCCGAGGAGACGAGGCAGGGTAGCACTATGAGGCCTTTACAAAGTTCCACTAGCTTCAGAAAACCCGCTACGGTTTCTGAGAAGGGCAATATAGTAATCCCTCATTTGAAAAGTCATCGCAGCATGATCGATCCGAGAACCTCCCTTTACGCAGCTCCTCTACCGCCCTTGCCCCTTTTGGGTAAGGTAGTCCTCTACTAGCTTTCCTAACTAGTCAGCCAAAGGTGTCCCATACCACCCTTGTGGTAGCACTATTTTCCCGGGTGGTCGCTCCATGTTCTAATTAACACAATGATCTTGTCATGAATAACAATTAAAACAACAACATAATTGGAACATGATCATAATATAACATTAGTTTCTCAAAACCAGGTAGAGCAATAGCAAATCTACCCAATAATTCTTTTGTTTGCAAGGTATGGGATAAACAATGCTAGGAAAACCTATTGGGTCCCATTAAATTAACCTAAGCATGTCACAGTGATTAGCAGGAACATTATTAGGTAAAGAATACTGATCATGGGCACAACTTGACTTAGACTTGAGATTCCATGTATCAAGTTGGTCTTCAGATTCTCGTGACCTCACCACTATTCGTAGCAATACATACAAGTAGGCAAAAAGTACATAAAAATAACAGTACACCAAATATGAGAACAAACAGTGTAAAAAATATTCTACGCGCTGCTACGAGATCGTAGATTCGAAAAACACTAAATTTAGAGTTATGGTTAATAAGATATGATTTTCCAAAGATTTTGGTGATTAAACAATAAAAGGTATATTATAAATCATGTGGTAAAGATATTACAAAAAAAAATAACTTAATTGAACTTTATTCTAAGTTATAACTTGTCTTGAGATCATATTTTAGGTAAATTATAATTATGGGCAGATTAACCTTAATTAGAAGAGGTAGTAAAATAGACATGGGTTAAATTTAAAAGTACATGATGTGCTATGAATAATGATTTTACTACGTAGACAATTTTATTACGAAGCTAACACAACTGTAATGAACTAAAACGGAGTTAAACTCAGCAAGATATGGATTTATTAAGGTTTAGGAATTAAAACCCATTTTCTGATTTATTTTCATAAATCTGAGACCTAATTGAATCGAGGACACAACTACTAAAAGTTCTAGGTGAAAGGATCACGATGCCCAAGAGGGGGGTGAATTGGGCTTCTCTAAAAAAATTCAACAAAAATTAAACCCTAAGCAAATATTAACCCTAAGCAAGAGCCAACTTTACCCAACTACTAGCAATAAGAGAATACTACTAGAAAAACAACAATCCTAAGTCATTACTTCAAATACTTGCTAAACAATTGAACAAAGTGAAATGCTCAAATTAAATGCAGAATGTAAAACAAAGTTGAGAAGACTCCTCCAATTTTTTTGTCGAGGTATCAAAGAGTCGGCACTCTTCCCTAGTCCTCGTTGGAGCACCCGAGCAAGGGTATCGCTCCCCCTTGGTCCTCGCAAGAACCAAGTGCTCACTATGAGGTGATCCTTTGCCACTCCGGCGCTGTGGATCCCTCACGACCGTGTACAATCTTGATCCAGGTCACCAACAAATCCTCCAGGGTGATCACCGCGCTCCAAACGCCACCAAGTCATCTAGGTGATGCCGATCACCAAGAGTAACAAGCCATATACTTTCTCTTGACCAAGAGAAGCCTAATGCATGTGGTGTGAGCTCTAGGTGGCTCTCTCTTGCACTAATGAGGTCCTAACACGGGATTAAGATTTTCTAATCACCTCACTAGGCGTTGTGGTGCTTGCAATGCTCTAGCAATGTGTGGTCATCAATGTTGGTAGCAAGACACTCAATGAGGTAGGTGGAGGGGGTATAAATAGCCCCACCCACCAAAGTAGTCGTTACCTGGCTGCTCTACGCATGGGCGAACCAGACAGTCTGGTGCGCCACCGGTGCGCCAACAGTCGGCTCCAATGGCTAGTTCTGATGGCTAGTCGTTGGGCTGATGGTGCACCAAACAGTCCGGTGAGACGACTAAAATTCATTTTCCAATCTCGTTGCTCTTGGGTTTTCTCGGGGGCAGAGGCGCTGCCCCCGGGGCTGGCTGGCCCCCTATTGGGGGGCGCACGAGATAGTCTGGTGCCCCTAGGACAGAAACCCTAACTTCTTTTTCCTTTGGTTTTTCTAAACCGTTTTCGTTCTAACTTGTGAGTGTGTTATAGAGTGATACCTAGCACTAGATGTAAGTGTGAATATGCACTAACACTACACTAGAAATCTCTTGGTCAAACTACTCATCCACAACCCCTCTTTATAGTACGACTAAAAATAAAAATAGAAGGCCTAATTCTATACCAAGTGTCCGCAACTCCTTCGACACTCGGAATATGAAGACCTTCACTTTTGATTCGTCATTTCAACCGTCGCTTCAAGTTCTCCTCTCAGGGATTGTTTTCACCGTTGTAGCATCACTTCCTGTAATGCGACCTAACTTACCATTTTCTCTACAAAACACATGTTAGTCACATATAATCTTATGTTGTGATTAATCACTAAAACCAACCAGGGCCTAGATGCTTTCAATCTCCCCCTTTTTGGTGATTGATGACAACCCTACAAGAGTGTGAGAGTAGTTTGTTTGTTTTTTCTGTCAATAGAAAAGATGATTAGTTATACTCAACCATTTTGATAGAAAAAGATGGTCTATCAATAGAACTGAACGACTGGTGATAACATCATAGGTGAAAACATAATACACACACAGTCATTAACAAACATCGAGAGCATATCATAGAGTTTGTGAGTTAAGCGTCATACAAAAGTGGAGCTAGTACAGAGAGTATCAGCAAATATATTACATCAAAATATTAAAAGGCACTCTCAACTAACTCCCTAACTCACCCTTTGGCATCAAACACCAAAAGGGTTACCCAAACCTACAGTCTATAAGAGGAAGGAGGAGGCGAAGGCGGTTTAGGTCGCGGTCCAAGCAGAAGTGCAAACGCGAGCTGAGGATCGGAGTAAGTCTCGGATCCAGGATCTGCAGTAGAAGATGGAGCTGGTACTAACTCTGACGTAGGCTGCGATGCAGGATCCACTGGAGCTGGAGCAGTCACGAACACCGCCACGACAGTAGTGGTAATAGCAGGCGCTAGTGGCACTGGCGAGCTGAGCGCTAACGGGTCAGATGATCGGTGTCGAGAAATCCAAGGTGACCGGCCTGAGCGGAGAGATAGTAGGACCAAATGAGTGGAGTGGGGTCCTGCCTGAAGTGCGAGAACGATAGCAGCCTGAAAAGCCGGAGGAGGAGTAGACTGCACTGGAGGAAGCTGAACACTAGTGTGCTGAAGAATATGTGTCATGAATGCCCGGTGCTCTGCCCTGTTTACTAAGAGTTGCTGCTGAAGGGTGTCCTAGCGGTCCTGAATAGTCTGAAACATTGAGAGCATCCGCTCGGGCATCTGCAGCTGAATAGCTGCCTTCTGGGCCTGCTCTGCTACTAGATGAGCCTACTGCTGAGAGAGTGACTGAAGAATAGCTAGAGGTGCAGTAGGAGCAACACTAGAACTATCGGCCTTGTGATCATGTGAGCGAGGTGGCACAGGAGGTGGTGGCAGGATCCCCAGGTCCTCATCATCATCAGAAGAAGAATCTGCTATGCCACCCTAGGTCTCGAACTGTCTGATAGCCTCATCCTCAGCCCTGATGTCTGTGACTGGATCTGGCGCTGGAACTGGGTCCTCAGGAGCTGGATGATAGAATCCGAACTAGAGGCGAGAGGCCTCGAGGGTGGCCTGGAACTGAGGAGGCCTGATCAGCTGCACAAAGGTGTGACAGAGGTAGTGAGCATATGGCAGCTGACGACGAGCACAGAGACCATCTAATATTGTATCCTCGATCTCACAGATAAGAAAATCAACCACGTTGAACTCTAAGTGTGAGATCAAGGCACCAAGTTGCCATAGCTGAATATGTGTGGTGGCCTCTCTGTATCCCATCCTGAGTAGCAAAGTCCGTCTCATCATCTCATAAAAAACTTCGCTGCAGGAGAACGTCGCGACCCATCTAAAAATGGAGGTCTGAACAGGGCAGCAATGTGAGCTGTAGCCGGGGCAACTCCGTCGTGAGGGCGACGGGGAGGATTCGATGTGTCGTAGCACAAGCTATGGAGCCTGGTCGTCGACTTAGAAAATCCAAAGAGCTGTCCAATCTGAGTGGCATGCAGAGTGACATCCTCGCGCTCAAAGTGGAACCCCAGCCACTGATGGTCAGGGTCAATCCAAACGGTGGCATAGAACACTCTGACCCACTCCTCAATGTATCTGCCACTAGAGGTCAGAAGTGAAAGCAAACCTGGTAGATAAGAGAGGTGACCCTCTGACTCGACATCGGTGGCTGACAGAAATACAGGGAGATACAAAAGTCGGTGCGCCCTCAAGGCAATCTGAGATGAGAACTACGCCCTGAAGAAGGACTCTTGAGTCCTAGTGCTGAAGAGCGGCGCAGCTGCTGGGTCCCTCTAGGCAGGCAACCAAGACTCCACGGGTACATGTCTGAACCGACATACCCGGGTAGCAGTGGCTCGCTGAAGGTCAAGCAAATGCGGATCAACAGCCAGTGGTCTCACCTCAGTCTTGTCACGCTCCCTAAAGCGAGGTGGAAGAATGGGCGGAGTGGAAGCGGGAGCGCGAGCAGTGGAAGCTGGAGCAGTGGAAGTGGTGGGCACAGTGGAAGTGGTGGATGGCTCTGAAGCGACAGGAGCTGGCGAAGTGGGAGGTGGAGTGGAGACTGTGGCAGAAGGAGTGGGGGGAGCAGTGGAGCGAGGCCGAGACATGAGGCGACGAACCCGATAGGCAATCTGATTAGAGGAAATCTGAGCTGGCCTCCCCGCTCAGCTTGGTCTGCTACTGCTGTCGCTGCAAGTGCTGCACGAGCGGCTCTGTCCATACGTCTCTTCTTTCTGCCCTCCTACTGCTCAAGATAGACTATCTTCCCTTCAACCTGCCTGAAGGGGCGAGGAGGGTCCTCGTCGTGTCCTTCCCCCTGACTGTGTGACATTTTTCGTCTGCACCATCCTGACTAGACTACTGCAAGGTAGAGTGAAAAGATAAGCGAGAGTATAGAGTAGCTGATAAGATCTCAAATAAAGTGATAGCTACCTGAATACTTCTCGAGGGAGAAAAAATCCAGGCAGAGCAGGAGACGAGCAAGCGAGGTCACTGAAATGACAGAAGAGATGAGCACGTATTAGTCACATATTGATAAGTATATGAAATGTGAATAAATACATACACAGAGAGTTATGACACAAAAAACTGAGTGATTTGGAGAAATAGAGGTCAAACGGCGCGAGAACGGCGTTTGAACGATGAATTATGCCATAGAGAGTTTGAAATTCAAAAAGAGGCATGAAATGACTGGGAATTGAGCCAATACTTCACGGATAGGAATTGAGCCAATACTTCATGGCTAGCTTTGAAGGGTTATTTCCCTTAGGATATAACGATCTTCGGACGGAGGTCATGAAGGACGTACCTTCATTATCACATTATTATGTCAATGGAAGAAGAAGCATATGAAACATGAGAAATAGCATGAATGATCATATTACATCATAAATATATCTTTATTATATCAACATGGATGAATGAGAACAATATTGAATTACATTTATACCTTTGGCTTGACAGAAGGTAAAAGTCCAAGCGTGACGCACGAGCAAATACAAGTTAGCGTGAACAGCACAGGGGTACTGTTCACCTATTTAAAGGCACGGGACGCAGCCCGGTCAAAATTATATTTATGTCCTTTACAACTAGTTACAATCATGACACAAATTACCATGGGACGATTGGTGTTTTTCTCTTTAAGTCGGTGCAGCCCTTCGTCTCAAGGCATGTCGCTATACCGAAGCTCCCTGGATAGTAGCTTCGGCGTGTACCTTTGCGCTATGTTTGCTTCTGTGCTGATCTTCCGAAGGTGTTTCTTCTTAAAGGACCTTCGGCGACGAAGCAGATCCCCAACAGTAGCCCCTTCGCGGTGCTAGGTCGTTTTTCGTAACAAGCTTGATCCGTGAGAAATCTCCAAGGCTTCGTGTAACAACCCAGGTGTTTATATTCCGCTCGCCAACGAGTATGGATTTAAGCACGTATTATCAGTGGATAAAATAGATGCTCAATTTTAAACATCTTCGTCTATCGCGATTTTAATATCGCATCTGTTCCATCTGTCGCGAGTTCGACATTGTTTTTATCTATCCGGACTCGTCCTAAATTTTCGTGATGTTCAGAACATCGTTGTTCCGAAAATCGGTGCGTCCGGTGATTATTTAAAACTCATCGCTCGCGCGAATACGAATTCGGAAGCCCGACTCACTCGAATAATTTTTATCCCCAAACAGATTTATTCGAACTCGACGACAAAAATGTTCAGGGTAAAATAATTCGAATCGCGCGAAATCTTAGTCAAATCTGTGTGCACGTTGTTTTGGCGACGAAAATCGCATATACATTAGCAGATATGGTTGCAGCTAATGTTAGTCAAATCACGCAGAGCAGATTAAAATACCGAGCCGAACTCGTTTCAATTTGGTCCGTTTATATCGTGCCCAGAATAGTCACGAAGATTATACAAACGAGATTCGGACCGAACAGTCTAAGCTGTTATTCCTCTGTTTTTCCGTTTCGTGATTCGGAAAATAGAGTGTGTAGCCATTTGCCGTATTACGCGTCGACACTTTAATCATCGCTAAAAATCCCGATCCAAAATATCCGTGATTTTTCGTTTAAAGAAATTAAAAAGAAAAAGAAAAGAAATATCTTCTAAACTCTATTTTGTTATTCGTCAACTCAGTCAGGGTAAGCAAATTTGTTATTCGTGCGAGTGGATTTATGAATGATCTGACTAGGTATATTACTCGTGATAATTCTATGGTGAGTCGGATTGCTAATTCGGTTATTAGTTCGATGAAGGGAACTGTAGGTATACTATTTATTAGGATGCCCAAGTCATCTACAGTAATTTGGTCGATGTTGTGTGGAGAAAGAGGTCGCAATAGGTCCCAGTGCTTGCGGGGTTGTGGGTGTTAAAAATGTGATGTTTTATTAATATATGTGATACACATGTTAATCGGGAAATTAGTTTAGAAAGTTAATGAAAGTTCTTCTATCAAACTTTATAAGTGTTAGGTGTCCAAGAATTTTGAAGTTAAGTTATAAGTCGTTTAGTGTGTTCTCTAAACTAGGTATGATATTCTATGTATGTTGGTTGATTTCATGATTTGAATGAATGTTGATTGCTATTTCGAATATTTAGGATTATGTAACATTGATATATCTGTTTCAACCAAAATCTAGGGTCTGTCTGATAAGTAATGAGTATAAACACTTTAGGTCTTTTAGTTCTAAAGTTGGAATTGGTATATTGTATAAAATATGCTTGGTTATAGGTTATAAGTGTTTCATCCTTTTTAGCGTAGGTTATTTATCTTGTACTATAATCGCGTGATGCGGAAGACGAGTCAAGTCGACCCCAAGCGTGGGCTAATCCACAGGATGAAGCTGATGGACCAACCTGAAGATGGTTAAATCAAGCAAGTGCTCGGTCGAGGGATACTCGTCTAGCGGACATCGCCTAACAAACAGTAACCTAGTGTTATTCATGCAAGCCCCGGTGCATTTGCCACCTCCTTGCTGTTTTAAAATCTTTATCACCTTGTTTGATGCATTAGGTGATAGGAGTTGTGTGCTAATCTGTTGATGCATTTCCGTCCTTGAAAATTGATTACCCTTCCTTGATACCCTTTTTGAAAAGAATTTTATGATGCTTAGCCTTGCTTTAGCAAACAAAAATGTTTTGTTTAAAACAAAAGTGATGCTTCAGTGGGTGGGAATGTTTTCAAAAAAGAAAAACTCGTGAGGTGAATCCGTCAAAGGCCTTGATGGGTTCAACATCGGAAAAGATGTACCTCTGCCAGGTACCAAACTTTGGGTTGAAAATAATAAAGCTGAGACCGGGCGGTTGACTTGCACGAGAAGGGAGTCTCGGTGTAGTGTCTCCGTCTGAGTCGATTAAGGACCATCTTGATGTAGGCCTGCTGACCGAGGACCCTTTAACTGGTCACATGCCTTATCATGGGTAAGCTTTGCCTCGGGCAGACTAATACCAGAATAAGATAACACGCAATGGGATTGGAGAGATGGCGAGAGTAGCGTGTACCCTCCGTGGCAAGAGGCTGGACGGTGGTGTATCTATGCTCTCGGTTGGCGTGAACCTGATCTGGTCTTAAGAACCCTGTTGGCGAGTTGACATATGCAAGGGTTAAGTGCTACATATATCGTGTGATTGAAGATCCTCAGCTGAGTATTAATCGATTCGGATCGCCGTTACTTCTCGGACATGAAGACTTGGTCACTGACTTACACGTAGCAATCCAGTGAACTGATGGGATGATAAAAGACGGCTAGTGCAGGTCAAGTGATTGAACTAGGGTAGAAAGAACTCTGGATGCAGGTAATTTTACTTAACTTGACAAGTAAAAATGGATTTTTAAGGATCCACTTTTAGTAAGCATTTCTGCAAAACAAAGTCTTTGATTCTTGATAAGCCATACCTTGAATCCCTCTAGCCAGCATACCCTTGAGAGTCTTTTCTTTAGTCGGGTAAGTCTTGCTGAGTAATTCCATACTCAGGGTTTTATTCCCTGTTGTTTTTTAGGTTATAATTTTGTGCTGCTGATGATGGTGTTAAGTGCAGTGGGCTCGGCCTTCTTATAAGTCTAAGTAACCCTTCTATACTTCTTATTGAGTATGGTCACTTGAGCTAGCATATATTTCAAACTTACAAATAATTTATAACATTTCAAAGTTTACTCCTTTGAAACAGTTTTGTAATCACTCCGATAAATACAATGTAAACTTGTTGTAACTTGTAAAATTTGGTAATAAGTTTTCCGCTGCAAAAATGTTGGTGTGTGATTTGTGTTACTTAATATTGCGATCCTGGTTGTTCGTGGTTTATCCGGGGTCCTTGGGGCACTCGGACGGATCCTGTTAAGTTATCTGGTACACATGCATAGCAGTCTGAGGTCTTTGAGACAAGGACAGGTGCATGTGGGCTCAATAACTTGGGAGGTTCTGCCACAGCTGGTATCGGAGCAGGATTAAGTATATACGGTCACATACATATTTTCAAAACAAAAGTTTTAGTTTCGAAAAACCTATTTTCAACTAAACACATTGTTTGGCTTTGAAAAATAGTTTTGAAAAACTATAATGCTAGCGACATCCTCTGTTAAGCCCTAAGTTAAGGACTATCAGGTGGCTTAGTTCAAAACCACTATGGGCCACAGTTGGGCTGGTCATCTATTCTTCTGGGCCCTCATTCTTCAGTAGCATGACAAAGTTAAGATCTCTGGCACAGGCTCGAGTGATTGGCCCAGCTAATGAAGGAAGTGGCGCTTGATGTGGAGGTGCTGCTGGTGTAGTCGTACTCATGTTGCAGGTGATGTCCTCATCATCCTCCCCTTCTTGAAGTGAAGTCGTCCTCGACGGCAACTCCTCATCCTCGGCCATATAAGGTTTCAAATCTGCAACATTAAAACTAGTGGAAACACCAAATTCCGCAGGCAGGTCAAGGATATAAGCATTATCATTAATTTTTGTTAGCACCTTAAAGGACCAGTAGCACGAGGCATTAATTTAGAACGGCGCAAAGTAGGAAACCGATCCTTTCTCAAGTGCAACCAAACCATATCACCTGGCTCAAAAGTAACAAGTTTTCTTCCTTTACTACCAGCAACCTGATTTTTTGCATTAGTAGCAACAATGTTCTGTTTCGTTTGTTCATGTATGGTAATCATTTGTTCAATATGTGCAGCAGCATCTACATGTGGGGCGTTCGCAGCATTAAGTGAAATCAAATCAATAGGTGCCCTAGGGATGTAACCATAAACAATTTGGAAAGGACACATCTTTGTAGAAGAATGTGTGGCATGATTGTAAGCAAATTCAACATGAGGCAAGCAATCCACCCAACGTCTCAAATTCGTGTCTAAAACAGCCCTAAGCATGGTAGATAAAGTTCTATTTACTACCTCAGTTTGTCCATCAGTCTGAGGGTGACAAGTAGTGCTAAACAACAATTTAGTTCCCAATTTATTCCAAAGAGATCTCCAAAAATGGCTTAGAAACTTAGCATTGCGATCAGAGACTATAGTTTTTGGAATACCATGTAAACGAATAATTTCTCTAAAGAACAATTCAGCAACAATGCTAGCATCATCAGTTTTATGACAAGATATAAAGTGAGCCATTTTAGAGAATCTATCAACAACCACAAAAATACTATCCCTCCCCTTCTTAGTTCTAGGCAAGCCCAAAACAAAGTCCATAGAAATATCAAGCCAAGGAGAAGAAGGGACAGGCAAAGGAATATACAAACCATGGTTGCCCAAACGTGACTTAGCTTTCTGGCAAGTAGTGCAACGTGCAACAAGACACTCAACATCACCGCGCATCCGAGGCCAAAAGAAGTGTGCGTCCAGCACCTCATGTGTCTTGTAAACGCCAAAGTGCCCCATGAGACCGCCTCCATGAGCTTGCTCCAGCAACAAAAGACGAACCGAGCTTGCTAGAATACACAACTTGTTAGCGCGGAACAAAAATCCATCCTGTATGTGAAATTTTCCCCAGGGTTTGCCATCCTTACAATGTATATAGAAATCTTTAAAATCAGCATCATTCACATATTGATCTTTCACAGTTTGCAAGCCAAAGATTCTAAATTCTAACTGTGAAAGCATGGTATATCTACGGGACAACGCATCAGTAATGATGTTTTCCTTCCTGTTCTTGTGTTTAATGATGTAAGGAAAGGACTCGATGAATTCTACCCAACTAGCATGACGACAGTTCAGACGAAGGTTATGAAGGACATACCTTCATCATCGCAATGTATATTAATGGAAGTAGAAGCATATAAAACATGAGAAATAACATGAATAGTCATATAACACCATTATTATATCTTTATTATATTATCATGAATGAATATGAACAATATTGAATTACATTTGTACCTTCGGCTTGACAGAAGGCAAAAAGTCAAAGCGTGACGCACGAGTGAATACAAGGTAGCGTGAATAGTACGGGGTTACTGTTCACCTATTTATAGGCACGGGACGCAGCCCGGTCGAAATTACATTCATGCCCTCAACAAATAACTATGACACAAACTATCATGCACTGATCGGTCTTTTCCTTTTTAGGTCGATTCCGTTTTCTGCTACTGAGCCGAAGCTTCCCTCCGCGTAGCTTCGGAACTGATTCAACCTTCGTTTTGACCATGCTTTTCATATTGTGTACAACTTCACTCCAAGTCCGAAGGTTCCTCTACATATATTATACTTGGGAAACATTGTTAATTGTGTTTTTGAGGACCTTCGGAAGACGAAAGCCCCCAATAGTAGCCCCTCGCAGTATTAATTTGTTATAACAACGAATTTAGACTGCGACGTGAATGAAGGCCTTAAGCCGAAGGTCCGAAAAAACACCTTCCCTTTTGCTAGAATAGCAACAGTCAATGACAGACGGGGTCCACCAAGCTGCAAAGCACTTGGGCCTATAAATATGAGCCATATCGGCAGCGTTTGATACGCCATTTCTGCCGTTTGCGTTATTTTCTCAAACTTTTAGCTCTTGCTCAATAGCTCTTGCCTGATTGGTGAGTTTTTAGAGCTTCGGTTTAAAGACACGTTTGCTCCAAATTTGAAGAGAAGAAGATGAGTGGAGAGAAGAAGATGACTGAAGAGAAGAAAACGACCGAGGAGACGAAGCTGTATGAAGAGAAAAAAGTTGCAGATCCTTTCATCGCTGGATTTTATGAGTCCATGGCAAAAACAAATACAGAGAAAATTACTAAGGAGATCATGGAGGGTTTATCCGAAGATTCTGAAGACAGTGATAGTTATGACGCAGAGAGTGGGGATGAAGATTCTGAAGATCGGCCGTGGCGGCCAAGTCATACTATCTTCAGGAAGTCGACTATCAAACAGAGTCATATTGATGCCATGAGGGGGAGGTACTTTTGCGATATGTCTATTGTCAGAGTTGGAGAAGATAGTACTGCCCCTACTCTGGAGGAAAATGAAGTTGTTATTTACCGAAGCTTCTTGAAGGCAGGCCTTCGGTTTCCACTGAGTAAATTTGTGGTCGAAGTATTAAAGATATTCCAAATCTTTCTTCATCAGATTACCCCTGAAGCTATAATCAGGATGGGGATATTTTTCTGGGATGTAAGGAGCCAGGGGCTGGAGCTGAGCGCAAAGTGCTTCTGCAGCATGCACGAACTTTTATATGAGATGAAGGCCATTGGCAAGGAACAATACCACAACAACTTCGGTTGTTACGGGTTCATTGCCCGTTCTAATGCAAGCCACTCGGTGCCAACATTCCGGAAAAGATGGCCCGGGGCCTGGATGGAGGAGTGGTTTTACGTTAAAAATGATTTAAAGACAAGAGAAGACATCAAAGAAATCATCCAGCGCCCCATCTGGTCTCGCTTCGGCCTCTAAAGGCCAAAGGTGGAAATTGATGGCAATGTTGAAGCATGTCAGAAGGCCTTTAGTACTGTGTGTGCCTTCATTGGCACGAGGGATTTAATTCAAGAGCATATAGCCTTCAGGGTATGGCCGCTTGTGGAGAGCTTGGACATGCCGAAGGAGACCACTGCCGATTCGAGTGAAGGGGGTCTGGTCCGATTGAAGTATACCTTCAGATTAGGGAGAAGTTTGATGAGCCAGACGATGACTGGTTGAAATGTATCGAAGCTACCAGTGATGAACTACTTGGGGCATATTCCAAGGCCGAAGATAATGCTTTGTCCGCAGCTTTTGGGGGTCGAGGCAAGAAAAGATTGAACAGGGTATTTGATGCTATTGGCTTCGTATACCCTGATTACCATTACCCGCTACGAGGGCAAGGGAAAAAGAGAAAGACTGCCGCTTCGGCCATTACAGCTGAGCCGAAGGGCAAAAAGGTGAAGGTTCTGACCTACCGGTCGCGTTATATTGAAACGGTCGTAGTACCTGAATTTGACAAAGGGACCTCTTTAGCTGCCGAAGCAAGACAAACTGCTCCGATTGTGTAGAGCGCTGAAGAGCCGATTGTAGTGCTGAAGGTGCCTATAGTTGAGGCAGTCGAAGCTAAAGATGATAAGGCCGAAGAGCCACTTGTGGAAAAATAGAGAAAATGCCTGAAATTCTAAGCCCACACCAGCTGAGGCAAGTTTACCGAAGGTGCAAAAGGCTCCTGCTGCAACTCCCAAGAGGAGGAGGATGGCCAGCATGTTTGATGCTGTTATGGAGACTACAAAGGCCTTGACCCCTGCTTCTATTAAGAAAACTGCCGAAGCTGCCAAGGGCTAGGCCGAAGACGAAGCCGAGCCTCCAGTGCCCATTGAGGCGAAGGCTGTCACGCCTGAAGACAAAGCTGATCAGCAAACTTCGGATATCAGCTTGACAGGAGGGCAAGATATGGTAGAAAAAGCAAAATCTCCTGCCCTCGAAGCCCCGACCGAAGCTATTGATTACATTTATCGACACGCTTTGGGGAAGAAATTGTCCAAAGATGAAATCGCAGAAGCAAGACATTATGCTCAAAAACTAAAATATCCGAAAGGAGCCTTAGTGTTTAACTGCAGTAATGAAGATGATTTCTTGTACTGTCTCCTGGACAACAAAGAAATATCCGTTTGCCGGGAGATAGATAAAAGTATGGGATTTCTGAAACTTGAAGAAGGCCTTTCGGTTATGTCAAAGGATGATCTTGCTGATAGCTTGGCATACAACAGTATAAAGGTATAGAAGTTAACTTTGAAGTTGGGAATGAAGTATTTTATTTGTCATGCTCAATTCTTTCCTCCTCTTTGCAGGGATTAATTCTTAGTAATGCCCTGAGGGCACAGAAGAACGTTGAAGACGAAAGCTATACAATGGCTCTTAACAACCTTCGTTCAGAGTTGATTGAACTGAGAAACGAAGGTCTGGAAAAAGACAAAATCTTGATTTCATTAGTGAACAAAGTAAAGGAAGACGAAGATAATTACATTGCTCAGGCCGAAGCCCAGAAAACTGAGATTGAAGACCTTCGGAGACAACTGCCCAAAGCTAATGAAAGGTGCGCGCTCGCACAGGCTAACCAAGACATCAGTGAATACTGGAAAAATAAGCTAGAGAAAAATGTTGAAGAACTTCGCGAATCCAGGGAAAGATGCTTTGAGAAATCCTTGGATTGCGTGAAAAAAAATTAAAAACTAGCTTCGCCAAAGTTGGTGCCTACTCTTCTGAATAAAATTTCATACGAGGTGACCCCGAAGGCGTTGTTGAATGGATAAGTGAAGAAGCTGAAGCTTTCGAGGAAATCTTAAATGATCGCGAGGATATTTGTGCATTTTCCGGCGCACGGGGGATCTCAGGTATTCTGGAGAAGGCCGGATGTGATCATGTTAAGGCTATAGCCAAGGCCGAAGCTGCCTTCTCCATAGAGGATACGAATGATCCTTCAACTAAAGCAACTTTAATGGGCGGGAAGTTTTATAATGATGTCTCGGTGAACGGTGGCCGAGAGCTGGCCCACGAGATTATAAAAAATGAAAAAGACACTCACGACGCCCGAGCAGAAGCAAAGCGAGCTGAAGAGGCTGCAGAACGAGAAAGGCGTATAGGTTTTTTTTTTGGGTTTTTAGCTTCGGTACTTGCTTTGTGGCTTCGAACTAATCAATTTACCTACTTCAGCTGAACTATCCCCGCCGCCGGAACCGTACGATCCCCTAGCTGATCCAAAAATGAAGGAAGCACTGGACATTATAAGCATGGCGGGCTCCATTATTGACGAAGTCGTCGATAAACTTTTGAACGAAGTTGCGGAGAAAGTCCTTAGAGAAGAATAGATTTCATTGTAATAATATTTTGAAATGCTTGATGTATGGGACAATGGAATGAACATTAAGCTTCTATTGTAACAAAACTATGTGACATTTGATGTATATAACATTGAATCGAATATGTAGATTATTGTAATTTATTTCTTTGCGATGCATGAAATTTACGCACATACCATTTTTGAGCCTTCGGCGAAAAAACTCCTTCCCTTCTTTTCATGCTTCATAAAGAAAGAGATCCCTTCTTAGGACAAGGCTGATAAAACTATATGTCCTGAAGCTTACTTCGTGCCTTGGCACATTTCATTTTGACGAAGCATTTGCCGAAGATTGGCTTCGTATTCGATTTTTGTGACGTTAATGCAATATGATGTATGATGTCATGTTATGCAAAATGATGTGATGAAATGATGCAAAATGATGAGGATGCCGAAGACACACACTCACACACCCACACTGGAATACACAAGCTTTGCATCCCCTTAGGAACGACTTTTGAGTTTCTTCACCTTCTATTTCGGTGATATAAGTTCTGCATCCCCTTAGGAACGTCTTTTGAACTTCTTCGCCTTCTGTTTCGGCGGTATAAATTCTGCATCCCCTTAGGAACGACTTTTGAACTTATTCACCTTATATTTCGGCAGTATTTGGCTCTACATTCCCTTTGGAACGACTTTTGAGCAGAAAACTTACACTGCGCTCCCTTAGGAACAACTTTTTGTAGCTTCGTCAATTGTAGCTCTGCATTCCCTTAGGAACGACTTTTGAGCAAAAAACTTACGCTGCGCTCCCTTAGGAACGACTTTTGTAGCCTCATTTATGTTGGCTCTGCATTCCCTTAGGAACGACTTTTGAGCTTCGTAAATCTGTGAAGAAGATATATTTCATTCTGGTAGAGGCAGAATCATTACAAGAAATTAAAACTAAGTTTTCATTGCTTGTTCCTTATACAGAAAGCAAAATGGCGTAAAAAGTAAGTATTTCAGAAGTAGGATATTGCTTAGTATATACGCTTCAATTCTAGTACAATACTGTTGACTATACGAGCTTCGGACTCCTCCCTAAAGTCACGTTGTTGTTGGGAGTGCTGGCGCCCTTCTGGCTGCTGACTCCGGGTATAAGTAGGTTGCAATGGTGGTGGTGGCGGTGGAAGCTGAGGCAAGGAAGCTTGTGAATGGCTTGCCGAAGCAACAGAAGCTGCAGGTTGATTGCCCACATATTCTGGTATGTAAGGAGAGTGGCACGAAGCAGTATGTAAGACCTGCTTCGGCTGATTCTGCTGGGCTTCTGCTTCGGCAATCTCTTTATGCTTCAGAATTGTAATATGGCACGTTCTTATAGTGTGGCCCTTGTCCCCACCACAGAATAGACAATAGATTTTCCTGGGCTGATCCCCATATCTTCCTCTGAAGCCCCTGCCACCTCGGCCCCTTGGAGCTGGTGGCCTAAAGGAGCTTTGTTGTGTTGTGGTCTCTGAAACTGGCCTCCTTTGTCATCGTTCTGACTAGAGCTGTGGATTGATCTGACATGCCTAGGGTGAATTCTTCCTCCAAAGTCCCTAGTCATCTCAGAAAATCTATAAGCTCCTTCCTTCTTTGGCTGAAGTCATTGTCAGCCCGGATGTACTCATCCATTTTCTGAAGCAGCTTCTCCAGAGTCTGGGGGGGTTTCTGGTGAAGTATTGAGCCGTAGGCCCTGGCCTAAGACCTTTGATCATGGCCTCAATGACGATTTCATTGGGCACCATGGGTGCTTGTGCTCTCAGACGCAAGAACCTTCGGACATACGCCTGAAGGTACTCCTCATGGTCTTGAGTGCACTGGAACAATGCCTGAGCAGTGACTGGCTTCTTCTGAAACCCTTGAAAAATTGTGACCAACATGTCCTTAAGCTTCTACCATGACGTGATTGTCCCTGTCCGAAGAGAAGAGTACCATGTCTAGGCCACACTTCGAACTGCCATGACGAAGGACTTCGCCATGACTGCGGTATTGCCCCCATACGAAGATATAGTTGCTTTGTAGCTCATCAGGAACTGCTTCGGATCTGAGTGCCCATCATACATGGGGAGCTGAGGTGGCTTGTATGATGGGGGCCATGGGATAGCCTGCAGTTCTGCTGATAAAGGAGAAGCATCATCAAAAGCAAAATTTCCATAATGGAAATCATCATACCAATCATCATCATTGTAGAATTGTCTTGACGAAGCTCTCTTTGTGGCGGTCTTCGGTCCTGGTCATCTTGAGTAAGATGACGTATTTCTTCAGCAGCTTCATCGATCTTCTTCTATAGATCGGAGAGACGAACCTTTTTTCTCTCTTCCTTTCGACCTACAGATGGATAGCTTTGAGATCCCTTATCTCCTGGTCCAGCTCCTCTTCCTAGGGTGTGGGACTTGTAGCCTTCCTCTTTTGAGTTCAAGCTTCGCGCAGTGTATCCTGGTTGACAGCCAGTGGCTATAGTGCAGCCCCTAGCCATGAAAAAGTTTTCTTCGGCGGCATGATGAAGGTCACGGCTTGCCGAAGGTGGTCGATTGAGTTCACCGGAGGTGGGCGCCAATGTTGGGGACTTGTTCTCAAATGCTATGAGTTAAGAACAAGGCAACACAAGAATGTTAATGGTTAAAGTCCTTTGTCCTTCGAAGCATTATCTCCCTTAGGATATAATGATCTTCAGACGAAGGTTATGAAGGACATACCTTCATCATCGCAATGTATATTAATGGAAGTAGAAGCATATAAAACATGAGAAATAACATGAATAGTCATATAACACCATTAATATATCTTTATTATATTATCATGAATGAATATGAACAATATTGAATTACATTTGTACCTTCGGCTTGACAGAAGGCAAAAAGTCCAAGCGTGACGCACAAGTGAATACAAGTCAGCATGAACAGTATGGGGTTACTGTTCACCTATTTATAGGCACGAGACGCAGCCCGGTCGAAATTTCATTCATGCCATCAACAAATAACTATGACACAAACTATCATGGACTGATCGGTCTTTTCCTTTTTTAGGTCGGTTCCATTTTCTGCTGCTGAGCCGAAGCTTCCCTACGCGTAGCTTCGGAACTGATTCAACCTTCGTTCCGACCATGCTTTTCATATTGTGTACAGCTTCACTCCGAGTCCTAAGGTTCCTGTACTTATATTATACTTGGGAAACATTGTTAATTGTGTTTTTGAGGACCTTCGGAAGACGAAGGCCCCCAACACATAGGTATCCAGCCACATACTATATAGGTTATAAGCTGGACAGGTTGAGGTAAGAAAGATTATGGCAAGGAAAAGACTTCATCCGAAATGTTTAAGTCTTGATTCATCTCGAGAATCTCTTTGACTATTATATCCTTCCTTGTTGATGTTGATCTTTTCTTCTCCGGTCTTGGTCTCATTAATTCGAGGTTATTGTATATCAGCAGATGTTGGTCACTTGTTCTCAAATGCTAAGAATTAAGAACAAGGCAACACAATTGTTGATGGTTAAAGACCTTCGTCCTTTGAAGCATTATTTCCTTTCGGATATAATGATCTTCAGACGAAGGTCATGAAGTGTCACACCCGGGCTTTAAGGGACAAAGCCGGGTGCATCTCATACATGCGCCAAAAAAAACAACATATATAATAACAGAGTGTATAGAGATAAATGTCACAATAATCAGAGTACTTATTACATAGCGGAAGTCTTACAAAATAAAAGATAAATAAAACAGGATCTAAAATCCATCCTTGGCGCCAGAAAGTCAACTAGGAGACACCACCTAGATCGAATCGAACTCCTCGATGCGTGGCTCCTCCTGAACCACATGTTCTTCTCCTGTGGGGGGTGTGAGACATCAAGGGTGAGCTCACACATGTTCATCGCTCAACAAGTTGTGGGGAATAATGTGGCATGAACTCACCAAAGGTGGGAATTCATGTGAAGTGTAAGGCTGATCAACAATAGGGGTTAAAGCTGAGCATTGCTTTTAAAGTTGGTCAAAGTTTTATTAGCAATTACTAAATGTAAGTAGATACCAAACCTTAATAAAAATAATAGAACAAAATTAATAAATAATCCCATGCAGATGCAAATGACAAATTGAGTTTAGGTTCCATAATTTAATCATCAGAGAGTCCTGAGCTGCTCATGACCGCGAGAACGGCTAGTATACCAGTTTTACACTTTACAGAGGTTGTACCCTTTACCCACAAGTCATGTTTCCCATGTCGCCAGGGCTAGCTAGACCCTTAGACACTACCGAGGTGAATGGCTAGGGATCCACTACGAGTCCTTTACAAAGTTCCACTAGCTTCCGAAAACCCGCTACAGTTTATGGGAAGAGCACTTGCAAGAATCCCCCGTCTGACCACCATCGCAGCAAAATCAACCCGAGAACCTCCTTGCATGCATTCCCCTACTGCCCTTGCCCCTTTCGGTAAGGTAGTCTTCCACTAGCTTTCCTAGTTAGTTGGCCAAGGACGTCCCATTAAACCCTTGTGGTGGCACGTGTTTCTCAAGTTAAGCTCCATGTTCCAATTAACATTAATGATCTTGACATGAACATAAATAGAATAACAAAATAACTAGAACATGGATATAAAAATATTATCCCAAAACCATGTAAAGCAATAGCAAAACTACTCATGTGATTCAGGGGTAACAAGGTAAAGAGATAAATAGTCTAGGGTGACCTATCGGGTCCCATCAAAATTAAACTATGCATGAATAAGTGATATTAAAGAACATTATTGGGTATAAAAGTGATCAAGGGCACAACTTGCCTACAATGAGCCCCTGCTCAGCTACTTCTATCTGCTGCTGACCAGGATCCTCAGACACGGGCTCTTCTACTCGCCACAATACAAACAAGCACAGTGTATAGAGAAAATTAACATCACACCAAACATGTAAACAAAATACTCAGTAATAATCTACATATTAAAATAAAATCCTAGGAACAGGAAGCATAAATTTTGGAGTTATAGATTTTGAGATATGAATTTCTAAAGGTTTTATGTGCTTAAAATAGGATTAAGTGATAAATAAATTTTAATATTGTTTTCATGACAAAACAGAGACTCTTGGTGATAGAAAATAATATTACAAAATTTTAGAACCTAGAATGGATTAATTTGGAGTTCATATGAATTTCCTATAAATTTAGCAAGTTTCTACAATAAATTTAATACTAAAATTCGTTTTCTAATTGATTTTATGAATATTATTCACTGTCTGGACCTCACGACAATTTCCAGAGAGTCCAGGGGTTAATACAGAAGAGTACCAAGACTCAGCGCACCATGCAATAGGACGGTGGGTTGATTATTGCATTGGCCAGGGATTCGTTTGTTAATATGGTTCTGCAAAGGGGAACTATCAGATCTCGGCCGTTGGATCGTAAGCGGACGGTGTAGATTAGATCAGTTTAATCCCGAACCGGTACGCAAACGGAGCCCTGGGATCTGAGATCAAGTCCAGGTTTATCGTACACGTGACTGGATCCTAACCGCCCGACACTGCATCGACGCCTCAGATGCGCAGTGCGAATCGGTACGCGTAGTTCTAATCCTGGCCGTCACGCTAGGATTGGACGACACAGAGGACCACTCCTACCCTCGACGGCAGAGTACGGTGGTGTGCCTAGAGTACGGCGGTCCCTCACCGGTGTCGCGCTAACCGCGAGCCCGACGAGCAAACCACCCCGAGGAATCACGCAAAATGAAATTCACCTACTCGTGATTTGGATAGGGGGCGCCATACCAAGATTTGACGAGGCGGTGATGTCACCCACGATGCACAACACATTCACGGCAGAAACGAAGCTCCGACGGCAAATTCAGGCCGCCACCGGGGTCGTTCCTTCCTCGGATGGCCGCGAAATCTTCAATCGACAACCCGCAAGGCCCCTGGATAAGACTTCGAGGGCACGGTCGTCGGCAATCTGAGGTTCACACACAGCGGCCTCGGTTCCTTCCGCGGCGGCGAGCCTTCACCCGCACTCCCTCTCCTCTGTCTCTCTCTGTGGGTTCCACGGTCAAGCTCCAGCGCCTATGGAGGAGTCCACGGGGCTTATAAGCTCACGCCCCCGCGGATCACAGTGAGCAGGTGCGCCTATCCCCGAGCTACCGAGCACACAGACTCCGTCGCGATCCCGCCAGACGCGGTGTTCATTGGAGGGGAAATAGCTGCGATCTCGGGTCCACCCGTCAGTCAAACGAGCGTGAGCAAGCGGAGGAAGGGCGGTCTCTTACATGCGGGTCCCGCGTCACAGTGGTTAGCGCGTGTTGTGAAGTCTGGTTTCCGGAACCCATCCGTCAGCACGCAGAGGGCAAAGGCGCTGGTGTGTGGGCCACACCAGTCGGCGCACAGCAGAGGCGGTAGTGGGCCGGTTCGGTCGGGAAGAGGGAAAAATCCTTGGTGGGCTGGATGAATTTGGCCCAAGTGCACGGCTGCTCTTCCCCTTTTTTCCTTTTCTTGTTTTCTTTACTTCTTTACTATTCTGAATTTAAATTTGAATTTTGAATGCAAATTTCACCATTGAGTCAAGTATACAAATTCAAGCTTCTAGTGGAGGAATAATACACTTTTATTTACTTTTCTTTATACACAAAATTCTTAATTTCTTCTCTTTTCTAAATTCTACAATTCCTTTCGGATTTTAAGTTCCACTTTGGGATTTTATTATTTTTCTTGTCACATAATGCACACGAAAAATGAAATCCCAGCATGATGCATAATTTAGTGGTATATATTTTTATTAATTATTTGTATTCAAATAAGGTGTTCACATGAAATGATAACATAGATAACAAAGTAGTATAATTTCTCTTTTTCGACTTTTCTTACAAAGTGGGTATTACAAATCCTACCCCCTTAAAAATAATCTCGTCCTCGAGATTTTAAGAAGATCTAGGGAAAAGGTGGGGAAAATCTATGCAAAGCTCTTCTTCTCTTTCCCAGGTCGCTTCATCTTCTCCGTGGTGACTCCATTGCACTTTGCACATCTTTATCACCATATTTCTTGTAACTCGAGTCAATGTATCAAGAATCTTGATCGGATACTCCATGTAAGTCAAATCACCCTGAACACTGAGCTCTTCCATTGGTAACTGTTCCTCGGGAACACGGAGACACTTCTTCAGTTGAGATACGTGGAACACATTATGCACATCCGATAGACTATCGGGTAACTCGAGTTGGTATGCCATCTCCCCAACTTGCCTAAAGATCAAGAATGGTCCAATATAGCGAGGGGACAACTTGTCCTTGACTTTGAATCTCCTCATTCCACGAAGTGGTGACATCTTGAGGTACACATGATCACCTTCCTCAAATTCCAGTGGTCTTCTTATATTATCTGTGTAGCTCTTTTGCCTGGTTTGAGCTACCCTCAAATTCTCTCGAATTATATGGACTTGTTCTTCTGCCTCTTGAATCAGTTCAGGTCCAAACAACTATCTTCCTCTAGTCTGGTTCTAAAATAGAGGAGTCCTGCACTTCTTATCATATAGAGCCTCAAACGGTGACATTTTCAGACTGCCCTGGCAACTATTATTATATCAGAACTCAGCATAAGGTAGACTCTTGTCCCAACTACTACCATGCTGAAGGGCACAAGCTCTCGACATGTCCTCCAATACTTGATTAGTCCTTTCATTCTGTCCGTCAGTTTGAGGATGGTAGGGCGAACTAAAATTCAACTTCGTATCCATATTCTCATGAAAACTTTTCCAAATTCTGGAGGTAAACTGTGATCCTCTATCCAAAATGATCTTCTTCGGTACACCGTGTAGAGACACAATCCAAGCCATATATAACTCAGCCAATTGAGATCACTTATAAGTAGTCTTGACAGGAATGAAATGAGCTACTTTAGTCAATCTATCCACAATCACCCATATAGAATCATAACCTTTCTGGGTGCGAGGCAGCCCAGTGATGAAATCCATACCAATCTCTTCCCACTTCCGTTCGGGTATCTTTAATGGGTATAATAGTCCAGCAGATCTTTGGTGTTCGGCCTTAACTCTTTGACACCCATCGCACATAGCCACATGTGCAGCCACATATCTCTACTCTCTTCAGTCCACTCCACCAGTACTTCTGCTTCAATTCCTGATACATCTTGGTACTCCCAGGATGAATAGAATCATCCGAGTCATGGGCTTCCTTTTAAATAGTCTCACAAAGGCTTTCAATCTCCGAAACACATATCCTGTCCTTGATCCATATGGTGCCTTGCTCATCTTTCGTGAATTTCCGGACCTCGACCTTTAGTAATCAGATCCTTAATCTCTTGTATTTTAGCATCACCAATCTGACCTTTACGGATTTCTTGCTCCAAGGTAGGTTCCACATAAATAATAACTCCTTCAGTGTGAGCAACTATCCCCAGGTTAAGTCTCCTGAAATCCTCAACAATCTCTTCGGGTAGCTAGGCAACAACACCTGAATGAATGTGCTCCTTTTGACTCAAGGCATCTGCAACCAAATTTGCCTTGCCCGGGTGATAGTGAATCTCCAAATCATAATCCTTAATAAGCTCCAACCAACGGCGTTGCCTAAGGTTGAGATCCTTCTGAGTGAATATATACTTCAAACTCTTATGATCCGTGTATACTTGACACCTGGTTCCCATAATATAATGTATCCAAATCTTAAGCGCATGCACAACGGCTGCCAGTTCTAAGTCATGAGTGGGGTAGTTCAACTCATATTTCTGCAATTGACAAGACGTGTAGGCAATCACATGTCCTTATTGCATAAGCACACATCCAAAGCCTTAACCACATGCATCACAATAAATGTCAAATCCATTCTATAGATCTGGCATAACCAACACTGGTGGTGACGTCAATCTCGACTTTAATTGATCAAAGCTATCTTGGCACTTCTCGTCCCACTTGAACTCTCTTCCCTTCTCCAAAAGCGATGTCATGGGCTTAGCAATCTTAGAAAATCCTTCAGTAAATCTCCGATAGTATCCTGCAAGCCCCAAGAAACTTCGAATCTCCATAACTGTAGTGGGTGTGCTCCATGCCACTATCTCCTTGACTTTAGTAGGATCCACTGATATCCCTCCATTAGAAATGATATGTCAAAGGAATGGCACCTCGTCAATCCAGAACTCGCATTTGCTATACTTAGCGTAGAGTTGATTATCTCATAGCTTCTGTAGCACCAATCTCAAATGTCCCTCATGATCACTATCACTCTAAGAATATCGTCGATGAACACCACGACGAATCTGTCCAAATACTCCATAAACACCTTATTCATCAAATTCATAAAATAAGCTGGTGCATTGGTTAATCCAACCGACATAACAGTGATCTCATATAATCCATATCGAGTCGAAAAGTCGTCTTGGGAATATTCGATGGCCTAATCTTCATTTGGTGATAACCCGATCGGAAATCAATCTTCGAGAATACCCTAGCATCTCTCATTCGATCAAATAATTTCTCAATGTGGGGTAACGAGTACTTGTTCTTCACGATAACATCATTAAGGGACCTATAATCCACACACATCCGCTGTGATCCGTCCTTCTTTTGTACAAACAGAACCGTTGCTCCCCAAGGTGAAGAACTCGGTCAAATGTACCCAACCTCTTGCAACTTTGTCAACTGCTTCTTAAGTTCTTTTAACTCTTCTACAGACATCTCGTATGGCCGTTTGGAAGTAAGAGCAGTCTCAGGTAAGAGATCTATGACAAACTCAACTTCCCTATCTGGTGGCATCCCTGGTAACTCTTTTGGGAAGACATCCGAAAAATCTCTAACCACACGGATGTTGACACCAACAAACTTCCCATCTACTAATAATGCCGCTAGTCTGGTGGCAGTAGTTACTGCAATTCCATCTTCAAATCTTTCTCCTTTGGAACTGGTGAGTTCTATGGTTCCTTTAGCATAGTGTACAAACTGCCTTGGCCTTTCTTAACCATGACATACCAAGGATCACGTCTATATTGCTCTCTTCTAACACTATAGGGGTAGCCCATCTGGGTTAGAAACACAGGGTAAGAAAGGAAGAATTGTAGACAAGGCGAGTAATTACGAGGAATATTACCGCGGGGAATTTATTAGCTAAGTAGATTAGTGTGTCACCTACTAAAGCTAATACATTACCTTATGGTGGTACATGCTAAGATGCCCAACTATAATGTTTCAATCAATCAAAGAAGCAAATCAAGCATTTATCATCAGAACAATCAACCAACATTCTTTTAATAGAGAAAATAGTTTTAATTTTTGTCTTAGGTCTCCTATCTCTTAAAAAGTTCATAAATGTAGGATTCCAAGGTATGAAATCCATCTTGTCTTAGAACAGAAATGATAAGAGTGATCAGAGTATGACAGCAAAAGGTGAGACAAGATCAAGATAAGGTAAGTATAGAATGAATCAGAGTAAGGTAAGTAGGTAAGGGTTGTCCATTTCTATCTAGGTTTCGTCCTACAGTCAACATTTCCTCTGATACCACTTCTGTCACACCCGGGCTTTAAGGGACAAAGTCGGGTGCATCTCATACATGCGCCAAATAAGACAACATATATAATAACAGAGTGTATAGAGATAAATGTCACAATAATCAGAGTACTTATTACATAGCGGAAGTCTTACAAAATAAAAGTTAAATAAAACAGGATCTAAAATCCATCCTTGGCGCTAGAAAGTCAACTGGGAGACACCACCTAGATCGAATCGAACTCCTCGATGCGTGGCTCCTCCTGAACCACATGTTCTTCTCCTGTGGGGGGTGTGAGACAGCAAGGGTGAGCTCACACATGTTCATCGCTCAACAAGTTGTGGGGAATAATGTGGCATGAACTCACCGAAGGTGGGAATTCATGTGAAGTGTAAGGCTGATCAACAATAGGGGTTAAAGCTGAGCATTGCTTTTAAAGTTGGTCAAAGTTTTATTAGCAATTACTAAATGTAAGTAGATATCAAACCTTAATAAAAATAATAGAACAAAATTAATAAATAATCCCATGCAGATGCAAATGACAAATTGAGTTTATGTTCCATAATTTAATCATCAGAGAGTCCTGAGCTGCTCATGACCGTGAGCACGGCTAGTATACTAGTTTTACACTCTACAGAGGTTGTACCCTTTACCCACAAGTCGTGTTTCCCATATCGCCAGGGCTAGCTAGACCCTTAGACACTACCGAGATGAATGGCTAGGGATCCACTACGAGGCCTTTACAAAGTTCCACTAGCTTCCGAAAACCCGCTACAGTTTATGGGAAGAGCACTTGCAAGAATCCCCCGTCTGACCGCCATCGCAGCAAAATCAACCCGAGAACCTCCTTGCATGCAATCCCCTACTGCCCTTGCCCCTTTCGGGTAAGGTAGTCATCCACTAGCTTTCCTAGTTAGTTGGCCAAGGGCGTCCCATTAAACCCTTGTGGTGGCACGTGTTTCTCAAGTTAAGCTCCATGTCCCAATTATCATTAATGATCTTGACATGAACATAAATAGAATAACAAAATAACTGGAACATGGATATAAAAATATTATCCCAAAACCATGTAAAGCAATAGCAAAACTACCCATGTGATTCAGGGGTAACAAGGTAAAGAGATAAACAGTCTAGGGTGACCTATCGGGTCCCATCAAAATTAAACTATACATGAATAAGTGATATTAAAGAACATTATTGGGTATAAAAGTGATCAAGGGCACAACTTGCCTTCAATGAGCCCCTGCTCAGCTACTTCTATCTGCTGCTCACCAGGATCCTCAGACACGGGCTCTTCTACTCGCCACAATACAAACAAGCACAGTGTATAGAGAAAATTAACATCACACCAAACATGTAAACAAAATACTCAGTAATAATCTACATATTAAAATAAAATCCTAGGAACAGGAAGCATAATTTTTGGAGTTATAGATTTTGAGATATGAATTTCCAAAGGTTTTATGTGCTTAAAATAGGATTAAGTGATAAATAAATTTTAATATTGTTTTCATGACAAAACAGAGACTCTAGGTGATAGAAAATAATATTACAAAATTTTAGAACCTAGAATGGATTAATTTGGAGTTCATATGAATTTCCTATAAATTTAGCAAGTTTCTGTAATAAATTTAATACTAAAATTCGTTTTCTAATTGATTTTATGAATATTATCCACTGTCTGGACCTGACGACAATTTCCAGAGAGTCCAGGGGTTAATACAGAAGAGTACCAAGACTCAGCGCACCATGCAATAGGACGACGGGTTGATTATTGCATTGGCCAGGGATTCGTTTGTAAATATGGTTCTGCAAAGGGGAACTATCACATCTCGGCCGTTAGATCGTAAGCAAACGATGTAGATTAGATCAGTTTAATCCCAAACCGGTACGCAAACGGAGCCCTCGGATCTGAGATCAAGGGTCCAGGTTTATCGTACACGTGACTGGATCCTAACCGCCCGACACTGCATCGACGCCTCAGATGCGCAGTGCGAATCGGTACACGTAGTTCTAATCCTCGCCATCACGCTAGGATCGGACAACACAGAGGACCACTCCTACCCTCGACGGCGGAGTACGGTGGTGTGCCCAGAGTACGGCGGTCCCTCACTGGCGTCTCGCTAACCGCGAGCCCGACGAGCAAACCACCCCGAGGAATCGCGCAAAATGAAATTCACCTACTCGTGATTTGGATAGGGGGCGCCATACCAAGATTTGACGAGGCGGTGATGTCACCCACGATGCACAGCACATTTGCGGCGGAAACGAAGCTCCGACGGCAAATTCAGGCCGCCACCGGGGTCGTTCCTTCCTCGGATGGCCGCGAAATCTTCAGTCGACAACCCGCAAGGCCCCTAGATAAGACTTCGAGGGCGCGGTCGTCGGCAATCTGAGGTTCATACACGGCAGCCTCGGTTCCTTCCGCGGCGGCGAGCCTTCACCCGCACTCCCTCTCCTCTGTCTCTCTCTTTGTGGGTTCCACGGTCAAGCTCCAGCGCCTATGGCGGAATCCACAGGGCTTATAAGCTCACGCCCCCTCGGATCACGGTGAGCAGGTGCGCCTATCCACGATCTGCCGAGCACGCGGACTCCGTCGCGATCCCGCCAGACGCGGTGTTCGTTGGAGGGGAAATATCTGCGATCTCGGGTCCACCCGTCAGTCAAACGAGCGTGAGCAAGCAGAGGAAGGGCGGTCTCTTACATGCGGGTCCCGCGTCACAGTGGTTAGCACGTGCTGTGAAGTCTGGTTTCCGGAACCCATCCGTCAGCGCGCAGAGGGCAAAGGCGCTGGTGTGTGGGCCACACCAGTCGGCGCACGGCAGAGGCAGTAGTGGTCCGGTCCAGTCGGGAAGAGGGAAAATCCTTGGTGGGCTGGATGAATTTGGCCCAAGTGCACGGCTGCTCTTCCCCTTTTTTCCTTTTCTTGTTTTCTTTACTTCTTTACTATTCTGAATTTAAATTTGAATTTTGAATGCAAATTTCACCATTAAGTCAAGTATACAAATTCAAGCTTCTAGTGGAGGAATAAAATACTTTTATTTACTTTTCTTTATACACAAAATTCTTAATTTCTTCTCTTTTCTAAATTCTACAATTCCTTTCGGATTTTAAGTTCCACTTTGGGATTTTATTATTTTTCTTGTCACACAATGCACACGAAAAATAAAATCCCAGCATGATGCATAGTTTAGTGGTATATATTTTTATTAATTATTTGTATTTAAATATGGTGTTCACATGAAATGATAACATAGATAACAAAGTAGTATAATTTCTCTTTTTTTGACTTTTCTTACAAAGTGGGTATTACATGAAGGATGTACCTTCATCATGTCAGCATCAGCATATAAATATGAATACAAATTATAATGCGAAAGAACATTAAAGAATGTAAGTAATGATTAAATCCTTGCAATTTATTTATATTCATATCCATATATAAGAATTAACATTAATGATATTTATAATACAATGGTACCTTCGGTTCGCCAGAAGGTAGGAATGCAAAGATGACGCGAGAGCGATTACAATCCAACGTGAACAGTACGACATTACTGTTCATCTATTTATAAGCACGGGACGCAGCCCGGATAAGATTACATTCACACCCTTGACATTTACTCTTAATCATAATGCAATCTATCAAGGACTAAGTAGTCTTTTCCCTCTTAGGTCGGTTCCTTCTTTCATCTTTGCTATCATACCAAGCCAAAGCTCCTTTAGCCATAGTTTCGGCGTTTTATCCATGTCACCTTCGGGTTGTATCTTCATATTAGACACGCCTTTACCATGTGCGAACCTTCATCCCAAAGTCGAAGCCTCCTGTAACAGTCTGTCATACTGAAAACATATGGTTAGTCACGTTGTTGAGGACCTTTGGAAGAGGAAGGCCCCCAACAGTAGCCCCTCACAGTATTGATTTGTTTCTTTGTAACAAATTTAGACTGTGACGTGAACGAAGGCCTTTAGCCGAAGGTCCGAAAAAACACCTTCCCTTCGCTAGAATAGAGAAAGACACTGACAAGTAGGACCCACCAAATTGTGAGGCGTTGGGCATCTAAATAGGGACTCGCATTGATAGCCTTTGCTATGCCATTCAAGCTACTTACACTGTGTTCGTCATTCTAAATTTCATGCTCTTCCGAGCTTTGATTGAATTTTAAGATTCAGCATTTCAACAAGACTTGATGGCTGGCGAGAAGAAGACTGAAGACCTAGCTCTTTTCGGGTTTTACAAAGCTATGGAAGAGACCAACGCAGAAAAGATTGCTCGTGAGACACTTGCTGGAATATCTGAAAGTTCTAGTGATAATGAAGATTTTGATATAGAGAGTGGGAACGAAGGTGCCGAAGATCAGCTTGGCGACCGAGTCATACTATCTTCGGGAGATCAACCATCAAACAATGTCAAATTGATGCAATGAAAGGAAGGTACTTTCGCGATATTTCTATTGTGAGGGCTGGGGGAGATAGCAATGCCCCGTTGCCTGAAGTTGACGAAGTAGTCATTTACAAAAGTTCATGAAAGCGGGACTTCGGTTCCCTTTAGATAAATTGTTAGTTGAAGTTTTGAAGACTTTTGAAATATTCCTTCACCCCCGAGGCTATCATCAGAATGGGGATTTTTATCTGGGCCATGAGGAGCCAGGGGTTAGAACCAAATGCAAGATGGTTTTGCAATATTCACGAACTGTCGTACGAGACGAAGGCCACTGGTAAAGAACAATATCACAATAATTTTGGTTGCTACAGCTTTGTGCCTCACTCTAATGTGAGCTATCCAGTTCCAACATTTCGAAAGAGGTGGCCAGGGGCCTGGATGCAAGAGTGGTTTTATGTGAAAAATGACCTGGTTGAAAGAGAAGATATTAAGGGTATCATTCAACGCCTTATCTGGTCTCGCTTCGGCATCAGGAGGTCGTCTCTTGCCCTTGGGAATGACGTACAAGCGTGCCAAGCTGTTTATAACACAGTTTGCACTTACATTGGCACCAGGGACTTGGTCCAGGAGCACATTGCGTACAGAGTGTGTCCTCTCTCAAGCGGATGGGAGATACTGAACGAAGCTACTTATGGGTCCAGCCAGGATGGTTTACTTTACCTGAAATACACCTTCAGGTACATAAATCAATTTGATGAGCCGAATGATGACTGGCTAGATTGTATTGAGGCAACTAGCAACGAGTTGCTTGGTGCTTACACGAGGGCCGAGGATGATGCCCTAACAGTGGCCTTCGTAGGTCGAGGCAAGAAGAGATTAACCATGGTTTTTGATGTCATTAGTTTTGTGTACCCAGACTATTGTTATCCCTCACGAAAGCAGGGAAAGAAAAGAAAGGCTACCGCTTCGGCTATTTCTGCCACGCCAAAGGTAAAAAAAGGTTAAAGTTTTGACACATCGGCCAAGACACATTGAAACGGCCATAGTGCCAAAGGTTACTGAAGGGCCTTCATCTGCTCCTGGGTCAGACTTCCGCGCTTTTGCTGAAGCCAAGGGAGAGTCGGCCGAAGTGCCAAAACCAAAGGTAACAGTGGAGCAGCAGAAATCCGAGGCGGCCGAAGTGCCGAAGCGTCCTGCCGAAGCTAGGGAAAAACACCCAAAGAACCAGAATTAAGGAAATCGGCAGAGCAACTGAAAGCTCTGAGCCCACCGCAGGAGTCGGAGCTACCGAAGGTGTCAAAAATTCCTGTAATAACCCCAAAAAGGAGGAGAATGGCCAGCGTATTGGACGCTGTTATGGAATCTTCAAAAGTACAAACCCCTGCTTCAGTGCTTGAAGGAAAGGGTGAAATCCCCAAGAAAACTAGTGAAGTTGGCATGACACTAAATGCTGCCGAAGTTGGGCCATCAGCTCCTATCGAGGCGTATGCTTCAGGAGCTACTGCTCTGACCTTGGAAGAAGAAAATGCACCCAAGAAAGTTCCTGCTCCCGAAGTGTCTGCTGAAGAGCTAGAATTTAGTGCGACATGCTTCGGGGAAGCAGCTGTCGAAAGAGGAGATTGCCGAAGCTAAACAAACGCCAGGGATCTAAAGTACCCAGAAAGATCCTTGGTATACAATGGCACTGATGAAGACGACTTTTTATATTGCCTTCCGAATAATAAGGAGATATCTGTCTGCCGGGAAATGGCAGACAATATAGGATATTCGAAACATGAGCTCGGCCTGTCTGTAATGTCGAAGGATCAACTTGGAGACAACCTTGCTTATAACAGTCTAAAGGTGAATGTTTTAGCTTATAAACATATTATTTTTTGTATCTTTTCTTATTATTGTGTGTTGATCCTTCATTTTTTTGTAGGGCTTAATCCTAAGTAAGGCTTTAAGGGCACAAAAGAACGTAGAAGATGAAAGCTGCCAAATAGCCCTTGGGAACCTTCGGTCAGAAGTTATTACGCTAAGGAATGAAGCCCTTGAAAAAGATAAAATACTACTTTCCTTAGTGGATAGGCTGAAGAGCAGCGAAGCGAAACTTAATGCACAATCCGAAGCTCACAAAGCCGAAGTTGAAGACCTAAGAAAAAGCTTGCCGAAATGAATGAAGATTTTGAAGTTGCAAAGGCAAAGCAAGAAATAAGTGAATGGACAAATTCAAGATTACAAAAGAATGTGGAGAAGCTTCGTGAATCCAAGGACAGATGTTATGAAAATCCTTGGATTGCGCAAAGAAACTCAAAGACAGTTTTGCAAAGGTGGGTGAATACACATCGGAGCAAAAATTTATTCGAGGCGATCCTGAAGGAGTCATTCAATGGATCGGCGAAGAAGTTGAAGCTTTTGAAGAAATTCTTAGCGACCGTGAGGATTTTTGTGCCTTCGCCGGTGCCTGAGGGGTTGCAGCAGTTTTGGAGAAAACTGGCTGTGAACGTGTTAAAGATGCAGCCCAGGCAGAAGTCATCTTCTCCATAGACGATACGAAGGAACCTTCAGCCGAAGCTACCCTGATGGGCGGGAAATTTTATTCTGATGTTTGGATGAAGGGCGGTCGTGAGATAGCCGATGAAGCAATAAAGAAAAATGAAAAGGAATCCCATGATGCTCAAGTTACGGCAAAGGAAACTGATGAAGCAGCTAAACGTGCATTGATTATAGCTACCCCTATCTAATGCCCTTTTGCTTTATTATTCGTTTCTAGCTTCGAACCCTTATTATCATATACTTTTTTGCAGCCAGCCTTTCACCACCACCGGAGCCATTCAATCCTGAGGCTGACCCCGTCATGAAAGAAGCTTTGGATATGATGGAGGTCGCTAATACATTCGTTGACGAAGTTGTTAACAGGCTACTGAATGAAGCTGCCGAAAGAATACTTAAAGAAGACTAGATTCTTGTTAATTAGGAAATGTAATATTATGTATGGGTCAAACATCAGATATTTGTATATATAAATGTATCGAGTTTCTTTGCAATGTATGAAATTTGTGTACATACCTTTTTGAGCCTTCGGCGAAAAAACACCTTCCCTTGTTTTCATGCTTCGCAAATAATTAAAACTTATGCTATGCCACAACTGTTGTTCAATATCGATGTTGACGAAGATTTCCTTGGTGTGTGTTGGGGGCCTTCATCATCCGAAGGTCCTCAAAAACACAAGTAACATGTTTTCCAGTATAGTATACTGTCACAGGAACCTTCGGCTTTAAGATGAAGGCGTGCATGGTATGAAAAAGTGTGATCTAGAAGAAGGATGGACCGACTCCGAAGCTATGGCTGGAGAAGCTTCGGTTTAGCACAAGGACGATGGTGGAGGATGAAACCGACCTAAAAGGAAAAGACCGCTTAGTCCTCGATAGCTTACCTTTTGGCTAACAGTAAATGTCAGGGACATAAATGTAATTTTGCCTAGGCTACGTCCTATGCCTATAAATAGATGAACAGTAACACCATACTGTTCACGCTGACTTGTAATCACCAGCACGCCACTCTCGGATTTTTACCTTCTGTCAAACCGAAGGTACAAATGTAATTTAATATCATTGATGTTTGTTCATGATTATATAATGACAATGCGAATAATCTAATGATTTAATATGATTATTCATGCTCTTTCTATGTTTCATATGTCCCTGTTTATACATTTACATATTGAAATGATGAAGGTATGTCCTTCATGACCTTCGTCCAAAGATCATTATATCCAAAAGGAAATAATGTCACGAAGGACGAAGGTCTGTGTTGCCTTGTTCTTGATCTATAGCTTTTGAGAATAAGTTACCAACATTGGCACCCACCGTGGGTGAACTCACTCGACCACCTTCGGCAAGCATTGACCTTCGTCATGCCACTGAAGAAGTCATCAGGGCCAGGGGCTGCACTGCAGACACTAGACGTTAATCAAGAAACATTACGTGAAGCTAGGAGCCAGAAAAGGAAGGCTACCAGTCCAACACCTTAGGAGGAGTTGGACCAAGAAATCAGGGACCTCGAAGCCATCCATCAACAGGTTGAGAAGAAGAAAGAAAAGATGCTTCATCTCGCCGATCTTCAGAGGAAGATTGATGAGGCCACTGAAGAAATGCGTCATCTTACTCAAGATGACCAAGACCGAAGGCCTCAACACAGAGAGCTCCGTCAAGACAATTCATACAACGATAATGAATGGTATGATGATTTCCATCATGGCAATTTTGCTTTTGATGATGCTTCTCCTCTAGCAGCATAGTTGCAGGCTACCCCATGGCCCCCATCATTCAAGCCACCTCAGCTTCCTATGTATGATGGGCACTCAGACCCGAAGCAGTTCCTAATGAGCTACAAGGCAACCATATCTTCATATGGGGGCAACACTGCAGTCATGGCGAAGTCTTTCGTCATGGCAGTCAAAAGTCTCGCACAAACTTGGTACTCTTCTCTCCAGCCAAGGACAATCACATCATGGCAAAAGCTCAAGGATATGCTAATCACCAGCTTCCAAGGCTTTCAGACGAAGCCAGACACTGCTCAGGCTTTGTTTCAGTGCACGCAAGACCACGAGGAGTACCTTCAGGCGTATGTCCGAAGGTTCCTGCGTCTGAGAGCACAAGCGCCTATAGTGCCCAATGAAATTGTCATTGAGGCCATGATCAAGGGGCTTTGGCCAGGACCTACGACTCAGTATTTTGCTAGGAAACCCCCACAAACCCTGGAGAAGCTTCTTCAGAAGATGGATGAATACATCTGGGTTGATAATGATTTCCGCCAAAGAAGGGAAGAAGCATACATGTTTTCTGAGATGACCAGGGGCTTCGGAGAAAGAATTCACCCTAGGCACATCAGATCGATTCATAATTCCAACCCAAGTGATGACAGAGGAGGTCAGCCTCAAAGGCAGCAACATAGCTCCCAGTCTTGAGGGCTACAACAAAGCTCCTTTAGGCCACCAGCCCCAAGGGGTAGAGGCGGCAAAAGCTTCGGAGGAAGATACGGAGATCAGCCTAGAAGACTATATTGCTTATTTTGTGGTGAAGACAAGGGCCACACCATAAGAACATGTCAAGTCACAATTCAAAAGCAAAAGGAGATTGCCGAAGCTGAGGCACGGCAGAATCAGCCGAAGCAGGTCCTACATACTGCCTCATGTTATTCTCGCTATGTCCCAGAGTATGTAGGTAATCAACAGCCTACGACCTCTATTGCTTCGGTGAACCATTCTTAAGCTTCCTGGGCTCAGCTTCCACCACCACACCGCTACCACCTACTCTGACCCGAAGCCAACAGCCAGAAGGGCACCAGCACGCTCAACAACAGCGCGACTTCCGGGAGGAGTCCGAAGCTCGCACAGTTAATAGCACTATGCCTGAATCCAAGCACATCTACTAAAAGAATATCCTACTCTTGGTGTATCTTTAACTTTCCTGCCATTTGATTTTTTTTATGAAAAACAAGCCATGAAAGATTGAATTTTAATTTCATATAATAATTGTGCCAGTATCAATGAGTAAGATGTGCCTTCCTAACAGACTTCTGAAGCTTCAAAAGTCGTTCCTAAGGGAGCGGAGTAAGTTTCAAAGCTACAAAAGTCGTTCCTAATGGAGCGCAGAGTAAGTTCTAAAGCTCAGAAGTCGTTCCTAAGGGAATGCAGAGCCAAAAATTCCACCGAAATAGAAGATGAAGAAGCTCCAAAGTTGTTCCTAAGGGGATGCAGAGCTTAGATACCACCAAAATATAAGGTGAAGAAGCTCCAAAGTCGTTCCTAAGAGGATGCAGAGCTTAGATACCACCGAAATATAAGGTGAAGAAGCTCCAAAGTCGTTCCTAAGGGGATGCAGAGCTTAAAGACTCCAAAGACGTCCCTAAGGGGATGTAGAGTCTTGGGTGTTCCAGTGTGGGCGTGTGTGTGTGTTCGGCATAACCATCATATTGCATCATATCATCGCACCATTCCGCATAACATTACATCATACATCATATCACATCAACAGTGAAGATTGGGTACGAAGCAAGTCTTCGGTAATAACTTGAATGAAAATGTGCTGAGGCACGATGAAATCCTTTGGAAAATACAATTTTATCAGATTTGCCATAGAAGGGGCTTCTTTCTTTACGAAACATGAAAAGAAGGGAAGGTGTTTTTTCGCCGAAGGCTAAAAAACGGTATGTGCATAAATTTCATGCATCACAAAGAAATATATTACAATAATGTGCATATATGTTAATTGTCTCATACACAGAATGTTACATTGTATCATTACAATAAAAGCCTAATCTTCATTAAGAATTTTCTCTGCGGCCTCATTCAACAGCTTATCGATGACTTCATCGACGATGGAATTAGTGACGCTCATTACATCCAGTGCTTCTTTCATGACGGGATCGGCTTGGGGTCGTATGGCTCGGGCAGCGGTGAGAGTTCAGCTGTAGTAGACAAACTGTTACTCCGAAGCTAGAAAAACAAACACCGAATCTAAAATTCAAAAATAATACCTATACGCCTGGCACGCTCGGCAGCTTCTTCGGCTCGTTTCGCTTCTTCTCGAGCATCGTGGGTTTCTTTTTCGTTTTTCTTTATGATTTCATTAGCCAATTCTCGGCCACCGTTCACCCAGACATCGGAATAAAATTTTCCACCCACTAAAGTAGCTTCGGCCAAAGGGTCTCTCGTGTCGTCTGTGGAGAAGGCGGCTTCGGTCGGGGCTGCAGCTTTAACATGGTCACAACTAGCCTTCTCCAGAATTGTTGCAACCCCTCAAGCGTCGCCGAAGGCACAAATGTCCTCGCGATCACCGCGGATCTCTTCAAAAGCTTCGGCTTCTCCACTTATCCAATCAATAACACCTTCGGGTCGCCTCGAATGAAATTCTCTTCGGAAGAATATGCACCCACCTTGGCAAAGCTGGATTTCAATTTTCTCACGCGATCCAAGGATTTCTCAAAGCACCTCTCCTTGGAATCGCGTAGCTCCTCAACATTTTTCTCCAGCCTAGTGTTTGACCATTCACTTATTTCTTGCTCCACTTTTGCAAGTTCAAAATTTTCATTAGCTTCGGCAAACTTTTTCTGAAGGTCTTCAACTTTGGCTTTATGAGCTTCGGATTGAGCGTTAAATTTTGCTCCATCTTTCTTCACTTTGTCCACCAACGAAAGTAGAATTTTATCTTTCTCCAAGGCTTCATTTATTAGCTTGATAACTTATGACCGAAGGTTGCCGAGGGCTATTTGGCAGCTTTCATCTTCAGCATTCTTCTGCGCCCTCAAAGCGTTGCTAAGAATTAAGCCCTGCAAAAAGATAGGATCAGCACGAGAATACAAGACAAGACAATCTATTTTTAAGTTCATCACTTATGTACCTTCAGATTGTTGTACGCAAGGCTGTCTGCGAGATCATCTTTTAACATGGCGGAGAGACCAGCTTCAAGATTCGGAAATCCCATATTTTCGGCCATCTTCCGACAGACGGATATTTCCTTGTTTTCTGGGAGACAGTATAGGAAATCATGTTCGTCCGTGCCATTGAACACCAAGGCTCCCTTCGGGTATTTTAGTTCCCGAGCGTAGTGTTTGGCTTCCACGATTTCTTCTCCAGATAACTTTTTTCCTGAAGCATGTCGAATAATGAAATCAAGATCTTTGGACGATGCTTCGGGAATAAGAGATCTAGCTTTTTTAGGCGCATCCTTCTTCTCCAGAGCCATGCCAGTATCTGGAGATTCTTGCTCAGCACTCTGCTCAGTCGCACCAGGCTCTGCTTCAGCGGGCACTGAGGGCCCAGCTTCGATTTCAGCACGAGCCGTAACAGTTTCGGCAACCTTTTCCGCAGGAGGAGGAGTCAATGCCCTTGTCATCTCCATGACAGCGTCTAGCACGCTACCCATTCTTCTCCTCTTGGGAGTTGCTACGGGAGCCTTTGCAACCTTCGCCAATTCTGACTCTGCTGATGGGCCCAAGATTTTTTGCAGCTTTGGCTCTTTGGCCACCTTCTCTTTGGTTTCGGCATCGTGTTTTGGCGTTTCGGCTGGACCAGCTACAGGAACCTTCGGCAATTTAGTCAGGTCTTCCCCAGGGATAGTGGGTGCAGGTTGCTCTGCTTCAGCAGTGAGAGATGTCCCTTCACCAAGCTTCGGCACTGTGGTCATCTCAATATATCTTGACCGGTGTGTTAAGACCTTATTCTTTTTGCCCTTCGGCACAACAGAGATGGCTGAAGCGGCAATTTTCCTTTTCTTTCCCTGCTTTCACAAGGGATAGCAATAATCAGGGTATACGAAACTAATAATGTCAAAAACTCTATTCAATCTTTTCTTGCCTCGGCCTTCGAAGGCCAATGTCATTGCGTCATCTTCAGCCCTTGTGTAGGCCCCAAGAAATTCGTCACTGGTTGCCTCAATACTGCTTAACCATTCATTGTTTGGCTCATCAAACTCGCCTCTATATCTGAAAGTATATTTTAAATAGACCAAGCCGCCCTGACTAGACCCGGCAGCAGCCTCCTTCGGCATCTCACATTCATTCACAAGCGGCCATACTTTGTAGGCGATGTGTTCTTGAACCAGGTCTCTTGTGCCAATAAAAGTACACACAGTGTTGAAGCTTCTCTGACATGCCTCTATATCATTCCCAAGAGCGATGGCTAGCCTCCTGATGTCAAAGCGAGACCAGATGGGGCATTGAATAATTTCGTTTATATCTTCTCTCTCAACTAAATTATTCTTAACATAGAACCATTCCTCCATTCAGGCCCCGGGCCACCTTTTTCGGAATGTTGGAACCGGGTATCTTACATCGGGATGAGGAACGAAGCCATAACAACCGAAGTTGTTGTGATACTGCTCCTTGCCAGTAGCCTTCGTCTCGTACATCAGCTCGTGCATGTTGCAGAAGCATTTTGCGCTTGGCTCTAGCCCCTGGCTTCTAACGGCCCAAATAAAAACTCCCATCCTAATAATGGCTTCAGGGGTAATTTGATGAAGGAAAATTTTGAAGGTCTTCAGCACTTCAACCAGGAATTTGCTTAATGGGAACCGAAGCCCAGCCTTCATAAAACTCCTGTAAACAACCACCGCATCCTCTTCGGGGGCAGGTGCAGCGCTATCTCCTCCAGCTCTCACAATTGAAATATCTCGGAAATATCTCCCTTTCATAGCGTCAATTTGACTCTGCTTAATGGTTGATTTTCCAAAGATAGTGTGACTTGGTCGCCAAGGCCGATTTTCCGCATCTTTGTCTTCACTTTCCATATCGAATCTCCCACTATTGTCAGAATCTTCAGACAAATCAGCTAGTATCTCGTTTGTAATCTTCTCTGTGTTTGTTTTTTCCATGGCCTCGTAAAAACCAGCCAGGGCAGGATCAGCAACCTTCATCTCGTCAGCCATTCGGTGGGCAATTGAACAAATGCCGAAGTTCACAAAACAAGTGAAATCTGATAGCAAGAAAATTAAAACTTGAGAAAATAGCACAAGCGATTGAAATGGCGCAGCAAATGCTATCGCTGCAGGTTTCTATTTATATGCCTAGCGCATCATAATTTGGTGGGCCCCATTTGTCATTGACTTTCGCTATTCTAGCGAAGGGAAAGTGTTTGTTCGGACCTTCGGCTAAAGGCCTTCGTTCACGTCACAGTCTGAATTTGTTAGAAACAAAAACAAATTAATACTATGAGGGGCTACTGTTGGGGGCCTTCATCTTCCGAAGGTCCTCAAAAACACAACTAACATGTTTTCCAGTATAGTATACTGTCACAGGAAGCTTCAGCTTTAAGATGAAGGTGTGCATGGTATGAAAAAGCGTGATCTGGAAGAAGGATGGACCGACTCCGAAGTTGTGGCTAGAGAAGCTTCGGTTTAGCACAAGGACGATGGTGGAGGATGAAACCAACCTAAAAGGAAAAGACCGCTTAGTCCTCGATAGCTTACCTTTTGGCTAACTGTAAATGTTAGGGACATAAATGTAATTTTGCCCAGGCTGCGTCTTGTGCCTATAAATAGATGAACAGTAACATTGTACTGTTCACGCTGACTTGTAATCACTCGCACACCACTCTCGAATTTTTACCTTCTTTCAAACCGAAGGTACAAATGTAATTTAATATCATTGATGTTTGTTCATGATTATATAATGACAATGTGAATAATCTAATGATTTAATATTATTCATGCTATTTCTACGTTTCATATGTCCCTATTTATATCTTTACATATTGAAATGATGAAGGTACGTCCTTCATGACTTCGTCCGAAGATCATTATATCCAAAAGGAAATAATGTCACGAAGGACGAAGGTCTTTAATCATTAACATTTGTGTTGCCTTATTCTTGATCTATAGCTTTTGAGAACAAGTGACCAACAGTGTGTAACTGTTGTGTAAATTTATGTTTGCCAAAGGTATACTTCGTGCTTCAATACATTGATTTGTAATCGACATATCTTCGTAGGATCATTTTTCCTTTCCACAATTTCCTTGATCATGCAATATGATGTATGATGTAATGCTATGCAAAATGATGTTATGGTATGATGCAGCTTGATGTTTATGCAGATAGCACACACCCACACAAGAACATACCCAGACTCTACATTCCCTTAGGAACGACTTTGGAGTCTCTTCACATTTTACTTATGTGGTATTTTAGCTCTGCATCCCCTTAGGAACGACTTTGGAGCTAAGCTCTGCATCCCCTTAGGAACGAATTTGGAGCTTCTTCACCTCTGATTTAGGTGGTATTTTAGCTCTACATCCCCTTGGGAACGACTTTAGAGCTTCGGAACTTACTCTGCGCTCCCTTAGGAACGACTTTATAGCTTCGGAACTTACTCTGCGCTCCCTTAGGAACAACTTTGTAGCTTCAAAACTTACTCTGCGCTCCCTTAGGAATGACTTTGTAGCTTCGGTACTTACTCTACACTCTCTTAGGGACGACTTCCACAATCAATGATGTAACCACAATATTATAATTACATCAAATTGGATATTAATTCTTCCTGAATTGTCTTTTTCGCAAGAAAATATAAAGGCAGAAAAAATTAAGATACATCAGATCAGGATATTCTTTAATCGCAGCACTGTAGCCTCTAGTAAATGTGCTTTGATTCAGGCACAGTGTTATTGACTATGCGAGCTTCGCACTCCTCTCGAAGATCGCGTTGTTGCTGAGCGTGGCGGTGCCCTTCTGGCTGCTGACTGTGAACCAAGACAGGTGCTAGCGGTGGTGGTGGCAACTGGGCCCAGGAAGCTTGATAATGACTTGCCGAAGCAACAGAGGTCGTAGGCTGTTGGTTGCCTACATACTCCGGGACATAAGGAGAGTAGCACGAAGTAGTGTGGAGAACTTGCTTCGGCTAACTCTGCCGCGCTTTAGCTTCAGCAATCTCCTTCTGCTTCTGAATGGTAACCTAGCATGTCCTTGTTGTGTGGCCCATGTCCTCGCCACAAAATAGGCAGTACAACTTTCGGGGTTGATTGCCAAACCTTCCACCACCAAAATTTCTTCCTCCTCTACCTCTCGGAGCTGGTGGTCTAAAAGTAGTCAGTTGCATGCTCGAAGTCTAAAAACTATGATGGCTATTTTGAGCATTGCTGGCCCTATCATCATTGGTATTGGAGTTGTGGATTGATCGGACATGCCTGGGGTGAAGTCTTCCTCTGAAGCCCCTGGTCATCTCAGAAAACCTGTAGGCCTCCTCCCTTCTCTGCCGAAAATCATTGTCAGCCCGGATGTACTCATCCATCTTCTTAAGAAGCTTCTCTAGAGTTTGTGGAGGCTTCCTGGCATAATATTAAGCTGTAGGTCCTGGCCGAAGCCCCTTGATCATGGCCTCAATGACAATTTCATTGGGCACTGTGGGCGCTTGTGCTCTCAAGCGCAAGAACCTTCGGACATACGCTTGGAGGTATTCCTCATGGTCCTGCGTACATTGAAACAAGCCTTGAGCTGTGACTGGCTTCGTCTGAAAGCCTTCGAAACTGGTGACCAGCATGCCCTTGAGCTTCTGCCACGACATAATTGTCCCTAGCCGAAGAGAAGAGTACCAAGTTTGGGCCACATTTCGAACCACCATGACGAAGGACTTTGCCATCACAGCAGCATTACCCCCGTACGAAGATATTGTTGCTTCGTAACTCATCAAGAATTGCTTTGGATTCGAGTGCCCATCATACATGGGCAACTGTGGTCCAGCTTCTGCTGATGAATGACTTCTAGGTCCCTGATCTCCTGGTCTCCTGGTCCAAATCCTCCTTTGCACCTGCTGATGAATGACTTCCAGGTCCCTGATCTCCTGGTCCAGCTCCTCCTGCTGGAGTGTTGGGCTGGTAGCCTTTCTCTTCTGGCTTCTGGCTTCTTAGAGAGAGATCTCCTAGTTTATGTCTAGTGGCTGCAGTGCAGCCCCTGGCGCTGTTGTCTTCTTTGGCGGCATGACGAAGGTTGATGTTTCGCCGAAGGTTGTGGAAGTGAGTACACCAGAGGTGGGCGCCAATGTTGGTCACTTGTTCTCAAATGCTAAGAATTAAGAACAAGGCAACACAATTGTTGATGGTTAAAGACCTTCGTCCTTCGAAGCATTATTTCCTTTCTGATATAATGATCTTCAGACGAAGGTCTTGAAGGATGTACCTTCATCATGTTAGCATCAGCATATAAATTTGAATTCAAATTATAATGCGAAAGAACATTAAAGAATGTAAGTAATGATTAAATCCTCGCAATTTATTTATATTCATATCCATAGATAAGAATTAACATTAATGATATTTATAGTACATTGGTACCTTCGGTTCGCCAGAAGGTAGGAATGCAAAGATGACACGAGAGCGATTACAATCCAGCGTGAATAGTACGGTGTTACTGTTCATCTATTTATAGGCACGGGACGCAGCCCGGATAAGATTACATTCACGCCCCTGACATTTACTCTTAAACATAATACAAGTTATCAAGGACTAAGTAGTATTTTCCCTCTTAGTTCGGTTCCTTCCTTCATCTTTGCTATCATACCAAGTCGAAGCTCCTTTAGCCATAGTTTCGGCGTTTTATCCATGTCACCTTCGGGTTGAATCTTCATATTACACACGCCTTTACCATGAGCGAACCTTCATCCCAAAGCCAAAGCCTCCTATAATAGTCTGTCATACTGAAAACATATGGTTAGTCACGTTTTTAGGACCTTCGGAAGAGGAAGGCCCCCAATAGCAGAGTTGGGGCATATGGTTGAAGTAATTATGGGTGAGATGGACTACATGATGTAGGTCAAAATCTTGTTTGATGTTAGGTGGGGATAGATAGATTATACAATTCATCATGACTATTGGTTGGTTTAGCTCTTCTGCTCATGGTTGAGTTGGTCTAATGTGCTAAGTTAAGTTAACACTTGGCTAGTAGGGTCTAATCTCTTCTACCAGTATCACTAACCTGTTTAAGTAGACCACATTAGATTAGTTTAGTAGATAGCTATGAGTTAAATGAGATTAGTAAAAATCGGGTTTGGTTGTTTTGCTTCTGAATGGTTTGGATAGGTTATGTAACCTATTATGTAAGTCAAGTTGTTGGGTATGGCCTTATCTTTTGTACCAGCATAATGTAACTCACTCTAGATTAGATCATAGTAGATTAGATAGAATCTAGATTAGGTTGGTATGACTAGATTAAACTAGTTAAGATCTGATTAATTTGTGGGTAGGATAAGTTATGATAGTTGAAAATCTTGGGTGCTTATAATTTTATGGTGGTGTATACAGATTTTGCAACCCAACGCATAGATCAAGTACTTGGATATGGCTGAGCTAGTATAGAGAACCGGTTTAGGTTAGTTGTGTTTATAAGAGTAGGGTATGTCGTTTTTAATTTAGTGCAGAGTGAATTAAATTAAAACATGTGGATAGGGTCTAATCTATTTCACAAGTATTAATTAACCTGTTTGAGCGGGTCACATTAGGTTAGTTTAGATTAGATGGAAACTAGATTAGTTTAGCATAACTAGATTTGACTAAATAAGATCTAATTAATTTGAATTAGATCATGGTTGTTACTCAAGGATGAGATAAGTAAAGTGGTTAGGATAAGACGAATCTTTCAAGATAAGTTGAATCTATTAAGATAAGAGAGAATTTTTTAAGATAAGATAGATCTATTAAGCTGGATATATTTTAATTAGGATAAGTTAGGATCTTTTGAGATAAGATGGATCTATGAGTGTAGGATAGAATCTTTTAAGATGAGATGGATATTGTTAGGCTAGATACTTTAAAGAGGGATAATCTAGTTTGTCTAGTTATTTTTATAAGCATTTTTTCCTATGTGTATATGCAGATGTAATTGTGGACATTACTCCACAACTCATCACACTCAATCAAAGATCCAAATCAGACAAGTATCATAAGAACAAACATTGAAGTAAATAGATACCTATAAAAAATAGTTTTGTTTTTGTTCTAAGAGTAGGTCTCCTATTCCTAAAAGTCACTTTAGGTACAGGATTTCAAAGTGTGAAATCCACTTTTGTCTTTTGAAGGAAAAGGTAAGAATAATCAGAGTAAAGCAGCAGTGGATGAGAAAAGATTAAGGAAAGTTTTAGAAAGAATCAGAGTAGCGAAGGTAAGTCAGTAAGGGTTATCCAGTTCTATCTAGGTTTCGCCCTACTGTCAACATCCCTCTGATACCACTTCTGTCACACCCGGGTTTCGGGGGCACCAAGACCCGGGCGCGAAGTAAACACCAAGTGTGTTGGGACCAAGTCTCACACATATGATGAATAGTGGTACAGAAACGAATGTCACATCTTTACTATATAAAAGGAGTTATGTACAAAATAAATAAATAATTACATCATAAGGAGACAACGATCCAGCAACCCAAAGTTGACTGGGAGATGACGGCCTAGACCTCTCACAAACTCGTCACAGCATCCTCCATGCGCCTCATCCTGCGGTACCTATTCTTGACCTATGGGGGTATGAGACAGCAAGAGTGAGCTCACATACATTCATCGCTCAACAAGTCGTGGGGAATAATGTGCATGAACTTGCTAGAGGTGGGAGCTCATGTGAAGTGTAAGGCTTACCAAAGAGGATGGTTAAAGATGAGCATTGCTTTTAAAGTTTTTCAAAATTTTATTAGCAGTTGCTAAGTGTAAGTATATACCAAACCATAGTAATAGTTAGTCAAAATAACAATAAATCCCAATGCGATGCAAATGACAAATTGAATTTAATTCCATAAGTTAATCATGTTAGTGTCTGAGCTGCTCATGACCGTGAGCACGGCTAGTATACCAGTTTTACACTCTGCAGAGGTTGCGCATCTTTACCCACAAGTCAAGTTACCAATCTGCCAAGGGATCACGACTTCCCATACACCTCTACCAAGGAAGCGAGGCAGGGTAACACTACAAGGCCTTTATAAAGTTCCACTAGCTTCAGAAAACCCGCTACAATTTCTAGGAAGCTCCAATGCAAGGACCCCTCGCCTGACCGCCATCGCTACAAAATCAACCCAAGGGCCTCCCTACATTGACCACTCCCTTACTGCCCTTGCCCCTTTCGGGTAAGGTAGTCCTCCACTAGCTTTCCTAATTAGTCAGCCAAGGGCATCCCATACCACCCTTGTGGTAGCACTATTTTCCCGGGTGGTTCTCCATGTTCCAATTAACATAATGATATTATCATGAACAGTAAATAACAACTGATAATAAAAGTATAATCATGAATAATGTGTATCTCTATACCCAAAACCACATAAAGCAATAGCCGGTACTACCCAAAAATTCAGTGGTAAACAAGGTATAAAGATAGTCAAACTAGGGTAACTTATTGGGTCCCATCAAAATTAAGATCATTATGATTAATAAGAACATGATTGGGTAAAAAGAAGTGATCAAGGGCACAACTTGCGTGGGACTTGAGATTCCAGGTACCAACTTGCTCTTCAGGTGACTAGTAACCTCGCTGCTAGTCGTAGCAATACAAACAAACATGGCATAGGAAAAATTAACATCACATCAAACATAAGTACAAACTGAATAATAATGATCTACGTGAAGCTACGAGATCATGGATTCGTGAACCACTAAAATCAGAGTTATGGTTAAAGAATTAGGATTTATGGTAGATCTATGTGGTTTAAATATTAAATTATATTATAAATTGGTTAGTGTATATCATATGAGAGACTATTCTATAAATAATTAACTCAACCTCAATATTAATTATAGCTTAACTAGAGATCATATTTTTAATCAAATTATAATTATGGATAGGTTAACTTCGATTAGAGGAGTTAATCTATTAAACATAGGCTAGACAAATTTCTAATAATAATAGTATGGGCGATAAATATTAGTGTCATACTGTATAGGTGATATTTTTATGAATCTAACGCAATTCGATCGAATCAAATTGGAGTTACGGTTAAAAAGTTACGGATTTCTATAGATTTAGTAGTGGTGTACAAAAAAAATTTAAGTACACAATTTCAGTTTATGTTTCATAACAAAATAAAGTTACTAGGTGATGAATAAAATTATTATTAGACTAATGCAATTGGAATAGATAAAAAAGGATTTAAAATGAATTAGTTATGTATTTTCTAAGTTTTAGGATTACCTTGGTAATAAAAATAAATTTCCTGATTTAATTTTACAATTAAATGGCACCAATGGACCATGGCTAATATTTTTAGGAAAGTCTAGGTGATATCTAAAAGAAACTGGACTGATCTGTAATTACTTTTGCATTCAGTAGGATGGCGGGTTGATTGTTTAAGAAACTGAGGACTCTTTAGCAAAAGACGCGGCCGAAGGAGTATCCATTAATATCGGCCCTTGGATCAAAATCAATCGGCCATGATCAGATCATTGTTGGGGCGAAGGCAAAGACGCCACCCTTCGCTCGAGGCCTTCGCTGCAGTCGTTGGTCCAACAGAGACAAGACAACGGGCAGGGACACCCTTCGCCCCATACGACATCAAACGAAGACCTGCGACGAGGTCATCCCACCGTGCGGCCTCGTTCATCATGGAGGCCCACGTGTGATCCGGCCCATTGTAACGGGCCCTGCGTGGCCGCTGCGTGCTACGGGCCTAATTTGTAAAGGCATCCCTGTAATTACAGTCTGTAACCCTGCTTTATGGGAATATTCTGGGGATAACCTAGGTGTCTGAGGGCACATGCGTCCTTAACACAGGACGCTGGGCACTCAGATACCTATAAATACCCTCGCACAGTGCCCGTGAGAGGCTAGATTAACAGAGCTATTGCCATCTTGTTCGAGAACCCTGTTTACGTCACTACACCTACCGTTGGATCCCCTTGCAGCAGAGAGCAAGTTCCAACATTTGCCGCCCACCGTTCGTGCGACGAAAAAACCACCCGCGATGGCACCCAAGAAAGCTAACTCGAAGGATGACGAGGCTGCGAAGGCAGCACTGCTGGCCGCAAAAAAAGGCAAGGCCCTTGCCCTCACCCACTCCACTCACCACGAGGCTACCGAAGACGACGTTCTCCGCACCTGCGAAGACGATGCTCTCCGCACCTGCGGCCCTGAAGGACAATCACAACCCCCCAAGGCTTCGCCCCACCGGAGGGCGCGGACCTCACCGAGGACGGCGAGGTCCTCGGCGTCTCGGCGGAAGAACAGCTACAACTGCACGCCCTACGCCTCAAGAACCGCAATCTCCAGAGGCAGAAAGAGATACTGGAGGCTAAGCGCCAGCGCGTGTCCGCACTAGCCAAGGTGCGGCAAATGATACACGACGAAGAGCAGAAGGCCCAGGACCTCGAGCGGGAGATCGCGCTGATGCAGCGCGAAGGCCACCTCGGCCTGCAGCACGGGCCACCCCTGCAACAGCGCGCACAACTGGAAGACACGCGCGAAGGCCACCTCGGCCTGCAGCATGGGCCACCCCTGCAACAGCGCGCACAACCGGAAGACCCGCGTTTCCCCCAGCGCGACCACACCTTCCCGCACGCCGCGCCATTCCAAGGGGTCAACTACCTAGACGAGCGAAGTCCCCTGGCGCCACATCTGCAAGTGATGACTTGGCCCGCCAACTTCTGGGTAGGGACCTACCCCAAGTACAACGACAGCACTGACCCGGCACAATACATAATGAGTTATCAGGTCGCTGTTGCATCCTCCGGAGGGGACGACGCCACAATGGCCAAGTCTTTCATCATCGCCCTCGAAGGCCCAGCTCTCACCTGGTTCACCAGGTTGCCTCCGCTGTCCATTGATTTCTAGAGAAGCCTCCGGGACAAGTTCCTGCTCAACTTCCAAGGGTACCGCCCAGACACCGACGCCTTGGCCGAACTCTCGCTCTGCAAGCAGCTGGAAAAGGAGACTCTGCGGGAGTATTACCGCAAATTTCTAACACTCAAGTCACAGCTGCCCTCAGTCGACGACCAGATCGCCATCCACTACGCCATCAGTGGCCTTCGCGCGGTCGTCCTCTATAGCCACTGCAACAGAGATCCGCCCAAGAACCTCCAGGAATTATATCAGCTATTTGAAAAATACACCAAATCCGAAGAGCTCCACCAGCGCAAGGTTGAGTCTCAAAGGAAGCCCAAAGATGCTCCATAGACCAGCCGCACGTGGACGAGGACTCCGCAGCAAGACTTCGGTCGAGACGGCCACAATCAACAGCAAGTGCACAACATCGCCAACCAGCACCCCGCTGCTGAGGCTCCTCGCCACCAGGAATATCCCCCCCAGGGCCGCGGAAATGGAACTCGCGGTAGGGGTCGGGGGCGTGCGTAGCCGCCACGCCGATTCTACTGCCTCTTCCATGGCGAAGACTGCGCCCACCAAACCAAAGACTGCCCAGAAACGAAGGCCACCAAAGACAGGATGGCACGGGCAGCCAGCCGACAACCCCAGAGTTGTCGCGCACACTTACCAGCAACCCCCTCCACCATATATCCACGCCCCCGCCCCGCATCCACCGCACCACGCTTACCAACACCATCAGGAAGTACAAATCGTACCTCCACCACCCCCACCACCACACCAGCAACATCAAAACATCCCCCATGCCCCAAAGCAGGAAGACTTCGCCGATCAGCTGTATCGCGGAGTCATTCACATGATCACTGGGGGGTCCAGCACTGACTTTGACACAAAGCGGCAGAAGCGGGACAACTACCGCAGCATCAACCACGTCGCCATCACTGGCCCAGTCGTGCAGACAAAGTGGTCCCACATACCGCTAACCTTCGACGCACGAGACGTCGACCTGCGCAACGCCCTCCACAGCGACGCCATGGTTATCAATTGCAGCGTGGCAGGCTGGGACCTGCACAAAGTCCTAGTCGACAATGGCAGTCAGGCAGACATCATCTTCCTCCACGCCTTCGATCGCATGGGCATAAGCCACAGCCTGCTCAAGCCTTCGGACAACCCGTTGTATGGCTTCGGCGAAAAGGGCACCTTTCCTGTCGGCAAAATAGAGCTGCATCTCTCCTTCGGTGTAGCACCCAATGCCCGAAGTGAGCAAGTGACCTTTGATATTGTGGATATGGTATATCCGTACAACGCCATCATGGGCCGGGGCTCCATCAATAAGTTTGAAGCAGCCATTCACGGACTGTACCTATGTATGAAGATACCAGGTCCGTTAGGCGTTATTATGGTCCACGGCAATCAACAAACTGCGCGCAACATAGAGCGGGACTTCGTCCCCGGACAAAGAAAAGTGCACTGCCTCACGGCCCAGCGCGAGGTCCCCGCGCCCGCCAGCCCAACCGACAAACAGCACGACAAGGCACAGCTGCAGAGCAACGACGGGACCAAGACTGTCCCCCTCGACCAGGCCACGCCCAAGCAGACAGTCACTATCAGCGAAGACCTCACTTCGCATGAAGAGGAGAAGCTCCTCTACTGCCTGTCCAAGAACAAAGATGTCTTCGCCTGGTCAGCCCTCGACCTGGTCGGGGTCAGCCGATTCATAATTGAGCACAGCTTGGGAATCGACCCTTCGGTGAGGCCGAAAAAACAGCGGCTTCGCAAGATGTCCGACGAGAAGACAGAGGCCGCCAAGGCAGAGGTGCACCGCCTCCAGGAAGCCAAATTCATCGAGCCGGTGGCTTACCCCACGTGGCTCTCCAATGTCGTGATGGTGCAGAAAAAGAGCGGGAAGTGGCGAATGTGCATCGACTTCACCAGTCTCAATAAGGCCTGCCCAAAGGACAACTTCCCGTTGCCGCGGATCGACAAAATAGTCGATAGCACGGCCGGATGCGAAGTCATGTCACTCCTCGACTGCTTCTCCGGTTACCACCAGATATACATGAAGGAGGAAGACAAGGCTAGCACCAGCTTTATAACACCCTTCGGCACATATTGCTTCATCAGAATGCCGAAGGGACTCAAGAACGCCGGGTCCACCTTCTCCAGGCTTACCAAGACAGTGCTCGAAGGGCAAGTTAGCAGAAATATATTCACATATGTGGACGACATCGTCGTCGCCAGCAAGAGCAAGGCGGACCATCTCGCTGACCTCGCCGAGACATTCTCGAACATGCGAGACGCACGACTCTGCCTAAACCCGGAAAAGTGCGTCTTCGGCGTTCGCCAAGGCAAAATATTGGGCTACCTGGTATCACACCGCGGCATCGAGGCCAACCCAACCAAAATTCAAGCCATCATAAACATGACGCCTCCGCAGTCTGCCAGAGACGTCCAGCGCTTGACGGGCAGATTGGCCGCCCTCAATAGATTCATCTCCAGATCCGCTGAGCGAAGTCTCCCTTTCCTCAAAACTCTCCATGGCGCCAAAGACTTCTCTTGGGGACCAGAGCAGGCAGCGGCCTTTGCCTCATTAAAACAGTACCTGTCGGAGTTGGCAGTCCTTACAAGCCCCGACTCTTCGCTACCTCTGTTGCTCTATGTTGCGGCTTCGCCGCATGCGGTCAGCGCGGCACTGGTGCAGGAGCAGACAGTTGAGGGCGTGATCAGGCAGTGCCCAATTTATTACGTCTCCGAAGTGCTGATACCGTCCAAATGTAACATGACAGAACTGGAGAAGATTGCCTACGCAGTCGTTATGTCTTCGCGCAAATTGCGCCATTATTTTGAAGCATTCAAGGTCCGAGTCACCTCAGACAGGGGACTCAGCGAATTGTTCAGAAACCCGGAAGCATCGGTGAGGATTGTCAAGTGGGCAGCCGAACTCTCCGGCTACCACATCAATTTCGAGCCCAGGACAACCATCAAGTCACAAGTCCTGGCAGACTTCGTCGTCGACTGGACTGGGCCAATAACATAGCCGGACCCGTCCGCAGAGAAGGTTTGGACGATCCATTGCGACGGCGCATGGTGCCATGCGAGGGCAGGCGCCGCGGCAGTCATCACCTCACCAACCGGAGTCAAGCACAGATATGCGGCTCGCCTCAGCTTCGCTCTGGAATCTGACAGATGCACAAATAACATAGCAGAATACGAAGCAGTCATCCTCGGCCTCCGCAAGCTGAGGGCCCTTGGGGTCACCACCTGCCTCATCAAAATAGACTCCAAGGTAGTTGCCGGCCAAGTCGAGAAAGACTATGCAGCAAAGGACCCCGCACTTATGCAATACCTCGCAGCCATCCGAAGTCTCGAGAGACAATTCAAGGGGTTCACCTTGCAGCATGTGGACCGGGCCAAGAATGAAGAGGCCGACGCATTGGCCAAGGCTGCCGCCAGAGGCGAGTCCCTGCCCTCCGACGTGTTCTTCCATGCTTATCGGCACGCCAGCCGTCCGGAGCCCCGAAGGGCTCCAAATAACCAATGATAGCGAGGGCCACCGCATAGTCAACCTTATCATGACCGAAGACTGGCGGGCACCAATAACCCTGTTCCTACAGGGGTACTATCAACCAACCGACATCAACGAGGCCAAGCGCCTCAAACATCGAAGCCGGGACTTCGCGCTGATTGAGGGCCAACTCTACAAGAAAGGGGTCAGTCAGCCAATGCTTAAATGTGTCACCGAGACCGAAGGCGTCCAAATCATGCGTGAGGTCCACAGTGGTACTTGTGGCTCTCACGCAGGGCCAAGGGCCTTAGCCGCAAAAGTGATCCGCCAAGGCTTCTATTGGCCCGCAATGATCTGCGCTGCAAATCGGGTTGCAAGGTCTTGCGAAGCCTGCCAGAAATTTTCTCCTCGATCAAGCGGCCCCTCGCAATTCACAAAACTGATCGCCCACACATGGCCTCTCCAGCGCTGGGGCCTGGACATCGTCGGGCCCTTGCCCACGGCTCAGGGGAACCTTAAGTTCGCCTTCGTCGCTGTCGAATACTTTACCAAATGGATCGAAGTGAGGGCCGTTTCCACAATAACATCAAAGACTGCACAAAAATTCTTGTGGCAAAACATTGTTTGCCGCTTCGGAGTACCGTCCGAACTAACAGTCGACAACGACAAGCAGTTTGACAGCCAAGACTTCAAGGACTTCTGCTTCTCCATTGGCACCAAGCTGGCCTTCGCCTCAGTATATCACCCGCAGTCCAACAGAGTTGTGGAACGAGCCAATGGAAAAATTTTCACAACTGTCAAAAAGATGCTCCTCGATGAAAAAAGGGCAAGTGGGCCGATTTGCTACCTGAGGCGGTCTAGGCGCTAAACACAACTGAGTGCAGGGCGACCGGCTTCACCCCTTTCCTCCTTCTATATGGATCGGAGGCCATGACCCCACAAGAAATAAAACATGGCTCCCCACGAATAGTTCCGTCAGCCGTCCCTGACGTGGACGAGCCCACTTCGAAGGACCTCATCGATGGAGACCGAGTCTTTGCTCTACAGGCCCTGAACAAATACCAAGCCCAGACAAAAGCATGGCGCGACCACGTAGTCATCCCGAGAGAATTCAGCGAAGGGGACCTCGTACTCGTCCGAACAGCTCGGACAGAGTCCAGGGGCAAGCTGGAGCCCAAGTGGGAGGGCCCTTTTATTGTCAAGACGAAGGCTTCCCCCAGCGCTTACAGGCTCACAATGCCAAACGGCGAAGACCTGGAGCACTCCTGGAACATCGACAATCTCCGCAAATTTTTTGTTTGACTCATCAGGGCCGGTTCGCCCTTGTAATTCGCAAAAACAATTTTATTCTGGCCCGCACTCTTTTCCTCCCGGGGGGTGAGGTTTTTAACGAGGCGGAGCCATGTAATATACAAGTGAAAATCCCCCGCAAAAGCATGCGTCGAAAAAACACCACGACGACGGTCTTCGACATTCGACCAATACAAAGTCACCGCGAGGCTCAGCGCTGGCCACCCTCGCGTGCGACAACTCCGCGCAGAAGTCGCCTAAGGGTGCAGCCGGACTAGCACAATAAGTGCGAAAAAGCGAAGTCTACCGCGAAGACTTACCGTGCAGAAGTCGCCTAAGGGTGCAGCCGGACTAGCACAATAAGTGCGAAAAATTAAAGTCTACCGCGAAGACTATCTGTGCAGAAGTCGCCTAAGGGTGCAGCCAGACCAGCACAACAAGTGCGAAAAACCGAAGTCTACCGCGAAGACTATCCGTGCAAAAGTCGCCTAAGGGTGCAGCCGGACTAGCACAACAAGTGCGAAAAAACGAAGTCTACCGCGAAGACTATCCGTGCAGAAGTCGCCTAAGGGTGCAGCCGGACTAGCACAACAAGTGCGAAAAACCGAAGTCTACCGCGAAGACTATCCGTGCAAAAGTCGCCTAAGGGTGCAGCCGGACTAGCACAACAAGTGCGAAAAACCGAAGTCTACCGCGGAGACTATCCGTGCAGAAGTCGCCTACGGGTGTAGCCGGGCTAGCACAATAAGTGTGAAGAATCGACTATCCGCGCAACAGTCCACACAAAGACCGACTACACGCGCACCAGTCCAGCATAACAATTACACCTGACCAAGTACGTAACGCCTTCGCGAGCATAGCCGAATGTACGAGGGCACACAACTTCATCATACAAGCCATTACACATGTACAAGCGAGGGCATCACACTCTACATCGGCTCAGCCTTCGGAATAATTCCCATCTCCCTATAGTTAAATAACATTATCCTAAGCTCCTCACCCGCAAAAAGACTTCGCAACTCCCCCTCACCTGTACTCACGGTGGCCGGCAAGAACAACAGTTCCTGCCGGCCAGCCCTGCTCACACGAAGTCGACCGTCGTCCGCCCCACTCACTCTACGCTTCGCAACCGCCCTTCGCCGCTTACGCCCAGTACTCGGACCAGGCACTTCTTCTGCATCCGCAGCGCGCGGTGAAGCCTCCGCCGCTGCCACATCCAAGGCCGCAAAGTAGTCCAAGTCCTCATCCGACGACTCATCAGTCCACTCAACCGAGCCCCCAGAGTCACCAAAATCAGAAAACTTAGATGCAGACCCATCCGATTTATTACCATCATCCACGGTCGAAGCCGCCAAAAAATTAGTAGTGGCGGTTGCGTGCGCATGCCCAAAATCTTGAACCTGCGCAACAACCAAGATTCATCAACATAACCAAAATTCCCTAACTACCCACACCCACTACGCCACCTGCGAAGACCCAGCCGTCGCGGGAGCCTCCGTTGTCGCCTCCGCCGCCACCGTCACAGGATCCTCAACCCTCGGCGCAGCAGTTGGCGGCGGGCCTTTGCCGGCCGCAGCGGCTGCGGGGCATCAGGAACGCCTTCGGCGGTCTCCGGGGGCGGGCCTCCGCCGGCCGCAGCGGCTGCGGGGGCATCGGGAACGCCTTCGGCGGTCTCCGGGAGCGGCTCCAGGGCGGCCTCCGCCGGGTTCGACTCCGGGTCAGGCAGCGTGCTGTTCAAAGCCCCAAAGTCATCCACCCTCTCACCACGCACCGCCTGAGACACAGCACACAAATTCAGCAAACCCATACATAGCCCACATCCAACAAACACCAAACAAAAGCCAGACATTACCTGACCCCTCGCCGTCTCGGCCCGTTCCCTGACCACCTCTCGACCGTGGGGGCCCCACATCCGGTCGTAGAGGGCTCCGGCGGATTCCTTCACTATAGGGTCCTCGACCTTGTAGATATCACGCTCGAAATCCTCGTCAGCTTTGTCGAAGACTTCGTAGTGTCGGCACCCTTCGCGAGAAAGCGCGTTCATCGCCCCCTCGCAGGTGACCAGGGAAGCATAAGACATAAACCCCTCCACGATGGTGGGGAGCGCCTGCAACTCCTCCTGCACCCACTCCAGGCAGCGAAGTCCGGGCTCTCGGTCCGGCACTTCGAACTCAGCGGTCCGCGCGCCCAGCTCATGGTATGAATCCATAAGATGTTTACGAGTCCGCTCAGCCTCCGTGCGCGTCGCGGCCTCGGCCCTCTCCACACGGCTCTGCAGAGCGCGGAGCCGCTCCTCCAACTGCTCGGCGCGCTCCCTGGCAAGACCGCCCTCCACCCGCGCCAAATTGGCCTCCGCCTGCACAGCCTGCGCCTTGGCGAGGGCCTCATTGGCCTCCTTCCTCTCCTCCGCCAGTTGGCGCCGGAGTGTCGGAACTTGCTCTCAGTCACAAGGAGGCCAACAAGGGTGAACAGTGATGACAACAGGGTTACGTGCTAGAAAGCGATAGCTCTGTTGATCTGGCCTCTCACGGGCACTGTGCAGGGGTATTTATAGGTACCTGTGCGCCCAGCGCCTTGTGCTAAGGACGCATGTGCCCTCAACTACCTAGGTTATCCCCAGAATATTCCCATAAAGCGGGGTTACAGACTGTAATTACAGGGATGCCTTTACAAATTAGGCACGTAACACACGGCGGCCACGCAGGGCCCGTTACAATGGGCCGGATCGCACGTGGGCCTCTGAGCTGGACGAGGCCGCACTGTGGGATGACTTCGTCGCTGGTCTTCGTCTGGTGCCGATCAAGCGAAGGGTGTCCCTGCCTGTTTTGTCTGTTAGACCAGCGGCTGCAGCGAAGACTTCGAGTGAAGGGTGGCGTCTTGCCTTCGCCCCAACATTTGCCCTCCGAGGGACCAGTTCGACAAAGTCACCTGGTGCCGAAGACGTCGCTAGATGGTGGAGACGCTGCCCTCACTCGAACTGGTTCCGCGGGGGTTTTTGATGTGACCGTTGATTGACGGCGTACTATTGGATTGCGGGTTTCCCGAAGCGCCGCGCCCTGTTGGATTGCGGGTTTCCCGAAGAGCCACGCCCTGCCTATAAAAGGGGGCGGGGGTCGGTGCTTTTTGAACTTCACTTTCCGCGCTCCGTGAAAACCCTAGTCGCCCGTCGTCTTGCTGCTCGTCTGCCCGCCGTGCTCTTGCTCGCCGGAGATCTGGCTCGAGTGAAGCAGACCGCCCGCCGCCGCCGACGGTACGTAGCGATGCCGTCCTCCTCTTCTTCCGCTGCCGCTACGCCGCCGGCCGATTCCTCGCCGCCGGCCGCCGCCTCGTCTGAGGAGACGCTGAGTAGTTTGATGGCGGAGGAGTTGCGCGCCGGCGATTCTGTTGATTTTGGCGTGTCACGGATGTCGTCGGTCCGCGTGCAAGATATGCAGCGGTTGGGTTACTTCGGCGGTGGAGTTGCTCGTGCCCCCGGGGACGGAGGAAGTCCCCGAGCCGGAGGGCGAGTTGGTTGTTTTCGAGGCGTTCTTCGCCGCCGGTCTCTGCTTGCCTGCGCACCGATTTGTTGGCGAAGTCCTGCGCAGGTTCAATGTTCAGATACATCAGTTGACACCGAATGCCGTGGTGGCTCTGTCGAAGTATGTCTGGGCGACGACTTCGTACGGCGGACAGCCATCGGTTGAGGTTTTTGCGAAGTATTATTGTTTGCACTGGCAGAAGAGGATGATTGGGGACGAAGTTGCTCAGTTTGGGTCCTGCACATTCACGCCGAAGACCGGCAAGACCACGATGCAGGTGGTGGAGTTGGTTCCTTGCGCCCGCAACAAGTGGGGCAACTGGAATGAATTTTGGTTTTACGTTGCTGAGGGGACCGTCGAAGGCCATGAGGGACTCCCCGTGTCCGAGATGTGTTCTCATTTTTACTCAGCGTACCCGCCCTTTGAAGTGGCAGAGGAGGATGTGGACGAAGGGGCCCTTCGGTGCGCCGTCGGCCTGAGCAGTGGGCGCGATTTGGTCGAAGAGTTTGTCGCGTACGGGGTATGGCCATTGGCGCATGGCTGGGCGTTGGGCGAAGTGTGCCCTCGCCAGATGCCTTTTCACGGTGGGAGGGTGGTGCGAAGTCCTGCCTTCGCACTCAATCTGCAAAACCGCGACCCGGTCGCCTTTGTGCGTGAGGCGGAGGATGGGGCAGTGCGGCTCGTTGGACGTTATGTGCCGAGGACAGAGGGCCAGCGCAGCTTTGATATCCGCGGGTCGAATGACTGTTTGAACAGGGTTTTTGAATTAAATCAATTGTTGTATGACGGCTATCCTGGTCAAGACGACGTGGACCGCCGTGGGAAGAAGCCGGTGGTGGAGGCTGGAGACGACCCTGCGCCGGCGGCCGCCCCATCCTCTAAAAAGAGAAAATTAGGTACTGCTATGGGAGGACTTGGGGTTTCTGATAGTTTTGCTAGAGAGTTGATGAGGACGTGCGCGGCCCCGGGGGGAAGGATGTCTTCGCCCGAGCTCCGGGAGTCTTCGGCTCGGATGCTGAGGGTTACCGGGGGTTGCTGGCCTAGGAATGTTCCTATCCCCCGCGCGGCTGGCGAGGACTTTTTTACATCTCGCATGGTTCGTGAATGGAGAGTTTTTCCTTAAGGGCGGAATATTGCTGCTGTTGTGTCGGCAGTGATGGACAAGGACCGCCAGGGAGCAGCACAAAAGCGCCAGGCGGTTGTCAGGCTCATTGAAGCTAGGCCGAAGAGGCAGCGGGGGTCTGCGAAGGCTGCGGCTCCCGGCAGAGGCAAGCCGCCGTTGGCGGTGAAGTCGGGCGCCCCTGCGTCTAGTAAGGCGCCGGAGGCGACAGCAGGCGTCGGGGGCTCAAAATCGACGAAGGCAGTGCCGCCGGCCGGCAGAGTGGCGGAGGTCGCGAAGGCGGCCCGAGCATTGCCGTCGGCAGGCAAGCGTGTCGCCGACTTCGCCACTGATATTAGTGTGGAGGACTATCTTGGTGGTAAGTCGTTGGCTCCTCTTTCGTTTTATTATTATTATTATTATTATTATTAGTATTATTTATTCGTCGACACGTCGCAGGGTCGGACGAAGGCCAGCTTGCTATAGTTGCGCCTGCCGCGGCGACAACGACGGCTGCCGTAGTGCCGAAGGCGAAGGGCGAGGCTCTCAGCACCGGAGGTGAGGTGGCGGCCCTCGCGGCTGTCAGGGATGAGGCGGGCGCTGCGTCCCATCGGCTGAAGGAGGTGGTGGAGTCGCTAAGTCAGGTCCGCTGAGCCAGACTTCGCCTTTTTTTGCTGGGCCGCGGTCTTATGTGTGTTGTGCAGGTGGCTGACTTCGCCAACCGCACGGCGTCGGGGGCCCTCACAGCAGTTGTGTCTGCTGAAGTCGAGAGGCTTCGGACACAACATGCTGACGCCGTCCGGGAGAAATCGGCCGCCGACAGCAAGTGCCGCAAGCTGGCGGACAAGGTGGCCGCGCTGGAGGGGGAGAAGGCTGACCTCCGGCGCCAATTGGCGGGGGAGAGGAGGGAGACCAACGAGGCCCTCGCCAAAGCGCAGGCTGCGCAGGCGGAGACCAATCTGGCACGGGCGGAGGGCAATCTTGCCAGGGAGCGCGCCGAGCAGCTGCAGGAGCGGCTCATCGCCCTGAAGAGCCGCGTGGAGCGGGCCGAGGCCGCGGCGCGCGCGGAGGCCGAACGGACGCGCACACAGCTTATGGATACATATTGTGAGCTGGGTGCGCGGACCGGCGACTTCGAGGTGCCGGACCGGGAGCCCGGACTTCGCTGTCTGGAATGGGTGCAGGAGGAGCTCCAGGCACTCCCCACTGTCGTGGAGGGGTTTATGTCGTACGCCTCCCTGGTCACCTGCGAGGGGGCGATGAACGCGCTCTCCCGCGAAGGGTGCCGGCACTTCGAGGTCTTCGACCAGGCCGATGAAGATTTTGAGCGAGATATCTATAAGGTTGAAGACCCCGTAGTGAAGGAATCCGCCGGGGCCATCTACGACCGGATGTGGGGTCCGCACGGTCGCGCGGTGGTTAGGGAGCGGGCCGAGACGGCGAGGGCTTAGGTAAAGTTTTCGTTTGTTTGACATTTGTTGGATGTGGGCTGTGCGTGTGTTTGCTGAATTTTGTGTGTTTTGCCTTAGGTGGCGCGTGGCGAGCGGGTGGACGACTTCGGGGCGTTGAACAGCGCGCTGCCTGACCCGGAGCCGACCCCGGCGGAGGCCGTGTCTGGGGTCGCCCTAGAGCCAACCCCGGAGACTGCGGAAGGCGCACTGGATGCCCCCGCATCCGCTGCGGCCGGCGAAGACCTGCCCCCAAAGGTGGCCGAAGGCGCGTCAGATGTCCCCGCGGCTGCTGCACCGAGTGCTGAAGGTCCCGCAGCGGTGGCGGAGGAAACAACGGCGGAAGCAACGGCGGAGCGAACGGCGGAGGCTCTCGCAACGTCAGGGCCTTCGCAGGTGGCGTAGTGGGTGTAGAGGGTTGGGGAATTTTGGATATGTTGCTGAATTTTGGTTGCTGCGCAGGTTCAAGATTTTGGGCCTGCGCACGCAATCGCTACTACTAAATTTTTGGCGGCTTCGACCGCGGAAGGTGGTAATGAATGTGGTGGATCTGCATCTGAGTTTTTTGATTTTGCTGACTCTAGGAGCTCGGTTGAGTGGACTGAGGAGTCATCAGAGGAGGACTTGGACTACTTTGCGGCCTTGGATGTGGCTGCGGCGGAGGCCTCGCCACACGCCGCGGACGCACAAGATGTGCCAGGTCCTAGCACCGGGCGCCGACGACGAAGGGCGGTTGCGAAGCGTAGGGTTAGTGGGGAGGAGGGGGCTGGGCTTCGTGTGAGTAGGGCTGGTCGGCAGGAACTGTTGTCTTTGCCGGCCGCCGCGAGTACGGGTGAAGGGGAACTGCGAAGTCTTTTTGCGGGTGAGGAGCTTAGGATAATGTTATTTAATTATAGGGAGATGGGAATTATTCCTAAGGTTGAGCCGATGTAGAGTGTGGCGCCCTCGCTTGTATATATGTAAAGTTTTGTATGATGAAGTTGTGTGCCCTCGCTTGTCTGTGCCTGCGAAGGCGTTGTGTACTTTGTCTGGTGTGTTTTGTTATGTTCTGCTGGTGCGATTGAAGTCGGTCTTGGTGCGGGCGGTTCGATATCGTCGTTTCTGCTTTTGTTGTGCCAGTCCGGTTGCACCCTTAGGTGTCTTCTGCACAGACAGTCTTCGCGGTAGACTTCGGTTTTTTCGCACTTGTTGTGCTAGTCCAGCTGCACCCTTAGGCGACTTCTGCGTGGATAGTCCTCGCGGTGGACTTCGGTTTTTTCGCACTTGTTGTGCTAGTCCGGCTGCACCCTTAGGCGACTTCTGCGCGGATAGTCCTCGCGGTGGACTTCGGTTTTTTTGCACTTGTTGTGCTGGTCCGGCTGCACCCTTAGGCGACTTCTGCGCGGATAGTCCTCGCGGTGGACTTCGATTTTTTCGCACTTGTTGTGCTAGTCCGGCTGCACCCTTAGGCGACTTCTGCGCGGATAGTCCTCGCGGTGGACTTCAGTTTTTTCGCACTTGTTGTGCTAGTCCGGCTGCACCCTTAGGCGACTTCTGCGCGGATTTGTCGCACGCGAGGGTGGCTGGCGCTTAGCCTCGCGGTGACCTCGAATTGGTCGAATATCGAAGACCGTCGTCGCGGTCTTTTTTCGACGCATGTTTTTGCGGGGGATTTTTCACACATATATTACATGGCTCCGCCTCGTTAAAAACCTCACCCCCCGGGAGGAAAAGAGTGCGGGCCGGTACAGGATTGTTTTTGGCGAATTACAAGGGCGAAATCAGCCCTGATGAGTCAAACAAAAAATTTGCGGAGGTTGTCGATGTTCCAGGAGTGCTCCAGGTCCTCGCCGTTTGGCGTTGTGAGCCTGTAAGCGCTGGGGGAAGCTTTTGTCTTGACTATAAAGGGGCCCTCCCACTTGGGCTCCAGCTTGCCCTTGGACTCCGTCCGAGCTGTTCGGACGAGTACGAGGTCCCCTTCGCTGAACTCCCTCGGGATGACTGTGTGGTCGCGCCATGCTTTGGTCTGGGCTTGGTATTTGTTTAGGGCCTGTAGGGCGAAGACTCGGTCTCCGTCAATGAGATCCTTCGAAGTTGGCTCGTCCACGTCGGGGACGGCTGACGGAACTGTTCGCGGGGACCCATGCTTTATTTCTTGCGGGGTCATGGCCTCCGATCCGTATAGAAGGCGGAAGGGAGTAAACCCAGTCGCTCTGCACTCAGTCGTGTTTAGTGCCCAGACTGCCTCAGGTAATAAATCGGTCCATCTGCCCTTTTTTCATCAAGGAGCATCTTCTTGACAGCTGTGAAGATTTTCCCATTGGCGCGTTCCACGACCCCGTTGGACTGCAGATGATAAACTGAAGCGACGGCAAGCTTGGTGCCGATGGAGAAACAAAAATCCTTGAAGTCTTGGTTGTCAAACTGCTTGTCGTTGTCAACTGTTAGTTCGGACGGTACTCCGAAGCGGCAAACAATGTTTTGCCAGAAGAATTTTTGGGCAGTCTTTGACGTTATTGTAGATACAGCCCTCGCTTCGATCCATTTGGTGAAGTATTCGACAGCGACGAAGGCGAATTTAAGGTTCCCCTGAGCGGTGGGCAGGGGCCCGACAATGTCCAGGCCCCAGCGCTGGAGAGGCCATGTATGGGCGATCAACTTTGTATACTGTGAGGGGCTGCCTGACCGAGGAGAAAATTTCTGGCAGGCTTCGCAGGACCTTGAGACCCGATTTGCGACGCAGATCATTGCGGGCCAGTAAAAACCCTGGCGGATCACCTTGGCAGCTAGGGCCCTTGGCCCAGCGTGTGAGCCGCACGTGCCACTGTGGACTTCACGTAGGATCTGCATGCCTTTGGTTTCGGTGACGCACTTAAGCATTGGCTGACTGACCCCTTTCTTGTAGAGTTGGCCTTCAATCAGTGCGAAGTCCCGACTTCGATGTCTGAGGTGCTTGGCCTCGCTGACGTCGGTTGGATGGTAGTACCCCTGCAGGAACAGGGTTATTGGTGCCCGCCAGTCCTCGGTCATGATTAGGTTGACTATGCGGTGGCCCTCGTTGTCATTAGTTATTTGGAGCCCTTCGGGGCTCCGGACGGCTGGCGTGCCGATGATATGAAAGAACACGTCGGAGGGCAGGGACTCCCCCCTGGCGGCGGCCTTGGCCAACGCGTTGGCCTCCTCGTTCTTGGCCCTATCCACATGCTGCAAGGTGAACCCCTTGAATTGTCTCTCGAGACTTCGGATGGCCACGAGGTATTGCATAAGTGCGGGCTCCTTTGCTGCGTAGTCTTTCTCGATCTGGCCGGCAACTATCTTGGAGTCTGTTTTGATGATACAGGTGGTGACTCTGAGGGCCCTTAGCTTGCGGAGGCCGAGGATGACTGCTTCATATTCTGCTATATTGTTTGTGCATCTGTCGGATTCCAGAGCGAAGCTGAGGCGTGCTGCGTATCTGTGCTTGACCCCGGCTGGTGAGGTGACGACTGCAGCGACGCCTGCCCCCGCGTGGCACCATGTGCCGTCGCAATGGATAGTCCAAACCTTCTCTGTGGACGGGTCTGGTTGCGTTATTGGCCCAGTCCAGTCGACGACGAAGTCTGCCAGGACTTGTGACTTGATGGCTGTCCTGGGCTCGAAGCTGATGTGGTAGCCGGATAACTCGGCTGCCCACTTGGCAATCCTCACCGATGCCTCCGGGTTTCTGAATAATTCGCCGAGTCCCCTGTCGGAGGTGACTTGGACCTTGAATGCCTCGAAGTAGTGGCGCAGTTTGCGCGAAGACATAACGACTACGTAAGCAATCTTCTCCAGCTCTGTCATGTTGCACTTGGACGGTGTAAGTACCTCGGAGACATAGTAAACAGGGCACTGCCTGACCACGCCGTCAACTGTCTGCTCCTGCACTAGTGCCGCGCTGACAGCGTGCGGCGAAGCCGCGACGTAGAGCAATAGGGGGAGCGAGGAGTCGGGGCTTGTGAGGATGGCCAGCTCCGACAGGTACTGTTTTAGTGAGGCGAAGGCCGCTGCCTGCTCCGGTCCCCAGGCGAAGTCCTTTGCACCGCGGAGTGTTTTGAGGAAGGGGAGACTTCGCTCGGCGGACCTGGAGATGAATCTGTTGAGAGCGGCCAATCTGCCTGTCAGACGCTGGACGTCCCTGACGGACAGCGGACGCGACATGTCTACGATGGCCTGGATCTTGGTAGGGTTGGCCTCGATGCCGCGGCGTGATACCAGGTAGCCCAATATTTTGCCCTGGCGAACGCCGAAGACGCACTTTTCCGGGTTTAGGCGGAGTCGTGCGTCTCGCATGTTCGCGAATGTCTCGGCGAGGTCGGCGAGATGGTCCTCCTTGTTCTTGCTGGCGACGACGATGTCGTCCACATATGTAAATATATTTCTGCCAACCTGCCCTTCGAGTACTATTTTAGTGAGTCTGGAGAAGGTGGACCCGGTGTTCTTGAGTCCCTCCGGCATTCTGAGGAAACAATATGTGCCGAAGGGTGTTATAAAGCTGGTGCTAGCCTTGTCTTCCTCCTTCATGTATATCTGGTGGTAACCGGAGAAGCAGTCGAGGAGTGACATGACCTCGCATCCGGCCGCGCTATCGACTATTTTGTCGATCCGCGGCAACGGGAAATTGTCCTTTGGGCAGGCCTTGTTGAGACTGGTGAAGTCTATGCACATTCGCCATTTCCCGCTTTTTTTCTGCACCATTTGTTGGGGACCTTCGGCTTCCGAAGGTCCTCAAAAACAGGATTTAACAGTATTTCTGGAGGTATAATGTGTGAGCAGGTACCTTCGAACTCAAGTCGGTATCACGGCAGGAGAAGATCAGGATAATACGAAGGTCTTGATACAACGCCGAAGATGTTTGCAGAAGAGCTTCGGCGTGGTTGCAGAAAATGAAACCGACTTAAAGATGAAAAGGCTATTCAGACCTCGATAGATTACTATAGAATTATTATCAAATGTAAAGGGCATGAATGTAATTTTGTATGGGTTGTACCCTGTGCCTATAAATAGGTGAACAGTACCCCCGTACTGTTCACGCTGACTTGGCATTCGCTTTTTGCGTCACGCTTGTATTGTCATCTCCTTCCGATTGAAGGTACACTTGTAATCCAACGATGTTTTTGTTTATGCCCGATAATAATATATGATTGTTCATATTGTCTTTTACATTCTTTACATTTCATCCTTCGTCGTTGATTGATGAATTTGTGAAGGTACGTCCTTCGTAACCTTCGTCCGTAAGCCATTACATCCCAAGGGAAATAATGCTTCGGAGGACGAAGGACTTTAACGATTAACATTTTTCCATGTTGCCTTGTTCTTAACTCATAGCACTTGAGAACAAGTCACCAACATTGGCGCCCACCTCCGGTGAACTCACTTCCACTCTGAGTTTTTTGAACACCTTCGGTGATCATAAACCTTCGTCATGGCGCCGAAGAAGGCTTCAGCGACTGGGGCTGCAGCTCTGCAACCACTGGACCACAATCAGGAGACAGTCTCCCTGCGGGAGGCCCGAAGCCAGAAAAGGAAGGCTGTCAGTCCGACACCACCAGAGGACGAGATAGATCAAGAAATCAGAGATATGGAGATGCTTCATCAACAAGTACAGAGGAAGAAAGAAAAGATGGCCAGGCTAGCTGAACTGCAGAGGCAGATAGACGAAGCCTCTGAAGAAGTTCGTCATCTTGCTCAGGATGAGCAACACCGAAGGCCTCAGCATCAAGACCTTCATCAGGAGGGTTTTCCCAACGAAGATGACTGGTATGACAATTTCCATCACGGGAATTTTGTTTTTGATGATGCTTCTCCCTTGTCCGCTGAGCTGCAGGCTACACCTAGGCCTCCATCCTACAAGCCGCCTCAGCTCCCCGTATTCGATGGCCACTCAGACCCGAAGCAGTTTTTGATGAGTTATGAAGCAACAGTGTCTTCGTATGGTGGCAATGCTTCAGTCATGGCCAAATCTTTCGTTATGGCTGTCAGAAGTGTTGCTCAAACCTGGTATTCCTCCCTTCGACCAGGAACGATCACTTCATGGCAGAAGCTGAAGGACTTGTTGTTAACTAGCTTTCAAGGATTTCAGACGAAGCCGGTCACTGCTCAGGCTCTGTTCCAGTGCACTCAGGATCATGAAGAATACCTTCAGGCGTATGTCCGAAGGTTCTTGCGTTTGAGGGCACAGGCACCAACGGTGCCCAATGAAATTGTCATCGAGGCCATGATCAAGGGGCTTCGGCCAGGCCCGTCAGCTCAGTACTTCGCCAGGAAGCCTCCTCAAACTTTGGAGAAGCTCCTCCAGAAGATGGATGAGTACATTCGGGCCGATAATGATTTTCGCCAAAGAAGGGAGGAGGCTTTCAGGTTTTCTGAAATGACCAGGGGCTTCGGAGGGAGATTCTACCCGAGGCATGTGAGATCAATTCATAACTCTACACAAAATGATGATAGAGGAAGCCAGCAGCAAAGGCCACAATGCTCCTCACAGGCTTCGGGGCAACAGCAAAGCTCCTTTCGACCACCAGCTCCAAGAGGCAGAGGCGCAGGGGCTTTGGAGGAAGATTTGGAGACCAACCGAGAAGAATCTTTTGCTTATTCTGCGGTGAGAACAAAGGCCATACTACCAGGATGTGCCATGTTACCATTCAGAAGCAAAAGGAAATAGCTGAAGCCGCAGCACAACAAGCTCAGCCGAAGCAGGTCATGCATACAGCTTCGTATCATTCGCCTTACATCCCAGAATATGTGGGCAACCATCCTGCAGTCTCTGTTGCTTCGGCGAGTCAGCCCCAAGCTTCTTGGCAACAGCCTCCGCCTCCACCCCCGTTGCAACAAGGCCAGCAGCCAGAAGGGAGCCAGTATGCTCCACACCAGAGGGATTTCAGAGAGCAGTCCGAAGCTCGTACAGTCAATAGCACTGTGCCAGAGTCAAAGCACATCTATTGACGAATATCCTACCTTAATAACAATCTTTTTCATTCAGTTTTATTTTCTGTAATAAAGGACATTGTTTAGACTTCATGTAATTAGTTTCGTTGATTCCTACAAGAAAAATATGTTTTCTTCACAGGCTTGCGATAATAAAAAGGACCTTCGAATTATCTAAAATTCTTCGAAGCAACAAAAAGTCGTTCTAAGGAACGCAGAGTAAGTTTGACGAAGTCACAAAAAGTCGTTCCAAAGGGAGCGCAGTGTAAGTTTTCTGCTCCAAAGTCGTTCCAAAGGGAATGCAGAGCATACAGCGAAAAGTCAACGCTGATACCGCCTAAGTAAAAGGCGAAGCGCGAAAAGTCAACGCGAATACCGCTGAAAGTAAAAGGCGAAGAAGCTCCTAAGGGAGGCTTGCAGCGAAAAATAAACGCTGATTCCGCTGAAGTAAAAGGCGAAGAAGCTCCTAAGGGAGGCTTATAAAAGATTGTGTGTTTTATTGCAGGGATACGAATGTATCTTCGGAACAAACATCATCTCACATGACATAACATCATCGCATCATTTCGCATAGCATAAGCATCATACATCATTTTGCACATGGCACAAGAGGTGGACACATTATCAATTTACAGAAGAATGCTTTGAAAAAAGGGAGAAATCATAGTCACAAAAAGATACGTCATTAATCTTCGGAAGTGTAGCTTCGGAAAATATTATCACGAAGCCTGGATATTATTCATCAGAACATTGGATATTTTCTTCACGAAGCATGAAAAGAAGGGAAGGTGTTTTTTCGTCAAAGACTCAAAAGCGGTACGTGTAAAGTTTCATGCATCGTAAAGAATTGAGTAGCAAAAATAGATATATTACATTTGGGGTTACAAAATGTTACACTATATTACATTTCAGAAGTTTTTACAAAAATACTTAATCTTCTCTCAAAACGACTTCTGCAGCCTCATTCAGGAGCCGATTGACGACTTCGTCCATAATATCTTCAGCCATCTTTTTAATTTCGTCGTCCCCCTTCGGCTGAGGGCCCGAAGACGCTTTAGTTGGATCTGAAGCAAGGCAGGATACGGCTACATTGCTATTACAAATCGCAAACAAATCTTAAAGCCTAAAGAATACAACACAATAAAAACTATTAGTTAATACCTAATTGACCTTCGGCCTCTGCGCTCTTTTCAGCAGCCTCAGCTACTTCTCTAGCATCGTGAATGCCCTTTTCACTTCTTCGGATAATTTCTCCGGCCATTTCTCGGCCACCATTATCCCAGATATCGGTAAAAAATTTTCCACCAATTATACTAGCTTCGGCCGAAGGATCTCTTGCATCTTCAAAGGATAGACCAGCTTCGGACTGTGCTAAAATTTTCACATGTTCGCAGCCCTTCTTCTCTAAGATGGTGGCAATCCCTCTGGCGCCAGAGAAGGCACATATATCTCCTCGGCTATTTAAAATTTCTTCGAAGGCTTCAGCTTCGTGGTCAATCCATTCGATGACACCTTCGGGATTGCCTTTTGAAAAGTTTTCCTCACTTGAGAATGCGCCGACCTTGGCGAAGCTAGCCTTTAATTTCTTAACACAATCTATAGATTTGTTATAGCATCTCTTTTTGGACGAACGAAGCTCTTCAACAGTCACTTCTAGGTGATCTGCCCATTGATCGCTGAGTTCACGCTTTGTTTCTTCAAGTATGCGTTCTTCCTTGGCTCTGGCCAGCTGTTTCCGAAGGTCTTCAATTTCGCGCTTCTGAGCTTCAGCTTGACTTTTAAAAGCAGCTTCGTCTTCCTTTATTTTATTTATCAATGAGTATAATATTTTATCTTTTTCAAGACCTTCGTTCCTCAGTTCAATTACTTCGGAACGAAGGTTGTTCAGGGCTATAGTACACCCTTCGTCTTCAGCATCTTTCTGTGCCCTGAGGGCATTGCTAAGTATCAGGCCCTGCAAAGAGAAAGATGTCTGCGTCAATAGGTTTAAACAAACGAAAAATTTTGAATTCAACAAAAATACAAGGATTTCATTTGTCGCACCTTTAAGCTATTGTAAGCTAGGCTGTCGGCCAAATCGTTCTTTGACAACACCGAAAGTCCGTCTTCTAAAGTTGGGAATCCGAAGCTCCTGCTCATCTCCCGACAGACAGAAATTTCCTTGCTGTCGGGGAGACAATACAAGAAGTCGTCTTCCCCACTGCCATTGAATATTAACGCCCCCTTTGGATATTTCAGTTTTTGGGCGTAGTGCTGGGCCTCTTGTTCTTCTTTTTCTGATAATTTTTTCCACGAAGCATGACGAAGAATATAATCACGAGCTTTGGGGGGTGCTTCGGGGGCAATAACACTGGTGTCTTCAACAAAAGTTGGCTTTGCTATTTTTTCTGCCTCACTTTCCAAGGGTTTTATCTTTGAGGGCTCTGAGGGCCCAGCTTCAGCTTCAATCTCTTGCTCCGAAGCTTCAGAACCAGAAATTCCAGTTGTTGTTTCAGGAACAACAGCAGCCTTCTTCGGAGGTGTGCTTGAAGATTTGATCGTTTCCAGTACATCTAGCACGTTAGCCATTCTCTTTCTTTTCGGAGTCACTACTGGCACTTTTTGATTTTTCACTATCTCAATGTTTGCCGCAGGACTAAAAACTTCTGATGTTTTGGATCCCTCAGTTGCTTCTTTTACCTTTTCCATTTTTTCTGTGGACGGCGCTTCGGCCTTCTCTTTCATTTCTGATAGCAAAATCTTCGATTGTTTCAATTTTATCTTTGTTGGCACTTCGGCCGTTTCTGCGATTTCTGGCAGCAAGGTTGGCTCGGCAGGTTTTTCAGCTTCGGTGGCCGAAGGAGTTCCTCCGGTAAACTCAGGCACCGAAGCTGGTTCAATATAGCGCGGCCGATGTGTGAGGACCTTTATCTTCTTTCTTTTCGGTTCTGGCTCGCTAGGAGCAATTGCAGCTTCTTCCTTTGCGGAGTTTGTGCCTTTTCTCTTCTGCCTTCGAATGGGATAGCAATAGTCAGGGTAGACAAACCCGATTGCATCGAATACCCGATTCAGCCTCTTCTTCTTTCGGCCTCCGAAGGCTGCTGACATTGCAGTGTCTTCGGCCTTTGAGTAAGCCCCAAGCAGTTCATCACTTAAATTTTCAATACTTTTTAACCAGTCGTCATCTGGCTCGACGAATTTATCTCCAAATTTAAAAGTGTACTTCAACCTGATAAGTCCACCTTCGTCGGCCTCTTTTACGGTTTCTTGTGGCATTTCCCATTTCTCTGCAAGCGGCCATACCCTGAAGGCGATATGCTCTTGTACTAAGTCCCTCGTTCCAATAAAAGAATAGATAACTCCGAAGGCCCTCTGGCATTCTTCGGCAGCCTCACTCATTTCAACCTTCGGCCTCCGAAGGCCGAAGCTTTGCCAAATAGGGCGCATAATTATACCCTTGATATCTTCTCGTGCTGTCAGATCATTCTTCACATAGAACCATTCTGTCGTCCAGTCTCCGGGCCATCTCTTCCGAAAGGTTGGCACGGGGCAGCTTGACCCGGACCGAGAAACAAAACTGTAGCAGCCAAAATTGTTGTGATACTGTTCCTTACCCCAAGGTTTTGTTTCGTATGATAATTCATGTATATTGCAGAAGCTTTTTGCGTCAGGCTTCAGACCTTGGCTTCTCACGGCCCACACGAAGACATTCAGCTTTATAATCGCCTCGGGGGTAAGTTGGTGGAGATAAACTTCGAATATTTTCAGTACCTCCACAACGAAGCTGCTCAAGGGAAATCGCAGTCCAGCTTTCAAAAAGCTTCGGTACACCACGACTTCATTCTCTTCAGGGTGTGGGCAAGTTTTTTCGCCTTCATCGGCCCTCACAATGGACGAATCCCGGAAATACCTTCCTCTCATGTTGACAAGATGATTCTCTTTGATAGTTGATTTACCATAAACTGAATGGCTTGGTCGCCATGGACGATCTTCGGAGTCCTCGCCACCACTGTCCACATCATAGCTGTCACTGTGACCAGTATCTTCGGACAAACCTTCCAGAATCTCCTTGGTAATCTTTTCTGTATTGGTCTTTGACATCGCTATAAGAAACCCCAAGTTTTTCTCTTCGTCAAGGCTTAGCTTCATCTCAGCAACAGCCTTCTTATCTTCAGACATCTTCGGAGACGCTGAAAAACTATTTTCAATGCCGAAGCTTCAAAACCAAAAGCCTAGCAAATCGCAGTGCACAAGAGCTAAAAATTGAGTAAGCAGGAGCAGTCGGCCAGAAAGCGTGTCAAATGAGTTTGCGGTATGCCCGTATTTATACGCCAAGAGCGTTGAAAATTCAAAGACCCCGCTTGTCAGTGATTGTTGCTATTCTAGCAAAGGGAAGGTGTTTTTTCGGACCTTCGGCGTAAAGCCTTCGTTTATGTCGCAATCTAAATTCGTTATTTTAAACAAATTAATATTGCGAGGGGCTACTGTTGGGGACCTTCGGCTTCCGAAGGTCCTCAAAAACAGGATTTAACAGTATTTCTGGAGGTATAATGTGTGAGCAGGTACCTTCGAACTCAAGTCGGTATCACGGCAGGAGAAGATCAGGATAATACGAAGGTCTTGATACAACGCCGAAGATGTTTGCAGAAGAGCTTCGGCGTGGTTGCAGAAAATGAAACCGACTTAAAGATGAAAAGGCTATTCAGACCTCGATAGATTACTATAGAATTATTATCAAATGTAAAGGGCATGAATGTAATTTTGTATGGGTTGTACCCTGTGCCTATAAATAGGTGAACAGTACCCCCGTACTGTTCACGCTGACTTGGCATTCGCTTTTTGCGTCACGCTTGTATTGTCATCTCCTTCCGATTGAAGGTACACTTGTAATCCAACGATGTTTTTGTTTATGCCCGATAATAATATATGATTGTTCATATTGTCTTTTACATTCTTTACATTTCATCCTTCGTCGTTGATTGATGAATTTGTGAAGGTACGTCCTTCGTAACCTTCGTCCGTAAGCCATTACATCCCAAGGGAAATAATGCTTCGGAGGACGAAGGACTTTAACGATTAACATTTTTCCATGTTGCCTTGTTCTTAACTCATAGCACTTGAGAACAAGTCACCAACACCATTACAACATTGGAGAGCCAGGTGGGGTAAGCCACTGGCTCGATGAATTTAGCCTCTAGGAGGCGGTGCACCTCCGCCTTGGCAGCCTCTGTCTTTTCGTCGGACATTTTGCGAAGCCTCTGCTTTTTTGGTCGTACCGAAGGGTCAATTCCCAAGTTGTGCTCAATTATGGATCGGCTGACTCTGACCAGGTCGAGGGCGGACCAGGCGAAGACATCTTTATTCTTGGACAGGCAGCAGAGGAGTCTCTCTTCTTCATGCGAGGTGAGGTCTTCGCTGATGGTGACTGTCTGCTTGGGTGTGGCCTGATCGAGGGGGACAATCTTGGTCCCGTCTTGGCTCTGCAGCTGTGCCTTGTCGTGCTGTTTATCGGTTGGGCTGGCGGGCGCAGGGACCTCGCGCTGGGCCGTGAGGCAGTGCACGTTCCTCTGACCGGGCACGAAGTCCCGCTCTATGTTGCGCGCTGTCTGCTGGTTGCCGTAGACCGTAATGGCGCCTAGCGGACCTGGTATCTTCATACATAGGTACAGTCCGTGGATGGCGGCTTCGAACTTATTGATGGAGCCCCGGCCCATGATGGCGTTGTATGGATATACCATATCCACGATATCGAAAGTCACTTGCTCACTTCGGGCATTGGGTGCTACACCGAAGGAGAGGGGCAACTCTATTTTGCCGACGGGAAAGGTGCCCTTGCCGCCGAAGCCATACAACGGGTTGTCCGAAGGCTTGAGCAGGCTGTGGCTTATACCCATGCGGTCGAAGGCGTGGAGGAAGATGATGTCCGCTTGACTGCCGTTGTCGACTAGGACTTTGTGTAGGTCCCAGCCTGCCACGCTGCAATTGATAACCATAGCGTCAATGTGGGGGGCGCTGCGCAGGTCGACATCTCGTGCGTCGAAGGTTAGCGGTATGTGGGACCACTTTGTCTGCACGACTGGGCCAGTGACGGCGACATGGTTGATGCTGCGGTAGTGGTCCCGCTTCTGCCGCTTGGTGTCGAAGTCAGTGCTGGACCCCCCAGTTATCATGTGAATGACTCCGCGATATGGTGGATCGGCGAAGTCTTCCTGCTTTGGGGCGTGGGGGATGTTTTGATGCTGCTGGTGTGGTGGTGGGGGTGGAGGAGGTACGATTTGTACTTCCTGATGGTGTTGGTAAGCGTGGTGCGGTGGATGCGGGGCGGGAGCGTGGATATATGGTGGAGGGGGTTGCTGGTAATTGTGCGCGACAATTCTGGGGTTGTCGGCTGGCTGCGCCCATGCCATTCTGTCTCTGGTGGCCTTCGTTTCGGGGCAGTCTTTGGTTTGGTGGGCGCAGTCTTCGCCATGGAAAAGGCAGTAGAATCGGCGCGGCGGCTGCGCACGCCCTCGACCCCTACCGCGAGTTCCATTTCCGCGGCCCTGGGGGGGATATTCCTGGCGACGAGGGGGGTCAGCAGCGGGATGCTGGTTGGCGATGTTGTGCACATGCTGCTGACTGCGGCCATCTCGACCGGAGTCTGGCTGCGGAGTCCTCGTCCACGTGCGGCTGGACTGCGGGGCATCTTTGGGTTTCCGCTGTGACTCAACCTTGCGCTGGTGGAGCTCTTCGGACTTGGAATATTTTTCAAAGAGCTGATATAGCTCCTGGAGGTTCTTGGGCGGATCTCTGATACAGTGGCTGTAGAGGACGCCGGCGCGAAGGCCACTGATGGCGTAGTGGATAGCGATCTGATCATCAACGGAGGGCAGCTGTGACTTGAGTGTTAAGAATTTGCGGTAATACTCCCGCAGAGTCTCCTTTTCCAGCTGCTTGCAGAGCGAGAGCTCGGCCAAGGCGTCGGTGTCTGGGCGGTACCCTTGGAAGTTGAGCAGGAACTTATCCCTGAGACTTCTCCAGGAATCAATGGACAGCGGGGGCAATCTGGTGAACCAGGTGAGAGCTGGGCCCTCTAGGGCGATGATGAAAGACTTCGCCATTGTGGCGTCGTCCCCTCCGGCGGATGCAACGACGACCTGATAACTCATTATGTATTGCGCCGGGTCGGTGCTGCCGTTGTACTTGGGGTAGGTCCCTGCTCGGAAGTTAGCTGGCCAAGGCGTCACTTGCAGGTGTGGCGCCAGGGGACTTCGCTCGTCGAGGTAGTTGACCCCTTGGAATGGCGCGGCGTGCTGGAAGGTGTAGTCGCGCTGGGGGAAACGCGGGTCTTCTGGTTGTGCTCGGTGTTGCAGGGGTGGCCCATGCTGGAGGCCGAGGTGGCCCTCGCGTGTGTCTTCCAGTTGTGTGCGCTGCTGGAGGGGTGGCCCTTGCTGCAGGCCAAGGTGGCCTTCGCGCTGCATCAGCGCGATCTCGCGCTCGAGGTCTTGGGCCTTCTGCTCTTCGTCGCGTATCATTTGCCGCACTTTGGCTAGTGCGGACACACGCTGGCGCTTGGCCTCCAGTATCTCTTTCTGCCTCTGGAGATTGCGGTTCTTGAGGCGCAGGGCGCGCAGCTGTAGCTGTTCTTCCGCTAAGACGCCGAGGACTTCGCCATCCTCGGTGAGGTCCGCGCCTTCCAGTGGGGCGAAGTCTGGGGGTGGCTGCGACTGTCCTTCAGGGCCGCAGGTGCGGAAAGTGTCGTCTTCGCAGGTGCGGGGAACATTGTCTTCAGTGGCCTCTTGGTGGGTGGATTGGGTGAGGGCGAGGGCCTTGCCCTTTCTTGCGGCGAGCAGTGCTGCCTTCGCAGCCTCGTCAGCCTTCGGGTTAGCTCTCTTGGGTGCCATCGCCGGTGGTTTTCTCGTAGCACGAACGGTGGGCGCCAAATGTTGGAACTTGCTCTCAGTCGCAAGGAGGCCAACAAGGGTGAACAGTGATGACAACAGGGTTACGTGCTAGAAAGCGATAGCTCTGTTGATCTGGCCTCTCACGGGCACTGTGCAGGGGTATTTATAGGTACCTGTGCGCCCAGCACCTTGTGCTAAGGACGCATGTGCCCTCAACTACCTAGGTTATCCCTAGAATATTCCCATAAAGCGGGGTTACAGACTGTAATTACAGGGATGCCTTTACAAATTAGGCCCGTAACGCACGGCGGCCACGCAGGGCCCGTTACAATGGGCCGGATCGCACGTGGGCCTCTGAGCTGGACGAGGCCGCACTGTGGGATGACTTCGTCGCTGGTCTTCGTCTGGTGCCGATCATGCGAAGGGTGTCCCTGCCTGTTTTGTCTGTTAGACCAGCGGTTGCAGCGAAGACTTCGAGCGAAGGGTGGCGTCTTGCCTTCGCCCCAACATGGAGGTCAGTCTTCTCCCCCTCCAGCGTGGCCACCTTGTCCGCCAGCTTGCGGCACTGCTGTCGGCGGCCGACTTCTCCCGGACGGCGTCAGCATGTTGCGTCCGAAGTCTCTCGACTTCGGCAGACACAACTGCCGTCAGGGCCCCCGACGCCGCGCGGTCTGCGAAGTCAGCCGCCTGCAAGACACACATAAGACCACAGCCCCGGCGCAGCCGGTAAAAAAAACCGAAGTCTAGCTCAACGTACCTGACTTAGCGCCTCCTTCATCTCCTTCAGCCGGCGGGACACAGCTCCCGCCTCGTCCCTCACAGCAGTGAGTGCCGGCATCTCACCGCCAGCACTAAGAGCACCGCCCTTCGCCTTTGGCACTACGGCAGTCACCGCAGTCGCCGCAGTCGCCGCAGCAGGCGGAACAACGACAAGTTGGCCTTCGTCCGACCCTGCGATGTATCAACAAATTACAAAAAAAATCGAGCCAACGGCTTACCAACAAGATAGTCCTCCACACTAATGTCGGTGGCGAAGTCGGCAACGCGCTTGCCCGGCGGCGGCAAACCTCGGCCCGCCTTCGCGGCCTCCGGCACCCTGCTGGACGTCGGTGCAGCCTTCCCAGACTTAAAACCACCGGCGGCAGTCGCAGCCTCCGGCGCCCTGCTGGATGCAGGGACGGCCGACTTCGCCGCCAGCGGCGGCTGGCCTCCGCCGGGGGCAGCAGCCTTCGCAGCCCCCCGCTGCCTCTTCGGCCTGGCTTCATGAAGCCTGACGACCGCCTGGTGCTTCTGTGCAGCTCCCTGGCGATCCTTGTCCATCACTGCCGACACAACAGTAGCAATATTCCGCCCGTAAGGAAACACTTTCCATTCACGAACCATGCGAGATGTAAAAAAGTCTTCGCCGGCCGCGCGGGGGATAGGAACATTCCTAGGCCACCAACCCCCGGTAACCCTCAACATTCGCGCCGAAGACTCCCGGAGCTCGGGCGAAGTCATCCTTCCCCCCGGGGCCGCGCATGTCCTCATCAATTCTCTAGCAAAACCATCGGAAACCCCAAGTCCTCCCATCGCAGTACCTAGTTTCCTCTTCTTAGAGGACGGGGCGGCCGCCGGCGCGGGGTCGTCTCCAGACTCTACCACCGGCTTCTTCCCGCGACGATCCACATCGTCTTGGCCGGGATAACCGCCATACGGCAGTCGATTCAATTCAAAAACCCTGTTCAAACGGTCATTCGACCCGCGGATATCCCAGCTACGCTGGCCCTCTGTCCTCGGCACGTACCGACCAACGATCCGCACCGCCCCATCCTCCGCCTCACGCACAAAGGCGGCCGGATCGCGGCTTTGCAGATCCAGCGCGAAGACAGGACTTCGCACCAGCTTCCCACCATGGGAAGGCATCTGGCGAGGGCACACTTCGCCCAACGCCCAGCCATGCGCCAAAGGCCATACCCCGTACGCCACAAATTCCTCAACCAAGTCGCGCCCACTGCTCAGACTGGCGGCGCGCCGAAGGGCCCCTTCGTCCGCATCCTCCTCCGCCACTTCAAAAGGCGGGTATGCTGAGTAAAAATGCGAGCACATCTCGGACACGGGGAGCCCCGGATGGTCTTCGACGGTACCCTCCGCGACGTAGAACCAAAATTCATGCCAATTGCCCCACTTGTTGCGGGCGCAAGGAACCAACTCAACTACCTCCATCGTGGTCTTGCCGGTCTTCGGCGTAAATGTACAGGTCCCAAACTGGGCAACTTCATCTCCAATCATCCTCTTCTGCTAGTGCAGGCAATAGTACTTCACGAAGACTTCGACTGATGGCTGTCCGCCGTACGAAGTCGTCGCCCAGACATACTTCGACAGAGCCACCACGGCATTCGGAGTCAACTGATGGATCTGAACGTTAAATCTGCGCAGGACTTCTCCAACAAATCGGTGCGTAGGCAGGCGGAGACCGGCGGTGAAGAACGCCTCGAACACAACCAACTCGCCTTCCGGCGCGGGGACTTCCTCCGTCCCCGGGACACGAGCGACTCCGCCACCAAAGTAACCCAGCCGCTGCATATCTTGCACGCGGACCGACGACATCCGCGACACACCAAAATCCACCGTATCGCCGGCGTGCAACTCCTCCGCCGCCAAAGTACTCAGCGTTTCCTCAGACGATGCGTCGGCCGGCGGCGTAGCGGCAGCGGAAGAAGAAGAGGTCGGCATCGCTACGTACCGTCGGCGGCGGCGGGCAGTCTGCTTCACTCGAGCCAGATCTCCGGCGAACAAGAGCAAGGAGGGCAGACAAGCAGCCAGACGGTGGAAAAGGTGGCTAGGGTTTTCACGGAGCGCGGAAAGTGAAGTTCAAAACGCGCCGCCCCCCGCCCCCTTTTATACACAGGGCGCGGCGCTTTGGGAAACCCGCAGTCCAACAGTACGGTGTCAATCAACGGTCATGTCAAAAACCCCCGCGGAACCAGTTCGAGCGAGGGCAGCGTCTCCGCCATCTAGCGACGTCTTCGGCACCAGATGACTTAGTCGAACTGGTCCCTCGGAGGGCAAATGTTGGGGCGAAGGCAAAGACGCACCCTTCGCTCGAGGCCTTCGCTGCAGTCGTTGGTCCAACAGAGACAAGACAACGGGCAGGGACACCCTTCGCCCCATACGACATCAGATGAAGACCTGCGACGAGGTCATCCCACCGTGCGGCCTCGTTCAGCACGCAGGCCCACGTGTGATCCGGCCCATTGTAACGGGCCCTGCGTGGCCGCTGCGTGCTACGGGCCTAATTTGTAAAGGCATCCCTGTAATTACAGTTTGTAACCCTGCTTTATGGGAATATTCTGGGGATAACCTAGGTGTCTGAGGGCACATGCGTCCTTAACACAGGACACTGGGCACTCAGATACCTATAAATACCCCCGCACAGTGCCCGTGAGAGGCTAGATTAACAGAGCTATTGCCATCTTGTTCGAGAACCCTGTTTACGTCACTACACCTACCGTTGGATCCCCTTGCAGCAGAGAGCAAGTTCCAACAATCATCATTTACAGCCAACCGTTAAGCATTTGTGGCCGACGGATATTCGATCGACGGTCGTGGTTTAACTTACGTGAGATCGAATTCAAATCACAGGATTACGATCGGACGACCCAAATTGATCAGGTCAAAACGGTATTCTCGTTCTAATCTCAATCATTCGTTAGCCAATCGACGATCCAAACTCTATCTTCTACCTCCGGCCCGAGGTGGCGCTGTTCGCCCACCGCGGCCACGACCCACCAATAAAAGCCACCCCGACGACCCTAAAAGGGAAATGTGCCTTTGGGCCATTTCTATAAATGTTTTGGTGATTAGATGACCAACACAAATTACATTGGTTCATAAGCGCTAAGTGGTTGAAAGATGCAAATCAAAGAATCAAGGTATGTCCCCGGCCTTAGTAAATTATTTTTGGATACTAACTAAGTGCCAGCAATCTTGCCAAATCAAAAGAAATTGGATTGGAGAAGTTTGGCATGAGTTCAGCCAAACATGCAACAGCCTGAAGTGCACCGGACTGTCCGGTGCCTAGGCTAGCCCCGGCGATGAACTCGTCGCTCTCGAGAAAAAGACGAGGGCGCTTCAGCTAAAAATCACCAGACTGTCCGGTGCGCCAATGGCGCTCGCGGCCAACGGTCGGCAGCGTGATCAACGGGCGTCACGTGGCCAGAGCCAACGGTCACTTAGTCGCACTGGACTGTCCGGTGTGCACTGGACATTGTCCGGTATGCCATGAGGACCGAGGGTGCAACGGTCAGCTTCGCTAGAAAAGGAAGGAGATCGGGCACTGGACAGGGACTGTTCATGTCCGGTGGTGCACCAGACTGTCCGGTGCGCCATCCGACAGAAGGCAAGAATTTCTTTCCAAATGGATCTCCAATGGCTCCTAGCTGCCTTAGGGCTATAAAAGAGACCCCTAGGCGCATGGAGCACTACACCAAGCATCCATTGAACATTCTAAGACGCCTAGACTCCGCAACCACGCAATCAGATCATCGTGTTTGAGATTTGAGCACCGTTTGAGTTGTAAACTCCCTGCGTCGTGTTTTGTGCTCACGTCTTGACTTGTGTGCGTGTGTTTGCTTCGATTCTTGCATGTGTTTTCTTCCCTCCCTTACTCTTGTGCCTTGTGTTGTGATAAACTTTGTAAGGGTGAGAGGCTCCAACTTGTGGAGATCCCTCACAAACGGGAAAACTACTATAAGGAAGAAACCGTGGTATTCAAGTGGATCATTGGATCACTTGAAAGGGGTTGAGTGCAACCCTCGTCCATTGGGACGCCACAACGTGGAAGTAGGCAAGTGTTATACTTGGCCGAACCACGGGATAAAATCATTGTGTCTCTTATGTCGCTCTTTTGTGTGATTGGTTTCTTCTCTTGAGTTCTCGCTTAATCACTTGTGCTATTGTTCCTAAGTTTAATACTCATTCTAAAGGAACAATCAAGTGAAGAGTTCTCTCCTAGCATCTTGGTTTTGATTTAACTAACATTTCATAACCAAGTTTAGACTATTTAGTATTTGATTTCACAAGATCACCTTTTCACCCCCCCTCTAGGTGCTCTCAATTGGTATCAGAGTCGTACTCTTCATCAAAGGGACTAACCGCCTGAAGAGATGGATCCTAAAGGCAAGGGGATGGTGATCAACGATAAGGAGAAGGAGTCCCTCTTCAACGAGCCAAGGGACGACAAGCCCACTGACTCAGGCTCGAGTCACAAGAAGAGGGACGGGAAGAAGAAGAGGCGCATTAAGAAGATTATCTACTACGACAGTGACGCCTCCTCTTCTTCACCAAGGGATGACGACGACGAAGACTCTTCGTCGAAAAAGAAAACGATTAATCAAAATTACTCCTTTGATTATTCTTGCATCCCTTACAATTCAAATGCTCATTTACTCTCTATTCCACTTGGAAAACCCCCACACTTCGATGGAGAGGACTACTCATTTTGGAGTCATAAAATGCGTAGTCACTTATTTTCTCTCCATCCTAGCATTTGGGAAATTGTTGAATATGGAATGCATTTTGACAACACTGATAACCCTGTGTTTATCAATGACAAATACATAAAAATGCCCAAGCCACTACTGTTTTGCTAGCATCTCTATGCAAGGATGAATACAAAAAGGTCAGCGGCTTGGACAACGCCAAACAAATTTGGGATACCCTCAAGATCTCTCACGAGGGTAATGACGCCACCATGATTACCAAGATGGAACTGGTAGATGGAGAGCTGGGGAGGTTCGCTATGATAAGGGAGAGGAGCCAACACAGACGTACAACAGGTTCAAGGCACTTGTCAACAAAATCCGAAGCTACGGGAGTACAAGATGGACAGATCATGACGTCGTCCAACTCATGCTCAGGTCATTTACTATTATTGATCATCATCTTGTAAACCTTATTCGTGAGAACCCAAGGTACACCAAGATGATGCCCGAGGAAATCCTCGAAAAATTCGTAAGTGGGCGTATGATGGTGAAGGAAGCAAGGTATGTGGACGATGCTCTAAATGGACCGCTTCCTCTCCAAGGGTCGTAGCCCGTTGCTCTCAAAGCAACCAGCAGCAAGGAGGCGCTACCTAGCAAGGTAGCACAAGTGGAGGCTGTCGGGCTCAACGAGGATGAGATGGCACTCATCATCAAACGATTCAAGACCGTCTTGAAGGGACGCAAGGAGTATCCCAACAAGAACAAATCAAAGGGAAAGTGCTCTTGCTTCAAGTGCGGTAAGTCTGGTCATTTTATAGCACAATGTCCTGATAATAATGATGACCAGGCACAAGAGAAGTATGGGAAGAAGGAAAGAAAGAAGAATTACAGGAAGGCTAAGGGGGAGGCGCACATTGGGAAGGAATGGGACTCCGACTGTTCCTCATCTGACTCTCAAGATGAAGGACTAGCTGCCTCGAACTTCAACAAGTCTTCACTCTTCCCCAACGAATGACACACGTGCCTCATGGCTAAGGAGAAGAAGGTACATATTCGAGATACTCCTAAATATTTGTCTTCTAGCGATGAGAAATCCTCTGATGATGAGATAGATTATAGTGATTTATTTAAAGGATTAGATAGATCTAAGGTAGACAAAATAAATGAACTAATTGATGCTCTTAATGAACAGGATAGATTGCTAGAAAAGCAAGAAGATATTTTGTATGAGAAACATGATAAGTTCATTAGTGTTCAAAAATCTCTTGCTCTAGAAGTTAAGAAAAATGAAATACTATCCTCTGAATTGTCTACCTGTCATGAATCTATTTCTAGCCTAAAGAATTTAAATGATGATTTGAATGCTAAGCTAGAGAAAGTTAATGTAACTAGTTCATGTGTAGAGCTTGTTGTTATTTGCAATAGATGTAAAGACTTTGATATTGATGCTTGTAATGAACATGTTTCTACCATTACTAAGTTAGACAATGATGTTGCATGTCTTAATGCTCAACTTAAGACTTGCAAAGAAAGTTATGAGAAACTAAAATGTGCTAGGAATGCCTACACCATTGGTAGACACCCCTCAATTAAGGATGGACTTGGTTTCCAAAAGGAGACCAAGAACCTAACAAGCCAAAGGACCTCCGATCTTAACAAGGAGAAAGGGAAGGTTCCTATGGCTAATAGTTCTCAAAAGAACCATGCCTATTTGTATAAGAAAATTTCTAATGTTGCTCATGATAGGTGGTATAATCATGCTGCTTTACCTACTTACCATAATTCACATGTTATGTTTGTTTCTAGCTTCCCATATGTTCATGGTAGGAGTAGGCCTAGGCGTAATCTTGTTATTTCTCATACACCTAGGAAAGTAAACACTGGTCCAACTACTACCTATCATACATGTGATGCTTCATTTGTATTGTCTTATAAAAATGCTAAAGTAGTTGCTAGAAAGTTGGGATCTAAATGCAAGAGAGACAAAACTTGCATTTGAGTTCCAAAATATGTTGTAACTAACCTTGTTGGACCCAACAAGAGTTGGGTACCTAAAGCCCAAGCTTAATTACCTTGCAGGTTTATGCATTCGGGGGCTCAAGCTGGATCATTGATAGCGGATGCACAAACCACATGACGGGGAAAAGAAAATGTTCACCTCGTACGTTAAGAATAGGGATTCCCAAGATACTATCATTTTTAGAGATGGGAACCAAGGCAAGGTCAAAGGCTTAGGCAAAATAGCCATCACAACCGAGCATTCGATCTCTAATGTGTTTTTAGTATAATCGCTCGGGTACAATTTGTTGTCTGTAAGCCAATTATGTCATATGGGTTATAATTGTTTATTTACAAATATTGATGTATATGTCTTTAGAAGGAGTGATGGTTCATTAGCCTTTAAGAGTGTATTAGATGGCAAGCTCTATTTAGTTGATTTCTCAAAAGAGAATGACGATCTAGATGCATGCTTAATTGCTAAGACTAATATGAGTTGGCTCTGGCACCACCGTCTAGCACATGTTGGAGTGAAGAACCTTCATAAACTTCTAAAGGGAGATCATGTGTTAGGATTAACCGATGTCTGCTTTGAGAAAGACAGACCTTGTGCAACGTGCCAAGCAGGTAAACAGGTGCGAAGCACTCATCAAAGCAAGAACGTGATGACAACAACAAGACCACTGGAACTCCTCCACATGGATCTCTTCGGCCCCATTGCCTATCTCAGCATCGGGGGAAGTAAGTATGGTCTTGTTATAGTTGATGATTTTTCCCGCTTCACTTGGGTGTTCTTCTTGCAGGACAAATTCGAAACCCTAGGAACCCTAAAGCGCTTCTTAAGAAGAGCTCAAAATAAATTTGAGCTAAAGGTGAAGAAGATAAGAAGCGATAATGGGTCTGAGTTCAAGAATCTACAAGTTGAAGAATAACTTGAGGAGGAAGGCATCAAGCACGAGTTCTCCACTCCCTACACACCACAACAAAACGACGTGGTAGAGAGGAAGAACTTGAGAACAACTTCAATACGACCTTGTAATCTTCCATTAGAACCTCCATCCTTTGTAGCAACACAAGGTTAAAAGTACCATTCCGAGATGGCATCTCTGGCCGGGTCGTAGGTGAACTGGGGCTTGTCCTCCATGGGTGCACGGAAGAAGACGAGCCTTGTCTCACGCACCGCATCGAGGAGCTTCCAAGGCATGCCGTGTCCGTGGCCGACCACGTGAGAGGCGTCCTCCGCTACCCGCTTGCCACCCTCGTCGTCGACCTCTGTGTATTCTGTAGGACCTTCCTCCTCCACGTCTTTTGCAGGGCGATGGCGATGGCTCGGTCAGCCTCAGCGACGACTCGGAGCGCCTGTCAAGGCAGGGAGGATGAGGGGCACGGCCTCGCCAATGGACACCCCCTTTGCCTCTCTTGCTTGAGCGCGATGAACATGGGGCCAACGAACCACAGCGCGGTGGGGTGGTCCAGCACGTGCTGCAGGAGGCCCTCGTCCAGTAGGCGAGCGGTGACAAGATAGGTGCCAATGGAGACGAGCACCCCGACCGCCTTGCCCACAGTGCATAGAGGTCGGGGGGCGCCGGTGGGGTTTCCCTCTGGTAGGAACAACGTGGAGGTCGCACCCGCTGTCGCCAGCCCCAACTGATACAACAGGACCTCGCGCATGTCGGAGTCCTCTAAAGTCCAGGGACCGTAGGCACCGCCAGACCCTACGGTTTGCACGAGGGAGGTTGGCGCCGCGGCGGGGATTTGATGCTTGATTCCGTAGGAGCCAAGGGAGGGCAGCGTGGGGATCGTGTGCGTCGAGGGAGGGAGTGCGTGTATTGGCCAGTTGGCAAAACAAGGTAACAGACTACTCTTACCTTATTAATAAGTAGTAGAGATATATAATTAGGGTGGATGGAGACATAGTAGAAAGGCCTTTAGTCCCTCAAATCTAACGAGCCTAAGATCTTATATGCAAGTAGGGTGGATGGAGACATAGTGGAAATAGCTTGAAGCCAAAAAGCTGGTAGCTTGAAGCATCTGGCACAGAGTTCGGAATATGCTCTTTGTTAACCTTTATATGCAAAAGATATTGACACCTCTCCTTCAGCATCAGCATATTGCCATGTCTCACCAATCAGCATATTGCCATGTTTACCAATCTCTCGTCAATAGTGACCGGTTATAAATCATACATACAGTGGTACCATCAGGAAAGAATTTTGGTTACAAATCATCACAATTCTTATCCGAATATAAGAGTTGTTTCATCAGAAAAACAAATTTTAGTTATAAATCATCACAGTTCTCTGAGTATAAAAGAATGCTGAAATCATTAACAAGTACACCAAGAGCTGATCCATGCTTGGCAGTTCACATTAAAGGTGGTACAAGTAAAGAAGCACGAAACGGAATTTCAGTTTTATAGCATTATCATGGATCCCATAACATAACAGCTGAAACAAGGATTAAGCAGAGGCGCCACGGGATTCACAGATCCACACCTAAACCGCTAAATTAAAACCGCGAGGGACACAGACACAAACGACTTGAAGACTCAACTAAGACCACCACTCAGATCGCCATCATCTTATTCAGATCGAAGGAAATGAAAAGGGACGGACGCAGGCGGAGTCGACGATGACGGAGGGAGGGCAGCCGGACAGACCAGAGATCTAGAGCTGGCCACAGTCAGCGACCTTCACCTCCTTGGAGGTGGCGCCGCTGCGGGAGCCCACCTTCTCGATGGCCTTGACGACCTCCATGCCCTCGACGACCTGGCCGAAGACGACGTGCTTGCCATCCAGCCAGGGGGTCTCCACGGTGCAGATGAAGAATTGAGAGCCGTTGGTGTTGGGGCCGGCGTTGGCCATGGAGAGCACCCCGGGGCCGGTGTGCTTGCGGACGAACTTCTCGTCGGGGAACTTCTCGCCGTAGATGGACTCGCCGCCGGTGCCGTTGCCGCGGGTGAAGTCGCCGCCCTGGCACATGAACTGGGGGATGACGCGGTGGAAGGTAGAGCCCTTGTAGTGGAGCGGCTTCCCGGACTTGCCCACGCCCTTCTCGCCCGTGCACAGCGCGCGGAAGTTCTCCGCGGTCTTGGGCACCTCGTTGGCGTACAGCTCCATCACGATCCGGCCGGCTGGGGCACCGCCGACGGTCATGTCGAAGAAGACGTGGGGGTTCGCCATCGAGATCCGAAGCTAGGGTTTGGGGAAATTTTTCCTTCTCTATCCGCGGCTGTGGTGTGATCTGATCTGATTTGTGGGGAGAGCTGGTGCGGTAAAATAGCCGGCCGCAAGGGAGCACCGGGGTTCGTTTGCGTCGAACCAACGCGACCCTCTCTGCCGCAGATGCTGGTGGTGGTCCCGGCTCGCGCCGTTCGTTCAAGGGGCCTACTACACGCCAAGCCGAAGCCGTTCGTCCACTTCAATTTCCTTTTCCTCCTTCGTTACTGCGCGACCGGACGCCGTTCGGTGGGGCCAAACTCCACTCACGTGGAGACAGCGGGACCAGGCAGGCAGGCAGGACAATCGCGGGCCTATTGAATTGAAGGCGTTATATATGGATTCAAAGAGATTTTAACCTACTAGAAATTAAAATTCCTTCAATTATCTTCAATTAATATGAATTATGGTAGAACGGACATAGCCTGAAGGGGCTAGAGGGATGAAACCTTTGTGGTTCTGTGTTTGGTTACGCCAATTTCAAATATTTCAATTATAATTACGGATATTAAATAAAGTTTGATTATAAAACTAATTATCCAAATGAATACTAAAAGATAAGACATATTATAAATATTTAATATAATTTAATTATAAAACTAATTATACAAACAAGGACTAAACGAGTGTTGAGCACCAGAATTGACACCTCGATGGTCGGACGGTCCTCGATTAGATTAATTCAGGCTAGAATCCTGTGTGTGGTTATCCTAACAACCCCGTGGGAAATTGTTGGATCTCGCCTATGAACGAGTCCAGACCTCCCTCATATATATGAAGGTGGTATGGTCGATTAAGAATACACAACAATTGATCTACTCAAATCTACCTTATGCACTAGGAATAGGAGTAATTTAGTCTTAGTTGTAGTTTTCCAACTTAATCTTTACCTTTCATTGGCTCGACGTCATTCAGAGGCGTCTTAGATAGTCTGTTGACAACAAGACAACCCTAAGATCTTTCCTCCCCGACGGGGTCCCTCCCGAGAGGTGAGATCTAGGCTCTGCAGTGTAACACCCCTGGTGTTACGATAACTAAAACCCTGACATGTCATCGTAAGTATTTGCATTAACTTGCTTGTTACACCTAGAGTGCATTCATTAGGTCAATTTTTTCAAAAATGTGATGGTTGTGTATTTGAGTACATGACTTAGCTTGAGAACCTAACTTAAGTTAAGTGGGAGTACATCATCTTTAAAGCAAGTGATAGGTTGACTCGGAGTTTTAAGTGCTAAAGACAAGTCTTAGAATCTAGAGTGACCTTGACTTGATGTGTAAATCGAGTGGGAGAAACAATTGAGGTGTTGGATCAACTTCAAGACACTAAATCGAGCCCAAAGGTGAAATGGTGATTGGTGAGTAAACAAAGCAACTTTTGAACCAAGGATATTTTGGCCATAAGTTCTGAAAACCAAAGTTAGATCTTAGGTTAAGTAACAACTTTGCTTTTAGAAGTGGATCAAAGTTGAGAGGTGGTTTGGAGAAACAATAGTCAAGTAGAAACCCTGAACTAGTCCTAAAAAGGAAATACAAAATCTAGAGAGAATTAGCTAAAATTCCATATACATAAGATGTAGAGCTTGGAAAGGTGAACAAATTTTATATTTTGAGATTTCCATGTTGTGTGAAGAAATTTGGAGTAATTTGCAAAAGTTTAGATTTGGGTCAATTTGGATTCAACACAGAACAATTGGATTTAGCTATTTTTGGACCCTTGTAACTTTTAAACTAAGGACTTTCGGTTAAATGTTGCTATACCAAACCTGTAAAGTAACTATAGGAGAACCATCTTTATTAAGTGTGATAGCCCGAAAACTATATGAAACTAGGTGAAAAAGTGGTTTAAAGTAGGGATGTCAGGTTTTAGGATTTCAGACTTAGTGCAAATTGAGAGTCTGAATTTGTGTGTTTTGGTGCAGGTTTGGAGCTCTCTGCTGCTCTATCCATTGAGTTATAGCTTATGGCCATTATAACAAAAATGTAGAGTTGTTATAGGAGTACAAGTTTGATTAAGTGACCTGACCCAAAAACTATATAGAACTGAGTGTAAAGCTTGCTCAAAAGTGGGCTATTAACTTCTAGGTTTCAGACTAAGCTAATTGGCTAAGTTCTGAATTTCAGTAAACTTTAGCCATGTTTGGACCTTTGTACTAGCTAACATGTAGGGAATTAAATTAGGTCTCTTATAACAAAGCAATAGATCTATAGTAGAAGACCAGGTTTGGTTAAAGGCCATACCCTTGAAGTGTCATGTACGACCGACCCTACGTCAGGCAACGGCGTGCCCGAGATGTGCGGCGTGCGCGTGAGCGCGCCCAGGAGGCAACAACCACCAGCTCTAGTGGATAGGATAGAAACTAGACAAGTTTGTTTGCATGCCTAGAATTAAGGATAGAAACTAGATAAGTTTGTTTACATGCCTAGAATTAAGGGTTGTCTGCATGCCTAGAATTAGGGAGCAGTTAGCTCCATGCGGTTAGGCTTAGGGGCCTATATATTCCTGTAACAAGACCTGAGTTGGAATCAAGAAAGTTCATTATCCAAATCTCTCTCTAAACTAAGCCGGCGACAGAGTGGCATAACCTCGCTAGAGAAGACGACGGACCGCGGCTATGATCTTCGTAGCCGAGGGCCACCTACCCTAGACACTAAGGCCCTTGACAACCTGGTATCATGGTCACACCGATCCTACTCATCCACCTCCGCCGATGTCGAGTCCGCCGCTAGCGCTCCACTCAGCCCTACCGTGCCACCACAAAGCCCACCACCCTCCCCACCTTCAGTCGCATCCTCCAGTTCACCCATGGCTGAACCATCCAATACCGACCTCGCCAAGATGATTGAGCAACTCAACGGCTTCATTGCCACGCTGTAGTCCAAAGTCACCGTGCTGAAATGCGACAAGGAGAAGTCATCAGGGGCGAGCGGGGGCGGCGTTCCTGATGGCCAGCACCACCACGATCGGCCACCCAAGTTCCAAAAGATCGACTTTCTCGCTTCGACGGCATGATCGATCCCTTGCTCTTCGTCAATCGTTGCGAATCCTACTTCCATCAGCAGCGCATCATGGAGGAAGAGAAGGTCTAGATGACTTCATACCATCTTGAAGACGTGGCACAACTCTGGTATATCTAGATGCAGGAGGACGAGGGCACTCCTCGATGGAGCCGATTAAAAGATCTCCACCTGCGATTCGGGCCGCCTACCTGATCTGCGCCACTCTTCGAGCTCGCCGAGTGCCGGCGCACGGGGTCCGTTGAGGACTACCAAAACTGCTTCCAAGCGTTGTTGTCTCAAAGCGGCCCATTAGGGAGGTGCAACACATCTAGCTCTTCACAAGCGGCCTCCTACCACTGCTCAGCCACGTGGTACACATCCACAATCCGCAGTCGCTTCCGGCAGCAATGAGGCTAGCACGCCAAGTGGAGCTGATGGAGCTTGAAAAGGGGCCCCTAGTCCCTGCCAGGGCCACACCACGCGCTCTGCTACCCGTTCTGGCTCCCCGTCACCTTCCAGCGGCCACCCAGCCCCTGGCCCTTCTAGTGCCACCACCAGCGGGTGCTGTGGCGGGCGCAGCCCCAGCTCGGGGCGAGGGCAGGCACCTGTCACCGAAAGAAATGGTGGAATGGCGCTGTCAGGGGTTGTGCTTTAATTGCAATGAGAATTATTCGCGTGGCCACAACCAATTTTGCAGGCGCATTTTCTTCATCGATGGCGTGGAGATCGAGGACGCCGATGATACAACCCAAGGCACTGACGGTGACGCTCCCTACTTCTCCCTGCAGGCCCTCGCGGGGGTGCCCGTGGCTGACACCATGTAGATCACAGTCGTGCTCGGTGCCGCCTCACTGGTCGCCCTCCTCGACTCTAGCAGCACCCACAACTTCATCTCCGAAGCAGCGGCATGGCGCACGGGACTGCCACTTCACCATCAACCACGCCTCATCGCCATGATTGCCAACGGCGAGCGGGTCACCTGCGTCGGGGTCATCCATGATGCCCCCTCACCATCGAGGGCGCCCCATTCTCGGCCGATCTCTTCGTCATGCCGCTGGCCGGGTACGACGTCGTCCTCGGCACACGGTGGCTAGGCTAGGCGCGCTCGGGCCTATTGTATGGGACCTGGGCAGCCATCGCATGATGTTCCACCTACACGGACGCCCGATCTGTTGGACCGGCGTCTCTGCATCCGACCCGGCAATCATCAGCGTCACCATGGCGAGCAAGCCGCTCGTTGACACACTTCTAGACTCCTTCGGTACCATCTTCGCCAAGCCTATTGGTCTGCCACCACAGTGCGCCCATGACCACCGCATCACCCTCAAGGCGAGTGCGCAACCAATGGCAGTCCAATCATATCGGTATCCGGTGGCCCACAAAGACAAGCTAGAACGCCAATGCACCGCCATGATCGAGCAGGGGATCATCCGCTGCAGTGACTCGCCGTTCTCGTTGCCGGTCCTCCTCGTCAAGAAGGTCGACGGGTCTTGGCGCTTCTGCGTCGACTACCGTGCCCTCAACACGCTCATGATACAGGATGCCTTCCCCATTCCAGTGGTTGATGAGTTGCTAGACGAGCTCCATGGTACATGGTACTTCTCGAAGCTAGACCTATGCTCCGGGTACCACCAAGTGCTCATGCGACTGGAAGACATCCACAAGACGACTTTCCGCACTCATGACAGGTTGTACGAGTTCCTGGTGATGGCGTTCGGCCTCTGCAACGCCTCGACAACGTTCTAGGTGCTCATGAATTATGTCCTCTGCCCCTTCCTCCGCCAATTCGTCCTTGTATTCTTTGATGATATCCTCATATACAACAAGACATGGGCAGATCACCTTCATCACCTCCGCGCCGTGCTCAACGAGCTGCGTCGCCACCACCTCTTCATCAAGCGCACAAAGTGTGCATTTGCTGCCCCATTCGTCGCCTACCTTGGCCACGTGATCTCAGCAGCGGGCGTGGCCATGGACCCGGCTAAGGTTCAGGCCATCATCAACTTGCTAGCCCCTCGTTCGGTCTGGGCGATGCATGGCTTCCTCGGTTGGTGTGCTACTACCGCAAATTTGTGCACAACTACGGCACGGTGGCAGGCTGAGTCGGCAACCTAGGAGGAATTTGACGTATTTCACGGCCGATACACGGCGTTCCAGTTCGAGGAAGAGCTGGTCTTTGAGGAGGGGAGAGATGTCATGTACGGCCGGCCCTACGTCAGGCATCGACGTGCCCGGGATGTGCGACGTGCGCGTGAGCGCGCCCAGGAGGCAACAACCACCATCTCTAGTGGATAGGATAGAAACTAGATAAGTTTGTTTGCATGCCTAGAATTAAGGATAGAAACTAGATAAGTTTGTTTGCATGCCTAGAATTAAGGGTTGTTTGCATGCTTAGAATTAAGGGTTTTTTGCATGCCTAGAATTAGGGAGAAGTTAGCTCCATGCAGTTAGGCCAAGGGGCCTATATATTTCTGTAACCAAACCTGAGTTGGAATCAAGAAAGATCATTATCCTAATCTCTCTCTCTCTCTCTCAACTAAGCCGACGGCAGAGGGGCATAATGTAGCCGCAGAAGATGACGGACCGCAGCTACAATCTTCGTAGCCGAGGGCCACCTACCCTAGACATTAAGGCCCTTGACATGAATCTATTTGGAACTAGGAGAAAAGGTGAGCTAAAATGGAGCTACCAGGTTTTTGAATTTTCAGATGGTGAATAGTGCTTAAGTCTGAAATTCAGTGTTTTGAGGCTGTTTTTGGAGCTCCTTTGTAATTGATCTAAGCATCTTTGGATTGTGGTTGTTATAGGGAAACTGAAGACCATATGATAGTGAGCAAATTCCCTTAAGCAAGTTTGGTTTAATGCTACATGAAAATGGGAGAAACAGCTGCTCCATGTTGGACTGTTAGTTTGCTAGTAACTGAGTTTCTATGAGCTACTGAAAACCTGAAATCAGTGGAGGATGCATAGTTTGGAGCTTATTTGTGACCAAACCAGGTGGTTTTAGACTGAAGTTCCCATAGTAAATTGAAGACTATAGTAAAGTTAACAAGCTTGCTAAAGTAAGGTGGACCTAGTTCTATAAAAACCTTGGAGTAAAAGTGACCCAAAAGGTGGACTGTTAGGTGTTGGGATTCAGACTTAGTATAGTATTTAATGCTGAATATGTGTGTTTTACCCAACTTTGGGGCCTTGTGGTAATTAATCCAAAGAGATTTTGGTTAAGAGTATGTAGCCAAATGAGAGACCAGATATAGATGAACAAGTTTTGTGCAATTAGTGGGCTTGCTATTGTATGGAACTTAGAGAGCAGCCTATGGCAAATCCCTTTATGTCACACCCGGTTTTAAGAAACAAAGCTGGGTGCATCTCATATATGCGCTAGAGAAGACAACACATATAATAACAGAGTGCATAGAGATAAATGTCTTAAATATCATAAATGTACTTATTACATAGCGGAAGTCTTACAAAAATAAATGATAAAATAAAGCGGACTAAATATTATTCCGTGGCGCCACAAAGCTGACTGGGAGACGCCACCTAGATCAAGTCAAAAGCCTCAGTGTTAGACGGCTCCTCTTCGACCACATGTTCTTCTCCTGTGGGGGGTGTGAGACAGCAAGAGTGAGCTCACATACGTTCATAGCTCAACAAGTCGTGGGGAATAATGTGCTTGAACTCACCAAAGGTGGGAGTTCAAGTGAAGTGTAAGGCTGATCATCAAAATAAAGGCTGAACCTGAGCATTGCTTTTATAAGTTGCTCAAAATTTTATTAGCAGTTACTAAGTGTAAGTAAATACCAAACCTTAATAATAAATAAAAGTAATAATAAAATAATCCCAAATGTGATGCAAATGTCAAATTGAGTTTTAATTCCATAGATTAATCATGTGAGGGTTCGAGCTGCTCATGACTGTGAGCACGGCTAGTATACCAGTTTTACACTCTGCAGAGGTTGCACTTCTTTACCCACAAGTCATGTTACCTATCTGCCAAGAGACGGCCAATCCCATACACCTCTACTGAGGAGGCGAGGCAGGGTAACACTACGAGGCCTTTACAAAGTTCCACTAGCTTTAGAAAACCCGCTACAGTTTATAGGAAGCTCCAGTGCAGGAATCCCTCGCCTGACCGCCATCGCAGCAAAATCAACCCAAGGACCTCCCTACAATGAACACTCCCCTACTGCCCTTGCCTCTTTCGGGTAAGGTAGTCATCCACTAGCTTTCCTAGTTAATCAGCTAAGGGTGTCCCATTAAACCCTTGTGGTAGCACTGTTTTCCCGGGTGGTCGCTCCATGTTCCCATTAACATAATGATCTTAACATGAACAGTAATAATAAACAGATAATAAAGATGTGATCATGAATAGTGTATCTCCATACCCAAATCCACATAAAGCAATAACAAGTACTACCCAAAAATATTTCAGTGGTAAACAAGGTATAAAGATAACCAAAACTGGGGTGACCTAAAGGATCCCATCAAAATTAACCTATGCAGATCATTATAATTAATAAAACATAACTGGGAAAAAGTAAGTGATCTATGGCACAACATGCCTTCAACGAGCTCCTGCTCAGCACTCTCTACCAGCTGAACCTCATGATCCTCATTAGCTTACTTGTCTACTCGCATCAATACAATACATACATAGTATAGCAAAAATTAACATCACACCAAACATGTAAATAAAATACACAATAATAATCTAGACATTAAAATAAGATCATAGGAACTGGAATCATTAAATTTGGAGTTATATATTTTAAGATATGAATTTTCCAAGGTTTTATGTATTTAATATAAGATTAAGTGATAGATAAATTTTAAATTGTCTTTCATGTCAAAATAGAGACACTAATTGATAGAGAATAATATTACAAAATTATAGGAAGCGGAATGGATTAATTTGATGCAAGTATGAATTTTCTAGGAATTTAACAAATTCTAACATTTATTTATGAATTAAAAATCAATTTCTGTTTTATTTTCTATGGATTTTCTGTCCTCTGGACTCGGCCTCATTTTCCAGAAAGGTCAGGGGCTGCTCGCATAAATTCCTAGACTCAGTAAATAATGAATGTGGACGGTGGGTTTATTCTAAAATACCAGAGGGTCTCATGTGTAAAACTAACCCGCGAAGAGGTATCTAAGGTTTCTGGCCGTCACATCTGATTCCAGCGCGCAGGATTAGATCTAACCTATTATGAAACGGTACGCCACGATGACCACAGGATCTAGATCATATGGTTTAGATCTAATGATCCGTGGATCCATTCCCCGCCACTGGATTCTAATCCTACGATCGCTATACGCCATGGCCGAATCGTTATTTGGCTTCTAATTTGATCCGCATGCGCCTGATCCAATGGTCCACGACCGTCTTCCCCAGTCCGACCACGGACGCGGCGGCGCATGTCACCGGCGCACAACGATTGGCCGATACACGGGCGCACCTCGCAATACACTAACACTACATCACCCGCGGAAGACAAAGAATTCGTACATGTAATACTTACCGACGATAGCGGCGTGCAAACGCGGGGCCGCGGTGAGATGCGGACGCGCGAGTACTCCCTGCTCCGACGAGAAATTCCGGAGTGCTCTGTTGGACAATCCCGCCAGAATGTGCCACAGACAGCTCTGGGAGTTGTCCGCGACCCCCCTGGTCGCTTTGCCACGACCGAACTCCCCCGCAGTACGGATCTAGCCAGCGGCGGCACACCTCACCGCGAGTCAGCGTACAGCGAGGAAAATTGGAAGGGCGCAGGCGATGCGGGTTGAGGGTTGTGAGGGTAGAATGAAGAGGGGAGGGAGACGGACCCGGTCGTGCTCCTACAAGTACGAGGACGTGGCCGGGACGCCACAACGAACTACGCAAAATCTGCGGGCCCGCCATGCTCGGAAGTGCGTTGACGGGGACGGAGCTGTCACGGGAGTCCCACCTGTCAACGAACGTGGCACAGCGCGAGAGATAGCCGCGGTGCGGGTCCCACCTGCCAGCGAACGGAGTGCGCGGAGGAAAGCTGGGCTGCCGCACGGGGAAGCCTACCTCACGGGCCCCACATGTCGGCGTGAGCTATAGAGTGGGCCGCGCGCGTGAAGGCAAAATAGCGAGATGGGCCGAAATCCTAGCTACTGGCCCAATTAGCGACCCCTTCACTTTTTCCTTTTCTTTTTCTGATTTCCTTTCTCTCTTCTCTATTTCCAAATTTAAATTTTGAATTCAAACTTAAATTCAAGCTTGTGCTACATTAATCTCTATTACTTTTGTGAAGTTAAAAATATCAATTTTAGAAATATAATTATATTATTTATATTTTTATATCATTTCTCTTCTTCTTATTTTCAAAAACCCTAATTTTAATTTAGGGTTTACTCCAACCTTTAGAATTATTTTTTTTATTATCATTATCCTTATTATTGCACAAACATATAAAACTCCAACAAGATGCACTTTATTTTATTTTAGTATCATTTGTTTTAATTAATCACTCTCAATTATATGTATGCTCTTTTTATGATGCAAATATAGCACATAAAATGAGGAAATCCAACATAGTATCACTTTATACATTTTGGGTATTACAAATCCTACCCCCCTTACAAAGAATCTCGTCCTCGAGATTTAGGAAGATCTAGGGAATAGATGAGGAAAATCTATACGAAGCTCTTCTTCTCTCTCCCAAGTAGCTTCATCCTCTTCGTGGTGACTCCATTGCACTTTGCACATCTTTATAACCTTATTTCTCCTGACACGAGTCAGTGTATCCAGAATCTTGATGGGATACTCATCATAAGTTAGATCATCTTGAACACTAAGGTCCTCCATTGGTAGCTGCTCTTCAGGTACCCTAAGACACTTCTTCAGCTGAGATACATGGAAGACATCATGCACATCCGCAAGATGATCAGGTAACTCCAATTGATATGCCACCTCTCCCACTCGCTTTTGGATTAAGAAGGGTTCAATAAAGCGAGGGGACAACTTCCCTTTGACTTTAAATCTTCTCATACCCCGGAGTGGTGACACCTTCAAATAGACATGATCACCCTCCTTAAACTCTAGCAGTCTTCTCCGGGTGTCAGCATAGCTTTTCTGTCTTGACTGAGCAGTCCTCAAATTTTCCCTTATTTGCTGGACTTGTTCTTCAGCCTCTTGTATAATTTTAGGCCCAAATAAATGCCTTTCACCAGTTTGATCCCAATATAGTGGAGTCCTGCACTTTCTGCCATACAAAGCCTCAAACGGCGACATCTTCAAACTAGCCTGGTAGCTATTATTGTAAGAGAACTCCGCATAGGGCAAACTCTTATCCCAACTACCACCATGCGTAAGAGCACAAGCTCTTAACATATCCTCTAGTACTTGGTTGGTACTCTCAGTCTGCCCATCAGTCTAGGGATGGTAGGCCGAACTAAAATTCAATCTTGTATCCAAGGACTCGTGCAACTTCTTCCAGTACCGAGAAGTAAACTGTGATCCCCGGTCTGACCCAATCTTCTTTGGCACCCCATGTAAGCATACAATCTGTGTCATGTACAACTCTGCTAGCTTGGCTCCTGAATACGTGGTCTTCATTGGAATAAAGTGGGCTACTTTAGTTAGCCTGTCCACTATCACTCATATAGAGTCATACCCAGCAGATGTGCGGGGTAATCCAACAATGAAGTCCATGCCAATCTCTTCCCATTTCCACTCAGGTATCTTAAGCGGGTGTAGTAAACCAGCAGGTCTTTGATGTTCTGCTTTCACCCTCTGGCAAACATCACATAGAGCAACATGTGAAGCAACATCCTTCTTTAGCCATACCACCAATACTTTTGCTTTAGGTCCTAGTACATCTTAGTACTACCAGGGTGGATAGAATAAACTGAGTCATGTGCTTCCTTCAATATGGTTTCATGAAGACTTTCGATATCAGGAAAACAAATCCGATTCTTGAACCATATCGTGCCTTGCTCGTCCTCCATGAAATCTGGACCTCTACCTTCTGTTATCAGATCCTTGATCTCCTGAATTTTGGCATCACCGATCTGACCTTTTCGTATTTCTTGCTCTAAGGTAGGTTCCAATTTGATGGTAATTCCTTCAGTATGAGCATCCCCAGATTGAGCCTCTCAAAATCTTTTGCTAACTCGTCAGGTAACTGGGTGACAATAGCTGCATGGACCTGCCCCTTCCAACTCAAAGCATCCGCAACCAGATTCGCCTTGCCCAGATTATAGTGAATTTCTAGGTCATCATCCTTAATGAGCTCCAACCATCGGCGTTGCCTAAGGTTAAGATCCTTCTAAGTGAAAATGTACTTCAAGCTCTTGTGATCAGTGTAGATTCGACACTTGGTTCCCATAATATAGTGCCTACAAATCTTGAGAGCATGCACAACTTCTGCCAGTTCTAAGTCATGTGTGGGGTAGTTCAACTCATGTTTCCGCAACTGGCGAGATGCGTAGGCAATGACGTGTCCTTCCTGCATAAGCACACATCCCAGGCCTTGGCGACTTGCATCACAATATACATCAAAATTCTTCTGTAGATCTAGCATAATCAATACTGGAGCAGCCATCAATTTAGATCTCAACTGATCAAAACTCTCTTGGCATTTATCCGTCCACTTAAACTCCTTGCCCTTCTCCAAAAATGAGGTCATAGGCTTAGCAATCTTAGAGAACCCTTCAATGAATCGCCGGTAATAACCTGCGAGTCCCAAGAAACTCCAGATCTCCAAAACTGTACTTGGTGTCTTCCAATCCATTATTGCTGTTACTTTAGCCGGATCAACAGCGATTCCTCCTTTGGAGATGATATGCCCGAGAAAATGTACTTCATCAAGCCATAAATTACACTTGGTAAATTTGGCATAAAGCTGATTATCTCGTAACTTCTGTAGCACCATCCGCAAATGCTCCTCATGCTCACTATCATTCTGAGAATAAATAAGAATGTCGTCGATGAAAACTACGACGAATTTATCCAGATACTCCATGAATACCTTATTCATCAGATTCATAAAATAAGCTGGTGCATTGGTTAAGCCAAATGACATGACTATGAATTCATATAGACCATATCGGGTTGAGAAAGCCGTCTTGGGAATATCAGATGGCCTAATCTTCATTTGATGGTAGCCCGACCTGAGGTCAATCTTAGAGAACACCCGAGCACCTCTCATATGATCAAATAAGTCATCAATACAAGGTAACGAGTACTTATTCTTGATGGTAACATCATTAAGTGCTCTATAGTCCACACACATCCATTGCGAACCATCCTTCTTCTGTACAAACAGTACCGGTGCTCCCCAAGGTGAGGAACTCGGACGTATGTACCCTGCCTCCTGCAACTCCGTTAATTGCTTCTTAAGTTCTTGTAACTCTTCTACGGACATTCTGTAGGGGCGTTTAGAAATAGGAGCAATCCCAAGTAAGAGATCAATAACAAACTCAATTTCCCTCTCCGGTGGCATCCCTAGTAACTCCTCTACGAAGACATCCGGAAAATCCCTAACTACACGGATGTTGTCTCCAACAAATTCCTCAGCTATAAAGAACATTGCACGTCTGGAAGAGGTGGTTACTGCAATTTGGACTTGAAATCTTTCTCCTTTAGGGCTGGTGAGTTCTACCATACCCCTACCACATTGTATAATGGCATTTGCCTTCCTTAACCATGACATACCGAGAATCAGATCTATACTGCTTTCCTCTAATACTATAGCGGTAGCCTAGAATTCTCTTCCCATAATGGTTAATGTCAATCTATGTGTCATATGATTTGCCTCAATAGGCCCTTTAGGTGTAATTACTATCATTGGTTTTCTCATATTTAGCAGTGGTATCTCATTTGTATTGGCATATCGAGCAGACATGAATGAATGCGTAGCACCAGAATCAAATAATATGGTTGCAGGGAATTGCATTAACATAAAACATACCAAGTGCGATGTCAGCACCATCAAGAGTAGCATCAGCGGTGACGATTAACCCTGGCAATAGAATATCCCTTGCCAGGAGTCTGTTGCTTGTTTTGAGCTGGTGTACCAGAATTCCCCACCGGACAAGCATTAGCATAGTGCCTAATCTGACTGCACTTGAAGCATGTAGGGCCAGTCTTCTATCCTGTAGGTCTTGTCGGGGTGCCAGTGGGGGCAGCCTGACGAGTAGGAGGTGTCCGTGGAGACCCCTGTGGAGCGTACTGAGCTGGGCGTGGTCCTCCTCCTAGACGAGCTGGGGTACCCTGAGGCGGAACGTAGCGAGGACGAACACTGCTGCTACCCTGTCCCTGTGAAATAGCCTTCCTCTTCAGATCTCCCAGTTGAGCCCGCTTGTGTTCAATAGCAAGAGCCTTATCAAGTAGCCTCTGAAATGATGGAAATGTATGTGCCACAAGAGCATACTGCAGAGGTCCATTGAGTCCTTCAATAAAATGCTCTTGCTTCCTCTCATCTTCAGCAACCTCATCCGGAGCATATCTGGAAAGTTGAATGAACTTGTTGCGGTACTCGTTGACAGACATGTTGCCTTGCTTCAATGACAGAAACTCCTTCTTCTTGATCTTCATTAATCCAGTAGGAATGTGGTAGTTTCTGAACTGTGTACTGAACTCCGCCCAAGTAATAGTATCAGCAGCATCATGGGCAGCAACATCAGAATCCCACCAGTCAGCAGCAGGGCCTGTCACACGACCAGAAGCATAAAAAACCTTCTCCCGGTCAGAGCATTGGGCGATGTTGAGCATCTTCTCAATTGCCTTCAGCCAATCATCAACATCAAGTGGATCTGGCGAAGGTCGGTGGCTTGTGACTCATATACTCTCGGTGCTTGTCCTGGGGTGGAAGTGGAGGTGGTGGCGGTGGCAGTGGAACTTGCTGCTGTTGCTGTTGCTGTTGCGCCCTCCTTTCCTGGCGTATCTCCTCCCTTTCCTGACGCAGCTCCTGGCGTATCTCTTCTCTCTCCTGGCGCATCTCTTGGCGTTCCTGCTGCATCTGTGCACGCATATCCGCCATGGTATCAGCCATTTGTTGCATCATCCTTGTCACACCCGGTTTTAGAAGGCAAACCGAATGCGAACCATGTACGTGCCAAGATCAGCAATTCACGTACATAGCAGTTACATAACATGGACATCATCACTGTTGGGGACCTTCGGCATCCGAAGGTCCTCAAAAACAGGATTTAACAGTATTTCTAGAGTATAATGTGTGAACAGGTATCTTCGGACTCAAGTCGGCACCACAGTAGACCAGAATAATACGAAGGTTGGTACAGCGCCGAAGGTGTGAGCAGGAAAGCTTCAGCGTGACAGCAGAAAGTGAAACCGACTTAAAGATGAAAAGGCTATTTAGACCTTGATAGATTACTATAGAATTATTATCAACTGTAAAGGGCATGAATGTAATTTTGTATGGGTTGTGTCCCGCGCCTATAAATAGGTGAACAGTACTCCCATACTGTTCACGCTGACTTGGCATTCGCTTTTTGCGTCACACTTGTACTATCATCTCCTTCCAAGTTGAAGGTACATTTGTAATTCAAAGATGTTTATGTCTATGTCTGATAGTAATATATAATTATTTATGTTATCTTTTATATTCTCTACATTTTATCCTTCGTCACTGTATAATAAATTTATGAAGGCACGCTCTTCATCACCTTCGTCCGAAAATCATTATATCCTAAGGGAAATAATGCTTCGAAGGACGAAGGACTTTAGCGATTAACATTTTTTATGTTGCCTTGTTCTTAACTCCTAGCATTTGAGAACAAGTCCCCAACATTGGCGCCCACCTCCGGTGAACTCACTTCCACTCTGAGTTTTTTGAACACCTTCGGCGATCATAAACCTTCGTTATGGCGCCGAAGAAGGCTTCAGCGACTGGGGCTGCAGCTCTGCAACCACTGGACCACAATCAGGAGACGGTCTCCCTGCGGGAGGCCCGAAGCCAGAAAAGGAAGGCTGTCAGCCCGACACCACCAGAGGACGAGATAGATCAAGAAATCAGAGATATGGAGATGCTTCATCAACAAGTACAGAGGAAGAAAGAAAAGATGGCCAGGCTAGCTGAACTGCAGAGGCAGATAGACGAAGCCTCTGAAGAAGTTTGTCATCTTGCCCAGGATGAGCAGCACCGAAGGCCTCAACACCAAGATCTTCATCAGGAGGGTTTCCCCAACGAAGATGACTGGTATGACAATTTCCATCATGGGAATTTTGTTTTTGATGATGCTTCTCCTCTGTCCGCTGAGCTGCAGGCTACACCTTGGCCTCCATCCTACAAGCCACCCCAGCTTCCCGTATTCGATGGCCACTCAGACCCGAAGCAGTTTTTGATGAGCTACGAAGCAACAGTATCTTCGTATGGTGGCAATGCTTCAGTCATGGCCAAATCTTTCGTTATGGCTGTCAGGAGTGTGGCTCAAACCTGGTATTCCTCCCTTCGACCAGGAACGATCACTTCATGGCAGAAGCTGAAGGATTTGTTGTTAACTAGCTTCCAAGGATTTCAGACGAAGCCGGTCACTGCTCAGGCTCTGTTCCAGTGCACCCAAGATCACGAAGAATACCTTCAGGCGTATGTCCGAAGGTTCTTGCGTTTGAGGGCACAGGCACCAACGGTGCCCAATGAAATTGTCATTGAGGCCATGATCAAGGGGCTTCGGCCAGGACCGGCAGCTCAGTACTTCGCTCGGAAGCCTCCTCAAACTTTGGAGAAGCTGCTCCAGAAGATGGACGAGTACATTCGGGCCGATAATGATTTTCGCCAAAGAAGGGAGGAGGCTTTCAGGTTTTCTGAAATGACCAGGGGCTTCGGAGGGAGGTTCTACCCGAGGCACGTGAGATCAATTCATAACTCTACACAAAATGATGATAGAGGAAGCCAACAGCAAAGGCCACAATGTTCCTCACAGGCTTCGGGGCAACAGCAAAGCTCCTTCAGACCACCAGCTCCAAGAGGCAGAGGCGCCAGGGGCTTTGGAGGAAGATTTGGCGATCAACCGAGAAGAATCTTTTGCTTATTCTGCGGTGAGAACAAAGGCCATACTACCAGGATGTGCCATGTTACTATTCAGAAGCAAAAGGAAATAGCTGAAGCAGCAGCACAACAAGCTCAGCCGAAGCAGGTCATGCATACAGCTTCGTATCATTCGCCCTACATTTCAGAATATGTGGGCAATCATCCTGCAGTTTCTGTTGCTTCGGCGAGCCAGCCTCAAGCTTCTTGGCAACAGCCTCCGCCTCCACCTCCGTTGCAACAAGGCCAGCAGCCAGAAGGGAGCCAGTATGCTCCACACCAGAGGGACTTCAGAGAGCAGTCCGAAGCTCGTACAGTCAATAGCACTGTGCCAGAGTCAAAGCACATCTATTGACAAATATCCTACCTTAATAGCAATCTTTTTCATTCAGTTTTATTTTCTGTAATAAAGGACATTGTTTAGGTTTCATGTAATTAGTTTCGTTGATTCCTACAAGGAAAATATATTTTCTTCACAGGCTTATATTGATTAAAGTTCAAAGACTTGTGATAACAAAGAGGACCTTTGAACTATCGAAAATTCTTCGAAGCAACAAAAAGTCGTTCTAAGGAACGCAGAGTAAGTTTGCCGAAGTCACAAAAAAGTCGTTCCAAAGGGAGCGCAGTGTAAGTTTTCTGCTCCAAAGTCGTTCCAAAGGGAATGCAGAGCATACAGCGAAAAGTCAACGCTGATACCGCCTAAGTAAAAGGCGAAGCGCGAAAAGTCAACGCGAATACCGCTGAAAGTAAAAGGCGAAGAAGCTCCTAAGGGAGGCTTGCAGCGAAAAATAAACGCTGATTCCGCTGAAGTAAAAGGCGAAGAAGCTCCTAAGGGAGGCTTATAAAAGATTGTGTTTTATTGCAGGGATGCGTATGTATCTTCGGAATAAACATCATCGCACATAACATAACATCATCGCATCATTTCGCATAGCATAAGCATCATACATCATTTTGCACATGGCACAAGAGGTGGACACATTATCAATCTACAGAAGAACGCTTTCAAAAAAGGGAGAAATCATAGTCACAAAAAGATACATTATTGATCTTCGGAAGTGTAGCTTCAGAAAAAATTTTCACGAAGCCTGGATATTATTCATCAGAACATTGGATATTGTTGTGACAAAGATAAATTTTTCTTCACGAAGCATGAAAAGAAGGGAAGGTGTTTTTTCGTCAAAGACTCAAAAGCGGTACGTGTAAAGTTTCATGCATCGTAAAGAATTGACTAACAAAAATAGGTATATTACATTTGGGGTTACAAAATGTTACAGTATATTACATTTCAGAAGTTTTCACAAAAATACTTAATCTTCTCTCAAAACGACTTCTGCAGCCTCGTTCAGGAGCCGATTGACGACTTCGTCCATAATATCTTCAGCCATCTTTTTAATTTCGTCGTCTCCTTTTGGCTGAGGGCCCGAAGACGTTTTAGCAGGATCTGAAGTAAGACAGGATACGGCTACATTGCTATTACAAATCGCAAACAAATCTTAAAGCCTAAAGATTACAACACAATAAAAAACTATTAGTTAATACCTAAATGACCTTCGGCCTCTGCGCTCTTTTCAGCAGCCTCAGCTACTTCTCTAGCATCGTGAATGCCCTTTTCACTTCTTCGAATAATTTCTCCGGCCATTTCTCGGCCACCATTATCCCAGATATCGGTAAAAAACTTTCCACCAATTATACTAGCTTCGGCCGAAGGATCTCTTGCACCTTCAAAGGACAAAGCAGCTTCGGACTGTGCTAAAATTTTTACATGTTCGCAGCCCTTCTTCTCTAAGATAGTGGCAATCCCTCTGGCACCAGAGAAGGCACATATATCTCCTCGACTATTTAAAATTTCTTCGAAGGCCTCAGCTTCGTGGTCGATCCATTCGATGGGACCTTCGGGATTGCCTCTCGTAAAGTTTTCTTCGCTTGAGAAGGCGCCAACCCTGGCGAAGCTAGCTTTTAACTTCTTAACACACTCTATAGATTTGTTATAGCATCTCTTTCTGGACGAACGAAGCTCTTCAACAGTTATTTCTAGGTGATCGGCCCATTGGTCGCTGAGTTCTCGCTTTGTTTCTTCAAGTATGCGTTCTTCCTTGGCTCTGGCCAGTTGTTTCCGAAGATCTTCAATTTCCCGCTTCTGAGCTTCAGCTTGACCTTTGAAAGCAGCTTCGTCCTCCTTTATTTTATTTATCAATGAGTGCAACATTTTATCTTTTTCGAGACCTTCGTTCCTCAGTTCAATAACTTCGGAACGAAGGTTGCTCAGGGCTATAGAACACCCTTCGTCTTCAACATCTTTCTGTGCCCTGAGGGCATTGCTAAGTATCAGGCCCTGCAAAGAGAAATATGTCTGCGTCAATAGGTTTAAACAAACGAAAAATTTTGGACTCAACAAAAAATAAAAGGATTTCATTTGTCGCACCTTTAAGCTATTGTAAGCTAGGCTGTCGGCCAGATCGTTCTTCGACAGCACCGAGAGCCCATCTTCTAAAGTTGGGAATCCGAAGCTCCTGCTCATCTCTCGACAGACAGAAATTTCCTTGCTGTCGGGGAGACAATACAAGAAGTCTTCTTCTCCACTGCCATTGAATATTAACGCCCCCTTTGGATATTTCAGTTTCTGGGCGTAGTGCTGGGCCTCTTGCTCTTCTTTTTCTGATAATTTTTTCCCCGAAGCATGACGAACAATATAATCACGAACTTTGGGGGATGCTTCGGGGGCAATGACACCGGTTTCTTCAACAAAAGTTGGCTTTGTTATTTTTTCTGCCTCACTTTCCAAGGATTTTATCTTTGCAGGCTCTGAGAGCCCAGCTTCGGTTTCAGTCTCTTGCCCTGGAGCTTTAGAATCAGAAATTTCAGTTGTTGTTTCAGGAATGACAGCAGCCCTCTTCGGAGGTGTGCTTGAAGATTTGATCGTTTCCAGTACATCTAGCACATTAACCATTCTCTTTCTTTTTGGAGTCACTGCTGGCACTTTTTGATTTTTTACTGTCTCAATGTTTGCTGCAGGACTCAAAACTTCTGATGTTTTGGATCCCTCAGTTGCTTCTTTTACCTCTTCCATTTTTTCTGTGGACGGCGCTTCGGCCTTCTCTTTCGTTTCTGATAATAAAATCTTTGATTGTTCCAATTCTATCTTTGTTGGCACTTCGGCCGTTTCTACGACTTCTGGCAGCAAGGTTGGCTCGGCTGGTTTTTCAGCTTCGGTGGCCGAAGAAGTTTCTCCGGTAAACTCAGGCACCGAAGCTGGTTCAATATAGCGCGACCGATGTGTAAGGACCTTTATCTTCTTTCTTTTCGATTCTGGCTCGCTAGGAGCAGTTGCAGCTTCTTCTTTTGCAGAGGTTGTGTTTTTTCTTTTCTGCCTTCGAATGGGATAGCAATAGTCAGGGTAGACAAACCCGATTGCATCAAATACCCGATTCAGCCTCTTCTTCTTTCGGCCTCCGAAGGCTGCTGACATTGCAGTGTCTTCGGCCTTCGAATAAGCCCCAAGCAGTTCATCACTTAAATTTTCAATACTTTTTAACCAGTCATCATCTGGCTCAACAAATTTATCTCCAAATTTAAAAGTGTACTTCAACCTGATAAGTCCACCTTCGTCGGCCTCTTTTACGGTTTCTTGTGGCATTTCCCATTTCTCCGCGAGCGGCCATACCCTGAAGGCAATATGCTCTTGTACTAAGTCTCTCGTTCCAATGAAAGAGCAGACTGCACCGAAGGCCCTCTGGCATTCTTCGGCAGCTTCATTCATTTCAACCTTCGGCCTCCGAAGGCCGAAGCTTTGCCAGATAGGGCGCATAATTATACCTTTGATATCTTCTCGTATTGTCATATCATTCTTCACATAAAACCATTCTGTCATCCAGTCGCCGGGCCATCTCTTCCGAAAGGTTGGCACGGGGCAGCTTGACCCGGACCGAGAAACGAAACTATAGCAGCCAAAATTATTGTGATACTGTTCCTTACCCCAAGGTTTTGTTTCGTATGATAATTCGTGTATATTGCAGAAGCTTTTTGCATCAGGCTTCAGACCTTGGCTTCTCACGGCCCACACAAAGATATTCAGCCTTATGATTGTTTCGGGGGTAAGTTGGTGAAGATAGACTTCGAAGATTTTCAACACCTCCACGACGAAGCTGCTCAAGGGAAATCGCAGTCCAGCTTTCAAAAAGCTTCGGTACACTACGACTTCATTCTCTTCAGGGTGTGGGCACGTTTTTTCCCCTTCGTCGGCCCTCACAATGGATAAATCCCGGAAATACCTTCCTCTCATGTTGACAAGATGATTCTCTTTGATAGTTGATTTACCATAAACTGAATGGCTTGGTCGCCAGGGACGATCTTCGGAGTCTTCACCACCACTGTCCACATCATAGCTGTCACTGTCACCAGTATCTTCAGACAAACCTTCCAGAATCTCCTTGTTGATTTTTTCTGTATTGGTCTTTGACATCGCTATAAGAAACCCCAAGTTTTTCTCTTCATCCAGGCTCAGCTTCATCTCAGCAGCAGTCTTCTTATCCTCAGACATCTTCGGAGACACTAAAAACTATTTTCAAAGCCGAAGCTTCAAAACTAAAGGCTTAACAAATCTTAGTGCACAAGAGCTAAAAATTGAGTGAGCGGGAGCAGTTGGCCAGAGAGCGTGTCAAATGAGTTTGCGGTATGACCGTATTTATACGCCAAGTGCGTTGAAAATTGAAAGACCCCGCTTGTCAGTGAATGTTGCTATTCTAGCAAAGGGAAGGTGTTTTTTCGGACCTTCGGCGTAAAGCCTTCGTCCATGTCGCAATCTAAATTTATTATTTTAAACAAATTAATATTGCGAGGGGCTACTGTTGGGGACCTTCGGCATCCGAAGGTCCTCAAAAACAGGATTTAACAGTATTTCTGGAGTATAATGTGTGAACAGGTATCTTCGGACTCAAGTCGGCACCACAGTAGACCAGAATAATACGAAGGTTGGTACAGCGCCGAAGGTGTGAGCAGGAAAGCTTCGGCGTGACAGCAGAAAGTGAAACCGACTTAAAGATGAAAAGGCTATTTAGACCTCGATAGATTACTATAGAATTATTATCAACTGTAAAGGGCATGAATGTAATTTTGTATGGGTTGTGTCCCGCGCCTATAAATAGGTGAACAGTACTCCCGTACTGTTCACGCTGACTTGGCATTCGCTTTTTGCGTCACACTTGTACTATCATCTCCTTCCAAGTTGAAGGTACATTTGTAATTCAAAGATGTTTATGTCTATGTCTGATAGTAATATATAATTATTTATGTTATCTTTTATATTCTCTACATTTTATCCTTCGTCACTGTATAATAAATTTATGAAGGCACGCTCTTCATCACCTTCGTCCGAAAATCATTATATCCTAAGGGAAATAATGCTTCGAAGGACAAAGGACTTTAGCGATTAACATTTTTTATGTTGCCTTGTTCTTAACTCCTAGCATTTGAGAACAAGTCCCCAACAATCACACAATGCTCAAATAGTATTAAAAAAAGAAATAATAGTCGATTACATCATATGCCTGAGACATCCACATAGTCTTTACAATAATCAAAGTGCGAAAACGAAACGTAGATAAACGCGGCCTTCACAGGCAGCCGACTGGGGGTTGCCGCTAACCCACACCTAGAACTCGTCGTAGTCTTGGAACTCCTGGAAGTCTCCTTCCACGGCTTCATCTTCTCCTGAGCAGTGGTTGCAATGCGGACAACCTGGGGAAGGGGGGGGGGGGTTTGGTGTGTAGAGCAAGGGTGAGTACACATCAACATACTCAGCAAGTATCCTGTTTGGCTGTAGTGGACTAGCTTTATGTGGGGATAAGTCAAGCAGTTGCTTTTAGTTGGTCAAATTATTATTACTAGTAGAGAAAGCCAAGTTTTAGAATTAACCCACGTTATTAACCCAAACGTACTCCTTTCCAAATGGAAAGAGTACCACTTACCATTACCAGAGCCAATACCAAGAACCATCAATCTCATTGCCACCTGCAATCCGAACATCTCTGATCAAGTACCACTAATCACTGGAGCTCCCTTGGCCGCTCATAACCGCGAGCACGGCTGATATATCAGTTTTCATGCACTCTGCAGAGGTTGTGCACTTTACCCACAAGCCGTGATTTCCCTTTCTACCCGGAGATCATGACTCTCCATTGATCACTACCAAGGTGACCCAGCAGGGCATCATTACGTAGCCTTTACAAAGATTCCCCGGGGCTGTAGCCGCCCGTTAGGTTTCCTAAATGCACCGCACTCCTCCCCAAGGGGCGAACCCAAACTTGGCAGAGCGAGCCGCATACACCGAGCCCCACTGACGGCACGACGGCTAAGCGAACTACACCCCGGTTCCTCTAATTATTCAGCTAAGGGCATCCCATTCCACCCTCATGGTTGCACTGTTTTCCCGGGCGGTCATCCAACAAACAGGTCCTTACGGAGAGGCACTCGAGAAACCGCTCGAGCCCCATTGAAGACCACAAGTATAACATCATAATAAACGAAGGGAAAACAGCGTATCATTGATAATTCTCATCATGTTCATTGATTAGAGTTGAGCAATAGCATAAGACTAAGCAATAATAATCCAACCCAAATAGGTAAACAAGGACATGGATAACAAAAACTACTCAATCCTTAGGTATAACTGTGTAATGCGAGAGGTGAATTAAAGAATGTATAGGACAAAGATAGGTCAAGGGACACTTGCCTCCACCAACCGACTGCTGCTCAGGGGCTTCTCCTGCGAGTTCTTCGGGCTCTTCAACCGGATCGTTCTCTATGCGAGCGCAAACATACATACATCCACACATTTAATACAAAAGTACAATAAACCATACAATAGAATGCAGTAAATAAACAGACGTTCCACACGAGTTCGCAATTAAGGCTAAGAGAGAAAGAGAAAAAGACAGTCGAGAAACGATCACGTTACATGATTATGAATTAAATTACTCGCTCAATGGAAGGGAATTAATTTAGACACTACGTCCAGCATAAAGTAAAGTCGAGCTCCACATTTAATTATTGTAAACAATTGAAGGTGAATGAAAGGGAGCGGTCGCACGTCGAGACGTACAACACGACATTTAGATTGAATTAAGAAGTGAACAACTCGCCGCGCGACAGAGCGCACAACGCGACACTTGCACTAATTTTAAAGAGACGTTAAGCATCGCGCGACGAAGCGCACGACGACATACGCCAACAGGGCTGAGTTTAAAGTGGAACGTCGTGCGTCTGGACGCGCGACATCGCACCTTAAACAACCTGAAATTAAAATAGATCGTCGCGCGACGAAGAGCGCGGCACCACACTTTAATGAATATAAACTAAAAGAATCGTCGCGCGACGAAGCACGCGACGCAGCACATTAATAAACACAAATTTAAATTGAATCGTCACGCGACGAAGCGCGCGACGCAACACATTGATAAATACGAACTTGAATCGAATCGTCGCATGACGAAGCGCGCGACGCAGCACATTAATAGAATATGAAATTAGACAAATTCGTCGTGCGACGCAGCACGCTAACTAACAGAGTTTGAAATTAGCTATAACCAAAAATAATCACCACGCACGTGGGTTTGCGCACGCGGGAACGCGTTAGGGGAGGGGGGGGGGGTAAACGAGGCTACGCGAGTCGCGCCGGGGCCGGGATGCCGCGCGCAGGGGCCGAGCCGCCGCACCGGGGCAGAGGGCCACGCCGGGGGCCGCGCCGCGCGGGCAGGGGAGGGCGGGGCCGCGTCGCACTGGGGAGGGCGGGGCTGCCGCGCCATGCAGGCAAGGGAGGGCGGGGGCCGCGCCGCGCAGGGGAAGAAGAGAGGGCGCGCGTTGGGGGAGAGAAGAGGAGGGAGAGGGAGAGAGAGAAGGGAGGGGAGCTCACCTCGGGATCCAACTCCGGCGATCACCGTCTCCAAAACCTAGGGCACCACAGGAGGTCGAGAGAGAGATGGGAGAGAGAGGTTGTTGCGCGGGAATTCCAAATGAGAGAGGGAGAGGAGGAGGGGGCGCATGGGGGGTGTGGGGCGCCGAGGGCGCGCGGGCCAGGCTGGGTCGGGCTGGGCTGGGTTGGGCCGGGCCACTTCGCGGATCGAAACCCACGACACGCACGACTATCAAACAGACTCCAATCGCGAACCGAAAAACCGAGACGGAACGAGACGAACACGCAACATCAGACAAAGAAATGTGCTTCGACATGATGCAACACCCATGACACTTAGGTTTTGTTCATACATGACACGGACACCTATCACTATATTGGTTTGAAATTGGGAAGAGGGAGCGGAATGGGAAGAGAAAAGAGAGTAACGCCCGAATTTGGTGAGAGAAAAGAAGAAAAAATTCTACCCTCAAATTCAGGGCGTTACAAACCTATCCCCCTTAAAAGAATCTCGCCCTCGAGATTCAGGGTTGGCTAGCAAAGAGCTCAGGGTATTTAGCCATCAGATCATCTTTGCGCTCCCAAGTTGCTTCTTCCTCAGAGTGATGACTCCATCTGACTTTGCACATTCTGATAGTCTTCCTTCGGGTGACTCTGTCTACCGTCTCAAGGATCTACGCTGGTTTCTCTGTGTAGGTCAAGTCCTCCTGGACCTCTAGACCTTCCACTCGCAACTGCTCTTCTGGCACACGCAAACACTTCTTCAACTGAGACACATGAAAGACATCATGCACTGTGGACAAGCCTTCTGGCAAACTGAGCTGATAGGCCACTTCTCCACGCTTTGCGAGAATTTGATACGGACCGATGTAGCGGGGTGCTAGCTTGCCTTTGACTCAGAATCGTCTTACTCCTCTGATCGGTGACACTTTCAGATAGACAAAGTCTCCAACCTCAAAACTTAGCTCTCTTCTTCTTGTGTCTGCATAGCTTTGCTGCCTTGATTGCGCTATCTTCAGATTCTCTCGGACCATCTTGATGTTCTCTTCAGCTTCAAGCAAAATGTCTGGCCCAAACACTTGCATTTCTCCAGGCTGATCCCATTGCAACGGAGTTCTACAACTCCTTCCATAGAGCGCCTGAAATGGTGACATCTTCAAGCTGGCCTGGTAACTGTTGTTATAGGAGAACTCTGCATAAGGCAACTTCTTGTCCCATTCGGACTGATCTTGCAACGCACAGGCTCTCAACATATCTTCAAGAATTTGATTGGTTCTTTCGGTCTGACCATCTATCTGCGGATGATAAGCTGAACTAAAATTCAGATGTGTGCCCAAAGCTTCATGCAGCTGCTGCCAGAAATGAGAGGTGAACTGCGTTCCTCTGTCTGACACTATCTTCTTTGGCACACCATGAAGACAAACGATCCGAGACATGTACAATTCTGCCAATACTGCACTACTGTAGTTGGTCTTGACAGGTATGAAGTGGGCTGACTTGGTTAAGCGATCCACCACTACCCAAATGGAATCATAGCCGGCTCGAGTGCGAGGCAATCCGACTATGAAATCCATGCCGATTTCATCCCATTTCCACTGAGGGATTTGCAACGGTTGCAACAATCCAGCTGGTCTCTGGTCCTCTGCCTTGATCCGCCGACAACTATCACACATAGCCACATGCTCTGCGATTTCCCTCTTCATTCCGTACCACCAGAATTTCTTCTTTAGATCTTGATACATCTTCTCACTACCAGGGTGAATCGAATAGGCTATCTCATGAGCTTCTTTGAGAATCAACTTCCGAATAGACTGGACATTGGGAACACACAAGCGGTCTTTGAACCATATCACACCTTCTGCGTCTTCCCGAAAATCTTTGCCTTTGCCTTCCAGAATCAGTCGTCGGATCTCACAGATCTTCTCATCATTCTTCTGCGCTTCTTTGATTTCCCGCTCCAGGGTAGGTTCCAACTCAATGGTGACTCCTCGTGAATTATTCAGAAATCCGAGACTCAACCTGTCAAACTCTTTGGCCAACTCATAAGGCATCGGATGAGTGACCATCAGATTGACTTGACTCTTCCTGCTCAAAGCATCTGCCACTACGTTCGCTTTGCCTGGATGGTAATGAATCTCCAACTCATAGTCTTTGATCAACTCTAACCATCTTCTTTGCCTCATATTCAGCTCTGACTGAGTGAATATGTACTTCAGACTCTTGTGGTCTGTGTAAACATCACATTTCTATCCATACAGATAGTGCCTCCATGTCTTCAATGCGTGAACCACTGCTGCCAACTCTAGGTCATGGATTGGGTAATTCTGCTCATGAACCTTCAACTGTCGAGACGTGTAAGCCACAACTCTTCCCTCTTGCATCAACACACATCCCAAACCGGTGTAACAAGCATCGCAATACACCGAGAAGGGCTTGTGCACATCAGGCAAGACTAAGACAGGCGTTGTAGTCAACTTCTCTTTCAGCGCTTCAAAGGCCTCTTGACATTTCTGGGTCCACTTGAACTCAACTTTGTTGCCTAGCAAAGCTGTCATTGGTTTCGCAATCTTCGAAAATCCCTCAATGAATCACCGATAATATCCAGCCATTCCAATAAAGCTCTTGATTCCTCGAGCATCTGTTGGCGCTTTCCAGTTCAGAATGTCTGCCACTTTCTTCGGATCCACAGCCAATCCTTCTTTGTTGATTATATGACCCAAGAACAGGACTTCACTGATCCATAACTCGCACTTGCTCAACTTTGCATACAACTGGTGCTCTCGCAATCTCTGCAATACCATCCTCAAATGATCTGCATGCTCTTCTTCGTTTCGAGAATATATCAGAATGTCATTGATGAATACCACCACAAACTTGTCAAGATAATCCATGAATACACTGTTCATCAGATTCATAAAGAAGGCTGGTGCATTTGTTAGACCGAAAGACATCACTGTGAACTCATACAACCCATACTTGGTAATGAATGCCGTCTTCGGAATGTCTGAAGATCGAATCCTGAGCTGATGATAACCTGACCTCAGATCTATCTTGGTGAACACGCTGGCTCCTCTCAACTGGTCGAAAAGATCTTCTATCCTGAGCAAAGGGTACTTGTTCTTAATTGTGACCTCATTCAGAGCTCGATAATCGATACACATCCTTTTGGTGCCATCTTTCTTCTCCACAAATAGGACAGGGGCGGCCCAAGGCGAGGTGCTTGGCCGGATGTAACCTTTCTCTGACAGCTCATCAATCTGTTTCTTAAGTTCAACCAACTCTGGTCCGGATATTATGTAAGCTCTCTTAAAGATGGGGGCGGTTCCAGGAAGAAGCTCTATAGCAAACTCAACTTTCCGCTCTGGTGGCATACCTGGTAAGTCCTTTGGAAACACATCTGGGAACTCGGACACAACCTTGATAATCTCAATTGGGTCTACTTCACTGCTATCAACAGCCATCTGATAACAACTTCCTTTCTTTGGCTCAGGCGGGACTAATTCGGTCGCCACTTCCTCTCCTAGTGGGGACACCAACTTGATTGTCCTCTTATCACAACTGATAACTGCCTGATACTTATCTAGCCAATTCATCCCTAGGATGACATCTATTCCCTGAGTACCCATTACTATGAGGTTAGCGGCAAACGCTATCCTCCTTATTTCCACACTTACATTCAAACAAATGCTATCGGCTCGAATTCTACCACCGGCTGAGTCAATTTGAATGGGGGTTGACATGATAGTAATTGGAAGATTATGTGCTTTTACCCATGATGTAGTAATGAAAGAATGTGTTGCTCTAGTGTCAAATAACACTTCAGCAATATGGGAGTCGACTGCAAACATACCTACTATCATGCCGGGGGTCTCCTGAACTGCTTCAGCCTCCAAGTGGTTCAGTCTTCCATGATTGTAGTGTGGCTGAGAGCGGTTGCCTGCTCCAGGCTGAGACACATTCTGCTTTGCTGGGGCATTGGGGCCTGACTGTTGCTGGGCTGCCTTCTTCGGACATTGCATAACCCAATGGCCTTGCTCTCCATAGTGGAAACATGCTCTGTTTCCAACCTGAGCTGGTGCTACCTAACTGTTCTGCTGGTTTGCTGGGGCAGGAAGACGAGGTGCCTGCTGATTCTGCCTCTGGAACTGACCTCCTCCTGACTGATTGTTCTAGCGATTCTGATGCTGATGCTGAGGAAACTGCCTTTGAAACTACTGCTGCTGAGGTGGACGCTGGTTCTGCCTGAACTGCTGAGGTTGATTGCTTGAGAAACGAGGACGATTGCTGCTTCCAGGCTGGGGTCCACTGATCTTGCACTTACGATCCTCCATCTCCTTACGCTTCCTCTCTGTCATGATTGCTCTGTCAATCAGGTGCTGGAATGTCGGGAAGGTGTGATTCATCAGCTAATACTGCAGAGGGTCAACCAAGCCTCTCAGGAAACGGTACTGTCGCTTGGCGTCAGTGTTGACATCTTCAGGAGCATAGCAAGACAACTGCAGAAACCTGTCCTAGTACTCAATGACAGACGATGACCCTTGCTTGAGGGCCAGGAACTCCTCCTTCTTCACTGTCATCAGACCTGCAGGAACATGGTACTGACGAAAGCTTCCTCTGAACTCTTCCCAGGTGATGGTGTCGGGGTTGGCATGGGTGGCGAGATAAGACTCTCACCATGACTGAGCTGCTCCTCTCAACAGACAGGGACCATACAGAACTTTCTCCCTGTCATCACACTGAGCGGTATGCAATTCCCGCTCCACAGTGCGCAGCCAATCTTCAGCATCCATGGGGTCAGAAGAGTGAGCAAACGTTGGGGGATGACCTCTCATGAATTCTGCACGCTTGTCCCTGGGCATCTGAGGCATCTGAGGTTAAGGTGGTGGCTGTTGTTGCTGCTGCTGCTGAATGGCGGCCAGAGTCTGACCGATGGCTTGAACTGCCTGAGTCTGCATCATGAACATCTGCTCGATCGACATCGGTGGCGGGGGTGGCAGTTGCTGTTGCTGGGGTACCTCATCCTACTGAGCTTCCTGCTCCTGCTGAGCACGCCTTCCTCCTCTGCGCCTGTTTTCTGACATCTGCAGAATGCAACCACACATCAGAACTGATCTTGCAAATCTTGCAGCATAAGAAAAGAGTATAGAATTCTCCACAACACTGAACATATGAACATCTTCACTGATCTCCAACACAGACCAACGCAGCTTCTCAGATAAAGAGGAAAGTGGAATAAAAGGCTTCCCAACTAGATATCCAACTTCATTAACATATAACAGATAAACCAAAATGCAGGGCATACCCACACTCTGGTGACAGTCATTACAAAGATCCAAATCAAACATAGTTCATCATGACAAACATGGATGCACAGGATATAGCAAACTACCCTGTCTAACTAAGACTAACTAAGAGCGAGACTAACGCTAAGACTAAGACTAAGACTAAAACTTCTATATTAAGCATTTATTACAAAACTCAACACTGACGATCTATGGTTCTAAGTCTATCTTGGTCTTGCAGTCGGGATTGCCATAAGGCTGGTGTCCACGCCGAGGGGAGTGGTACGGGTGCTGAGTCCCGACGGGAGCGAGGGAACCATCATCCAGGTGACGACGCTCCACGCGCTCAGCTCGCAGCTGGGCGGTCTCAGCACGAGCCCTACTCAGCTCATCTAATGCATGGTCCAGCTCCATGTTTAGCACGACGGCTAGGTTGACTGTGCTGCTCAACCTAGGATTGTCCTCACCAACAGGTGAGACAATCACGCCTCCTGTGCTGCTAGATGGACGGTGGGGGTAATACTTCAGGTTGAGACTGTCAGCTACCCCGCCAAGCACTGAGCAGTAGTGCGAAAGCGCACACCGTGCGACATCTTGCATGGCCGCCTCAGCTGAGTCCCGCTCAGAGATGGAATAGTGCTCTGAGCAGACCTCCGCACCCTGGAGACTGTTCTTCGGACGACGCACCAAGCAGGTCGCCTCCCAGCGGTCCGGATAGACCCCGCGACTGTGCTGGAAGACCACACAACGATACTTGATAGACCAGGTACGTCGGTCAAGTGCCCGACGTAGCAGGGTGTCGAGCGCATCATGGAAGTGACACCCGCGAGCAGCGTCGCGAGTGATCGGTCGAGCAACCCATCCTTCTGGCTCCTGGTCAGCAGAAAAGTCGGTGTCGTGGCTCGAGCTGCTGTCGACTCCTTCGTCGTCTGGGTCTCCTCCAATAGCTACTCCAGGGACTGGGGCACTCAGTGGTGGTGCAGGGGGCACCTCCAGGGGAAGCACAGAGGAGCAGCTCCTCACAGACTCTATCTCCTGCTGGAGCAAGAAAGAAGAGCCCTGCTGCTCCTGTCGTCGACGTTCCTGTTCCTCATGCAGGCGGTGGTGCAGCCTCTCCAAGTGACTGGACTGACCGGCCATGGGACGGTGAAGCGGACGCTCCGCGAGACGGGAAGGTAAGAATGGGATGACAGACTTCTGTGTGGTGTGTCTAAGACGAGCCATCTACAAAAGACACCGCAAGCAAAAGAGTGAGAACAGAACTAGTATGACCAGCAAGTAATGAACCATGAATAAATGAAGGTTTAGAATAAAACACAATTTTCAGCAAGGTATAATATATAGTAGAACATAGTTTTGGTCGATATGAGCAACTTTTGAAGGGATATCAAAGTCAAGGCAGGGACAGAGGTCTATAATCCTTAGAACGAACATTCTACTCTAGGTTAGCGGGCCTACAGTCAGCACGACTTTGATACCACCTATGTCACACCCGGTTTTAGAAGGCAAACCGAATGCGAACCATGTACGTGCCAGGATCAGCAATTCACGTACACAGCAGTTACATAACATGGACATCATCACACAGTGCTCAAATAGTATTAAAAAATGAAATAATAGTCGATTACATCATATGCCTGAGACATCCACATAGTCTTTACAATAATCAAAGTGCGAAAACGAAACGTAGAAAAACGCGGCCTTCACAGGCATCCGACTGGGGGTTGCCGCTAACCCACACCTAGAACTCGTCGTAGTCTTGGAACTCCTGGAAGTCTCCTTCCACGGCTTCATCTTCTCCTGAGCAGTGGTTGCAATGCGGACAACCTAGGGAAGGGGGGGGGTTGGTGTGTAGAGCAAGGATGAGTACACATCAACATACTCAGCAAGTATCCTGTTTGGCTGTAGTGGACTAGCTTTATGTGGGGATAAGTCAAGCAGTTGCTTTTAGTTGGTCAGATTATTATTACTAGTAGAGAAAGCCAAGTTTTAGAATTAACCCACGTTATTAACCCAAACGTACTCCTTTCCAAACGGAAAGAGTACCACTTACCATTACCAGAGCCAATACCAAGGACCATCAATCTCATTGCCACCTCCAATCCGAACATCTCTGATCAAGTACCACTAATCACTGGAGCTCCCTTGGCCACTCATAACCGCGAGCACGGCTGATATATCAGTTTTCATACACTCTGCAGAGGTTGTGCACTTTACCCACAAGCCGTGATTTCCCTTTCTGCCCGGAGATCATGACTCTCCATTGATCACTACCAAGGTGACCCAGCAGGGCATCACTACGTAGCCTTTTCAAAGATTCCCCGGGGCTGTAGCCACCCGTTAGGTTTCCTAAATGCACCGCACTCCTCCCCAAGGGGCAAACCCAAACTTGGCAGAGCGAGCTGCATACACCGAGCCCCACTGACGGCACGACGGCTAAGCGAACTACACCCCGGTTCCTCTAATTATTCAGCTAAGGGCATCCCATTCCACCCTCATGGTTGCACTGTTTTCTCGGACGGTCATCCAATAAACAGGTCCTTACGGAGAGGCACTCGAGAAACCGCTCGAGCCCCCTTGAAGACCACAAGTATAACATCATAATAAACGAAGGGAAAACATCGTATCATTGATAATTCTCATCATGTTCATTGATTAGAGTTGAGCAATAGCATAAGACTAAGCAATAATAATCCAACCCAAATAGGTAAACAAGGACATGGATAACAAAAACTAGTCAATCCTTAGGTATAACTGTGTAATGCGGGAGGTGAATTAAAGAATGTATAAGACAAAGATAGGTCAAGGGACACTTGCCTCCACCAACCGACTGCTGCTCAGGGGCTTCTCCTGCGAGTTCTTCGGGCTCTTCAACCGAATCGTTCTCTATGCGAGCGCAAACATACATGCATCCACACATTTAATACAAAAGAACAATACACCATACAATAGAATGCAGTAAATAAACAGATGTTCCACGCGGGTTCGCAATTAAGGCTAAGAGAGAAAGAGAAAAAGACAGTCGAGAAACAATCACGTTGCATGATTATGAATTAAATTACTCGCTCAATGGAAGGGAAATAATTTAGACACTACGTTCAGCATAAAGTAAAGTCGAGCTCCACATTTAATTATTGTAAACAATTGAAGGTGAATGAAAGGGAGCGGTCGCACGTCGAGACGTACAACACGACATTTAGATTGAATTAAGAAGTGAATGACTCGCCGTGCGACAGAGCACACAACGAGACACTTGCACTAATTTTAAAGAGACGTTAAGCATCGCGCGACGAAGCGCACGACGACATACGCCAACAGGGCTGAGTTTAAAGTGGAACGTCGTGCGTCTGGACGCACGACATTGCACCTTAAACAACCTGAAATTAAAATAGATCGTCACGCGACGAAGCGCGCGACACCACACTTTAATGAATATAAACTAAAAGAATCGTCGTGCGACGAAGCGCGCGACGCAGCACATTGATAAACACAAATTTAAATTGAATCGTCGCGCGACGAAGCGTGCGACGCAACACATTGATAAATACGAACTTGAATCGAATCGTCGAGCGACGCAGCACATTAATAGAATATGAAATTAGACAAATTCGTCGCGCGACTAAGCGCGCGACGCAGCAGGCTAACTAACGAAGTTTGAAATTAGCTACAACCAAAAATAATCACCACGCGCGTGGGTTTACGCACGCGGGAACGCGTTAGGGGGGGGAAACGAGGCTACGCGAGTCGCGTCGGGGCCGGGATGCCGCGCGCAGGGGGCCGAGGGCCGCGCGCAGGGGCCGAGCCGTCGCGCCGGGGCAGAGGGCCACGCCGGGGGCCGCGTCGGGGGCCGCGCCGCGCGAGCAGGGGAGGGCGGGGCCGCCGCGCCGCGTGGGCAGGGGAGGGTGGGGGCCACGCCGCGCAGGGGAGGGCGGGACCGTCGCGCAGGGGAAGAAGAGAGGGCGCGCGCAGGGGGAGAGAAGAGGAGGGAGAGGGAGAGAGAGAGAGAGGAGAAGGGAGGGGAGCTCACCTCGGGATCCAACTCCGGCGATCACCTTCTCCAAAACCTAGGGCACCATGGGAGGTAGAGAGAGAGATGGGAGAGAGAGGTTGTTGCGCGGGAATTCCAAATGAGAGAGGGAGAGGAGGGGCGCATGGGGGGTGTGGGGCGCCAGGGGCGCGCGGGCCGGGCTGGGCTGGGTTGGGCCGGGCCACTTCGCGGATCGAAACCCACGACACGCACGACTATCAAACAGACTCCAATCGCGAACCGAAAAACCGAGACGGAACGAGACGAACACGCAACATCAGACAAAGAAATGTGCTTCAGCATGATGCAACACCCATGACACTTAGGTTTTGTTCATACACGACACGGACACCTGTCACTATACTGGTTTGAAATTGGGAAGAGGGAGCGGAACGGGAAGAGAAAAGAGAGTAACACCCGAATTTGGTGAGAGAAAAGAAGAAAAAATTCTACCCTCAAATTCAGGGCGTTACAATCCTCATCTGAGCTACAACCATTGGGTCAGCTCCGACTCGTGGAGGCAGCGGTGGAGGATCCATCTCTGCTGGTTGTGGTTGGGGTTGCCTATATATCCACCGAGTGTGTCGATTGGGAGGTAGATCAATTCCACCACCCTTCCTGGCATTGACCACCGAGTGTGTGATTACGAATCATGTTACTTTGGGGGATTTATTAGCTAAGTGTGTTGCCTACTAAGCTAATTCATTACCTTATGGTGGTACATGCTAAGATGCCCGTATATACTATTTCAATCAATCAAAGAAGCAAATCAGGCATTGACAATCAGAACAATCAACCAATATTTTTAATGGACAAAATAATTTTAATTTTTGTCTTAGGTCTCCTATCTCTTAAAAAGGTCATAAATGTAGGATTCCAAAGTGTGAAATCCATATTGTCTCAGAGTAGAAAAGGTAAGAATCATCAGAGTAGAACAGTAGAAGGTGAGACAGGATCAAGATAAGTATAGAGAGAATCAGAGTAAGGTAAGTATAGAATGAATCAGAGTAAGATAAGTAGGTAAGAGTTTTGTCCATTTCTATCTAGGTTTCGTCCTACAGTCAACATTTGCTCTGATACCACTTCTGTCACACTCGGTTTTAAGGAACAAAGTCGGGTGCATCTCATATATACGCCAGAGAAAACAACACATATAATAATAGAGTGCATAAAGATAAATGTCATAAATATCATAAATGTACTTATTACATAGCGGAAGTCTTACAAAAATAAATGATAAAATAAAGCGGACTAAATATTATTCCCTGGCACCACAAAGCTGACTGGGAGACGCCATCTAGATCAAGTCGAAAGCCTTAGTGTTAGGCGGCTCCTCTTCGACCACCTGTTCTTCTCCTGTGGGGGGTGTGAGACATCAAGAGTGAGCTCACATACGTTCATAGCTCAACAAGTCGTGGGGAATAATGTGCTTGAACTCACCAAAGGTGGGAGTTCAAGTGAATTGTAAGGCTGATCAACAAAATAAAGGCTGAAGCTAAGCATTGCTTTTATAAGTTGGTCAAAATTTTATTAGCAGTTACTAAGTGTAAGTAAATACCAAACCTTAATAATAAATAAAAGTAATAATAAAATAATCCCAAATGCGATGCAAATGTCAAATTGAGTTTTAATTCCATAGATTAATCATGTGAGGATCCGAGTTGCTCATGACCGTGAGCACGACTAGTATACCAGTTTTACACTCTGTAGAGGTTGCACATCTTTACCCACAAGTCATGTTACCCATCTGCCAAGAGACGGCCAATCCCATACACCTCTACCAAGGAGGCGAGGCAGGGTAACACTACGAGGCCTTTACAAAGTTCCACTAGCTTCAGAAAACCCGCTACAGTTTATAGGAAGCTCCAGTGCAGGAATCCCTCGCTTGACTGCCATCGCAGTTAAATCAACCCAAGGACATCCCTACACTGATCACTCCCCTACTGCCCTTGCCCCTTTCGGATAAGGTAGTCATCCACTTGCTTTCCTAGTTAATCAGCCAAGGGCGTCCCATTAAACCCTTGTGATAGCACTGTTTTCCTGGGTGGTCACTCCATGTTCCCATTAACATAATGATCTTAACATGAACAGTAATAATAAACAGATAATAAAGATGTAATTATGAATAGTGTATCTCCATACCCAAATCCACATAAAGCAATAGCAAGTACTACCCAAAAATATTTCAGTGGTAAACAAGGTATAAAGATAACTAAAACTGGGGTGACCTAAAGGATCCCATCAAAATTAACCTATGCAGATCATTATAATTAATAAGAACATGGCTAGGAAAAAGTAAGTGATCAAGGGCACAACTTGCCTTCAACGAGCTCCTGCTCAGCACTCTCTACCAGCTGAACCTCAGGATCCTCAGTAGCTTACTTATCTACTCGCATCAATACAATACATACATAGTATAGCAAAAATTAACATCACACCAAACATGTAAATAAAATACACAATAATAATCTAGACATTAAAATAAGATCATAGGAACTGGAATCATTAAATTTGGAGTTATATATTTTAAGATATGAATTTTCCAAGGTTTTATGTATTTAATACAAGATTAAGTGATAGATAAATTTTAAATTGTCTTTCATGTCAAAACAGAGACACTAATTGATAGAGAATAATATTACAAAATTATAGGAAGTGGAATGGATTAATTTGGAGCAAGTATGAATTTTCTAGGAATTTAACAAATTCTAACATTTATTTATGAATTAAAAATCAATTTATGTTTTATTTTCTATGGTTTTTCTGTCCTCTGGACTCGGCCTCATTTTCGAGAAAGGTCAGGGGGCTGCTCGCATAAATTCCTAGACTCAGTAAATAATGAATGTGGACAGCGGGTTTATTCTAAAATACCAGAGGGTCCCATGTGTAAAACTAACCCGCGAAAGAGGTATCTAAGGTTTCTGGCCATCTGATCTGATTCCAGCGCGCAGGATTAGATCTAATCCATTATGAAACGGTACACCACGATGACCACAGGATCTAGATCCTATGGTTTAGATCTAATGATCCGTGGATCCATTCCCCGCCACTAGATTCTAATCCTACGATTGCTATACGCCATGGCCGAATCGTTATTTGGCTTCTAATCTGATCCACACGCGCCTGATCCAACGGTCCGCGACCATCTTCCCCAGTCTGACCACGGACGCGGCAGCGCAAGGGCACCCCGTGGCTGCGCATGTCACCGGCGCACAACGATTGGCCAATACACGGGCGCACCCCGCAATACACTAACGCTACATCACCCGCAGAAGTCGAAGAACTCGTACATGTAATACTTACCAACGATAGCAGCGTGCAGACGCGGGCCCGCGGCGAGATGCGGACGCACGAGTACTCCCTGCTCCGACGAGAAATTCTGGAGTGCTCCGTTGGACAATCCCGCCAGAATGTGCCACGAACAGCTCTGGGAGTTGTCCGTGAAACCCCTTGGACGCTTTGCCATGATCGGACTCCCCCGCAGTACGGATCTAGCCGGCGGCGGCACACCTCACCACGAGTCGGCGTACAACGAGGAAAATTGGAAGTGCGCAGGCAGTGCGGGTTGGGGGTTGTGAGGGTAGAATGAAGAGGGGAGGGAGACAGACCCGGTCGTGCTCCTATAAGAACGAGGACGTGGTCGGGACGCCACAATGAACTACGCGAAATCCGCGCGCCCGCCATGCTCGGAAGTGCGTTGACGGGGACGGAGCTGCCACGGGAGTCCCACCTATCAGCGAACACGGCGCGGCGCGAGAGACAGCCGCGATGCGGGTCCCACCTGCCAGCGAACGGTGCGCGCGGAGGAAAGCTGGGCTGCCGCGCGGGGAAGCCTGCCTCACGGACCCCACATGTCGGCGCGAGGTATAGAGTGGGCTGCGCGCACAAAGGCGAAATAGTGAGATGGGCCGAAATCCTAGCTATTGGCCCAATTCGCGACCCCTTCACTTTTTCCTTTTCTTTTTTCTGATTTCCTTTCTCTCTTCTCTATTTCCAAATTTAAATTTTGAATTCAAACTTAAATTCAAGCTTGTGCTACATTAATCTCTATTACTTTTGTGAAGTTAAAAATACCAATTTTAGAAATATAATTATATTATTTATATTTTTATATCATTTCTCTTCTTCTTATTTTCAAAAACCCTAATTTTAATTTAGGGTTTACTCCAACCTTTAGAATTATTATTTTATTATCATTATCCTTATTATTGCACAAACATATAAAACTCCAACAAGATGCACTTTATTTTATTTTAGTATCATTTGTTTTAATTAATCACTCTCAATTATATGTATGCTCTTTTTATGATGCAAATGTGGCACATAAAATGAGGAAATCCAATATAGTATCACTTTATACATTTTGGGTATTACACTCTATCAGACTTAAATTGTGTTGTTCAGTTAGCTGAATTTGGACTTTTCAGTATTTATGCTCTATTGTAGTGCATCACAACTTTTTCTCTAAGTATTTCCAACCTTTGGGTGTTATACCAAAGTGAAAGAACTATGCGTAGGGAGTAAATTTGGTCAAGGGAGATGGGTCTGTTGTTAAGAGAATTTGTGGGGAAAAAGGGATCAAACAGGGAGCTATGTAGTAAGGTAGTAATGGCTGATGAAGCTGATTCAAAGTTGGATTGAGTAATTGAAGAAGATCCCCTGTCCCCACTGTGGTTGCACTTGTGTGTATAGTTGTAATATTAACAAAGTACGTGGCTAAGGATCTAGAGGCCTCTCTCTATTGGAAAATCTCTGAATATTGGACTATTTTGTGAGCTGTGGGCAGTAGAGATCAAATCTATTTTGTCTACTGCCTGCAGATATGGACCAAGTGATATTTGTGTGTTGTGAGCATTAAATCTTTGTTTGCTGGTTATTTGAGAGGAAGAAAATATCTTCACATCTAAGTTGTACTCCATTTTGTGCACAAACTAAGAAAAGTCTTGGGGTAGACAACAAAGGGTCTTGAGGTTCAGTCTCCCTCTACAAAAAATATCATCTTTGGATACCTTGAACCTATCCATATGTAGAATACATGTCTATTCGGTTTGCTAGCTGCAAAACTGGACAACAAAGGCTCTAATGGTTTCACCCCTTTAGAATATCAAGCCTTGGACATTGGTACTCGTCCGCAGTGGGAGACCTAGCTGCTATTTCTCCTACCCTTATCCCTAGGCAATTGAATATTTGTGTTGTGCTGTGGTCCAGACCAAGATCATGTGTTGTGGTCCAGACCAGGATCAGTGTCCTTGCTTTGTGTTTGAACTAGCGTGGTACTTGAGCATGGAAGCCACGTAGGTTTGTCCATGTGCTGTTGGTGCCCTGGGAATATATCTTCACTGAGTTTTTGACAAGTGTAGGGACACCTGCCTCCTCATTCGGTTGTCTTAGGGCTTAAATCAATGAAGCTTTTCTCCCTGCCCTTGAGTTTGGCTTGTGTTCATCACAAGAAGGACATAGCTCTTGAGTTCAAGTCGGTGTAAACCCACTCCCCAGCCACCATGCTTATTCTGTCCAGTTTATCACACGCCAACTCCTCTGTAGTGACCACGCCATCAGTTTGCCCACCTCGCCGTGGTCAGGTATGCTCAAGGGATTCCTCACTCGTATACTATTTGTTCCATACTTTTTTAAGGTTAGTGAAGCTCATGATGCTTAGTTCTTGAGCTCTACCGTTGCTAGTTGCCTGGAACGTGGTCGCGACGCCGCGGACTGGCGCCATGTGCAGTCTCTATGCCGACCTATCCACCTGCGCTTTCGCAGAAGCAACTTCGTGCGAGCACCATAATCCTGGAGGGTGAGTGATGCTCTCCACGCCTTTGGTTGGAACTCTACTCCATGGTGGTCTCGAGATCGAATGTGTCGAGCCTAATGTCCCACTAGTGTCATGGCCAATGATGTTCGAGGCTTGGCGTGGGTTGTTGTGCTCTTGTGACCGGATGGTGTTGATCGAGGACAAGTGCTGGTGGTGGTTAGAGCACGCCGGAGATCAGTGCCGCTATGTCCCTGGTTCCCTATTTGCTAGAGTGGGCGGCGGGGGGGGGGGGGGGGAATCGTTGCCGGGATTTTGTGAAAGCATTGAAATCGAGGGTCCTAAGTGCAGTGGTCAATGACACAGGATAATAGTGGCTTGGGCTCATATTAGTTGTGTCCAAGCGTCGAGGGTCTCCACACAAAAGCACCGGTGCGGGCACGGGGCCTCGGTCGCAGGCCAAGTATGTCTGGGTTGGGCCGGATAAGTGAGTTTGGGCCCATCACTATTCACTGCTTTGCCTTTTTCTTTTATTTGAAAGCTTGGATATTGTCCCAAAAATTGTAGAAAATTCCAAAAATCGTGGGACAAATTTTATTAAATGTCTAAAATCAAAAGCTCTTTGATAAAGTTGGTTTTAGGATTTTAGGGATAGTTTCCAAATTAAAATGGATTTAAAAGTACTCCTAGAGGGCCTATTTAAATTTTAGAAATAAAAAGTAAGTGCCAAAAATTCTGAAAATTTTTGGGTAGTTTTGTTTTGGTTAGTGGAGCACTATGTTTAGTGCTATTTGGAAGCCTTTTGACCAAAAAGCCTTGCAAGGTCCATAATAGATAAGATAAATCCCTAATCAAGTGGATCAGGTGCTTTGGGAAAAATAGGCAAGCTTGTTAAGTGAAATCAGGTCTTTGGATAAAATATAATATGCACTAGTCCTCTGATAGTTCAAGCTTGTATGGTTCCTTACAAGAGAAGATTAATCCCTAAGTAAAGATTTGTTTAGGTATTGAAAAAGGAACAAGATTACTGTTGGGGGTCTGCTTCGTCGCCGAAGGTCCCATAAGAAGAAACACCTTCGGAAGACTGACATAAAGCCGAAGCTTTCAATCAAAGAGCTTCGGAGTACATTTTCAGATGCACCGACTTAAAGATGAAATGACCAATCGGCCTGAGATAGCTTGTACTATGATTGTAAACATTTGTAAAGGGCATGAATGTAATTTCTCACAGGCTGTGTCCTGTGCCTATAAATAGATGAACAGTACCCATGTACTGTTCACGCTATCTTGTATTCGCTTGTGCACAACGCTCGGATTTTTGCCTTCTGTCAAGCCGAAGGTACAAATATAATTAAATATTGTATTTAAATACTCAAGTTTATATAATGAAGATATGTGAATGATGTTATATGATTATTCATGTTATCTTTCATGTTTCATATGCTTTGTCTTTCATTATCGCATACCATGATCATGAAGGTACGTCCTTCATGACCTTCGTCCGAAGATCGTTATATCCTAAGGGAAATAATGCTTCGAAGGATGAAGGATATTAACATTTAATACTTTGTGTTGCCTTGTTCTTGACTCATAGCATTTGAGAACAAGTCCCCAACATTGGCGCCCACCTCCGGTGAACTCACTTCCACTGTCGAGTTGATGGCTTCGATCAACAATGAAGCTGAAGTAGCTTCGGCTACGAAGATGGTGCTCCCGATAATAGGCGGTTCATGTTCAGAACCGGCCAACAAGAAGCAGAAGAAGGAGGCCCAGAGAAGGGTGTAGCATGTTGGGGTGCAGGGACCCTTCATCAAGTCAAAATGGTCCCACATCCCAATCACCTTCTCCCAGGAGGACCTTCAGCTCAAGGATTACCCTCACAATGATGCTATGGTTATATCTTGTGTCATCAAGGGATTTCTGGTCCATAATGTTCTGGTTGATAAAGGCAGTGCAATGGATATCATATTTGCTAAGGCCTTCAGACAAATGCAAGAGCTAGAGGACAAGATTCATGATGCTACACACCCTCTTTGTGGCTTCGAAGGAAGGTAGATCGTAGCACTTGGCAAGATCACAATGCCAGTGACCTTCGGATTTGTCCACAACACAAGGACTGAACATGTTGTGTTTGATATTGTTGACATGGAATACCCCTACAATGCAATCATTGGTCATGGGACACTTAATGCTTTCGAAGCAATTCTTTATCCAGCATACATATGCATGAATATACCTTCGGAACAAGGGCCTATTGCAATTCATGGAAGTCAGGAAGCTGCCAGAAAGGCTGAGGGAACTTGGACAGACTCAAAAGCCATCCACAATATAGATGGAGCTAATGCTTGTGAGCAGTACAAGTACAGAAGAGAGAAGGCTGCTTCGGCTGATTAGCCGAAGCCCATGCTTCTATGTGAAGACATAACAGAGCAGAAGGTATTGCTGGGGTCTCAATTATCTGAAGAGCAAGAAAAAACTTTGATAAGGTTTTTATTCAACAACAATGATGTTTTTGCATGGTCGGCCAATGATCTCTGTGGTGTCAACAGGGACGTCATTGAACATTCACTCAATGTCGATCCATCCTTCAGGCCCAAAAAACAAAGGCTTTGGAAAATGTCTCATGATAAAGCCGAAGGTGTCCGGAATGAAGTAAAAAGACTTCTCAGTGCTGGTGTTATTAGAGAGGTAAAATATCTAGAGTGGCTAGCCAATACTGTTATGGTGAAGAAGGCCAATGGCAAATGGAGAATGTGTATTGATTTCACGGATCTCAACAAGGCCTGTCCGAAGGACGAATTTCCATTACCCAGGATAGACTCTATTGTGGATGCAGCAGCTTCTTCAGAACTTATGAGTCTACTGGATTGCTACTCAGGATATCATCAAATATGAATGAAGAAGGAGGATGAGCCGAAGACTAGCTTCATAACTCCCAGTGGCACCTATTGTTATCTTCAGATGCCTGAGGGGCTCAAGAATGCTGGAGGCAGTTTCAGCAGGATGACGGCCAAGGTCCTTCATTTCCAGATAGGCAGAAATGTGCTAACATACATTGATGATATCATAGTAAAAAGCACGAAGCAAGAAAATCATATCACTGATCTGCAAGAAACATTTGCTAATTTCAGACAAGCTAGCCTGAAATTAAATCCTGAAAAGTGTGTCTTTGGAGTGAAGAAGGGTAAGTTCCTTGGCTGTCTGGTTTCAACGAAGGGGATTGAAGCTAACCCAAGCAAGATCGAAGCCATCCTTCGAATGGAACCGCCGAGCACAAAGAAGGGGCCCAACAGTTGGCAGGAAGACTGGCTTCATTGAATAGATTTATATCTAGATCAGCAAAAAGAAACTTGCCATTCTTTGAAATACTAAAGTCAGCCGAAGTCTTTCAATGGGGCCCAGCTCAACAGAAAGCCTTCGAAGAGCTGAAGCAATACTTGATTGATATAACAACATTAACTCCACCTACGCCAGGGGCTCCGTTACTATTGTATGTGGCAGCTTCGCACTCTGCAGTGAGTGTGGCGCTTGTGCAGGAGAAATTGGAAGGACAAATCAAAAAGCAAGCCCAGTATACTTTGTCTTTGAAGTTCTAAGCTTATCAAAGAAAAATTATACAGAATTGGAGAAGGTGTTTTATGCTGTCTTAATGGCCTCCAGGAAGCTTTGGCATTATTTCCAAGCATTCCATATAATTGTTCCTTCATCACAGCCTCTGAAGGATATCATGAGAAACAGAGAAGCTACTGGAAGGATTAGAAATTGGGCTACGGAACTCAACGAATTCAGCATTGATTATGTGCATAGATCCTCAATTCAGTCCCAGGCGTTAGCAGACTTCATCGCTGACTGGACACCAGGGGCTCAGGAAGAAGAAGCAAATAAAGATACCGAAGCTTGGACAGTGTTCTACGACGGTTCCTGGGGAATCTTCGGGGCAGGTGCGGCTGCTGTTTTAGTTGCACCTTCCAATGTCAGAACATGCTATGCAATAAGGCTTGATTTTAGCTATACAAATAATATTGCTGAATACGAAGCTTTACTTTTGGGGCTTCGGAAGTTAAAAGCAATGGGGATAAGAAGGGCGATCCTTAAAACCAACTCCCAAGTTATTTCTGGTCATATTGACAAGAGTTGTAAGGCAAAAGATCCAAAGCTTGAGAAATACCTAGACACAGTTCGAAGGCTTGAAGCTTCATTCGAAGGGTTTTCTGTTAAGAATATTCCATAAGGAGAAAATGAGCACGCTGATCTGTTAGCCAAGTCAGCAGCACAGGGGCTGCCTCTACCTTCGGAAGTATTTTTTGAGACAATAAGAGCACCTTCGGTGGAACTTCTCGAAAGAGCAGTGCTCACTATATCTCCTATTCATAGTGAAGATTGGAAGACTGAGATTATATCTTTCCTCCAAGGTAACTGCCTTTCAGATGACGAAGCTTATAATAAGAGAATGGAGGTAAGAACAAGACCATATGTAATAATAGAAGGGGAGTTATAAAAACATGGAGTCTGCTCTCTACTTCTCAAGTGTCTATCCAGAACCGAAGGTATAGAGCTAATGAAGGAAATACATGCAGGCTTGTGTGGATCTCACATTGGATCTAGACCTTTGCTGGGGAAGGTCTTCAGACAAGGATTTTATTGGCCGAAGGCAGCTTTGGATGCAACGGATCTGGTTCAAAAGTGCGAAAATTGTCAAAAATGTGCAAGAGACCAGAAACAACCTTCATCACTAACCCAGCTAATACAACCAACCTGGCCATTGCAAAGATGGGGCCTGGATTTGTTAGGTCCACTTCCACTAGCACAAGGTAATTTAAGATATGTTGTGGTGGCTGTAGAATATTTTTCCAAATGGATTGAAGCGAAACCTTTGGCCACAATAACTTCGGTCACAGTCCAGAAATTCTTTTGGCAAAACATTGTTTGTCGCTTCGGCGTACCAAAGGCTATAGCTGTGGACAACGGAACACAATTTGATGCCGAAGCTTTCAAGGAACTCTGTGATCAAATCGGCACGAAGATTCATTTTGCGTAAGTCAGACATCCAGAGTCAAATGGACTTGTGGAAAGAGCAAATGGTATTATAATGACAGGAATAATGAAGTTAATTTTTAATCAACCCAGAGGAAAGTGGCCAGAAGAGTTGATTAAAGTGGTGTGGAGCCACAATACAACCGTATCAAGATCAACAGGTTTTACGCCATTCAAGTTATTATTTGGTGATGAAGCTATAACCCCAGAAGAAGCTAAAACAGGGTCAATAAGAACAACAACTTCCACTGAAGACGAAGCTGATTATCATGTGGCAAAAGACACTATAGAAGGGGTCAGACTTCAGGCTGTGGAAAACATAAATAAATATCAAGCCGAAACAATAAAATGGCGCGACAGAAAAGTCCGACTTAAAAATGTCAAGCTAGGGCATTTGGTGCTTCGGAGAGTGGCTAATCCGGACACAGTAGGCAAACTACAGCTGAAGTGGGAAGGACCTTTTCTGGTAGTATCTTCGTCAAGGCCCGGTTCTTACAGATTAAAGGATATGGATGGCAATGACATTCCTAGATCTTCAAACGCGGATGAGCTTCGACGGTATTATGTATAGATTGATGTAATCTTTTTCATTTTTCTATGGTACCCTTTCCCTTTCCAAAGGGGGAGAAAGGTTTTTAATGGGGCCATAGTTTGTAATTTTTCTTTTCTTATTCAGCTCCATGAGAGCAAAATCTCCCAAAATATGTAAATGTAAAATCTGAGCATGCACCATCGAGTGCAGAGAAAAAGAAAAAACAGGGAGAAGCTCGAAAGTCGTCCCTAAGGGGATGTAGAGCATGACGAAGCTACAAAAAGCCGTTCCTAAGGGAGCACAGCGTAAGTTTTCTGCTCAAAAGTCGTTCCTAAGGGAATGTAGAGCCAGATACCGCCGAAATATAAGGCGAAGCGCGACAAGTCAACGTGAATACCGCCAAAATAGAAGGCGAAGAAGTTCAAAAGACGTTCCTAAGGGGATGCAGAACTTATATCGAAAAATAAACGGTGCAGCCGAAAAATAATCGGCAAAGAGATTTCAGTTATTTTTAAGGGAATGAAGGTTGTGGATGAAGCTTCGAATGTGTGTGTTTGGGCATCCATTTGCATGATACATTGCATCATACATTGCATTTATAAACATTCATTTAGACATACATAGGATCATCATCATCATATCATACAGATACAGACAGTTGCTTTGGCTCTAAGCATACAGCTTCAAAAGCAGATTCATGCTTCGTTGTGTACGAAAAGAAGGGAAGGTGTTTTTCGCCTTCGGCTCAAAAAATGCAAGTTTCATCCACATCAAAGCATTTCATACATCAATGGAAAGGTAAAAATATATTACAAGGCATGGACAAATTTACAGAGTAGAATCTGATTCTTGAGTTACAATATTCTTTATAAAGGTTAATACAAGAGTTTTCTTAGAAATTTTCCATAGCTAGGTATTCGAGCTTCATCACCATCTGTTGAGCTTCAGATTGTCTGCTAAGCTTCGGCTCTGTGTTCTTCGGCTTCGTCATCCTGTACATATCAAAGCATTATAAGGAAAATTCAAGTTTCGAGGAAAAGGTAAGCACAAGGTATGATTTTATTACCGGCTTGAGGTGACTTCGAGCTTCGTCACCAGCTAGGCTTCACCCACCCTTCGTCCAGATTTGCTTTATAAATCTGTTTCCTATGCTTCGAGCAAGGCTGGGGATATCAATCAAATCTGTTGGTGATAAGCTGAAGTTTGGTCTATTAACAATCTTCCCATGCGTGCAACCAGACTTCATGAAGGCAATAGCTGTGCCCCGAGAAGCTAGCAGGGCATAGAAATCACCGTGTCTGGCTATAACTTCATCAAGAGCATCAACTTCTCCCTCAATGTGTTCGAAGGTCCCTGGAAGGTCTTCAATCAAAGGATTGAATTTCTCAGAGCTGGCTCCAACCGAGTTGAAGACCTGCCTTAACCGCTGCACGCATCGGTTGCTGAACTATAGACATTTATTTTGAAGCTCTTTCAATGATTTTTGCAAATGTGAACTTTTTTCTACTTCAGCCTCAAACTTCGTATTAAATTTCTGCTTTTCTTGTTCGAAGCTTTCTGACTTTGAGAGAAGTTCTTCATTCAATCTTGTAATTTTGGCTTCAGCTTCTGCCAGTAAACCCTCCGCTGTCTGAAGTTCGAAATCTTTCCTTTCAAGAGCAACCGCTTGATCTTTTATTTTGTTCTCTAGACCTTCAATTATGACATCATGTTTTTTTATCTTTAAGGTCCTATTGCATCCTCAAAGCTTTACTTAATAACATACTCTGTGTAGAAGCAAGCTTCGTCAGCAAACACCTTCGTTGTTAAAACAATGAAAAAGCCAAAGAAAAGTTTTTACCTTGAAATTAGAATAGAATAAACTACCGACGATATGTTGTCGTCGGTAGCGGCTGATATCGGCCTCAAGCTTCAGGAAACCAATAATCTTCGACAGAGTACTGATAACCTTTGCTCCAGTTCGGTCTCGGAGGCAACCTAAGCTTTCATCGTCAATGTCGCCGAAGAGCATCGCCCCTGGCTGATACCCGCAGGATATGGCATAGTCTCTCAACTCTTCTTTCTCAGCCTTTGACAATTCTTGTCCACTTAAGTTTTGAAAGTTGAAATTTTCTTCTTCTGAAGTATCTTCGGCCATCTCCTTCTCTTTTCTAGGCACTGTGGCCATGGTCTCTTCGGCGGCTGTAGAAGCTTCTTCTGCGGCCATATCCAGAAGCATTCTATCAATATCAGAAAATGTGCTTTTTAGATTTGCATCGTCGGCCGTTGCAGCCTCGGCAGTTGCAGCTTCAGTAGGTGCAGCTTCGGTAGTGGTGGCGCTCTCGATAGCTAGTGTCTTTGACGCCGAAGCTGGCGGTGGTGTTTCTTCAATAGCTTCAGTCACAGTAATAATCCTTCATTTTTTCGGCCCAGCAGACTTCTTCACTGCCGAGGGCTCCTTCTTCTTCTGTAAAAGCTTCGTCAGATGTGGCCCCAGTGGACTTAGCTTGATAGGCAAGGATTCAGTCATTACCTTTAGAATTTCTTCCACGTCGGCAGTAGAAGGTGTTCAAGGAGTCTCTTCTTCTATATCAGTCACCTTTTGCTTCGGAGCCACAGTTTTCCTTTTCTTCGGAGCAACTGCCATCGGCTCAAGGCTCAATTTTTTCCTCTTCAGAATTTCTTCATCTTCTTTCACCATTCTAGTAGCTTGTCTACCCACAACACTAACAATTCTTTTTCTTTTTTGCCCTTCGGCACCTTTCTTCAATCGCTCATAGTCAGGATATTCAAAATTCAGTGCATCCATTACCCGATTCAATCTTCGCTTCAGCCGGGCGCCGAAGGCTGCAGTCAGCAACTGATCTTCTTTTTTCGTATAATTGCCTAAAATCTCATTGCACATAACTTCAATTGTATCCAACCATTCTTGGCAGGGTTCTTTGAAGTGTTTCTTGAATTTAAAATGATAGGGCAACCGAACGAGTTCATTCTTCTTCTTCTCTCCTTCAAGCTTCGGCATACCCCATTCCCTTAGCGTTGGGAATATTCTGTTGGCTAAGTATTCTTGAACTAAATCCCTAGTCCCAATATGTTCAGAAACAACTCTAAACTCGGCCACATCATCTGGGCATGGTGCCCCCGGTGTCATGTTGCACTGAGGCCTAGTCAGCCCGAAGGTTAGCTCCAACGGGCTCTGAACTAGCTTCTCCTTTTTCTCATCAATCTTAACATAAAACCATTCAGATTTCCAACCGGTCGGCCACTTAGTGCGGTAGCTGACCACCAGTGTCTTCATATCTTTGCGGTATGCAAAATTATAACAGCCAAAATTCTCGTTCAAGCCATCTTCTCTAGCCTTCGTCTAATAATGGAGTTCATGTACTCGGCAGAAGGCTTCGGCGAGCGGCTGCACCCCTTGGCTTCGGAGAGCCCAGATATACACGATGAGCCTAACGATGGCGTTAGGGGTCAGCTGATGAAGATAAATCTCAAAATTTTCCAAAACATCTGCAATCATCCCGTGCAAAGGAAATCTCAACCCTGCTTTGAAGAAGCTATTAAAAACTACCACTTCATCACTTTCTGGTTTCGGGATAGTCTCTTCCCTGCCAAAGCGAATCAACCCCTTCTTGGCTTCTCTGAAGTAGCCCAGCTTCATCATCATGGGCATATCAGCTTCGTACACAGTCGACTTCCCAAAATCCAAATGGCTGGGCTTCGATGGCATAGCGGTGTTATAATCAATCTCTTCTTCACCAGTATCGCCCTCTTCAATATCTGCCTGCTCGACTTCAGTAGCAGGGGCGGCTTCGTCAGGAGCGCCCTCCGTCACAACTAGTCTCGACCGCCTCATAACTTCAGAGATCGGAGCAGTTTCAGTAGCTTCGGTTTCCTCTCCGTCGTGTGTAACCCTAGCTGTTGAGCGCACCCTGGCCATTTGATGTTGAATTTCTTGCGTTTTGACGAAGTTGATTATTTTTGACGAAGCTCCCTCTTGTCACGAAGCTAGAGCAAAGTGATCCTTTGATTAAGAATATAGTGAACAAGCTTCGGCGGTGGTCAAATTTTTTGGTAGCACAACAGTACAATAGCAGTAAATGCTATGGTAACTTCACAACTACCCGTTTGTTTATATAGTGCTGCAGGTGGGAAGGTGATTCGTCAAGTCGCTCGCACCCACTGAACAGTCACCCGCACTCGCTGAACGATGGACCATAGTGCCCAAGAAGCTGAATCACTAGATCGCGCGTACCCTTTGTATGGTGGGACCACCCTTCACTCGGAATATTTAAATCATTTCTCGGCAACGAGCTAAGGGAAGGTGTTTTTTAGACCTTCGGCATTCCGAAGCCTGAGAGAGTTTTTCACGGGTCGAGCTCGTTACGAAAAACGATCTGGCACCGTGAAGGGGCTACTGTTGGGAGTCTGCTTCGTCGCCGAAGGTCCCATAAGAAGAAACACCTTCGTAAGACTGACACAAAGCCAAAGCTATCAATCAAAGAGCTTCAGAGTACATTTTCAGATGCACCGACTTAAAGATGAAATGACCAATCGGCCTGAGATAGCTTGTACTATGATTGTAAACATTTGTAAAGGGCATGAATGTAATTTCTCATAGGCTGTGTCTTGTGCCTATAAATAGATGAACAGTACCCCTGTACTGTTCACGCTATCTTGTATTGGCTTGTGCACAACGCTCGGATTTTTGCCTTCTGTCAAGCTGAAGGTACAAATATAATTAAATATTGTATTTAAATACTCAAGTTTATATAATGAAGATATGTGAATGATGTTATATGATTATTCATGTTATCTTTCATGTTTCATATGCTTTGTCTTTCATTATCGCATACCATGATCATGAAGGTACGTCCTTGATGACCTTCGTCCGAAGATCGTTATATCCTAAGGGAAATAATGCTTTGAAGGATGAAGGATATTAACATTTAATACTTTGTGTTGCCTTGTTCTTGACTCAGCATTCGAGAACAAGTCCCCAACAATTACTTAGTGGATTTAGATCTTTGGTGTAGGTTAAATGTGTTCTAGTCTCTTGATGGTTATAGTTTATAGGTGTAACCTTTAGAGTTCCTTATGTTAGAAGTCCCATGTTTTTGATTAGTGTTATGTACACCTTTAGAAAGGTGTAGTCTGGTAAGATTTTTTAATATTTTCGTTACAAACTGCATAAGCATAAGCATCCATGATCATATCATTTCATGTAGAGCTCCCAACAGAAGAAGTGAAGATTCAAGATGAAGTGGTAGCTAAAGAGGAGTTTGCTCCAGTGCATGTTCATCAAGTGGATGGAGCCATCTGGTAGGATCTAGAACCTCTTCTCTGCAACAAAGGCAAGCCCCGGTGCATTTGCCCCTTCCTTGTATTTTAAATGACTTTTATACACCTTAAGTCTAGTGAAATGTGCATTAAGTTTATAGGAGTTGCTTGAAAACTATTTGATGCATTGACTACCAAAATCCATTCCTTTTAATAATACTTCTTTTGAAGTATAAAATATTCTGCTTAGATCTTGTGGATAGAGGTTGTCCTTTAGCCCAACTTGAGGAATGATGGCTTCTACCTACAAGACTATTTTCACCAGGATGATGGTGGGATCTTGCTATAAGATTTCCTAAAATGTTCTATTCATCCTAAGGTACAAAGATAAATCCTAAGGATGAAAGTACTTAAATCGAGACTTGGGCTATGAACAGGTGATGTTTCGCCTAGGTTAATAAAGGATTTTATCGAGTGTAGGATTGCATGATCAAGGACTATCTTAACTGGCCACATATCCTAAAAATGGGACAGGGTAAGCTTGAACCTGGCTATTTCATACGTGAAAAGACAACCTCCAAATGGTGGGAGTGGCATGTATCCTCCTGGCATAGTAGCTGGATGGTAGGGTAGTGTGCTCCCGGTAGCGTGGACCAGTTCACGTTTGGAGGACCTATGGGAATGGTTGACATTGATGTATTATGGAGAGGCTACACTAGCGCAAAACAAAATTTTTGACCCCATAAAACCAAGAACTACTGTGGTTATAGGTCATGGAATTACCACTAGACGCGCAGGGCAGCGGAAGACATCTCGATGTAGACGAACGCGTCGAGTAGTGTTGTGCAGTCATTGGCGTCCTTCACATCCTTGCGTGGTTCGTCCTAATGCTCCATATGCAGCACCTCTGAGGTATCGACACATACAAGGAGGAAGCGCCGCGTGCCGAACTGCTAGGTTCATGACGGTGTCTAGGCGAGGGCGAGAGGCGAGTGGCTGCTTGTTTACTGGTGGTGAATTCACTTAACCACGCCCCTGCCCCTCATTATATAGGCGTTCTGGTGGACTTCTAACTCCGAAGCCCATCAGTAACCCCAAAGCCCTTTCTAATTTTGGATCTAGTCCGAGTTAGGCTTCCTTCCCATTAAGTGTGTGACCCTATAGGTTCATGTACATATAGACATGGCCCAAGTACTCTTACTTGGACCAATAATTGACATCGGCCTCTAGCAAGACATGTCAACTCCTATGCACATGTAAAGATTATATCAGACTGTTGGTCACTTGTTCTCAAATACTGTAAATCAAGAACAAGGCAACACAATTGTTAATTATTACAGACCTTCGTCTTCCAAAGCATTATCTCCACATGAGTATAATGCTCATCAGACGAAGGACAAGAAAGACATACCTTCATCATTTAATATGTGAACAAAAATGCAAAAGGATGAAGACAGTAACTGCATCTCATTAATTCGTTCATATTTACATTCCATAAAACATGTATGAATATTAACAGAATTCATATTACATTGATATCTTCAGCTTGCTCGAACGTGAAGACGCGAGAGAGTGATTACCATTCATCGTGAACAGTATGGTGCTACTGTTCATCTATTTATAGGCACGTGACGCAGCTCGAGTAAAAGTACATTCATGTCCCCAATATGCACATATGATCACAATACAATTCGCTAAGGACTAAGTAGTCTTTTCCTCTTTCGGTCAACATCATCATTATACTTCATCTCCGTTGTAAGCCGAAGCTGTCTATCTGGTGATAGCTTCGGCGTTTACTCTTATCCTCTTTAGATATGTCTTCATCTTGAATGCCTTCGTCAAGAGGGAGAGGCATGCATCCTGAAGACGAAGCTTCCTGTAATAGCTTATGCTGAAAGCAAATGGTTAATTATGTTTTTGAGGGCCTTCGGAAGGAGAAGGCCACCAACACAGACGAACCATTGCAACATTACATACATGTTGTTCCCTTTGTCTCACGATATTTGGTCTGACTCTAATCTAACCTCTCTTTCTCGATACTGTGAATTGGAACCCTTTCATTTGTTAACACTTAACCCTAGCACGTCCATGCATTTCTTGATCTAATCACTCGAGGGGCCCAGATATATCTCTCTCAAGAAGAGAGGGACAAATTCCATCTTGATGGACCATGTCTCACAGCATGCTTCCTGACAAACCCAAAACGTCCTTTATAACTACCCAGCTACGAAGTAGCGTTGGATAGTCCCTAAGTAAGTCAATTCACAACTTGAGAACATGCGACAATCTCAGGTCTAAGGACATAGTATACGTGTTGCAAAAAGAGAACTATATTACAATATCTCACGTTGGGTTCGTCCAGCTTCATGTCATACATGCACCCACATTATTAGTTTAACGTCTCCATGTCCATGGCTTGTGAAATGTAGTCATGAACTAATACATGTGCTAGTCATCAACTCTAACTAGAGACATCATTTAGAATAACCATACAAGTAAAAAATCTCATAAACAATTCACATAATTGCTAATCAATACAAGGTGGCTTTCATGGATATTCAATTAAGCAATATATATATCATGGATACAAAGAAATATGCTCATCTCTATGATTATCTCTAGGGAATATTTCTAACAGATAAATGCAAGGGTTAAGCGCTACATATGTCGTATGGTTAGAGATCCTCAGCTGAGTAAACCAATTCGGACCATCGTTATATCCTCGGACAATGGAGACTTGATCACTGTCTTGCATCGTAAGTCAGGATGAAATTAGAATGAGTAAAATTATTGTTGTATTGACTAATGAGATGATTAAACTAGATGCAAATAGAGTCTATTAATACTTAAGCCAGGTATAAAATGTTGAAAGTAAGGACTCATTTTAGTACGCATTTTTTGCAAAATATTAAAGTTGATTCTTGCTAAAGCCTCTCCTTGATTCCCAAATCCAGCATATCCTTAAGAGTCTTTTTCCTTAGTCGGGTAAGACTTGCGAAAGTACACTTCGTACTCAGGGTTCTCGAACCCAATGTTGTTGCTGGTGATGAGAAGTATTCTAGGTGTCCCTATGGCTAGAAGATGCTTCCAACCTTGAAGGAGGATTAGTTAGGTTTGTGTGTGAGGCTTGGAAGGGTTCTACCTTCCTGGTTTTTATATTTAAGACTATCTCCAGCAACGTCCCCTAAATTTCGTCCCCTAAACGAATATTCTCTATCCTTTACAGCACTCTCTAAAAGATTATGTTCCCTATATTTTCTCCATCTCTAGCAATGTCCTCTAAATTTCATCATCTATATCAACAATGTACCATATTTAACATTCTATATTGATTTTTACTAGCCATATGCACGTGAACGAGCAAACACAATAAATAAGCACAGTGTATATAGTAGAACCGTATGTCCTCCATTTCTAGTGGATGCATACCATGCTCTAAAATTTAGAGGATCCTTTACAGTCTCTTGTTGGAGACAAAAAGGTGCCTACATCCTCTATATTTTAGAGGATAGGACCATTTATAGGTCCATGTTGGAGCTAGTCTAAGTTACGCACTTTGAGTACTATCAGGACTTGTAATAATTATAACTCTTTCTAGCATGTAAAACTTGAGTTTTAGAATGTAAAGAATGTTTTGTAAGTCTTCCACTCTATCTCCGAAGTGTGTGTATCGAATGTGATTACTGTAATATACATGTTTTGTGGGAGATCCCTAGGATAATGAGTTCAAGTTGTTGAACTCGACAACCTTGTTAAGTTATCTAGTGCACATGCATAGCCATCAGAGGCCATTAAGGCAAGGATTGGTGTATGTGGGCCTGATAACTTGGGAGGGTTGTCACATTCAGGAAGCTCTCTGTGCCCTCATAGACGGTCCACCACATCCATGTGGACGGTCCATGCGCCCGTAGAGAAGAGCGGAGCTCCCTGCATAGAGTCACGGATGGTCCACACTCCCGCAAAGAGATTCCCAAAGGTCCCATTTCCTGCAAACGGGATCTAGGTATCGTTGGTATTTGGCCTAAAAAGGCGACAACATACTTTTTGGTGACTCCACTAGAGATATCCATGTTTAATATCTATTAGATCGGCCTTAATGGCCAGTGCTAAGTGTCATACCAATATCACCGCGAGTAACATCATCAGACCAATTATGGAAAGCCTGGCCCACGAGGAGCAGTAACGATTCGAGGACCTCATAAAGCAATGGGACGACGGTGTGCCTAAGTGCATGAAAAATCGAAGGAGAAATTATTGTTGCACCTCATGGTGGATCAACACCATAAGATTATCAAGCAAGGGGAGATCAAGCTTGACTCCCTTGTGTCATCGCTCCACGATAGTCCGGCTATCACAGAACCTCCCAAGATATTAGGCCCACCTATAGATGTCCTTGTCCTAAAGACCTCAGACAGCATGCAGGTGCACCCAATGGCTCGGCAGGTCCGGTTACCTGTATCTCCTTCACATCGCCCAAGAGCGCTCATCCCATAACGCAGACATTACACACCATCGGAGTAAAGCAGAAAGGGTTATAATAAAATAATTTACATTCATAAGTACAATATAGAAAGAGTCATTATTACATAACCAGGTTCGAGTGCTTAAACTTATTACATCATGGGAAGGCAAACACCTTCCGCAGGTAGTTCTTAGTTTTCATCCTCCTGTTTTGGGACAACCTTGGAGCAGAAATAGCAAAACTCAGTAGTTTCATCACCTAAAACAACATGGGTTTTGAAACCCTAAGTACGAGGTGTACTTTCGCAAGTCTTAACCGACTAAAGAAAAAGACTCTCAAGGATATGCTGGCTTTTGGGAATCAAGTTAAAGCTTGTCAAGATTCAAAGACTCTTTTTGCAGAAAAGCTTACTATGAGTTTATCCTTAAGAATTCATTTTACTTGTCAGGTTAAATAGTTACCTGCATCTAGATTTCTTTCTATTCTAGATCAAGCACTTGGCCTATACCTGCCAACTTTTATCATTCCAAGAGTTTACTTGTCACTACGTGTAGGTCAGTGACCAAGTCTTCATATCCGAGAAGTAACGACGATACGAATCGGTTAATACCCAGCTGGGGATCTCCAACCACACGACATATGTAGCACTTAACCCTTGCATATGTCTGTAACACCTCAGGTGTTACCATGGCTAGAGCACACCTTGGTACTAAGGACTGTGATCACATGTGGTAAAAACTTAAGGAGAACATAAGAACCTTGGAGACCATGTGTTAACTAACATTTGCTAATGACCTAAGAAGCATCACTCAAGCTTTTGTGCACTTACTACCTTGGGCAAGAGGAGGGAAAACCCTAGACCTCTCTTGAACCCTATCTTCCAAAACCATGGTTGAGAGGGGGGAGAATAAGCAAATGTGCAAATCATGAGTTAATCTTTAACCAAACTTTAAGTAACTTTATAACCAGCAATTATGGGAAGGTGATGTTGCAAAAAGACCCCTGGAGAAACCCCAAATCCATTCCTTAAGTGGAGAGAGAGCAAGAGCTCTCTAATTCTCTCTAAGTCAAAAACTACACCTACACTAAAGATCAACCGTGTTCACCTTGAAGATGGCACCAAAACCACCTATGTTCTATACCAAAAATGTGGCATACCACCAAGGGCACCCACTGGAAAAAGTTGAGCCCGAGACCTTGACGTCTGACATGCCTTGGCATGGTTTTTGTCGCGAGGTGGGCAGAGAGACATACCTATTTTGGCGAACAAAGATCTCCCTACCTAGGACATATCTGCCATGGCGACTCACGGATGAGAGACAGCCCTAGGTGCCAGGAAAAGACTCGCGCCGGATTTTTGCCAAGATTCGCACGTTTGCGACTTGGGCGAGCTGTGGAACACGGGCAGAAGAAAAGCTCCACGTGTTCGACGCGCTCTGTGCACGCCAGAGCACGCCCGCGCGCGCCCCGCGTCGCGCTAACGGCCAGCCGACGCCATGGCCCGCGCCCGCGCCTATAAAGCCCACTCAGGCGTCGACCACACTCTTCCGCGCACGCTCAAACCTCACCGGAGCTCAACTCACCGTCGTTTGCCCGTGCACGGCGTGTCCGCGGATACCCGAGCCCCTGCCGCCGTAGACCGGCCAGCCCAGCCTTTCCCAACCCCGTCCGACCCTCGGAGACGAGCACACCGCGGTGAAGCTCCCCGAGCGAGGAATCGAAGTCTGCTTCGCCGGAGAGACCAGTCCACGGTCGCCGGAGTTCACAACCCCGCCGGAGTGCGTGGACCGGGTAATCCACTGAACCATTTTCCGATTCCTTGTGCACACAGTCTCTACGTCACCCCGTGAAGCTCACCGTGCCATTGGATTGAACCAGATCGCCGTGATTTGGCCGGCACACCTGCCGCCGACGAGGACACCCGCCTGCGCACGTGGACCGAGCGATTCCGGCCATCCCCGCCGTCGAGCCGTACATCACTGTGACCGCCAGAGCCTCCCCGAGCCAACCCTGCCCCTCGCCGGACCTCTCTCGCCGCCGGTAAGCCGCGCCACCCTTTTCTTTCTTGCGGGTACTGTTTAAACCTAGGGAAGGACCGCGGGGGAGAAGGAAAGAAGTCTGGGGGGTTTTGTGAAATGTCAGAGACTCAAATGAATAGTAGCGCGGGGGTATAACTGAGAGAGTTAGTTTGGAAATAACCCAGGGTCCTCGGTGTAAACTGCTTTTCTAGAAAACCTTTACTAAATCTGATTTTAAATTTGAACAGAACTTTAATAATTCATAACTTCTGTTTTATTCATCCAAATTTGGTCAAACCAATTTTGTCAGACTTTAAATAATGTAAACTGCTTAGGAAAAATATAAAACTCTTAAGTACTACAGAAAACTATAAGGTTCTGATTTAATTATTGTTTTGACCAAAAGCTAAATAATAGGGATAAAAATAGTTGCACTATTTGGCTAGGGTTAGAAAAATTTGGAGAAGTTTATATCCACCTACTGACCTATTTAAAAATGCTAAACTTCTTTGTCCAACCCATTAAGTTAGTTTTTGCCATTTAATTTACAATATGCTTAAGGTTAAGAAAAATAGAAAAGGTGATTTAAATAATGAACCAGGGGGCACCTTTATTTTTGTTAGAATACTTATTCAATGTAGTTTACTAGAAAAATCCATTATACCCTGGTTTAGTATAAAGTAAGTAGGATCCCTTTAATTTTAGGAAAATAAGGAAAACTTAGAAAAACCCTACAAAATGACCCCAAGGTGACAACACCCCAACCCTTGGGATAACTAATGTTTGGTTATTAAGAACTTAGGAAAAATCTGAAATCTGCTGTTTGACATTTTTCAAATAATAATGTAGTAGAAAGTGCCTTTTTGGCATTTAACTTTAGAAAATCATAACTAAATGACCATCCCTTAGCTTTCTGTGATTTTTGGCACAGAAGCCTATTATTACTGTTAGATGCCAACAAAAATAACCCTTAGGACAGAACTCACCCCTAATTAAGAGATGTAGTGCAAAGTGGCCCATTTTACACAACTTTTGTTATTTTTGTGTGAAGCATACCCTTTTTATTTTAAACCTCAAATTCCTAGAACAGGCTATAATGACCAATGGCAACACACTGTAATTTTTACAGAATTTTTGGAAAATATTAAATCACTGTCGTAGTTCAAACCTACACTAGAAACCATAAATAGAAAATAAAGAAAGGGAAAGATGAATAATAGAAAATTAGTGTCATCCTAAAACCCTTTATAACTTGTCCACTGAAATATATAGAGGCAATACCAATTCCCTATGCCAATCCCTAGCAAAACCTAAACCTAGAAGTGATAAGCATAAACCATTAAAAGCCACGTATGACCCAGAAACCCTAAATTGCTCATTAACTTAGTTTTTCTTCTCTTAGCATAATGTTATTAAATCCTGCATAATCATGACATACATGTTCATTGCATTTTGATAGACTATAACCTTGCTGACGGAGAGTACGTCCTCGTGCCGGAGCAAGGAGCTGCTCAGGAGGTAGCCCCGGATCCAGCACCCGAGTCTGCACCAGAGGATCTGCCTGCCACAGCCTTGGAAGGCAAGCCCCGGTTTTATGCATAACCGTTATATATGCTATTTTACTGCACTTAATGTTTGTAGGCTTGTATTGTGCACTTAAGTGTAGGAGTTGACTGAAACCCTAGTTGCATGAACTCAGGATTCCTTTTGAGATGGATACTAGTATGCTAGGTCGAGTAGTGCTTTATTTAATTAGGATCTCGGTAGAAGACGAGTGATTTTTCTAGCACTCGCGCGAGATCAGGAATTGGTTGTACCCACCTTTCATATCATATTGATGGTTGGTTGGTGGACACGGATCCATGGGGATACATGGTCTACGAGGTGAAATTGGAATAAGGATTAACGTGCGGATACCTGTGTCAAGCGATTGAACGTACTAAGCACATGCCGAGAAATATGGTAAATCGGTAAGCCTAGTACCTGATTGAACCTGGCAGCAGATTGCCCTCCTCACGTGACCTGAGACGTGGTCTCCCATTCCGGTTATGGTGGGTACAAGTGCGGTCACTGCACGACGGCGGTCAGGGTCAGTGAGGCATTGTACGCCAAGGCGGTGAGCCCCTCTCTGCTGACGGGGAATCGATGGGGACGGTTGATGTGTGTGGGGACGGAGTGCCCCTACATGTCGTGTGTTTAGGTTTACCTTGCAAGGATAAAAACTCGATTCGAATCGTCTGCTTCTCGCAGCTAATGAGACTGCTTGATCCATTGTACTGCATTGAGTAACAAGTGGAAATATGATGAGTTGATAGAAGATGTTGATTGCTAATAATGTTTGCTACTATGTATGAGTAGATAGTATACATTTAGCCTTAAGAGAGTCACACTTAAATTGACAAAGTTAAAACTTGACTTAGAAACTCAGCTAGTGCTTTTGGCAACCAAATCCCACAGCCAAACAGCTGCATGTCTAGAGGTAGAGGAGTAGACGCCTCACACCGGGTAAGTCTAGCTGAGTATTAGTATACTCAGCCTTGCTTGTGGCATAATTTTACAGGTTCTCTGGAGGACATGGTTGCTGGAGTGACTTGGCCGTCCATCTTGCCACCGGATTGGACTGTCGAGTGGGACCCTACCTCGGCTGAGGAGGAGCATGA